>NC_088221.1:5830833-6434166 GCF_036934945.1 Oncorhynchus masou masou | reverse complement strand
TCCGGTAGCAGCTCCCCGCACCAGGCTTCCTGTGCGTTTCCCTTGGCCCAATACCACCAGTGCCAGCACCACACATCAGGCCTACAGTGCGCCTCGCCTCTCCTGCGCTGTCGGAGCCTTTCTCCTCTCCTGCGCTGCCGGAGCCTCCCGCCTGTTCAGCGCTTCTAGAGCCTTCCTCCTCTACAGCGCTGCCGGAGCCTCCTGCCTGTTCGGAGCAGCTAGAGCTGTCAGTCTGCTTGGAGCAGCCAGAGCTGTCAGTCTGCTTGGAGCAGCCAGAGCTGTCAGTCTGCTTGGAGCAGTCAGAGCTGCCAGTCTGCAAGGAGCTGTCAGCCTGCATGGAGCAGTCCGAGCTGTCAGCCTGCATGGAGCAGTCAGAGCTGTCAGTCTGCATGGAGCAGCTAGAGCTGCCAGTCTGCATGGAGCAGCCAGAACTGTCAGTCTGCAAGGACCAGCCAGAGCTGCCAGTCTGCATGGAGCTGCCAGTCTGCATGGAGCTGCCAGTCTGCAAGGAGCTGCCAGTCTGCAAGGAGCTGCCAGTCTGCATGGAGCAGCTAGAGCTGCCAGTCTGCATGGAGCAGCTAGAGCTGTCAGTCTGCATGGAGCAGTCAGAGCTGTCAGTCTGCTTGGAGCAGCCAGAGCTGTCAGTCTGCATGGATCTGCAAGTCTGCATGGAGCTGCCAGTCTGCATGGAGCTGCCAGTCTGCAAGGAGCTGCCAGTCTGCAAGGAGCTGCCAGTCGGCAAGGAGCTGCCAAAGCTGTTAGTCTGCATGGAACAGTCAGAGCTGTCAGTCTGCAAGAAGCCGCCAGAGCTGTCAATCAGCATGGAGCAGCCAGAGCCGTCAGTCAGCATGAAGCACCCAGAGCCGTCAGTCTGCCAGGATCTGCCAGTCAGACAGACTCTTCCAGATCTGCCAGTCAGACAGACTCTTCCAGATCTGCCAGTCAGACAGACTCTTCCAGATCCGCCAGTCAGCCAGAATCTTCCAGATCTGCCAGTCAGCCAGACTCTTCCAGATCCGCCAGTCAGCCAGACTCTTCCAGATCCGCCAGTCAGCCAGACTCTTCCAGATCCGCCAGTCAGCCAGACTCTTCCAGATCCGCCAGTCAGCCAGACTCTTCCAGATCCGCCAGTCAGCCAGTCTCTTCCAGATCCGCCAGTCAGCCAGACTCTTCCAGATCCGCCAGTCAGCCAGACTCTTCCAGATCCGCCAGTCAGCCAGACTCTTCCAGATCCGCCAGTCAACCAGACTCTTCCAGATCCGCCAGTCAGCCAGACTCTTCCAGATCCGCCAGTCAGCCAGACTCTTCCAGATCCGCCAGTCAGCCAGACTCTTCCAGATTCGCCAGTCAGCCAGACTCTTCCAGATCCGCCAGTCAGCCAGACTCTTCCAGATCCGCCAGTCAGCCAGACTCTTCCAGATCCGCCAGTCAGCCAGACTCTTCCAAATCCGCCAGTCAGCCAGACTCTTCCAGATCCGCCAGTCAGCCAGACTCTTCCAGATCCGCCAGTCAGCCAGACTCTTCCAGATCTGCCAGTCAACCAGACTCTTCCAGATCTGCCAGTCAACCAGAATCTTCCAGATCTGCTAGTCAACCAGACTCTTCCAGATCTGCTAGTCAACCAGACTCTTCCAGATCCGCTAGTCAACCAGACTCTTCCAGATCTGCCAGTCAGCCAGGATCTGCCAGAACTGCCAGCCAGCCAGGATCTGTCGGAACTGTCAGCCAGCCAGGATCTGCCGGATTCAACTGCCTGGCTGGGCTTCCTCTCAGTGCTGGGCTGCCCCTCAGTCCCGAGCTGCCCCTCAGTCCCGAGCTTCCCCTCAGTCCCGAGCTTCCCCTCAGTCCCGAGCTGCTTCAGTCCTGAGCTGCCCCTCAGTCGCGAGCTGCCCCTCAGTCACGAGCTACTCCTCAGTTCAGTGGGGTTCTGGGTGAGGACTATTAGGCCATGGTCGGCGGCGAGGGTGGATTATCCCAGGACGCGAAGGGGAGGAACTATGACATTTATGGAGTGGGGTCCACGTCCCGAGCCGGAACCGCCACCATGGACAGACGCCCACCCGGACCCTCCCTATTGTTTTGAGGTGCGTCCGGGAGTTCGCACCTTAGGGGGGGGGGTTCTGTCACGCCTTGGTCTTAGTATTTTGTGTTTTAGTTAATTAGTTGGTCAGGCTAGGGTGTGACATGGGTTTATGTTATTGTGTTGTCGTATTGGTTTTTTTGTAGGCATTGGGATTGTGGTTGATTAGGGGTGTGTTTAGTTTAGGTTTGGCTGCCTGAGGCGGTTCTCAATCAGAGTCAGGTGATTCTTGTTGTCTCTGATGGGGAACCGTATTTAGGTAGCCTGGGTTTCACTGTGTATTTCGTGGGTGATTGTTCCTATCTCTGTGTTAGTGTTCACCAGACGTTCCGTTTGTTGTTTTTGTATTTATAAGTTATTTCATGTATCGTCATTTGTTTCATTAAAAATATGAGTAACCAACACGCTGCATTTCGGTCCGACTCTCTTTCAACAAACGAAGAACGCCGTTACACGCATGCTCAATTGGATTCAGTTCAGGTGACTGACTTGGCCATTGCAGAACATTCCACTTTTTTGCCTTAAAAAAGTATTGGGTTGCTTTCGCAGTATGCTCCGGGTCATTGTCCATCAGTACCGTCCAATGAGTTTTGAAGCATTTGGCTGAATCTGAGCAGATAATATAGCCCTTAACACTTCAGAATTCATCCTGATGTTTTTGTCAGCAGTCACATCATCAATAAATACAAGGGAACCAGTTCCATTGGCAGCAATACATGCCTACGCCATAACACTACCTCCACCATGTTTCACAGATGAGCAGTTCCTTCCCTTCTCCATGAATCTCTTTCCATCATTCTGGTACAAGTTGATATTTGTCTCATTTGTCCATATGATGTTGTTCCAGAACTCTACAGGCTTTCTAAGATGTTTTTTGGCTAACTCTAATCTGGTCTTCCTGTTTTTGAGGCTTACCAATGGTTTAAATCTTGTGGTAAACCCTCTGTATTTACTCTGGTGAATTATTCTCTTGATTGTTGACTTTCACACAGACACCTGGAGTTGTGTGGAGTTGTGTGGAGGAGTTTTCTTCACCAGGGAAAGAGGGAAAGAGTTCTTCTGTCGTCCACTACAGTTGTTTTCCGTGGCCTTCCGGGCTTTTTGGTGCTCCTGAGCTCATCAGTGCGTTCTTTCTTTTTAGGAATGTACCAAGTAGTTGATTTGGCCACACCTAATATTTTTGCTGATGGGTTTATTTTGATTTTTCAGCCTCATGATGGCTTGCTTCACTTGCAGTGACAGCTCTTTGGACTTCCTCATATTGGGTGTTAACAGCAACCAATTCCAAATGCAAATGCCACACTTGAAATCAACTCTAAACTGATTCCAAATCTGCTTACTTGTAAATTAAGTCATGAGGGAATAACACATACCTGGTCATGGAACAGCTGAGCAACCAATTGGTACCTTAAAAAGAGGGGGGGTCAGTTATAAGAGTGTTGTAATTCCTACACTGTTCATCTGATTTGGATGAATATACCCTCAAATTAAAGCTGAAAGTATGCACTTTCAGCTCATATTCATTATTTAATTTCAACTCCAATATGCTGTGGTAGAGAGCTAAAATAATAACTTGGTCATTGTCCAAATATTTATGGACCTGACTGTACCTATGCTTGGTATACCTGCAGATCCGCTCTTGCATGAGACAGTTGCTGGAGGGTGTGGACTACCTTCACCATCAAAATATCATCCATCTGGATATCAAGGTAAACACGTCTTCACTGAAAAGAGAGATTTAAAGAAATGTCACGAGAGGGATTCTGGTTAGTACCGTGTTTTTTGTTTGTTTTGCAGGTGTTTGTTTAAACAAGGAATATGTACCCCTGAATTCAGTAATTTGTCAATATGATGATCTTTATTCTGAACTCTGACCTCTTTTGGGTTTCCCCCTAGCCTGATAACATCCTCATGGCAGACCACCATGGTGATCAAATCCGCATCTGTGATTTCGGAAATGCCATAGAGCTCACACCCGACGAGGCTCAGTACTGCAAATACGGCGCACCAGAATTTGTTGCCCCAGAAATTGTCAACCAAACTCCTGTGTCCAAGGCAACTGACATCTGGTAAAAAACGCTAAAGGCCATGAAAGTGTTAAAAACTTGATACATATCACAAATGGATCCTCTCTAATTCTCTGCTTTTTCTTCCAGGCCGATTGGAGTCATTACATATCTGTGGTAGGTACACGTTAAACATGTCTTAAATTTGGTGTGATCCCACAAGATTATTAATTACAACGTAAAACCTCTTGTGACTAGGGGGCACTATATTCATTTTTGGAAAAATAATTTTCCCAAAGTAAATGGGATATTTTGTCAGGACAATATGCTAGAATATGCATATAATTGACAGTTTAGGATAGAAAACACTCTAAAGTTTCCAAAACTGTAAAAATATTGTCTGTGAGTATAACAGAACTGATATTGGTGAAAGCCTGAGAAAAATCCAATCCGGAAGTGCCTCATGTTTTGCCTCATGTTTTGAAAGCTCTGCGTTCCAATGCGTCCCTATTGAGCAGTGAATGGGCTATCAACCAGATTGCTTTTTCTATGTATTCCGCAAGGTGTCTACAGCATTGTGACGTAGTTTTATGCCTTTATGTTGAAGAGACCCGTAAGCAGCTACATTGTGTAAGTGGTCACCTGATGGCTCTCAGAGTGATTCTCGCTTAAAATACAGAGGTAGCCATTTTCCAATCGGTCCTACTGAAAAACCAATTGTCCCGGTGGATCTTTTATCAAATAGATATTTGAAAAACACCTTGAGGATTGATTATAAACAACGTTTGCCATGTTTCTGTCGATATTATGGAGCTAATTTGGAAAAAAAATTGGCGTTGTCGTGACCACAATTTCCGGTCGATTTCTCAGCCAAACGTGAAGAACAAACGGAGCTATATCGCCTACAAAAATAATAATTTTGGAAATAAGGAACATTTGCTATCTAACTGGGAGTCTCCTGAGTGAAAACATCTGAAGCTCATCAAAGGTAAATGATTTCATTTGATTGCTTTTCTGATTTTCGTGACCAAGCTACCTGTTGCTAGCTGGACATAATGCTATGCTAGGCTATCGATAAACTTACACAAATGCTTGTCTTGCTTTGGCTGTAAAGCATATTTTGAAAATCTGAGATGACAGGGTGATTAACAAAAGGCTAAGCTGTGTCTCAATATATTTCGCTTGTGATTTTCATGAATAAGAATATTTTCTAGTAATATTTATGTCCGTTGCGTTATGCTAATTAGTGTCAGTCGATGATTACGCTCCCGGATCCGGGATGGGGTGTCACTAGAGGTTATTAAGCTTGGATTTATGCATATTCACTCTTTACAAGCCAATGGATAAATTCACACCACATATGTAGCTGTTGATTCCTATTTGTATTGCTATGAGAGAGACCCTATCAGACATGCCATCAACCTGCAGTAATATTGGAACGTGGCTCTAGAAATCAGTGAACAATTAGTGAGATGTTCACAGGTGTTTCTGCATTTCAGCCTGACTGGAGTGTCTCCGTTTGCTGGAGAGAATGACCACAGATCCGTGCTCAACATCAGGAACTACAATGTGGCCTTTGATGAGAGTATGTTCACTGACCTGTGCCAAGAAGCCAAGGGATTCATCATCAAACTGCTGGTGGCAGACAGACTGTGAGTGGCAACTATAGATTTTAACATGTTCAGGCCAAAACTTGAGATGTCCATGTGCTATTTCAAATTTCAGGTATATCATGCGTTTGATTGAATACATGTTCAAGACAACTTGAGTTGCAGTTTTCAAGATAGGATGTGTCCCTTCTAGATTCACGTTTCTTTAGTTCTTATACATTTGTGGGCTTCTTCACCCTCACTAGAAATCAAATGTAAAATGGAATCATGCCATCCCTTTAGGAGGCCTGATACAGAAGAGGGTCTCCGTCATCCATGGTTCAAGGTGAGACATGTAAACTTTGACTCTTATGTGACGCACAACACACAATTGCTTCAGGGATCTGTTCTGACTAGAGATGCATCATCATATACACTATATATACAAACGTATGTGGACATCCCTTCAAATTAGTGGCTATTTCAGCTACACCCGTTGCTGACAGGTGTATAAAATTGAGCACACAGCATTGCAATCTCCATAGACAAACATTGGTAGTAGAATAACCTTACTAAAGAGCTCAGTGACTTTCAACGTGGCACCTTCATAGGATGTCAACTTTCCAACAAGTCAGATCGTAAAATTTCTGCCCTGCAAGAGCTGCCCCGGTCAACTGTAAGTGCTGTTATTGTGAAGTGGAAACGTCTTTCCTCAGTTTCAACACACACTACCGAGTTCCAAACTGCCTCTGGAAGCAACGTTAGCACAATAACTGTTTGTCGGGAGCTTCATGAAATGGGTTTCCATGGCAGAGCAGCTTCACACAAGTCTAAGATTACCATGCGCAATGCCAAGTGTCTGCTGAAGTGGTGTAAATTATTACCACCATTGGACTCTGGAGCTGTGGAAAAGTTCTCTGGAGTGATGAATCACGCTTCACCATCTGGAAGTCCGACGGATGAATCTGGGTTTGGCTGATGCCAGAGGAACGCTACCTGCCCCGAATGTATAGTGCCAACTGTAATGTTTGGCGGAGGAGGAATAATGGTCTGAGGCTATTTTTCATGTTTCGGACTAGTCCCCTTAGTTCCAGTAAAGGGAAAACATAATGCTACAGCATACAATAACATTCTAGATCATTATGTGCTTCCAACTTTGTGGCAACAGTTTGGGTAAATGCCCTTTCCTGTTTCAGCATGACAATGTCCCCCATGCACAAAACGATGACCAAGCAGAAATGGTATTTCAAGATCGGTGTGGAAGAACTTGACTGGCCTGCACAGAGCCCTGACCTCAACCCCATCCTTTGGGATGAATTGGAACGCCAAATTGGAACGCCGACTGTGAGCCAGGCCTAATCGCCCAATATCGGTGCCAGACCTCACTAATGCTTTTGTGGCTGAATGGAAGCAAGTCCCCACAGCAATGTTCCAACATCTAGTGGACAGCCTTCCTAGAGGAGTGGTGGCTGTTTTAGGAGCAAAGGGGTGACCAACTCCATATTAATGCCCATGATTTTGGAATGAGTTGTTCGACGAGCAGGTGTCCACATACTTTGGTCATGTAGTGTAATTTGGTAACATATTGAGCAATTTCAAAATTGCACATGCTAATCTATTTTCTTCATACAGACCCTTACCAAGGGGAAGGCAATAAGCACAGAGACCCTCAAGAAGTTTGTGGCGCGCCAAAAGTGGCAGGTTTGTCTTCAAAGCTTTTTTTTATTGAATTGTTTCTCCTTCCACCTTATATTTGGTTATGTCCGTCTTTTGCAGCGGTCCCTTATCAGCTACAAATCCAAAATGGTCATGAGGTCCATCACTGAGTTGCTGAATGACTCATCCAGCCACATCTCCATCGCTGTTCCCAGACACCTCAAAGAGGGCTCACCCCCACCATCATCGTCCTCTGACTCCGACGAAGATATTGACAAGCTGCCCTTCATTCCAATGCCACTTAGTATGGAGTTCTCCGGATCAAGAATGTCTCTAAACGAGATCCAGGAAGGCACAAGCCGGTCAAACGGCACTATTGAAAGTTCAGGGACAGCAGTCACCCATGGCCAAGAGGCGATGGAGTGTGAATCCATGGGGAAAGAGAAAGAGGCTGGAGATTCCACAGGTAGGGGTCGCGCCAGGAAGAGGTTGATGCAAGAAAATGACAAGGGGTCTTCGGATGAGGAGTTGGCAGAGTTGGCACAAGTATCTGAGAATGCTAGAAGGCCCTTGTGCAGAGGCTCGAGCTTGGAGTTGGACAAGCAAGAGGGTGGACCCAGAAGGGGGCAGCTGCATAGAGGGGGCTCTGCTGACAGCGCGCTGCTACTCCACATCGTTCCAGAAGATAGAGCAGATGACGAAATCACTGAAAAAGGCAGACAAGTCCTCAAAAAGGCGGTATCCATGGAGTTCCCTAGGAGGAGCGTGAGTCCAGGTCCTCTGAGTCAAGAGGACTATGCTCACAAACTGGAGCTGATGAGGCAGAGGTTGCTCCGAGATGGCTCTGTGGACAAGAAAATGAGCGGCCTGCGAGGACCCCTGCTGGAGACACTGGGTATGGATGATGGAAGGTGGCGGTCATCGTTGCTGGAGCGCTACTCGCGCACTACTCCCTTATGGGTTCCTCCATTAACCAAGGCAGTCTCCAGCGACGAGCCCAGAGTGGACGTGCTCAAACCCAAATTCCTTCGCAAGAGCGCCTCCTTCAGTCAAGGAGATGATGCAGAGCCCGTTCCCCTGCACCGACGCACCGGGGTACCACTGGAAATCCCGCTGGCTCAGATAGAGGAGCGAAGGCTAAAGGAGGCCATATCCATGTCTGCTCTCACTGAGCCATTCAATAATGACTCCTGCCCCGTGACTCTCATTGAACCTACCCCTAAACTTCCCACACCAAGCCCAGTGCCTAGGGAACATGAGACAAAAACTAAGATGGAGGAAGAGGACTCATCAATAGACATGGAGATTAAGACTGAGAAGTCCATTCATGAAAAAACGATGATGGAACCAGAGTACATGGCCCCGAGGGAGCCTATCCCTCCTTGGAGGGAGTATAGCCCTCCTGTGAGGGTTCTTAAATTAGAGGAACAAATTAAGAAAGATAAAGAAGAGATTGAGGAAAATGAGACTGTTCCTGTTGTTGAAGAAAAAGCTAGGGAAGTTGAAGAAGTACACAAAGAAGTTCAAAAAGATGAAAAAAAAGTAGAAAAGGAACTGAAGGCACAAGTGAAATCTTCTAAGATGGTCATTACTACAAGTTTGTATAGGGTCACGCCAGCACCAGCATCTTCAAGAGCACCAGCAAATGTTATGACTCCCTCTCCACCTGCCCTAACTGTGCTCCCAGATGGTAGGACCTCTGCGTACACTAGCATAATGCAGACCATCATGGTCCCCTTGCTTCAGCCCCTAGTTAGCCCCCTGTTAGCAGACTCCACCCTTGTGGTTGTTCCAGTCCCTGTGCAAGCACCAACATTTATAAACACACCTACATCTGTCCCGGGCCCAACAAAGCCAGTCACTCTGCTATCCACACCAGGGGAACAGCCTGCAGTCTATTCAAGGGTGGCATCCCCCGAGCCCAAGGAACCGAGTCCACCCAAGGTTTCCCCATGCACTACACCCCAGTGTGAGCTCTCGCCAGTGGGACAAATCCTCTATGGCATTGCCTCTGAGGAAGTATTTGAGGCCCGCTTCAAAAAACGTGAGTATTCTCTAACGCGAGGCCTGCAGCTTCTCAACTGGTCAAAGCCTGAGAATAAACCAGTAGCCTCTTTGGACTCTGCCAAGTCAGGCGAAGATGTATACCACCCTGGGCCCATTGGAGCGCCGTTTGTATTTGTCCCCAGGAGACTGGAGGAGAAATCCAAGTCGGTACAGGATCTCTGCGAGACCCAGAAGGACGAAGGCTTTATGAGAAGGCTTTCCATGCAACTCAAGAGGACTCCTTCAACCGAAAGCAAGGAAGAAAAGCCCAAGGAGGAAGAACCAGTGACTCCCAGGCGCCGGCTCTCCTGGGCTTTCCGCAGCCGAAGAGGATCCCATTCCCAGGAGAGGAAGGAGGTGGAGACGATGAGGATGGATAGGGGAATAGAAGCTGAGGCGGAGCAGGAGGACAAGGAGCCGGAAAAGCCCAACGAGTTACCGGTTATGGCCATGCGTAGGAAGATCGAGTCGACCGTGTCCAGGATATCCAGGAGGATAGCGTCAGAGGAAAGGGAATCCAACAAGCCAGAGAGCAAGAAGACACCCCTGTTCTCCATTCTGCACAGGTCGACTTCTGAGGGACGTAGCGTAAAGAGTATGGCTGGATCCGGTATCCCTCAAAACCAGCTGGCTTCTCAGTCAGGCACCGGAACCTCCTCAGAGTCCATGGAATCTATGTTCAGCATCAAGTCGGAGAGAACATCCAAAGGTACGAGACTTCTTCACCTTGAAAATGTCAATCAAAATTAACATGTTCCCCCTGCACCTGAAAAAGTCATATGTGTTAATTTCAAGATGATTACTTAGCAGAATTAGACTAATTGTAATTTTAACAATGAAAAGGTGCATTTTCACCGCACAGACACAATGTCACTATTATGTGGTGCTTGAATCCAATTTTAAGGATGCAGGTTCATTTGAGAACTGGTAAATGTAAGAGACTCTAAACACATTTTTGTTTTATAATTATGCAAACCTTCCCACGCCCTTCCTCAAGCAAACCTTTATTCCCTACATACTGAGATGACATACAAGAAAGAAAGAAAACTTCCAATAGAGGCTTCACTTGTGTGCTAACCTCATCTTTTTTCTTCGTTACTATTTCTGTTGATTTCAGTTTGAGTTATATTTGTTCCCTCCAGCAGGGGCAGAGGTAGGAAGGAGGTCCCGATGGGACCGTTGGGGCCTAACCAGAGCTAGCAAGAAGGGCAAGATGGTATCGGAGTCTCACATCCCCACGGCTATAGCCAGAGAGAATGACACCCTAAGCTCCCGCTTGTACACCAGACTGGCATCTGGTAATCCTGAAAGCCCTTAATTTCTTGAAATTCATCCAAATTAAAATATTTAATATTGGTTTCCTTACCCTGTAAGCAGTCAGCAGTCAGTGGACAAGGAGAAACAGCAATCCATGATGATGCCTTGGTTTTGTTTACCTGGTTGCTGTCGCTAAATGCTAACTTTAGCAATTGTGTCCCAAAAAACAATACCTGTCAGTGTCCCCCAAATTAGCATATGTTAAATATCAAACCAAAATCATCCCTAAGTGTCTGAAATTCATTATGCAGTGCAATTCATTTGATTTGAACTTTCCTGATTTCTGCAGTATTGCATTGGCCCAAGCAAGCAACAACACCACTGAACTCCTCCCCCTGAGTATGAGTACTGCCTGTTGTCAACGTGTCAATGTAGTTAGTTAGCTAGGTTAATATAAGCTCACCTGGCTAGTTGTAGCAACATTATCCAGCTATCCAGTCAGCTAATAAGCCATAGTCCTCCCTTCTACAAATTGAATTTGGAGGCGTGGATAATAACTGCTACAATACCAGATTAGCTAATGGTAAATCAGTCACAGTTAGATAATCAAGCTAGCTATTGAGGTGCATTTGTTCAAGATTGTATATACAGTGTCTTCGGAAGGTTTTCAGACCCCTTGACTTTTCCCACAATTTGTTACATTACAGCCTTATACTAAAATGTATTAGATAAAACAATTTTCTCAGCAAAGCGAAAACAGGTTTTGAGAAATGTTTGCAAATGTATAAAAAACAAAAAACAGAAATACCAAATCAAATCAAATCAAATTTTATTTGTCACATACACATGGTTAGCAGATGTTAATGGGAGTGTAGCGAAATGCTTGTGCTTCTAGTTCGGACAATGCAGTAATAACCAACAAGTAATCTAACTAACAATTCCTAAACTACTGTCTTATACACAGTGTAAGGGGATAAAGAAGATGTACATAAGGATATATGAATGAGTGATGGTACAGAGCAGCATAGGCAAGATACAGTAGATGTTATCGAGTACAGTATATACATATGAGATGAGTATGTAAACAAAGTGGCATAGTTAAAGTGGCTAGTGATACATGTATTACATAAGGATGCAGTCGATGATATAGAGTACAGTATATACGTATGCATATGAGATGAATAATGTAGGGTAAGTAACATTATATAAGGTAGCATTGTTTAAAGTGGCTAGTGATATATTTACATCATTTCCCATCAATTCCCATTATTAAAGTGGCTGGAGTTGAGTCAGTGTCAGTGTGTTGGCAGCAGCCACTCAATGTTAGTGGTGGCTGTTTAACAGTCTGATGGCCTTGAGATAGAAGCTGTTTTTCAGTCTCTCGGTCCCAGCTTTGATGCACCTGTACTGACCTCGCCTTCTGGATGATAGCGGGGTGAACAGGCAGTGGCTCGGGTGGTTGATGTCCTTGATGATCTTTATGGTCTTCCTGTAACATCGGGTGGAGTAGGTGTCCTGGGGGGCAGGTAGTTTGCCCCCGGTGATGCGTTGTGCAGACCTCACTACCCTCTGGAGAGCCTTACGGTTGAGGGCGGAGCAGTTGCCGTACCAGGCGGTGATACAGCCTGCCAGGATGCTCTCGATTGAGCATCTGTAGAAGTTTGTGAGTGCTTTTGGTGACAAGCCGAATTTCTTCAGCCTCCTGAGGTTGAAGAGGCGCTGCTGCGCCTTCTTCACGATGCTGTCTGTGTGAGTGGACCAATTCAGTTTGTCTGTGATGTGTATGCCGAGGAACTTAAAACTTGCTACTCTCTCCACTGCTGTTCCATCGATGTGGATAGGGGGGTGTTCCCTCTGCTGTTTCCTGAAGTCCACAATCATCTCCTTAGTTTTGTTGACGTTGAGTGTGAGGTTATTTTCCTGACACCACACTCCGAGGGCCCTCACCTCCTCCCTGTAGGCCGTCTCGTCGTTGTTGGTAATCAAGCCTACCACTATTGTGTCGTCAGCAAACTTGATGATTGAGTTGGAGGCGTGCGTGGCCACGCAGACGTGGGTGAACAGGGAGTACAGGAGAGGGCTCAGAACGCACCCTTGTGGGGGCCCAGTGTTGAGGATCAGCGGGGAGGAGATGTTGTTACCTACCCTCACCACCTAGGGGCGGCCCGTCAGGAAGTCCAGTACCCAGTTGCACAGGGCGGGGTCGAGACCCAGGGTCTCGAGCTTGATGACGAGCTTGGAGGGTACTATGGTGTTGAATGCCGAGCTGTAGTCGATGAACAGCATAGGTATTCTCACATAGGTATTCCTCTTGTCCAGATGGGTTAGGGCAGTGTGCAGTGTGGTTGAGATTGCATCGTCTGTGGACCTATTTGGGCGGTAAGCAAATTGGAGTGCGTCTAGGGTGTCGGGTAGGGTGGAGGTGATATGGTCCTTGACTAGCCTCTCAAAGCACTTCATGATGACGGAAGTTAGTGCTATGGGGCGGTAGTCGTTTAGCTCAGTTACCTTAGCTTTCTTGGGAACAGGAACAATGGTGGCCCTCTTGAAGCATGTGGGAATAGCAGACTGGTATAGGGATTGATTGAATATGTCCGTAAACACAACAGCCAGCTGGTCTGCGCATGCTCTGAGGGCGCGGCTGGGGATGCCGTCTGGGCCTGCAGCCTTGCGAGGGTTAACACGTTTAAATGTTTTACTCACCTCGGCTGCAGTGAAGGAGAGACCGCATGTTTCCGTTGCAGGCCGTGTCAGTGGTACTGTATTGTCCTCAAAGCGGGCAAAAAAGTTATTTAGTCTGCCTGGGAGCAAGACATCCTGGTCCGTGACTGGGCTGTATTTCTTCCTGTAGTCCGTGATTGACTGTAGACCCTGCCACATGCCTCTTGTGTCTGAGCCGTTGAATTGAGATTCTACTTTGTCTCTGTTCTGACGCTTAGCTTGTTTGAAAGCCTTGCGGAGGGAATAGCTGCACTGTTTGTACTCGGTCATGTTACCAGACACCTTGCCCTGATTAAAAGCAGTGGTTCGCGCTTTCAGTTTCACGCGAATGCTGCCATCAATCCACGGTTTCTGGTTAGGGAATGTTTTAATCGTTGCTATGGGAACGACATCTTCAACGCACGTTCTAATGAACTCGCACACCAATAAGCGTATTCGTCAATGTTGTTATCTGACGCAATACGAAACATGTCCCAGTCCACGTGATGGAAGCAGTCTTGGAGTGTGGAGTCAGCTTGGTCGGACCAGCGTTGGACAGACCTCAGCGTGGGAGCTTCTTGTTTTAGTTTTTGTCTGTAGGCAGGTATCAGCAAAATGGAGTCGTGGTCAGCTTTTCCGAAAGGGGGCGGAGCAGGGCCTTATATGCGTCGCGGAAGTTAGAGTAACAGTGATCCAAGGTTTTTCCACCCCTGGTTGCGCAATCGATATGCTGGTAAAATTTAGGGAGTCTTGTTTTCAGATTAGCCTTGTTAAAATCCCCAGCAACAATGAATGCAGCCTCCGGATAAATGGTTTCCAGTTTGCAAAGAGTTAAATAAAGTTCGTTCAGAGCCATCGATGTGTCTGCTTGGGGGGGGATATACACGGCTGTGATTATAATCGAAGAGAATTCTCTTGGTAGATAATGCGGTCTACATTTGATTGTGAGGAATTCTAAATCAGGTGAACAGAAGGATGTGAGTTCCTGTATGTTTCTTTCATCGCACCATGTCTTGTTAGCCATAAGGCATACGCCCCCACCCCTCTTCTTGCCAGAAAGGTGTTTGTTTCTGTCGGTGCGATGCGTGGAGAAACCCGTTGGCTGCACCGCTTCAGATAGCGTCTCTCCAGTGAGCCATGTTTCCGTGAAGCACAGAACGTTACAGTCTCTGATGTCCCTCTGGAATGCTACCCTTGCTCGGATTTCATCAACCTTGTTGTCAAGAGACTGGACATTGGCAAGAAGAATGCTAGGAAGTGGGGCACGATGTGCCCGTCTCCGTAGTCTGACCAGAAGACCGCCTCGTTTCCCTCTTTTTCGGAGTCGTTTTTTTGGGTCGCTGCATGCGATCCATTCCGTTGTCCTGTTTGTAAGGCAGAACACAGGATCCGCGTCGCGAAAAACATATTCTTGGTCGTACTGATGGTGAGTTGATGCTGATCTTATATACAGTAGTTCTTCTCGACTGTATGTAATGAAACCTAAGATGACCTGGGGTACTAATGTAAGAAATAACACGTAAAAAAACAAAACACTGCATAGTTTTCTAGGAACGCGAAGCGGGGCGGCCATCTCTGTCGGCGCCGGAAGTAAGTGGTCGGCGCCGGAAGTAAGTGGAAGTACCTTATTTACTTAAGTATTCAGACCCTTTGCAATAAGACTCGAAATTGAGCTCAGGCGCATTTTGTTTCCGTTGATCATTCTTGAGATCTTTCCACAACTTGATTGTAGTCCACATGTGGTAAGTTCAATTGATTGGACATGATTTGAAAAGGCACACACCTGACTAAGGTCCCACAGTTGACAGTGCTTGTCAAGCAAAAACCAAGGCATGAGGTTGAAGAAATTGTCTGTAGAGCTCCAAGACATGATTGTGTCAAGGCACAGATCTGGGGAAGGGTACCAAAAAATGTCTGCAGCATTGAAGGTCCCCAAGAAAACAGTGGCCTCCATCATTCTTAAATGGAAGATGTTTGGAACCACAAAGACTCTTCCTAGAGCTAGATTCCAAATGGAAGCCACTCCTCAGTGAAAGGCACATGACAACCTGCTTGGAAATTGCCAAAATCAACCTAAAGACTTTGACCATGAGAAACAAGATTCTCTGGTCTTATGAAACCAAGATTGAACTCTTTGGCCTGAATGCCAAGCGTCATGTCTGGAGGAAACCGGGCACCATCACTACGGCGAAGCATGGTGGTGGCAGGTTCATACTGTGGGGATGTTTTTCAATGGCAGGGACTGGGAGACTAGTCAGGATTGAGGCAAAAATGAACAGAGCAAAGTTTAGAGAGATTCTTGATGAAAACTTGCTCCAGAGTGCTCAGCACCTCAGACTGGGGCGAATATTCACCTTCCAACAGCTAAGACAATGCAGGAGTGGCTTCGGAACAAGTCTCTGAATGTCCTTGAGTGACCCATCCAGAGCCCGGACTTGAACCCGATCGAACATCTCTGGAGAGACCTGAAAATAGCTGTGCAGCGATGCTCCCCATCCAACCCGACAGAGCTTGAGAGGATCTGCAGAGTCGGAGAATCTGAGAAACTCCCCAAATACAGGTGTGCCAAGCTTTTAGTGTCATACCCAAGAAGTCTCAAGGCTGTAATCACTGTCAAAGGTGGTTTAATTAATTAGGGATAGGCGCACAGCTAGCGGGACACCAGTTGTCAACATCCGGTGAAATTGGATGTGCAATTCATATTGGGTGCGCAATTCATATAAATAATCGTAATATTAAACATTCATGAACATACAAATATCTTATATAATTTAAAAGCTTAATCCTTATGTAAATGTGATATTTCCATGTATTTTTATTTTATATAAATTAGAAGAAACAAAACAGTTTTTGCCTTATCATTATGGGGTAGTGTGTAGATTGATGAGAGGAAAATGATGTGGAAAAAGTCAAGGGGTCTGATTACTTTCCAAAGGCACTGCACAGTAGCTTGTTAATGTAAATTTGCTTATCAATCTCAACAGCATGTTGATACACACAGCTATTGAAAGAGCTAGCAATCTCTGAAATACCTATCAAGCAGAATATATATTTTTTGTAGGTCATTGCTAGTTATGGGACTGTTTTTACAAGTCCAGAAAATTGTGCCCTTTCTGTGGTGAGATATCAGCCTCTCGAAACATCCCTTAATCTCAATCACACAAAGTGCCCACCAGAAAGGGGCAGAGAAATCCCTTGCCATCAAATCCAGCTGTTCTGGAGACATGGGGATATTGAATTGCATTGGTTGGTTTGTACAAAAACGCTTAGTTAGCGTTTGATGACAGCAGGCAGGTAAACAAAAGACTGCTTAAAATGGATTGAAATGATGCCTATTTTTCTTAATTCTTAATCACATTCCCAATTTGTCTCTCCTCCAGACTTCCCTCCCGTTTTCCACATCAAGTTGAGGGACTACACCCTGCTGGAGGGAGATCCCATCACCCTTAGCTGTCTCCCAGCTGGCAGCCCCCATCCACACATCTCCTGGATGAAAGGTAAAAGCTTATTATAGGAGCTAAATATAACATCCATCCCTAGCCTCCACTCTTTGTGTAACAAATCTTAAAATATATTATAACTGCATCATAATGCATTACACATGTTGGCTTTAAGGCTACCCTGGTGCGGCAGGGTAGCCTAGTGGTTAGAGCTTTGGAATAGTAACCGGAAAGTTGCAAGTTCAAACAGCCGAGCTGACAAGGTACAAATCTGTCGTTCTGCCCCTGAACAGGCAGTTAACCCACTAGGCTGTCATTGAAAATAAGAATTTGTTCTTATCTGACTTGCCTAGTTAAATAAAAAAGTAAATTGTTCCTTTTTCTTCCTCCTCAGATAAGAAGCCTCTGCAGATTGACGCCAGAATGAACATTATCTCCTGTCCTGATGGCAGGCAGCTGCTGATGATCATGACAACCACCAAGAAGGATGCAGGGCTGTATGAGTGTGTGGCAACAAACCTTCTTGCTTCGGTCTCCAGCTCCTGTATCCTCTCCCTCACTCGTGAGTTAGATTCACACACAACAGAGAGCGCAAGACAGAGAGAATCTCTGTCTCTCTGTGTGAGAGAGAGAGGGGGGGTGGAGAAAGACAAAAAGACAGAGAAAAATAATTTAATTGTTATTTATTGGTTTTCTATATGACAACGTTTCACTTTCTATTATTTAGGTGTGGACAGACCCCTTGACCAGCACAGCAACTAACCTACTCTAGTTTAGCGAAAATTCCTTTCGAATTCTGTTACTTCACAAAATGATACTGAATGAATTACCATAAACTTGATATGTATCTATCTTTAGACAAACTCTATCGCAACTGGAAATCTTCTTTACCTAAGGCATTATATTAGATATAACGCATTTATTGATTTGGATTGAATAGGACTGAGTTGCAATGATGATAATACCTTTCTGCCCTCATAGGTTTACCCAATCGCCCTGGGACTCCTGAGGTTCCCCAGCGCTATAAGAACACTGCCCTGGTCCTCTGGAAGCCCTCAGACAGTATGGCTCCCTGCACCTACTCTCTGGAGAGAAAAGCAGAGGGTGAGTCATTGTGTCCCAAACCACCCCCTCACCCCTACCAACTCTCTCAGATGGCCCTCTGTTGTCACGTGTTGCTGAAAAAACTCAGAGGGAGACTTTCAGAGAGTGGCGAGGAGATCAATAAACCCATCAACTTCAGGACACACTTGTGACTTGAATGATGCAATTTATGTTCCAGATTCAAATAATAAAACAAAAAATGAAATTCAAATGAACAAATTCCAATATACAATATATAAATGTACAATATATAAACCTCTGTAACAGTTAAACATTTCATTTGGGAGGTGTTGTGTCAAGCTTTGAAATCCGATAAAGAACAAATGCACAAAACATATAATTAGGCACGCCTCTCGATTCTTTTGTATGAAATTGCGCAAACTCCAAATATATTGCGGAGCGTGTTGGGATACCAGTCTAATTAGCCTCTACACCCTCAATCATTTTCACTGTCTCAGCTTTGGGACACTTCTGTATATGGCGGAGGTACGCGTGGACTCGCAAATGTATTGCCGAAGGGTGGGGGAAGGGGGTGATTTGGGAATCAGCCACACTCACACACTACTTAGTGTGTTAGTATAATTTCAAAGCCATACTGTCCAAATGCAGTTGTAACATACGCCAAATGTATGCAGTCCAACGCACTACTTCCCTCTTGTGGTCGTTAGCAATATTGCAGTGATGTTCTGTTCATTCATTGACAGACATCACAGTTGTATTACCCCAATGATTCATTCAACTTCTTTCCATGGCCTTGTTCTCTGACAATGATTGAAATGTGTCTTTCTTAATTATATATTAAAATGAACACATAAAAATATGTGTATGGTCTTTCTCCCCCAGCTGAGAGTAGCTGGCTCATCGTGGCCACAGGAGTGGCTGACTGTTACTACAATGTGGTTGACTTGCCAGGAGAGGGCGTCTTCAGGTTTAGAGTGGCGTGTGTGAACAAGGCAGGCCAAGGACCCTACAGTAACCTCTCAGAGGTAGAGTGCCTGGACGCTTCAGGTATGTACTACTTTCTAGTATGAATAACTATTAGTAATATGAATAGATAAAAATCACATTGTATGACAGAAATCACATTGAGTGTTTTCTGTCATACATTCCCTGTGGTTTAAATGTTTGCACACATGTACACTATGATGTGCTTGAGAAACCTGGAGATTGACAAACTCCTGTAAACTCTTATTCTCTCCATCAAATATGAAAGTGTCATAGATTTTTTTTTTTATATATATCATTGTAAGAGAGGGAAAAAAGTGACACTAAAAACGGTGTTATTCTGAATCAACAGTGCCAACAAAATGCAGTGGGTCAGTCGTTGTGAAGACAGTCCCTGCAGCACCAGTGGTCAAAACGTCAACAATGACTGTCCCCTCCTTGAAGCCTGTGCCTAGTAAAGAGGTGCACCCCGCCCCATCTTCTGCCCCATTCAGAGAGACCCGGTCTGCTTCCCCTTCCTCTTCTGCTGTACCACCGGCCAAGCCTATCGCTACTATCCCCGCCTCTAAACCTATTGATTCCAAACCCATAGTCCCTCAGACCCCAACCAGCGCTGCTTCCGCCCCCATGATTATTAGTGAGGGCCCATCCTATCTGGCCATCCCTGAGATCCAAAGCCTACTTCTGGCTCAGCACGCCCCAGCCCCGGCCAAAGCCAAGACCCTCAACATCAACGTCACGAAACCTACACCGTCTCAACCAGCAATCATAACCAAGCTCACTCCCCCTATCGTTCTCCCCAAACCCCAGAGTCCCGTCAATATTGTCTCGCCCATGATTAAGACCCCGCCCCCACTTGTGGCCCCTGCGCCCGCCATCTGTACACCCACTTTGTCTGTGCCCATGTATGCACCAATACTGGCTGCCACACCACGCGTCACCCCACCCTTCCTCTCCATCCCCGCCATCTCATCCCCAATCATACTAATTTCCAGCACGAGTCCAGAAGGGGAGGGTGGGGTTACAACCGCACGTATGACGCTGTCAAGATGCAGAACGCCCTTGGGTGGACGACCTAGTGAGAGCACCCTGCGCCAGGGAGTGCCCCAGAAGCCATACACCTTCATGGATGAGAAGGCCAGGTAAAGGACGCATAGAAAATTAAATGTTCACAATGCTCCCACTGTGATGTGCTCAGGGATTAGGCTTCCACAGTGGTTTAATGAACTGTGTAACCTATGCAAGAAAGTAACCCAATGAAACAGCTGCATAGATTTTAGTTTTCTATTCAATATTGTGCAGGATTATAACATTGAATGGGGTTATGACTGTTCAGGAAACAGTGTAGACATCAACTTATTTCATATTTTAGAGACAGCATTTCCCTCAAGACTGTCTTACCATAATATTATTGTTATAAATTATTGTATTTTTTATGCATCCCACTGAAAATGGACCTTTCTATAATTCAGTTATAATTACTATTGAGTCAGGTGTAATGTTGATACATTTAGAGAGACATCATATATTATAAGCCTTATTAAAAATACATTTTAAAGGTTTGAATACTCATAACAGCTTATGAAACATAATACCTGAAGGCTTTAATAAAAGTGTCACCTCAAGATTGTTTTCTCTTTGTTTGTCTTAAAGGGGCCGCTTCGGCGTGATCCGAGAATGTAGAGAGAACGCCACAGGCAACCTGTTCATGGCTAAGATTGTGCCCTACGAGACAGACAACAAACAGACGGTGCTGCAGGAGTACAACATCCTCAAGTCCCTCCACCACGATAAGATCATGGCTCTGCACGAGGCGTACATCACGCCCCGCTATCTGGTGCTCATCTCAGAGTGCTGCAGGGGGAAAGAGCTCATCTACAGCCTTATCGACAGGTCAGACAGCACAAATCCTTAGGTGTACCAACTTATGGAAATAAATGGAATATTTCTGTTATATATTTTTGTACGTGATGATTGCTATTGCTCTGTATAGTGTTCCTGGGTCAGGGTTGGGGTCAATTCCATCAAATTTTGTAATTGAAAAGCAATTCACCACCAAGGACCACTTTGGAAATTAGTGTTTCAATTAAGTGCTATCCTCTGAGAAAGCAATGCACATCTTGTGGAATAATTTTTTACCCAAATAAATTCAATTCAAATCAAATGACAGGAATTTGGAATTTCAGTTAACTTCCTCAATTGACAGAATTGACATTAAATTGACCCTTTCATCCTTTGTTGTCCCTCTTGTCCCCCACCCCCTAGATTCCGCTACTCAGAGGATGATGTGGTGGGCTACATCATTCAGGTTCTGCAAGGTTTGGACTACCTGCACAACCGCCGCATCCTCCACTTAGACATCAAGCCGGAGAACATCATCATCACATACACGAACATGGTGAAGATCATAGACTTTGGAAGCGCCCAGACCTTTGACCCACTCTTCCTCAAACAGTTCAGCCCTCCTGTTGGAACTCTGGAGTATATGTGTAAGTCGTGAGGATTATCTAAACCGCGGCGTCTCAACCCATTCCTGAGGGTTGAAACACAGGGGGTGAACATTTTTATTTTAGCATATAACTAACGTACTGTACCTGATTCACCTTAGCCATAAAGCATTTATAACAGGACATCCTTATGTATAAGAATATTTATTGAAGATGAAAACTTGTAAACTTGGGCAATATGAACATTTTCAAACATATCAAAATGTGTTCCGTGCAGTAAATGTTCTGTAGTCAACCGCTCTGTCTCTGTGGCACAATGCCGACACAGACAGTAAGAGTCAGCTTATAATACCATGTATTGATGCACAGATCAATAAATAGATAATGATCTAATCATACTTGATCAATTAATCATATGTTAACACCAGGTATGTAAACGCATCTTAATTGTGTCCCTTTATGTGTCCTCCTATAGCTGAATGCCCTGACGTTATCTCCCTAACCTTTCCCTAACCTTTTTTATTTTTCCTAACCTTTCCCTCAAGCTCCCGAGATGTTGAAGGGGGATGTGGTGGGCCCTCCGGCTGACATTTGGAGTGTGGGCGTGTTGACCTTCATCATGTAAGTACGAGCAAGGCTTTGGGCCAATGCCATTTGAACACATTTGAACTCAAGCCAATTCCCAGTTCATTCAAACCATACCATTCATGACTGTCAATAGTCTTTTTACAGTTCTGTAAGGGTGTTATTTAATTAATGAATTCACTTTCACTTAATTTCCTGAGTTGACTGAGCTGAAACGGAAATGACAATAAAGTGCGGCCATCTACACAGTGTTACAGCTGGACAACTTTATTTATAGTGCATTTAAATAACTAAAAACACAAATTGTTACACATTAATCTTTGACTGTGTTAATTTGTGTATTGCAAGTGCTCTGTCATACCAATTTAAACCCATTTCAATCGTTTTCAAGTTGCACAATCATTGACTGTGTTCATTTGTTTAGTTTAAGTGCTCTGTCTAACCTATTTCTAACCCATTACAAATGTTTTCAGGCTGAGCGGCAGGTTGCCTTTCATGGAGAATAATCCACAGGAGACTGAAGCCAGAATCTTGGCAGCCAAGTTTGATGTGGGAAAACTCTACCAGAACGTGTCTCAAAGTGCCTCTCTGTTTTTTAAAAAGGTCCTCTGTAGTTACCCTTGGTAAGCGATAATTGATACTAATTAAGTGCCGTTTCCTTTTGATGAATTGGTCAATTAATTATATTATGTACTGTCCGCACTGACATTGGCAAGTTCTTATTTTTCTTTGACATATCAATAAAGTAGGGGGACAACTACTTTCTCAGCACTGCATCTTACTCACTCCAAAAAATTACAAATCATTGGATGTTGTTAACTTGATCTATACACGTATTTTTCTGCCATTGATAGATAGTGCAGGATTGAGGAATTTAAGTCCTCACACCTACACCCGTTCAACATTGCTGCCAATGGCTGCCATAGCCCGTAATGAATGAATGATAGAATTTGTATTTTTCTGTCGTATCGCAGTCCCTTGTGGGATAGTTTGTGATTTTGAGTTAGCGCTGCTTGACCCTGGGAGTGACCTCTGTTTCAGGGCCCGTCCTTCCATCAAGGACTGCTACAACAACTCATGGCTCCAGGACGCCTACCTGATGCGGATGCGGCGGCAAACCCTCACCTTTACCACCACACGCCTCAAGGACTACCTGGACAAGCAGCAGAAGCTGCGGGCGGGTGTGGCCACCAAGCACAAGGTCCTCCTTCGGTCGTACCAAAGCTCATCCCAGTCCCCCACCAGCCCTATACCCCCATCTCCCATGACACCGGTCACACAGTGAGCACGGCTTCATATGTCAAATGCATGAAGGCAGGAGCTGTTGCATGAAAGGAGGTGCCTAATCTATATGAGAAAGGTCCTAAGATCGAGCCCCGAACAACCCCCTTGGCCCCCTAACCTGGTGAGATGAGTTGTGAGTTTAGCTTTTCAGACAAATGGACATAAAATCACAAAATCCAGCACTGGTTCGAGATATTAACAACCTCTCTGCCTCCACCATAGAGTCCCTACAGAGAATGTTCTTGTAATGAGACAATAACAGAATAGTTCTTTGTGTATTTCATGGTGTGATACATGTTTCTCAAGGGCTGGATGCCAGCTCAAAGTTCCAAACCTCTGCTCTCTCATTTTAATACTCAAAATAATCGTAATTGTTTTATCTAAACCTCTTGTATCCAAGTATCTTGTATCTTCTCTTAACATCTAGTACTTGTGTAATTTTATCTTTATAGCATTTTCGAGCTATAAATACAGTGCAGAAGATGTCCAAACTGATGCGTAAAGGTGCATAGCTTTCTGTAAGCATGAACGAGGCCACTGTACAATATACTGTAGGCTACAAACATGAAGGACTCTTAAGGCTACTTTCAGATTGACGCTTTATTCCTTTTAGAAAGCCATAGTATTTGCTTTACATGTGTGCTCCTTTGCACTTTTTATCGATTGCCACTTTTATCCATGCATTTTCATAATTTCCCTATTCGTTTTGCTATAGCTTATCATATTAGAGGTTTCATTAGTGAATTATCACTGATCAATGATTTGGAGAAAACTAAACCACGATCGTTCTCCCAGCATGTCACATTCTTTCATTTGGTAATGTTTAGGCCTATACTAAAGGTTATTTACAATACACAATTACAAATTATATAAAGACAACGCATGTAAACATCCATGCGTAAATATCAACCCTGTCCAGGCCTGTTTGGTTAAATGCGATGCACCATTCGGAGATGCAATTTGTAGTTACTCTGTAACTTAACATGTTTCTGTTTCTACTCTGTGCATTAGGGCCTGTCATTTGTATTTATACTGTGCATTAATTGTACACACATCCAGATACTTAGCTCGTTTGTGTGGTGACTGTCAGGGATGGGAGATTCTCTGAATATTTATTACTACGGCTGTGGACAGATCGAGGTTATTGGGACAGTAGCCTATTATGTCTTATATCGCTGGGTAACAAACAAAGGTTGTAATGATGAGAGTATAAAACTATTGACTATAAACTTGTGCTGTTTTCTGTTGATTTAAACAGCTTATGTCATAAGTGGAGGTCCAAAGCAGGTTGGATTAATTTGCATACAGGACAGGACCAAGGAATCTGGTCACAATATTGAATTGACGTTGTGGGCAGATGAGACACATTTTATTCCTATGTGTAGGCGTAACAAATCTCGATCAGATATTGATTGGGTCATCTTGATTGGATGACGACAACCACATGTTAATGCAATGTGTAACCACAGCTTTTTACTGTAAGAATGCATATGATTGCAGACTATTCATCAGTTATTCATAATGCAGGTCCTCACTATTAAATTAGGATGACGCTTGGAGAAAGAATGTATTTTTGTTTTGGGTATATTGCCAAATGGTTACTTACTCAGAAAATAAATGTATGTAGGTGCATGTCACATCCACGCAGATTAGGAAAATGTTTAATTTATGAAACTGTTAGGTTTCACCTTTTTTTAAACATTTTGTTAATCGATTATAAGTTTTGTTGTCTTCATTATCAAACATTGAAACAGTATATATAACAAAATATATTTATTGTGTAGATAGAGTACCAGTCAAAAGTTTACTTTTTTGGTTACTACATGATTCCATACAATGCCTTGCAAAAGTATTCACCCCAATTTGCGTTTTTCCTATTTTGTTGCATTACAACCTGTAATTTAAATGGATTTTTATTTGGATTTCATGTAATGGACATACACAAAAGAGTCCAAATTGGTGAAGTGAAATGAAAAATAATAACTTGTTTAAAACAATAATGTTTTTATTAAATGGAAACGTGTTGAGTGCTATCAATCCCCTAAATAAGATCTTGTGCAACCAATTACCTTCAGAAGTCACATTATGAGTTAAATAAAGTCCACCTGTATGCAATCTAAGTGTCACATGATCTCAGTATATATACACCTGTTTTGAAAGGCCCCAGAGTCTGCAACGCCACTAAGCAAGGGGCACCACCAAGCAAGCAGCACTATGAAGACCAAGGAGCTCTTCAAACAGGTCAGGTACAACCTTGTGGAGAAGTACAGATCAGGGTTGGGTTATAATTTTTTTTTTTTTACTTTGAACATCCCATGGAGCACCATTAAATCCATTATTTTAAGAATGGAAAGTATATGGCACCAGAACAAACCTGCCAAGAGAGGGCCGCCCAGTAAAACTCACGGACCAGGCAAGGAGGTCATTATTCAACGAGCCAACAAAGAGACCAAAGATAACCTTGCTGCAAAGCTCCACTTACAGCCGTACACTCTACAGAGCTGGGCTTTACGGAAGAGTGGCCAGAAAAAAATTATCAAACATGTTTGGTGTTTGCCAAAAAGGCATGTGGGAGACTCCCCAAACATGTGGAGGAAGATACTGGTCAGATGAGACTAAAATTGAGCTTTTTGGCCATCAAGGTAAATGCTATGTCTGGCGTAAACCCAACACCTCGCATCACCCTGAGAACATCATCCCCACAGTGAAGAATAGTGGTGGCAGCATCATGCTGTTTTTCATCGGCAGGGACTGGGAAACTGGTCAGAATTGAAGGAATGATGGATGGAGCTAAATGCAGGGAAATTCTTGAGGGAAACCTGCTTCAGTCTTCCAGGGATTTGAGACTGGGACGGAGGTTCACCTTCCAACAGGACAATGACCCTAAGCATACTGCTAAAGCAACACTTGACTGGTTTAAGGGGAAACATTTAAATGTCTTGGAATTGCCTAGTCAAAGCCCAGACCTCAATCCAATTGAGAATCTGTTGTATGACTTAAAGATTGCTGTACACCAGTGGAACCCATCCAACTTGAAGGTGCTGGAGCAGTTTTGTCTTGTAGAATGGGCAAAAATCCCAGTGGCTAGATGTGCCAAGGTTATAGAGACATACCCTAAGTGATGTGCAGCTGTAATTGCTGCAAAAGTTGGCTCTACAAAGTATCAACTTTGAGAGGGGGGGTGAATAGTTATGCACGATCAAGTTCTGTTTTTTTTGTCTTATTTCTTGATTGTTTCACAATATATCATATTTTGCATCTTCAAAGTGGTACACGTGTTGTGGAAATCAAATGATACAAACCCCACAAAAATCCCAAAATAGGAAAAATGCCAAGGGGGGTGAATATTTTCGCATGCCACTGTATGTGTTATTTAATAGTTTTTAAGTCTTCACTATTATTCTACAATGTAAAAAATAAATGGTCAGTTATGAGATTGCTTTTATGGCTGCTTGTGTGTCATGTCATAGAGTTTTGTATACAATTATGATATGCTTGATTTATTGGATGAATGTATTTCAATTGATTGTGAAGATAGTATTACCATTTAAAGGGAGGGGGTAACTATTGATGTATGAAGACCAAGAAGTACTGAGCAAGACACCTCCAGTACTTTGAGAAGTAAACTAGTTGCAAAATATTTTTGGAATGGAACAGCTTGCAAGGTTGATAATGATTAAGTTCAGAGTTTTGTACCTAAGGCATATATATACCTTGAATGTGTTGCAGTGTCCCATGTCATGGATACTTTGTAAGTTGACAATCAATATCGGCTTTGTTGTGCGATTTTTCAGGGGGGGACAAAGACATTATGTTACTCGATTGTTTTTTTTTGTGATTGTTTGGTTGTTTGTTTATTGGATTGCTTGAGTAATCACAATTGGTGCAGCTCTTAAACTTCTTTGCTCTGTGGAACCTCTGAATATGGCATGTGATAGGCATGGCAGTTATAAATAATAATAAAGAACATACAACTTAAACCCAAAAGTAGCAGTTTGTGTTATTTCAATTGAGCTTTGTGTTTTATCTTTCTTGATTACATTTAACAAGCACCTCAATAGAACTGATTAAATCAATTCTGGAAAAGAATATTGCTGTATTGAAAGATATGGCATACAGTACATAAATAAAAGCTAGAATCCTTAATTGAAACTATAACAAAGCGGCCACCTCGCTTGTGTTTCAGTAAAAAGCTGAGGGATGGGCCTGTAGAAATTTAACTACACTCAAAATTGATAGACAGAGCTATGGATGCAATGTCTGACCATGCACGATATCAAAAGTATAGTTTTGAAAATGTTTTGAGGCTATTCAGTGTTTGTTTACATTTACATTGTAAACAAACATTTGCGGTAAAACAAGCTTGTGTTTTGGGTTCTGATGGGGTATTTCAGTTGAACTGAGCTCATGAGGCATTTATAAATTATATCCTTCAAGAATCAATATATACAGTACCAGTCAAAAGTTTGGACACAGTACTCATTCAAGGGTTTTTCCTTATTTGTACTATTTTCTACATTGTAGAATAATAGTGAAGACATCCAAACTATGAAATAACACATATGGAAATATGTAGTAACCAAAAAAGTGTTAAACTAAAATCTATGTTTTATTTGAAATTCTTCAAAGTAGCCACCCTTTGCCTTGATGACAGCTTTGCACAATCTTGGCATCCTCTCAACCAGCTTCATGAGGTAGTCACCTGGAATGCATTTCAATTATCAGGTGTGCATTGTTAAAAGTTAATTAGTGGAATTTATTTCCTTCTTATTGCGTTTGAGCAAGTCAGTTGTGTTGTGACAAGGTAGCGGTGGTATACAGAAGATAGCCCTATTCGGTAAAAGACCAAGTCCATATTATGGCGAGAACAGCTCAAATAAGCAAAGAGAAATGTCCATCCATAATTACTTTAAGACATGAAGTTCAGTCAATCTGGAAAATTTCAGGAACTTGGACATTTCTTCAAGTGCAGATGGAAAAACCATCAAGCAAAATGATGAAACTGGCTCTCATGAGGACCGCCAAAGGAAAGGAAGACCCAGAGTTACCTCTGCTGCAGAGGATAAGCTCATTAGAGTTAACTGTACCTCAGATTGCAGCCCCAAAAAATGCTTCACAGAGTTCAAGTACCAGACACATCTCCACATCAACTGTTCAGCTGAGACTGCGTGAATCAGGCCTTCATGGTTGAATTGCTGAGAAGAAACCACTACTAAAGGACACCAATAAGAAGAAGAGACTTGCTTGGGCAAAGAAACACAAGCAATTGACATTAAAACAGTGGACATCTGTCCTTTGATCTGATGAGTCCAAGTTTAAGATTTGTGGTTCAAACCAACATGTGTTTGTAAGACAGAGTACAGTAGGTGAACTGATTATCTCTGCATGTGTGGTTCCCACCGTGAAGCATGGAGGAGGAGGTTTGATGGTGTGGTGGTTCTTTGCTGGTGAAACTGTCTGTGATTTATTTAGCATTCAAGGCACACTTAATCAGCACGACTACCACAGCATTCTGCAGCGATACGCCATCCTATCTGGTTTGCGCTAAGTGGGACTATCATTTGTTTATTAACAGGACAATGACCCAACACACCTCCAGGCTGTGTAAGGGTTATTTGACAAGAAGGAGAGTGAAGAGTGGAGTGCTGCATCAGATGACCTGGCCTCCACAATCACCCGACCTCAACCCAACTGAGATGGTTTGGGATGAGTTGGACCGCAGATTGGAAAAGGAAGTGTAAAAGCAATGAACAGGTGTTCAGCATATGTGGGAACTCCTTCAAGACTGTTGGAAAAGTATTCCAGGTGAAGCTGGATGAGATATGCCAAGAGTTTGCAAAGCTGTCATCAAGGCAAATGGTGGCTACTTTGAAGAATCACAAATTTGTTTAACACTTTTTTGGTTACTACATGATTCCATATGTGTTATTTCATAGTTTTGATGTCTTCACTATATTATTCTACAATGTAGAAAATAGTAATAATAAAGAAAAACCCTTGAATGAGTAGGTGTGACCAAACTTTGACTGGTACTCTATATACATACACTACCATTCAAAAGTTTGGGGTCTAATTTGAGAAGCAGATGGGATGCCGGCCTTCTAGGCAGAGTTGCAAAGAAAAAGCAATATCTCAGACTGGCCAATAAAAAGAAAAGATTAAGTTGGACAAAATAACACAGACACTGGACAGAGGAACTCTGCCTACCGTAGAAGGCCAGCAGCCCATAGTCACCTTTTCACTGTTGACATTGAGACAAGTATTTTGTGTGTACTATTTAATGCAACCGCTGTGTCAGATTTTTTTTTTAAATACGGAAAAAGCAAACCATGCAATAATCTGAGACGGCGCTCAGAAGGTTCCGCATCACTTAGGACCAAAACTTCAAAAAGTTATATTACAGGTTGAAGAAACATTTCAAACTAAGTATAAGAATCAATTTTTAGGATGTTTTTATCATAAATCTTCAATAAAGTTCCAACCGGAGAATTCCTTGGTGTAGAGAGAAGCCATGGAACGCAGGTCGATATCATGTGAAATGCGTACGACCAGGAAATGGCTCTCTGCCAGAAACCTGACTCATTCAGCTCTTATTCAGCCCCACAACACAGTAGAAGCCTCATACAAGTCTCTAAAGACGGTTGACATCTAGTGGAATCCATAGGAAGTGCAACTTCATCCATATCCTACTGTGAATTCAATATGGGCTGGGTTGAAAATCGACCAACCTCAGATTACTCACTTCCTGTTTGGATTTCTTCTCAGGTTTTTGCCTGCCATATGAGTTCTGTTATACTCACATACATCATTCAAACAGTTTTAAAAACTTCAGAGTGTTTTCTATCCAATACTGATAATAATATGCATATATTAGCAACTGGGACTGGGGAGCAGGCTGTTTCATCCAAGCTACTCAATACGGCCCCTGCAGCCATAAGAAGATAAAAGCACAACCAAATTCCAATGGAAAATCAACGTCTGATTTTTGGTTCAGTTGGGACCTAAATGTGATATCACTGCGCTTTCAACCATTTTAAAAACACACTGTAGTTCAAATGGGAATACAATGTCAGATATTTTGTGTTATCACTGTGCTTCATCTATTCACACATCCAAATTACCTGGATTGCAAATTGACATTTTTTAAGTACATGGTTGAAGTGATCAGTGCCGTTTGAGATTCTGTGCAGATTATTTTACAAATTGTGAAGATTTCCAAAGACCTGTGACCCTAAACATACACACTTTCTATGATTACATACAGTAAGAAGACATTTATTGTTACAGTAACCTCAATGTGGCCATGGATGTGTTTTTAGGTTGAATAAATACTGTTACATTAGTTTGTAAGATAGCCTTAAAATTAGGTTATTACTACAAAACTAATATTGAATTGTGTTTGGTTGACAACGCAACCAAATATCAACATTTAAAGGAGATATGTATTGCTTGGATAGTTCCACCTGAGTAACTGGCTTAATCCTATTCTTTAACTTTTATCATAATTGATATTATATGATTTATATATGTATATATATATGATTTTAGTGTGGTTACATTTCATTTGCTCTGTTAAGCCTGCAATTTGGGATGATTTTGAGTCTTATATCAACATAACATAAAAGGCCTCTCAGCAAGGAAGAAGCCACTGCTCCAAACTCGCTATAAAAAAGCCTGACTACGGTTTGCAACTGCACATGGGGACAAAGAACGTACTTTTTGGTGAAATGTCCTCTGGTCTGATTAAACAAAAATAGAACTGTTTGGCCATAATGACCATCGTTATGTTTGGAGGAAAAAGGGGGATGCTTGCAAGCCGAAAAACACCATCCCAACCGTGAAGCATGGGTGTGGCAGTATCATGTTGTGGGGGTGCTTTGCTGCACGAGGGACTTCACAAAATAGATGGCATCATGAGGATGGAAAATTATGTGAATATATTGAAGCAACATCTCAAGACATCACTCAGGAAGTTAAAGCTTGGTCGCAAAAAAATACAAAATGCTCTGTTCATGAGTTTTTTCAAATCCAATCAGTTTTCCACGTTGAGTCAACGTCATCAGATTGGGTTGAAGTGAAGTGGAAACAACGTTGATTCAACCAGTTTATGCCTAGTGGGTTGTTTGTCCAATCAAGATAATCCTCTGAAATATATATGCTAGCAATTATTATGGTGAGACTTTTCCTTCACTCTCTCGTACATTGTGGATCATATGAGCTCTGAATGTACAATCTAGAGGTCGCGGTACAATGTAGAGGGCCTTCTCTCATCTTCTCTTGGTTTACTTCCTCTTGGTCAAAGGTCATGTGGCTGTGACTGCAGTCCAGGAGAGGGGCGCCAAGCTAGAGGAAAGGGTGTTTTTGCTGTGCCCTGTCAATTTACACAACTTTTAACCGAGTGAGAAGATGTCTAGGATAATTTTGTAATCTGTAAACCAAAATCAAATAAATTGTATAGATGTATATAAATTAGTGTTAGTTCAAAGCAATCATGGAATTAGTAGCCTGCCTATATTTTAGCATTCATTATTTGATTGTTGACAGAAATGCTCATGGGTACCTTTATGTGTGTTCTCAGATTTATTATTCATAGATTTTAGATATATATTGCAAAACGCTACATATCCATTGTTTAGCTAGAATGGAATGTTCGTATTCTGCATATTTAATAACATGTAAATTCAACACATCAAACATTTAGCCTGATGCTATAGTGTCTGTTTAGAGTTAGTGTTTGGTTAGTATTGTTCCAAATTGCACCCTACTCCCTATATACAGATGTAGGATCTTAATTTGAGACAGTTTGCTACATCAGGAAAATTATCCTGCAAAAACAGGAAATATGAATTATTATGGGATTATAATTAATGGACATTTTTGTAGGGGTTGAAACATTTTTCGTAAAGGGAAAGTCAAGTTTTTTTAAACTTCAAATGCACTACAAGTTTTACATTTCCTTCATTGCATGAACGTTCTTCTGAAACAGGGAATTTCTATCTGCAATGTTCAAGAAAGTTTTTCAGCTGAACGTAGCCCTGTTATTAACATTACCAGTAACCTATATGCAAATACTTGGTGGCACTGAAAGAAAGGAAAACTAAGCTATATGCCACTACGCTATATCTGACTGGGTAAATAACATTATTTTGAGTTCATTTAGACCAAGTGACTCAGATTTGAGCACTTGGACTAGGAGTCGAGCACCGGGACTCGGACGTCAGTCATAGGGACTCGTGACTTGAATATTGGTCACTTGGACTTGAGCACAGGGAACTTGGGACTTGAGGTTTTGGGACTCAACTACATTACTGGGCAAAACAGTCATTAGCTCCTGTTCAAAGTTATTATCCCCAACTCTATTTTTGGACATCAATGTGGCTGCGGTGTCTGTGGAAAGTTGGTAACAATGAAGTGACTGAGTGATCGAGGTGCAACCCATACTACTTTGTGGTACCATCTGGTGATAGTGCCTCTCTCTCTCTCTCACGTGCAATATATATGTTTGTGCATATGGGAGTCCGTGATTTACGTTTACTATACGTTAAATGGCCCTCTTGTTTTCGTCATTTTGACTAACTACCCTAAATCATTATTCAAAAATGTAACTAAGACTTAATTATATTTTAGTCAAAATTACAAAAACTACACTAAATCTAAAAAAGAGTGCCAAAATTAACACTGACCTAAACATAGATCCTACCCCAACTCAGGCCTAATGACACTGTTGCTGCTGTCCAGCTTGCTCCAGATGGCGTGAAACAAGTTGTCGGATTGTAACAGGGTATCTTATGTCGAGGCGGTAAAGTCAGACATGGAGTGGGCCTGTCTCTGTCTGGATTGGAATAGAAGCCGAGGTGTGCCCGAAAGAGACCCTAGATAAGCCACTTTTAACACAGTGGGCTAAAACATGCTGGCCTCAGTAACCCTTTCCCCTTGTAAAACTGTAACCTCATTATCAGTGCTGTAGCCTCTTGGAAGACGGGGTGTGAGCAGGGGAATAGAGGTGTCACACTGCATGTGTCAAGTTCACATGATACCTCATGAACTGAACTACTAATGTGGTGGTTAATGTTTGTTGATTTTTGGACCACTAACCAATTGAAATTCAATTTCTATTGATTCATTTATTTGTATGTGTACATTTACTACATTAGAACTTCAGCTGCATCAAATAAACATGAGGCTTAACCATTTCCTCCTGTGGTTGTTACTGACACAAAAAGGTTTTGTTTTGCGCCTCCGTTTATGGCCTGGAGTGAGTGCACGCTGGGCTATATATACAAAGAATCCCATCATTAACCACTGTCAGCAGCTGCTCGTGGTGTGCTATTTTAAAGTGCTCTGATGTGTAATATCAGAAGAGCTAACGTGGAGGGCAGCGTGATGTTTCTTCACACCCCTCCGTTCACCTGCCCAGTTCCTTCACAAATGTTTGCACACAAACGTCATGACTTGTAAGCCCCAAACAACTATGCATAATCCCATGTGTCTCAGTCCAGTTTCAGCTTCAATTGAAAGATATCTTCAATTGTCCTCTCAGTTCAACATTAATAGGTTTGTGAAGTGGGTCGAGTTAACTTCACCACCTGGTTACTAGTCCAACGCTCTAACCACTAGGCTACCCTGCTGCCCCATTGTAAATGTTTATTTTATTATTTAACCCTTATTTAACTAGGCAAGTCAGTTAAGAACAAATTATTATTTACAATAACGGCCTACCCCGGCCAAACCCGGACGACGCTGGGCCCTATGGGGGCCCAATCACGGCCGGATGTGAAACAGCCTGGATTTGAACCAGGGACTGCAATGATTCCTCTAGCACTGAGATGCAGTGCCTTAGACCGCTGCACCACTCGGGTCAGTTTTATATTTGATGAATTATAGTTTCGACATTATATTATGAAACAGGTGTACATTTAAATTGAAGATGACCTAATTCTAAACAAATTACAGAACATTGTTTTCTCGGAGTCCCTTGGAAACAAAATTATTTTTCTTTTAAGGAGGATTTGATCTGGCAAAATATGTTTTACAGTGTTACTCCATTGATGTTTGAGTTGTCATGAGAGACTTGTCAGTCGCCCACCCTTACTCAGTGGCTTCAAGTGCCCTCTCATCCATTCAGAAGGTTATGACAGAGTTGTTTAAAAGAAAGAAAATATCACCTATGAACACTTTTGACAACAGCTTCAGTGTCACGTGGCACCCTAATCTCTCATGATGACAGCTCTCCATCCATCTAAAATAGGCTAATTTGTCACAGATGTTGTCCTGCAAAGACCAACTTTTATCACTCTCTGTCAGTAAGCTAGTTTCTCAGATGTGTTTGAGCCAAGGAACTGTAGCTACATAGAATCTTAATCTTGAGCACTGTTTTACTAGTCACAAAACAAGACAAAATGTATTTATTTTATATTATTCTGTTGATTTAGACAACTATTGTTGTCTATAGTGCAATATAACTCTTAGATACATTTTGCGACTTCTGAACAAGTGATGTTATCTGACTTTTCATAACTACATCCAAGTGGCTATAGCCAGATGAGTCTTAATGTGCGATAGTGATTTAATAGATGAGGTTGGATTTTAGCTTAAATCATTTGAAAAACACCTCTATCTAGTCAGTCACATGGACTTTGAAATATCTTTAAAGAGAAGAAATAGAGCCACATTTCAGACTTAACTTACTGAATATTTGTGACTATTCTAAGACGATTAAAAAAAATATTGACTGAAAGATTCCACACGATGATTCAAAATTGTAGAAAATCAGCTGTATTGCAAACTAAGCCTAGAAAATGTAAACCAATGAAAATATAAGGGTGTGCAAATAAATACTGTTTTTAAGGTATAGTCATGACTATCAACTAGAGACGTAACTTTTTTATTTTAAATTAAATTATTATTTAAAATATTATACATTTATTTATTATATACTATTTGTGTGATTAATTTGACAGATTTATGTTGTTAGTTCCTATCACTTTATATTTTTTTCACTATTTCCATGACTGAGGTGGCACCTGACTTTGTTACATAAGCCCCGGCTACAACCACAGTGAGGTAACAGGAGGACGACAGAATACTATCTGAATAGTTTCTCTTTTAGGACTCCCTACCCATGCCGTTTCTTCGAAGAAACCCTGCAATCGTGGCTTTTTCCAAAGTCTCTTCTGCTGCCTATGTCACAAAGAAACAAAACAATCCCCATCAACAACAATGCCCTCTTATTGGTGGAAGAAAATATGACAATTTCAAAAGTAAGCTGTCTTTGTCCTTACATCTCTTTCTCCCTCTTGCCCTTTCTTGTGATGTTGACTATCTCACACGTGGTCAACATGATTGAGAGCCACATGGTCGGTACACATGTTTTCTTTGCGCTATGTCCTTTCATGTTTACAAGCTCTCTGGTCAATAAACTATTGCAGTTCCCCCTTAAAAGTAAATATTTCACTACAAATAAATCAATCCAGATGACACCATGAGTCAAAAAAGATATAAAATAAAATCAGCACAAACTATAATGTATTATCAGACCACAGTCATTCTGTGTCAGTGTATTAAGGTGAATCACTTAACAGCATTCCCTGCTAAACAGGACATGATATCAGGCTATTCCAATTTTTGGGCAGATGACAAAGCCGGCCAAGACTCTATCTTGGAAAACAACATGGCAGTTAGCTCACTACAGACAGATCAGGTGTTCAAGACTCTATTGAACACATTCTTGGGAAACAACATGGCAGTTAGCTCGCTATAGACAGATCAGGTGTTCAAGACGCTTCTCGTGTGTCAGTTTCAGATTAATGTCTTACTTCAGCTTTTTATAGTGATTTGATATTCCAGGAGTTATTTGTCACGTCTCCTGAAGCCCCAAAATAAAGTGCTAGGTCTCCTGGAAAGGGACCTGTGTGCTAGGCTCAGTGGGGTTGCTGCTGTCTCAGGCGGGCTGTGGACTCAGTCAAGACCCCCAGCAGTGCAAGCCACTAGTACCAAAGGAGCTGTCTGTGACCTGCCAGCCCTCTGGACTCTGTCACCTCCCTTGAGAAAACAACTCTCTCGCTCTATGCTTGGAAGAGTTTAAAACCTCTGAACACTACAAACCTATTTGGAGAAGGTCAGCTCCCTGTGTACCTAAAGAAGCACTCTGGTCAAAGCAAAGCTTTTGACACATCTGCCAAAAGCATGCCTGCTGAACACTGTGAGGTGTCAGAACTAATTGAAGCCATGGATTCAAGCAAGCCTTCTGAGCAATCTGCTGAACCCTGCATCATTGTGGACGAAAGAAAAAACTCTTTGGACTATACTGAACCCCAAAAGGTCAATGGACAAATGGATTCCTCTGTGCACAGTGCCGATCATTACAACATGAATGTAGAACATGCAGAGGAGAGTAAACCTTCTGTGCATTATAATAGGCATTCTGAGGGCTTTGAACATTGGATCAACCAGCCCTGTGAGGACTATCCAGCTCTTCACAATAACACTAATCAGTGTAAGTCTTCCGAGTTAAGTAAATCATTTGAAGAATGTACTCAACATTGTGAGTGCTTTGAGTTCAGCAAGTCCTCTGAGCACTGTGCTAATGACTGTCTAGCTTCTGTATTTAGGCAACACTGCGAAAATTGCACAGGACACTTTCAGTCATCTGAACAATGCAAGCCTTCTGATCAACACTGTATGTCCTTTGAGCCAAGCGAACCTGCTGAGAGCTCTGAGTTTTTTGAGCAATTTAAGATATATGACTTCATACCTGACATCTCTGAATCTACTAAATCAATCAGATCATTTGAGCACTGCACTGGTATTTGTGAGTATTCAGGAAAATACAACAATATTGAACATCCAACAGAATATAATGAGACTACAATGTCATATAATGATGATTTAAAGCCCGCTGAGCCTACAGTTCAACAAATTGAAATCTGTGGGCTTTTTGACTCAGAGTTTTGCACAACATTCGAACCTATACATTCTTCAGATTTGAACATGCCTTCTCAACGCTATGCTGAACAAGCTGATCCCAATGAAAGTAGACATGTCTCTAAAGTTTGTGGACCCACTGAGCAAACTTTCCTTGCTGAACAATGCAGTCATCTATCTGCTGAAAATGATATACCCTCTGGGCACTGTGAACTGCAAAACAATCTCTATGAGCAAAGTGAGACAAGTGTACAGTGTGAACTGACTGAGCGATGTAATTCTTGTGAGAGCTATGCCAGTCAACATCAAAGCATAAATAACAAATACTATGAGCCTAGCAATGCATTTTATTCTGAGGAAGACAAGTCTTCTGAGTGCTCATCCATTGAAACAAGTTATTTAGAATTTTGCATCGATGGCAGTATAAATTCAGACCTATTAACTGATTCAGCTGAATCCTATGAAGCATTAGTGGAAGAAGGAGCACCAGACAAATCCAGGGATGATAAAGCTAAATTCTGTTCAGAGATATGGGGATCTTTTGACAATTGTCCAGATGCAGTAGAATGTGAGGAAAGCAAAGCTGATGAAGAAAAACCTCACTTGGATGCAGTCGTTGTTGAGGAATTCTTTGACTTATTCGATAAAAAGGATACTTATACCTTTTCTCAAAGGCGACCTTATACCTCCTGTTTTGAAGGGGGAGGGGTTCATGAGCAGATTTTTGAACAACTTAAACCTCAAGTGCCCATTATGAATGAGGAAGAAACACATATTCCCTGTGACAAAAAAAGGCTTGAATCACTTGCTTTAGACGAGAAAATCAATGAGAATAAAGCTTTTAGTCAAGAAGAAGTTGATCAATCTTATGATACTTGTGCTGGGGACAGAACATTTAATGTAGACTGTGCTGATGATGAGGCATCAGCCTCTGGATCTTTTGCAGAGGAGGAAAGATGTGAATCTTGTTTTGAAGAAGCCTCAGCTAATGAAGTTGACATTTACGAAGCTTTTGTAGCAGAAGACAATGCTATTAAGGCTGAGGCCCACAAGCCCTTTGTTGAGGAAGATTGCATTGCTGAAGATAAAGCTGGTGAGGTTCATGCCAATGGACCCTTAGTTGATGAGGACAACATGTATGAGCACAGTGCAGAGGAAGCTTCTCATGGATCCTCTGCTGAAGTGTCTTTTGTTGAAGATGATGAAGCAGATGAGGGCCAAAATGATCAGACTTATGAACCATGCTTTGAAAAAGAGAAATCTTTTGATGAAGAAGACCAGAAAATACGCATTGCAGAAGATGAATTATACAAGCCATATGCTAGAGACAAAGCTTATAAATCATATGAACAGTGTGATGAAGATTGCATCGCATATTACTGTGAACATACACCATTTTCCATGGAAGGGGAAGCTTATGCACTCTGCGCTGAGGAGGAAGTCTGTGAACCAAGTGATGAAGAGCACCATGAATATGAAAGCAAAGCCAATGAATCTAGTGTTAATCAATTCTGTGATGAAGAAGACTCTGATGATACTTTTAATGAAGGAATTGATGACAGCACTCCTGAGACATATTTTAAAGATGGAGTGTGCACTGAGGAGGGAGAGCATGCTGTTCCATGTGCTGAGGAGAGTGAATGTCCTAACTCACTTGAGGTTATATCCAAAGACACTGTACTATGCACTGAAGGAAGCAAACCAGCGATGCCTGATGGTATTGAATTCAATGGAGATCAAACTGATTCCTCTACAACCTCTTTGGAAGAGATAGATGAGCAAAACAAGTCATCTAAATTGTGTGAGGATCTGAACACACCATATATGTCTGAGGGCTGGGAGGAACACAATGTTGTTTCAGAGTACCTCCAAACCCCAGAGTCCGAGGACCTTTCAGAGGAGGTGTCTGAGAAAACAAGCCCCCCTTTTGATGGTGCTGAACATAGTAAAATCTCCATGGTCAGCGAGCCAGATGAACATCATGTCGAACAAACAGAGCACGCTGAAAAAAGTGAGCTGGATGAGAAAACAGAGTTGCATGAATTTTTTAAGATTGTGGCCTCTGAACAACCAATTGAAGAGTCTGACGAGGAGCTGAATGACGATGAGTCTGAGGAGTCCTGTCAATGCGAGTATTGCGTTCCGCCTAGAGACCAGGTATTTCAAGGTTTTTGCACCTTTCTTTAAATCCATTTGAATAGCATGCACCTAATTTGATTAGAGCTCTGCTTTCAAATTTCAAATGATATATGAACGTTTCAGGTGTTGCATCAAACTGAAATTTGACAGAGAAAATATTTGTTTGTCAGTGTTTGTCAATGTATTTGGCAAGGTTTTTTTTATTTTTACGTATTGACCATTCAGTTTTAGCTTTGGCTGTGTTGGCGTTGGATAAAATTTGTGGCAACACAACTGAAAAAGAGGAGGATATGGCTAAACATAAGGCTCTTAAAGCTTGACACAGCAGGTGGTATTAATGTCAGCCTATAAAAGTTATGATATCCTGACCTGGTTATTTACTCTGCTGGGGCAAACAAATTTGTATTCCACAGCATTATAGGCTGCTTTTTGGTCATCACATTTCATCTTGCTAGTATAGTCGGTATTGCCTACTTGATGAGGGAAGGGTTAGCTCATAGTCAGCCCACAGACCCATGATAGCCCACAGTCACATTGACATTAACTTTTTCCATCAACAGAACACCAGCTGTTTGGAAATTGCTGTCTTATTCCCCCCCCCCCCCCCACCCTCCCCATAGACACATTCCTCTATAACTAATTTCTCTCAACCTCACAAGCAAACCTTTTATCAGTGTGTTTTCGCACTACAATTTCACGAGGTAATGTTATCAGTTTAATTCATGACCCACATGCACACTTTTTAATGGTTTTTGCATCATGTCACAGTGTTTTTTTGATTTGCTTTAGAGCACAAACATTGCAAAATAATCTAATTGCATCTATTAATTTGATGTCATCATTTGGCTCATTAACCTAACATTTACCTACTTGCTTTCAGGTCCCAGAAAAACCTTTGCTCCCTCAAATCAAGTCAAAAGACGCAGGGAAGATCTGTGTGGTGATTGATTTGGATGAAACATTAGTACACAGTTCATTCAAGGTAAGCTGATGTGTGTGACCAGCTCTTTAAGGACAAATGCTAACGTACTAGAGTTGATTGTTTTCAACTCTCTCTTCTGTACTAATTAGTAAAGCAAAATGCAAATAATAATTTATTTGATCGAACAGCATTGTTTTTATTCTATGTCCATATCAATATTAATTTCTTCAAAAAGGCATCAAAAGAAAACATACTTTTAGGAGATCCTATATTCAAGGGATCACAAAACATTTTTTTTGCCAAATTCAAGCAAGTTCTTCAAGGTCAGATCACTACTCTTGTTATGGCCATGGTTAAATAATACATTTGACTTTCAAGCGACCTTTTACGCCTAGTATTGAAATTATAGTCCATATCAAATAATGTGTGATATGTCCCTTCGTGTTCACAACTTGCCTATACAAATTTAATGACTGCATCTGCTGTGATCAGATTTATTTGGAATGTTAATCCAAATTGTTATTTGGAATGTTATTTGGAATGTTAATCCAAATTGTTATTTGGAATGTTTAACAAGTTGTTAAAGGCAATCGTTCGGGATTTTGGCAATGAAGCTCTTTATCTTAACTTCCCCCAGGGCAGACACTGGTTGAATCAACGTTGTTTCCACTTCATTTCAATGAAATGACATTGAACCAACGTGAAATAGACATTGAATTGACGTCTGTGCCCAGTGGGTTGTAGATACTATTTGTATGTCTCTGCGTGCAGTTTGAAGAAAGTTGCTAACTAGCATTAGCACAATTGCTATAACTGTTCCTACAGACTTCCAGTCATTGCGCTAATGCTAGTTAGCATTGGCTCACAAAACAACCTCTAACTTCCTTTGTACCGAACACAGAGACATAAAAATTGTATCCATGAGTTTACCTGACACTGGGGAAGAAGATAAAGGGCTTCATTGCCACAATCTTGAACTCTCTCTTTATGGTTGAGTGCACCATTAAAAATGTCAAGACTCCTTGTTGTGTTGCTTCTAGCAAGTATTATTTCTATGCTACTCGGTAAATCCAGAATTGGCTGCGTAATGGGCATTATGTACTCTTGCCCACCCCAGGTGGTTTTTCAATCTAATCACAGTCTGTCCCAAAGGATGTCACCGGATAGGGCCACAGGTCTAAACTATCAATGAAAGTGGCAGCATTTGATTGAAGGCGAGTCACAAGTTGTCGTGGTGCTGTTTTGAGTCACTTGTAGTTTTGATTAGGGTGTATATAATTGGATTGATGTTCAGTTCTGTAATGTCTGCTTGTCCAAATAAGTTATGGAGGGGAACTTATAGTAAATTAAAGATCTTGATTATTTGAAATACATATTTTATTTCCGAGACATATGCCTTATTCTAACTTAAGTTGGCTTGTTTTCTTTCATAATATGGCTGTTTTGATTTTAGAATAATGCTGTACATTTAGGTGATGTAAACCTACATTTTGATGCATGAAAACAATAAGTAAGTTCAACTCGGTTCAAAGTAAGCTCGAAAGGTCTAGTATGGAGTACCAGCAAAATAAATAGTGGGGTACAACGTACTAGTAAAACATAAACCTATCACAATAATTCATAAAGAAATCAATAAAGAAAACGGTAGGATATTGAACTACTTATCTTTGCTGCATTTGAGTCACATGAAAAATTAGCTAATAGACATTAAAACGTGTGGAATACGCTCCAAAATGTGGTGTGGTTCTATGATAACACTAAAATGTTGCCATTGCAGAGATGAGTGGCCGAGATCGAGACGCACGTGGACAGCAGTGTATGCATCATTCAGGTTACAAGACATGTGTAGTCCTAATGAATGACAAACACCAAATGTCATTCATAACATGTTTTGGTGTTTTGTAAGTTAAATCTCTACGCATTTCACTTTACTTGTTCATGTGACATTAAAACTTGAAACATTTATCAAATGGCACTGTATGGATGCCGGAATTGAAGTGGCGGGAATAGTAACTGAAGTCTGGACTCTGACTGTAAGCCTCACATGTAGCCTATTATAATATTAACTCCTGCAGAATTCAGTGTCCCTTACAGTAAAATGATAGACCAAATGTCAATTTTGTCTCAGAAACAGGAGTGGAGAAGTATGAGAGAATGCAAATGCGTGCTTAGGGACCTGTTGTGTAGACTCAACATGCAATTTCTTTGTGACATAAAAGCTGACAGTATTTCATTTTCAACCACATAAAATGTGCATCCAAGATTAACTGAAATATTTTTTGAAACATGTTGGATTGTTTTCACAGCTTTTAATTTCCATAAAACCAGTCAAACTGCTGTCATTTGGATATATCCCCTGGTCCCTAAATGTCCTCGCTCCATGAGAGAAGATTGCTGATGATGTAATTCCTGTCCTAGAACTGAAATTCTGTCAGTGTAACTAGCTAGCATGCTAACCTTAGCCAGCTAATGAAAGTTATGTGAGGACATTTCAGTTAAGATAATCAGCCTACCTGTCAAGAGATGAGTCTCAGCTAAACTGTGCTTATACGAACTGTTGACTCTTGTCGTTTGATAATTCCAGTGAAACCATGTTGGATTCCAGACGTCATTAATATTGAACATGCACACGAACATGATCAAATAGCTATATTCTTTCTCATTTCAGAAAGTTTTCATACCCCTTGACTTATTTCAGATCTTTGTGGTGATTGGGTGTATTGATATACCACCCAAAGTGGAATTATTAACTTTACCATGCTAAAAGGTATATTCATTGTGTGCTTTTAGAATTGTTTTCCCATCTACCAATTGGTGCCCCTCTTTGTGAGGCATTGGTAAACCTTCCTGGTCTTTGTTGTTGAATCTGTGTTTGAAATTCACTGCTCGACTGAGGTACCATACAGATAATTATATGTGTGGGTTACAGAGTTATTCAAAAATAATGTTGAACATTATAATTGCCCACAGAGTCCATGCAGCCTACTATGTGACTTGTTAAGCACATTTTTAATCCTTAACATTTTTAGGCTTGTATACAAGGGAACATGCTTGTTGACTCAATACATTTCAGATTTTAATTAATTTGTAAAAATGTCTTAAAACATAATTCCACTTTGACATTATGGGTTATTGTGTGTAGGCCAGAGACACAAAATCTAAATGTAATTAATTTTAAATTCAGGCTTGTAACACAACAAAATGTGCTAAAAGTTCAAGGGGTGTGAATACTTTCTGAAGGCAATGCATTATCTAAATTGTGCAGCTATACATCAATGCATTATATAAATTGCACAGCTATATATCAATGGATTTTCTCAATTGCAGTTGCGAATCTGCCATAGAAATAGAAAAAATATAAGCTCTGGTAATATGGACAGCCTATTGAATGGTTTGAAGGGTGTATTGAAGCAATGGACAATTTAGTTTTGCATGCTTTTCTCATTAAGATAAATGGAATGGTTGAAAATTAGCAAACCCTGCACACCAGGGCCATGCAAAACGAATTTGCCTAAAACGTTAGCGGTCAAAACCATTCATCTTTGGGCGACGTGGGGAGCGGTTTCTAAAATGCATAATTTATAAAATGTCATCTTTGTTTTATGCAGACAAGCTACAAAATAATTGAAATTTGACAAATTAAAAAAACAAACAAAAAAACAATTACCCCCTATTTTAATTTGCTACATGGCACGGCGACCATGTCCAAGGTCGTCACTAGTTAACACAACCACAAAGTCATAAACCCATTTTATTTCTACATTTTTCTATTCCTGAAATTTTCAACCTCACCTTAACCGCACTGCTAACCTTAACTTTAGACGAAAAAGCTAATTTTTGTTTTCGTGAATTTGTATGATCTAGCCAATTTTAACTTTGGTTTCAGCTAGATAAAACAGCTACAGTGTCACGCCTTGGTCTTAGTATTTTGTGTTTTAGTTAATTAGTTGGTCAGGCCAGGGTGTGAGATGGGTTTATTGTTTGTTGTATTTAGTGGGGTTTTTTAGTTATTGGGATTGTAGCTGATTAGGGGTGTGTGTTTCATAGGTTTGGCTGCCTGAGGCGGTTCTCAATCAGAGTCAGGTGATTCTCGTTGTCTCTGATTGGGAACCGTATTTAGGTAGCCTGGGTTTCGCTTTGTATTTCGTGGGTGATTGTTCCTGTCTCTGTGTTAGTTTCACCAGTCAGGCTGTAATAGGTTTCACGTTCCGTTTTGTTGTTTTGTATTTATTCGTTATTTCATGTATAGTTTCGTTATTTGTTTTCACTAATAAACATGAGTAACAAACACGCTGCATTTCAGTCCGACTCTCTTTCGACAAACGAAGAACGTCGTTACATACAGAGTGTAGGCTACAGAGAAAAGCTGTTTGCCTCTCAGATGACTTGTGAATAGAAAGAACTTTGCAGCAAGTGGTTCTGAATAATAAACATTGCCATTTTGGTGGGTGGTAACATTGAAATTAAACCGAACCTGAAACAAAATGTACAATAGGCTGAAAGTGAAACCTCATAGGAAAAGACACGTAAGAGTCACGGAAACATCTGAAGTCACACATTTGGATTTGGCAATATATCATACTTTGGCTAAAATGATGCCTTATTGACTTACATTGTTGTGCAACATCATGGGTAAGCTCTGGCCAGAGCCGGTCCTGACCAAAGCAAAATTCTGCTAAGGGGCCCTCTTACCTGACCCGGTCTAAGAATAAGTAGTCCTATACAGAACAGAATGAGGTATAAACAAACAATATTTATTGAATAGAATATTTTCAATATATAATCTTAAAATAAGTGAATATTAACATAAATAAGAAATTGTAGAAAATAATAAAATATAACACTGAGCTTTGGCTCTACTGCCTGGTAATTAGTCCAGTCCTCACAATATTATACATTTTAGCTTTGTCTATACAATGTAAACATAAGCATATAAGCTATGACTGCAGCTATATGTCTTAAAATAGTCAAATAAAACCTATACCGCTGTGCGATTAACTTTGGTTCCCTCTACAGCCTGGGCATTTTCAGCATCAGGATGGGCACCAGTCTATCTGGACTGTCTGGAAGAAATTGAGAAAGTACGTCACATAGTTAGTTAAGCAGTCATTTACACAAATTCACCTCTGCCGTACAATGTGAAATGTTACTAAGTGTGTAAATATTTTAATGTATGAATTAAATTCTTACCATCAAAATATTCCTCTACACTTTCTTGAGGCAAAATCATCAATGATATCATCATAGGACGTGTTTCCCCACGCATGATTTATGCTCATGTAAAGAGCCTATCCAACTACCTCATCCCCATACTGTATTTATTTATTTATTTATTTATTTATCTTGCTCCTTTGCACCCCAGTATCTCTACTTGTATCTCTATATACAAAATATACTGTCACGACCTTCGCTATCTTTGTTTTCTTTATTATTTTGGTTAGATCAGGGTGTGACGAGGGTGGTATGTGTGTTTTGATCTTGTCTAGTGTTTTTTGTATTCTATGGGGTTTTGGTATGTCAAGGTATATGTAGGTCTATGGTGGCGTTAATTGGTTCCCAATCAGAGACAGCTGTTTATTGTTGTCTCTGATTGGGGATCCTATTTAGGTTGCCATTTTCCATTTTGGTTTTGTGGGTTATTGTATGTGTAGTTGCATGTCATCACTTGTGTTTTACCGTCTCGGTCGGTCGGTCGGTCCGTCCATCGGTCCGTCGGTCCGTCCGTCGGTTGGTTTAGTGTTCTTCATTTAGGACCAAGCAGCGTGAAAAGGAGGAACAGCGCTTAATGGGGAAATGGACCTGGGAGGAGATATTAGATGGAGCAGGACCCTGGATAAAGCTGGGGCAGTATCGCAGTCCTAAGGAGGCGCTAGAAGCAGCGAAAGTGGAACGGCGATACTACAAGGATAAATACCAAAGAACAGAGGAACAGCGACGATATGAAGGTAGACGGCTAGCATGGAAGCCCGAAAGGCAGCTCCAATATTTTGGGAGGGCACACGAGGAGATTGCATGAGTCAGGTTGGAGACCTGAGCCAACTCCTCGTGCTTACCGTGGGGAGCGTGTAACTGGTCAGGCACCGTGTTATGCAGAGATGCGCACGGTGTCTCCAGTGAGCTATTCTAGCCCGGTGCTCTCTATTCCAGCTCCTCGCATTTGCCGGACTAGAATGGGCATCCAGCCAGGATGTATTGAGCCAGCTCTATGTTCTGGATCTCCAATGCGTCTCCATGGTCCAATGTATCCTGTGCCTCCTCCCCGGACTTGCCCTGAAGTGCGTGTCACCAGCCCAGTACCGCCAGTGCCAACACCACGCACCAGGCTTCCTGTGTGCCTCCAGAGCCCAATACGTCCTGTTCCTCCTTCCCGCACTCGCCCTGAGGTGCGTGTCCCCGGCCCGGTACCACCAGTTCCGGCACCAGGCCTACAGTGCGCCTCAAGGGTCCAGTACGCCCTGTTCCTGCTCCTCGCACTCGCCCTGAGGTGTGTGTCCCCAGCCCGGTACCACCAGTGCCGGCACCACGCACCAGGCCTACAGTGCGCCTTGGCAGTCCAGAGCGTCCGGTGACAGTACCCAGTCTAGAACGTCCGGCGACAGTACCCAGACCGGAACCTCCAACGACGGACACTAGTCCGGAACATCTGGCGATGATTCACGCAGCAAGGATCCCGGGGCCTACAGCGAGGATCCGCAGTCCAGAGCCTCCGACGATGATCCACGGGTCAGTGCTACAAGAGCAGATTCAGGGTAAAGAAGGGGCACAGCGTCCAGAACCAGAACCGCCACCAAGGTTAGATTCCCACCCAGACCCTCCCATATAGGCTTAGGTTTGCGGACGGGAGTCCGCACCTTTAGAGGGTGTGTGGGGGGGGGGGTACTGTCACGCCCTGACCTTAGTTATTTATTTTATTTTGGTTAGGTCAGGGTGTGACGAGGGTGGTATGTGTGTTTTTGTCTAGGTTTTTTTGTGTTCTGTGGGGTTTTGGTATATGTAGGTCTATGGTGGCCTGAATTGGTTCCCAATCAGAGACAGCTGTTTATTGTTGTCTCTGATTGGGGATCCTAGTTAGGTTGCCATTTTCCTTTTTGGTTTTGTGGGTTATTGTATGTGTAGTTGCATGTCAGCACTCGTGTTATAGCTTCATGTTCGTTTTGTAATTTTGTTAGTTTAGTGTTCTTCATTTAATAAAGAAGAACGTATTCATATCACGAGACACCTTGGTCTCATCAATACGACGAACGTGACATATACAATTTGACATCGGATAGGCCTAATATTGTCACTCATCAGGTTATTGTCAATTTAATATTGTCTATATGCATAGTTTGTGTAGATGTGCAGGCTGACTTGCATCAATTCTTTCCCGCTCATCAAGTTGGATGGAATCCATGATGTTTAGCATTATTCTAAAGGCCTACTGCAACACATAGCCTGTTTTCGTTTCCCTTACAATACATTTGATTAGTAATAGAGTTGCAGTAAATGAAACAGTCCTGTAACAGCTTATTTTTGCAAAGTAAAACGTGGTATCAAGTGACCGACCCCCTCGATTTGGTCTTAGGAATCAATTTTAAACTGTGTGTTTTACATTGGGTAAAGGTAGAAACTCAGAGCTAGAAAAGTGTTTATCATACACTGCATTTGAGGAACACTGGGAAAGTAATCTTGCTTTTTAAAGTTGATAAAATTGTAACCCCACTTTTGAGAAAATGACCCTTGAATTTTTGGTACCCCAGCTCTTTGTCTACACCCGTTCAGCATTGTTCACACACTCTTAAGCCTTAGCCCCACCCATCTCTTTAAGGGTTCACATATGCGGTAAACACACGCTATGCCAAATAAAATCTAAGTTTATTTGTCACATGCACAGGATACAGAAGTTTTAAATGATACAGGGAACTGCTTACTTAGTAGCAATATCAAAAAACAGAATAAAAATAATTAATATTTTATCGTTATTAGATGATGCTTACCTAACACACTTGTCCAACTTGATGGGTAGGAAATGCTATAACCACCCCCCAGCCACATCTAGCTAAGTGGATTGGTCACTATTGTCTTGACATGTACACATGTTCATGAAATACAATAGATGGCCATAATCACCCCCAGACACACCTGGCTAATTTGATGGGTCATGTAGTAATCTGTCTGAAGTGGAGTCTTTTGTTTAGACATGTAGCTAGCTAGCTAAACAATGAACCTGCATAATCCCAACTCCTACTACTACCAATGCAAACATTGTCATAGCTGTAGAATGAATCTGCAGGGAGCTAAAGCTATCAAACTAGTAGGTTCAATGTTAGCTAGCTGACATTAGGCTATAAATAGCAATGCAAATTGTTTTCTGATTCCAATATTACTGTACACAGATCATACATCGCATAGCACTAGGGGGCAAGCAAGCTAACATTTGTTAACGAACAGTACCCTTGAACTAAAAAAAACTTTCTGACCAAATTTTAAACTTATATCTGAAAATGTAGCTAGACTCTTACCCGTATTCATGGATGAACGCTTCACAGCAGACTGGAACCATTTAACTTTGTTTTGTTTATAGTTACATCTTGTTTTGGCCAGAGTTGTGTCAATTCACTCCGATTCACAATGACCGTGGCGTGTGCAGAAAGTAGCCCATCACTTTTGCCAACTGATCTATCAATAGCGCCTGCTGAATTCAGGGCATTAATTTTGTTGAAAAAAGTAGCAAAACATTTGTAGTTCTCAATGGCTAACGTTATATCTTTCAAAAATGGTGTGGAAGAAAGGACTGTCAACACATACTGAACAGCTCACGTTATAAACAGAAGCACGCTACATGGCAGACCATTCATTATCTCAGCCAATCATGTCTAGCGGAAGGTTCCTGTCTTTTTCCATGGCTAACCCAACTAGGCTCATCATTTAATAATTTCATTCATATTTATGGTTGGAATACAAGGTTGTTATTAAAGCAAACAAAACTTCACATGTTCAGGAAAGCATTTCTTCCTTTAAATAAAAAAATAAATGTTTACGTTCAAATGCCGCTCCTGTGAGTAGTGGCGTCAGGCATACACCTCGTTTCCTGAAACGAGTCACATATAGGCATAACACAAACTCATGATTACACTATTGTTCTTGTAAATTCCATCAACCTCATCATTCAGTTAGGACTCATTTAAATTTGATTGTGATATAACTTGCACAATTATTGCCCATTCCATCCATTTGTTATTCATTCAGTGGGCTGGCATTGTTTGCTTCGCTGGATAGAGTCAAGGATATGTTGTGCATCCTTCTAAAGGCCTACTGCAACATGTAGCATGTTCTGGTTTCATTGACAATAAATGTGATTAGTAATAGAGATATTGTAAATAAAACAGTCCCATAACAGCTTATTTTTACAAAGAAAAAAATGTTAATGAGAATGATCAACCCCAAGAGGCGCAATCAAGTTATTTGCTGCTGAATAAAAGGCATAACACAAACTATCATTACACTATCGTCTTTCTAAATTAAATCAACCTCTTCACCCTCATCATTCTGTTAAGCCTAATTTCAATAGAATTTTGAAGTAAGGTGCACAATTATCACCCATTCATACATTTGTCATTCATTCAGTGAGCAGAGAGAGACGTATTAGCACCTGGCTGGGTATCAACGTCCTACAATACATTGTCTTGGCGTGGTAAGTTAAGAATCGGTATGAAAAAGGCTCTAAATACTTGTGATTTCAAAATTCTGACATATGAGTAGTGTAAAATACAAACATTTAGGAAAAGTCAGGGAAGGAGCAGGACATTTTTTTGTCTGAATTTTGCAAAATGTACAAAATCAAATGGCGGTTCCAGTGTTATTTCACAACGGTTTAGGTGGTACAATGATTCTCTACACTCTGAGTACTGGTTTTACAGTGCCTTGCGAAGGTATTCATCTGCCTTGGAGTTTTTCCTATTTTGTTGCATTACAACCTAGAATTTAAATGGATTTTTATTTGGATTTCATGTAATGGATATACACAAAATAGTCAAAATTGGTGAAGTGAAAATGCAAAAAATAAGTTGTTAAAAGCGTTAAAGTGGTGCATGCATATGTATTCACTACCCTTGCTATGAAGTCCCTAAATTCGATCTGGTGCAACCAATTACCTTCAGAAGTCACATAATTTGTTAAATGAAGTCCACCTGTGTGCAATCTAAGTATCACATGATCTGTTACATGATCTCAGTATATACAGTATACACCTGTTCTGAAAGGCCACAGAGTCTGCAACACCACTAAGTAAGGGGCATCCACCATGAAGACCAAGGAGCTCTCCACACAAAGTTGTGGAGAAGTACAGATCAGGGTTGGGTTATAAAAAAAGATCTGAAACTTTGAACATCCCACCGAGCACCATTAAATCCATTATTAAACAACAAATCTGCCGAGAGAGGGCCGCCCACCAAAACTCACGGACCAGGCAAGGAGGGAATTATTCAGAGAGGCAACAAAGAGACCAAAGATAATCCTGAAGGAGCTGCAAAGCTCCACCGAGGAGATTGGAGTATCTGTCCATATAGGGCCACTTTCAGGCGTACACTCCACAGAGCTGGGCTTTACAGAAAAGTGGCCAGAAAAAAGCCATTGCTTAAAGAAAAAAATAAGCAAACATGTTTGGTGTTTGCCAAATGCACGTGGGAAACTCCAAAAACATATGGAAGAAGGTATTCTGGTCAGATGAGACTAAAATTGCAATTTTTGGCCATCAAGGAAAATGCTATGTCTGGTGCAAACCCAACACCTCACATCATCCCGAGATTACTATCCCCACAGTGAAGAATGGTGGTGGCAGCATCATGCTGTGGGGGTGTTTTTTCTTTGGCAGGGTCTGGGAAACTGGTCAGAATGGAAGGAATGATGGATGGTGCTAAATACAGGGAAATTCTTGAGGGAAACCTGTGTCAGTCTTCAAGATTTGAGACTGGGAAAGAGGTTCACCATCCAACAGGACAATGACCCTAAGCATACTGCTAAAGCAACACTTGAGTGGTTTAAGGGGAAACATTTAAATGTTTTGGAAGGTGCCTAGTCAAAGACCAGACCTCAATCCAATTGAGAATCTGTTGTATAAATAAAAACATTAACAAAAATATTACATTTTCCGCTAACTAAATAATCTGGTTGTTATATCCATAACTTGTTTTATTCTAAGCCAATCAGATGTTTTATTATTAAGTTATTGACAGTTGTGTAATTTCCCACTAGTGGCCAATTTCAAAGCTGCAAAAATTCTCTGACAACTGTTGTAACTTTTCAGATAAGTGATCATACTTTATGTAAAATTAAGAGACTCATGTGCTGATATATGCACATGATGGCATATTTCATGAGCATTCATGACAATTTTTTGCCAATTCAAAATGTGTTTTTTTTCCCATGCTTGTATTCGTGCCTGCATGTCACAATCACACAGTAACAACATTACTTGGCGAACTACAACAAGATAGTAGATTTCAGATTTCAATATGACAACAGCCAGTGAAAGTACAGGGCGCCAAATTCAAAACAACAGAAATCTCATAATTAAAATTCCTCAAACATATATAACATCTTATACCGTTTTACAGGTAATGTTGTTAATCCCACCACAGTGTCCGAATTCAAATATGCTTTACAGTGAAAGCACCACAAATGATTATGTTAGGTCACCACCAGGCCAAATAAAAACTCACAAAAAGCACAAATAGAGATAAAATGAATCACTAACCTTTGATGATCTTCATCAGATGACACTTATAGGACTTCATGTTACACAATACATGCATGTTTTGTTTGATGAAGTTTATATAAAAAAATCTGAGTTTACATTGGCGCGTTACGTTCACTAGTTCCAAAAACATCCAAAAATATTGCAGAGAACCACATCATTGTACAGAAATACTCATTATAAATGTCGATGAAAATTCAAGTGTTAGACATGGAAATATAGATATACCTCTCCTTAATGCAACCTCTGTGTCAGATTTCAAAAAAACTTTACGGAAAAAGCAAACCATGCAATAATCTGAGACGGCACTCAGAAAACAAATAAAATGTTCCGCCATGTTGGAGTCAACAGAAATCAGAAATTACGTTATAAATATTCCCTTACCTTTGATATAATACCACAATATTGTCGAAAAATAATCTCAATACTAACTTTGCATAATATTGTGATATATAGTGTATATTGATACACCAAATCATTGGTTTCCAAATACTTTATTAGTAGACTTTACTAATCTATTGTTTTTTTACCATGATTCACTGTTGTTCCAATTTATCCCAGTGTGCTCCTATTAAGCCCGGTTTTCATTGAGACACATGGGGATATGCTGATATCCGTGTGATGATATCTGTAATATTCAATGAACATGAGCATATGTATGTTTTTTGTTCAGATTTAAGTTAATTAAAACACACAACTACAGTTATAATGGCACCGGTGGAAACGGCTGCCATTTTACGGGGTTCCAACCAATTGTACTGCTTTGTGTTTTTTTTTACGTTGTTTGTCATTTATTTTGTAAATAATGTTTCTGCCACTATCTCTCATGACTGAAAATAGCTTCTGGATATCAGAACAGCGATTACTCACCTCGTACTGGACAAAGATGTTTTATTTAACGAGTCGGACACAAAGGATTTACTACAGATACCGGACGAGGCCTGTCCTTTGCATGAAGAATAGACGCCAATACAGGGAACACAGGTCCGGGTGCCTTGTGAGTATTCGTCGGCGAGTGGATAACACGTCTCTACCATCAATCTTATTGGCCAACGTGCAATCATTGGAGAATAAACTGGATGACCTCTGTTCAAGACTCTCCTACCAAAGAGACATTAAAAACTGTAAAAGCACTAAAAGATGTTTCACTGAGTCGTGGCTGAACGACGGCATGGATAATATACAGTTGCTTATAAGAAATCCCGCTATGCACTCAGGTGAACCATCAATCAGGAAAATGTGAATACATGACTAACTTTGAATATTACTACATCGGCTCCGACGCACGTTGGATGTGGCAGCGCTTGGAAACTATTACGGACTACAAAGGAAAGCTCAGCCACGAGCTGCCCAGTGACACGAGCCTATCAGACAAGCTAAATGACTTCTATGCACGCTTCAAGGCATACAACACTGAAGCATACTTGAGAGCACCAGCTGTTCCGGACCACTGTGTGATCACCGACTGTGTGATCACCGCTCACCGTAGCCGATGTGAGTAAGACCTTTAAACAGGTCAACATACACAAAGCCGCAGGGCCAGACGGATTACCAGGATATGTACTCCGAGCATGTGCTAACCAACTGGCAAGGGTCTCCACTGACATTTAAAACCTCTCCCTGACCGAGTCTGTAATACCTACATGTTTCAAGCAGACCACCATAGTCCCTGTGCCCAAGAACATCAAGGTAACCTGCCTAAATGACTACCGACCGGTAGCACTCATGTCTGTAGCCATGGTGCTTTGAAAGGCTTGTCATGGCTCACATCAACCTCATCATCTCAGAAACCCTAGACCCACTCCAAGTTGCATACCGCCCCAACATATTGAAATATGAAGCTCCCTTTCCCACCTGGACTAAAGGAACACCTATGTGAGAATGCCGTTCTTTGACTACTGCTCAGCGTTCAACACCATAGTGTCCTCAAAGCTAATCACTAAGCTAAGGACCCTAGGACTAAACACCCCTCTCTGCACCTGGATACTGTTCTTCCTTACGGGACTTCCTGACAGGCTGCCCCCAGGTGGTAAGGGTAGGCAACAACACATTTGCCACGCTGATCCTCAACACTGGGGCTCCTCAGGGATGTGTGTTTAGTCCCCTCCTGTACTCCCTGTTCACCCATGCCTGTGTGGCCAAGCACGTCTCCAACTAGCGCTACTCATTACGTTTGCCAACGACACAACGGTGGTAGGCCTGATCACTAACAATGATTAGACAGCATATAGGGAGGAGGTCAGAGACCTGGCAGTGTTGTGCCAGGACAACAACTTCTCCCTCAACGTGATCAAGACAAAGGAGTTGATCGTGGACTGCAGGAAAAGGAGGGCCGAGCACGCCCCCATTCTAATTGACGGGGCTGTAGTGGAGCAGATTGAGAGTGTCCACCTCACCGACAAACTGTCATTGTCCAAACACACCAAGACAGTTGTGAAGAGGGCCAGACAATGCCAATTCCCCCTCAGGAGACTGAAAAGATTTTGCATGGGTCCTCAGATCCTCCAAAAGTTATACAGCTGCCGCATCGAGAGCATCCTGACTGGTTGTATCACCGACTGCTATGGCAACTGCTCAGCCTATGACCGCAAGGCGGTACAGAAGGCAGTGTGTACGGCCCAGTACATCATGGGGCCAAGCTTCCTGCCATCCAGGACCTCTAAACCAGGCGATATCAGAGGAAGGCCCTAAAAATTGCCTAAGACTCCAGCCACCCTAGTCATGGACTGTTTTCTCTGCTACCGCACGGCAAGTGGTACTGGAGTACTACGTCTACGTCCAAGAGGCTTTTTTTTTTACAGCTAATCAAATGGCTACCCGTTCTATTTGTATTGGTATTCTTTTTACACTGCTGCTATTCACTGTTTATTATCTATGCATAGACACTTTACATCTACCTACATGTCCATATTACCTCCATTACTTCAACTACTTCAACTGTACCCCCGCACAATGACTTGGTATCGGTACCCCCTGTTTATAGCCTCGTTGTTGTTATTTTATTGTTGCTCGTTTATTTTTTACTTTAGTAGTAAATATTTTTTTAGCTCTTATTTTTCTTAAAACTAGATTGTTGGTTAAGAGCTTTAGGTAAGTATTTCACGGTAAGGTTGTATTCGGCACATGACAAATACAATTTTATTTTACTTGATCCATATTATGCATCTAGCCATGGTGCCTTTACCAAGATTAGAAACTATTAGGAACAATTAGAAACCTCATTACTCTCCCTAAGATGTTTGGAGTCGTTGATGCAGAGAGAGAAGAATAAGATCAGGGTTGAAGGATATTAGGGATAGAAGACCTACAAGCGGTGGACAAAGATGTGAACAAATGAGGGACATGAATAGGACTATTGAGCAGTGGTGGAAAACAGTACCCAAATGTCATACTTGAGAAAAAGAATAGATTTGTTATAGAAAATTTAGATTTTGGTGGGCTTAATAGGTACACTTACCCTACCACTTCTTAGACTTTCTTTCAATGAAAATGACAGATCTATAACTCACATTTCTGTGTACATTTGGTCAGGTCGCCCAAAAAGTGATATAATGCAGCTTTCAGTAAATGGGTTCCGTACTTGATTCTTACATCGTATGTTCTTGCTCTCAACAGCCATTGAACAACGCTGATTTTATAATTCCAGTGGAAATCGATGGAACAGTTCACCAGGTAAGCACGACTCTTTTGAGTTTAAATTCTTAGCCTTCTTTCCTTCATAGCTCCACAATGGAATAAGCAGTACAGTTGCCCTGACCTCAAATACAATTATATAATCTATTTTCTGTGTTATCCATGCTATCTCCTCAGTTTTGAAAGTGTGCCATTAGTGTGCCATTAGTTCAAAGTGGTCTCTTTTCTTTTTACCTTTTTCCTACCACCGTTTACTCAACGGTGCTATAGTGCTAGTACACTAGCCTAGCAACCTGACAGAGCTTTGGCCTTCTCTGTGGACGGGTCTCAGCAGCCGGTGTCTATTTCTGTGGGCTGACGAAACAAGGAAGTACTGACTGGCTTCTCAGAAATCACCGGGCCCATCAATCTCAGTCCCTAGAACAGAATCTGTCCAGCCGATTGGAGATCACATTGGAGATTGCAGATACTGCTGCAGTTTTGCTTAGTTTAAAGGCAAATTTTGGCCAGAAGACAGAAGATAACACCTGTTTTATACCCGAGGCCTGGGTCTGTTTCAAGTAATCTAGGATAGGCTTGTTTAAGCAGGGAGAGCCTATTCGGGATGACTTGGTCCAGGAACAAGGCCGATAGCGTCATGCTCTTTCGAGGAATCGAGCAGAACTGGAATAAAAGTTATATATTGACAGGCATATCCTTCCATATACAGATAATAGGCTACACCTGATTGACCATTCCACATGGAAATGTAGGGTCATCTGGCATTTATGAAGTCTGATATGCTGTCAGACGTGTTAACCTCTCTTTCAGTCTCTTTCAACGTCTCATTTTTATGTCACAACCCATTAACCTCAATATCATCTGGCACCCCATAACAGTAAACCTGGACAAGCAAGGCAAGGTGCAGCCAAAAGTCACAGATGAGAGGGCGTAGGCACAACTATTGCTCCAAAAATTATTTAAAATTATTTAAAATGATTCTAAAACTATTCAAAAAGTAGTTTAAAGCATTAACGTCTTGAGCAAGGAAAAAATACAGTCAACGTTTTGTAAATAATCAGAAGTTTTTCCCCATGTCTTGTGTTTCTATTACTTCAGGTGTATGTGTTGAAGCGACCCCATATGGATGAGTATCTCAGAAGAATGGGGGAGTTGTTTGAGTGTGTTCTGTTCACTGCGAGTTTATCCAAGGTGAGATCATGTTCACTGAATGCTGATTGACATAACTACATTAAAGGTTGAAAGGATCTAACTTTTAGTCAACTACTAGGCTTAAAGGGAAATTCGGGATTTAACAAGTTAAATGTTAGATGGTTCCTCATCCTGAAAGTAGTCTATGGGCAAGGAGAAACTGTAATCCATGGTTCTGTTTTCTTTAAACAGCCACTACAAATATAAGCTAACTTAAGTTGATGCTATCTAACAATCAATGGAAGTGATGGGGGCATCTAAAATACTGAACGTTCCCTTTAAGAATGTGACACGTGTTTGACATGTTTCATTTACAATTCTTAGAAAATTAGCCCTGCCATTCTAATATCTTACTCATAGACACAGACTTCATTTACATTTACATCACACACACAGAGCTTTCTTTGAACTACCATCAGTGACAATGTTGTGTGTTTTTTCCTTATGTGCCAGTATGCCGATCCCGTCTCCGACCTGCTGGATAAATGGGGTGCCTTCCAACACCGTCTCTTCCGGGAGTCCTGCGTTTTCCACCAAGGAAACTATGTGAAAGACCTGAGTCGTCTGGGCAGGGACCTCAACAAGATCATCATTGTGGACAACTCTCCAGCCTCCTACATCTTCCACTCTGATAATGCTGTATGTCATTCATACTTCTATCTACCAGTATACTATACTAAGCCCTCTATTCAATCAACTGCAGATAAATGCGAAACTGCACTGCAGGTTCACTCAGAAAATTGCCATTGTATCAGCGGTGTTTAAGAGAAACTGACACTCTTAACTATTTTACAGAAATGAAACAAACAGATAATCATAGTATTGTCCCAAAATATAAAATGTGTGGTTTATTCTTCAAATGTACTTTACAAGAGGTTTTACAAATTGTTTCTATTTGACTCAAAATTCTATAACATATGGTACAGCATGGTTGGCAGCATTATATGGATGCAGTCAATGCATGATTAATTTAATTCAGCGCTAAATCATACAAAACAAATTGTTGATTCAACATACAATTGTACGGCAACCAGCTGCAATAGGAATGTGAGTTTACTCAGCAAAAACGTTGTTGAGCAAACACAACAAAAGTTTGTGTGAATTTTGTTGAGCAAACTCGTAATACTATTGCAGCTGGATGTCTTACAATTGTATGTTGAATCAACATATATTTTCTTACAGTTGATGTAGTCTAATAAATATATCTATCAGGTTGTAAATCACAGCTAGTAAATTGGCTGCCTCCAGCCATTCAGGTGATGCACTGTTTGTTTAATTTGCTCAATATTTTTGGACAGAAATGGCAGTGATTGGGAATCTCAACACAATCAATTCAGCTCGTTAAAAAGTATTTACATACTGTAGACCTACTTAACTAGCAAGCTCGATGGCTTGATACCAGAGTTGTGGACTCGAGTCACATGACTTAAACTCGAGCCTGACTCAAGTCACACATTACATGGCTTGAGACTTGACTTGATATAAAATAAAATAACTTGAGACTTGATTTTGACTTGGAGCCTCAAGATTTGGGACCTGACTTTGACTTGAGACTAATGGCTTGAAATGATCTGGACAGCTTTTGCAACGTTTTGTCACCCAGTTGGTAGAGCATGGCATTTGCATTGCCAGGGTTGTGGGTTCAATTCCCACAGGGGACCAGTACAAAAAACGTATAAAATGTATGCACTCACTACTGTAAATCGCTCTTAGAGCTTCTATTAAATTACAAATGTAAATGTACATTTTGTGGCACAGAGGGAAAATCTCAATTGCATACACCTCACGTCCTTTCTCCTCTCAAGTTGCAACGTTTATTTCCCATTTGTACTGGATACAACAGGTGTAAAAACAGTACAGTGACATTCTTACCTTAAGACCTCTTTCCCAACAGTGCAGTGATAAAATAATAATAGAAACTAGATGGTATTGTACAATTGATGGGATTTGTTTAACCAATATTTTTGTGGTTGTGGTAAAAGTTTTAAAAGTTTCACTTTACCATTTAAAGCAAAGCATATTTAAGTATGTATGGTTTTGAAAAATGTTATAGTTTTGGTAGTGTCTGCATTAGTAATGGTTATAGTTATAGTAGACTGGTTATAGTTGGAAAAGTTAGAATAGCCTGAACATATGAATGTTGGCTTTGGCTTGAACAGTTCAAGAGTTACTGTTCGTGAGTTACATTATGCTAATTAATGCACATTTATAGTTATTTGTTAATATGTTTGAAAGAATTTGAAGTTAGGATAGCAAGAACCTGTGAAAGTTCATTCGTTTTTTCTAGCATGATGAGTTCAAGAGTTACAATTATTGTTGGTAGGTATTATATGCTAATTTATGCACATTTAAGTAGTTATAATTTATAGTGCAGACCAGAGTTAGTGTGTAACGGCATTCAGAGGTAGAAGAAGGATCGGACCAAAGCGCAGCGTGTTAAGTGTTCATGATGATTTATTCAAAATGACCTGAACACTGAAATACAAAACAATAAACAATGTGAACAAAACGAAAACCGAAACAGTACCGTGTGGCCCAAACACTTACATGGAAACAAACACCCACAAACCAAAGTGAAACCCAGGCTACCTAAGTATGATTCTCAACAGAGACAACTAACGACACCTGCCTCTGATTGAGAACCATATTAGGCCGAACACAAAAACCAACATAGAAAAACAAACATAGACTGCCCACCCCAACTCACGCCCTGACCATACTAAAATAAAGAATAAAATAACAGAATTATGGTCAGAACGTGACATAGTGCGAACCAGCGCTAGCTAGCAACACCTAGGACCAGAGTTGGACCAGAGCTAGTGCATTCCAGAGTAGTAGTTGTGGTTCAGTAGTTTTGTGGTCTTACCTTACCTTTGTGTGGTTGTGGTCAGTTGTTCTCAGTAGTGGTTAGTAGTTGTGCTCAGTAGTTGTGTGGTTGTGGTTCAGTAGTTGTGGTAGGTGGTTGTGTTGTTTTGGTCATTAGTTGTGGTCAGTAGTTGTGTGGTTGTGGTCATTAGTTGTGTGGTCTGTTGTTGTTGTCAGTAATTATGTGGTTGTAGTCAGTAGTTGTGTGGTTGTGGTTAGAAGTGGTCGATCATTTTGGTAAGTACAGTACATGTGTGGTTCAGTAGTTGTGGTAGGAGTTGTGGTCAGTATTGGTCAGAAGTTTTAATAAGTAGTTGTGTGGTTCATTAGTTTTGGGCAATAGTTATGTTGTTGTGATCAGCAGTTTTGTGGTTGTGGTCAGTACTTGTGGTTTAGCAGTTGTGGTTGTGTTTAGTAGCTGTGGTTAGTAGTGGTCAACAGTTGTGGTTGGTAGTTTTGTGGTTGTGGTCAGTAGTTTTGCTAAGTGGCTTTATTTAGTAACTACAGTTGGATGTACTGACATTCTCTAAAATGACTTATAATTCATAATTCATAATTCTCTTGCAACAGCTCTATTTGACATTCCTGCAGTCAGCATGCCAATTGCAAGCACACTCAAAACTTGAGACATCTGTGGCATTGTGTTGTGTGACAAAACTTCACATTTTTTGTCTTCAGCACAAGGTGTACCTGTGTAATGATTATGCTGTTTAATCAGCTTCTCTTTCTAATAGGGATGTAAAACAATATTTGAGAGAAATAAGCTTTTTGTGCATAGGGACATTTTTTGGGAGCTTTTACACTTCAGATCATGAAAAATGGGACCAACACTTTACATGTTGTTTATATTTTTGTTCACTATAGTTTAAAAAGTATAAAAGATACAGTATCAAAATGTGTATACAAGCACACTATTCCAGATCAATGTGCACATTTTAAAGTTTTAATTATGTTTCTAGCTTTAATTATGTTTCTAAGAAACAACTAACTAAATAAGCTAAAGTAAAAAATAAAATAACAATAACGAGGCTATATACAGGGGGTACCGGTAGAGAGTCCAAGTGGCCATTTGATTAATTGTTCAGCAGTCTTATGGCTTGGGGGTAGAAGCTGTTAAGGAGCCTTTTGGACCTAGACTTGGCGCTCCAGTACTGCTTGCCGTGCAGTAGCAGAGAGAACAGTCTATGACATAGGTGTTTGGAGTCTCTGACACCGCCTAGCCTTACGGTCGGATGCCTAGCAGTTGCCATGCTCGGGGGTGATGCAACCGGTCAGGATGCTCTTGATGGTGCAGCTGTAGAACCTTTTGAGGATCTGGGGACCCATGACAAATCTTTTCAGTCTCCTGAGGGGGAAAATGTGTTGTGGTGCCCTCTTCACGACTGTCTTGGTGTGTTTGGACCATGATAGTTTGTTGGTGATGTGAACACAAAGGAACTTGAAACTCTCGACCTGCTCCACTGCAGCCCCCTCGATGTTAATGGGGGCCTGTTCAGCCCTCCTTTACCTGTAGTCCACGATCATCTCCTTTGTCTTGCTCACATTGAGGGAGAGGTTGTTGTCCTGGCACCACACTGCCAGGTCTCTGACCTTCCCCCTATAGGCTGTCTCATCATTGTTGGTGATCAGGCCTACCACTGTTGTGTCGTCAGCAAACTTATTGATGGTGTTGGAGTCGTGCCTGGCCACACAGTTGCAGAGAGAGGTGTATGGTCCCATGGACCTTAGCTTAGTGATGAGCTTTGTGGGCATTATGGTGTTGAACGCTGAGCTGTAGTCAATGAACAGCATTCCCACTTGAGTGTTGTTTTTGTCCAGGTGGGAAAGGGCAGTGTGTAGTGCGATTGAGATGGCATTATCTGTGAATCTGTTGGGGCGGTATGCGAATTGGAGTGGGTCTGGGGTTTCCATGATGATGGTGTTGATGTGAGCTATGACCAGTCTTTCAAAGCATTTCATGTTTACCGATGTGAGTGCTGTGACAGTAGTCATTTAGGCAGGTTACCTTGGTGTTCTTGGGCACAGGGATTATGGTGGTCTGCTTGAAACATGTAGGCATTACAGACTCTGTCAGGGAGAGTTTGAAAATGTCTTGGTAATCCGTCTGGCCCCGTGACCTTGTGAATGTTGACCTGTTTTAAAGACACTTGCTCACATTGGCTACAGAGGGTGTGATCACGCAAGTCCTGCCACATTCGAAGAGCGTCAGAGTCAGTGTTGTAGGAAAATAAAACATTTAACTAAAATAAAAATCACAAATGAGGTGGGTGAGAATCACAAAAATCACAGAAATGCAAGTACTGTGTATACAGGTCAATGCCAGTACCTTATTAAATGTGCAGGGATACTGGAGTGGTTGAGGGGGGTTTCATACATAAAACATGACTGGTACTACAAATATATAAATACTTATGGTACTATACTATTGGTAATATATACATGTAAACAGGAGTAATAGTTACCAGTAGCAGGATAAATAGATAAATACTAATGGCAAAATAATCAATCGAAAGTGGTGTAATGGAGTCACTCGATAGGCTGTGGGAGAGGGAGAGCAGTAGTTGTTAGCCATTTAACAGTCTTATCACTAGGTGATGGAAGCTGTTTAGGGGTGGGTGGGACTTCTTGTTTTCTCCTCCAATGGGTTTTGAAAAGGTGAGAAGACACGAGGAGTATGCAATTGAGATGCAAATCAATCAAATCAAATCAAATCAAATTTTATTTGTCACATACACATGGTTAGCAGATGTTAATGCGAGTGTAGCGAAATGCTTGTGCTTCTAGTTCCGACAATGCAGTAATAACCAACAAGTAATCTAACTAACAATTCCTAAACTACTGTCTTATACACAGTGTAAGGGGATAAAGAATATGTACATAAGGATATATGAATGAGTGATGGTACAGAGCAGCATAGGCAAGATACAGTAGATGGTATCGAGTACAGTATATACATATGAGATGAGTATGTAAACAAAGTGGCATAGTTAAAGTGGCTAGTGATACATGTATTACATAAGGATGCAGTCGGTGATATAGAGTACAGTATATACGTATGCATATGAGATGAATAATGTAGGGTAAGTAACATTATATAAGGTAGCATTGTTTAAAGTGGCTAGTGATATATTTACATCATTTCCCATCAATTCCCATTATTAAAGTGGCTGGAGTTGAGTCAGTGTCAGTGTGTTGGCAGCAGCCACTCAATGTTAGTGGTGGCTGTTTAACAGTCTGATGGCCTTGAGATAGAAGCTGTTTTTCAGTCTCTCGGTCCCAGCTTTGATGCACCTGTACTGACCTCGCCTTCTGGATGATAGCGGGGTGAACAGGCAGTGGCTCGGGTGGTTGATGTCCTTGATGATCTTTATGGCCTTCCTGTAACATCGGGTGGTGTAGGTGTCCTGGAGGGCAGGTAGTTTGCCCCCGGTGATGCGTTGTGCAGACCTCACTACCCTCTGGAGAGCCTTACGGTTGAGGGCGGAGCAGTTGCCGTACCAGGCGGTGATACAGCCAGCCAGGATGCTCTCGATTGTGCATCTGTAGAAGTTTGTGAGTGCTTTTGGTGACAAGCCGAATTTCTTCAGCCTCCTGAGGTTGAAGAGGCGCTGCTGCGCCTTCTTCACGATGCTGTCTGTGTGAGTGGACCAATTCAGTTTGTCTGTGATGTGTATGCCGAGGAACTTAAAACTTGCTACTCTCTCCACTACTGTTCCATCGATGTGGATAGGGGGGTGTTCCCTCTACTGTTTCCTGAAGTCCACAATCATCTCCTTAGTTTTGTTGACGTTGAGTGTGAGGTTATTTTCCTGACACCACACTCCGAGGGCCCTCACCTCCTCCCTGTAGGCCGTCTCGTCGTTGTTGGTAATCAAGCCTACCACTGTTGTGTCGTCCGCAAACTTGATGATTGAGTTGGAGGCGTGCGAGGCCACGCAGTCGTGGGTGAACAGGGAGTACAGGAGAGGTCTCAGAACGCACCCTTGTGCGGCCCCAGTGTTGAGGATCAGCGGGGAGGAGATGTTGTTACCTACCCTCACCCCCACGCAGCATCGCCCCTTCAAAAAACGTACAACAGATTGGCTAGCGAAACCAACACTCAACCCTCTGAATGGTCAATAAAACTGCCAATCAACACAGGTAGCTACTGAACAGATTGCTGATTTGCTGTACAGCTTTACAGCTATACAATCGTGTGCAACACAAAGTCAAATTGTAGGGAGGGAGGAATTATGCGGTGATCAATCATTTTAACTGCTTACTTTGCAAGCCCACCAGCAATAGGGCATCAAGCAACAATTGCCAGCATAGGCCTAATGGTATTTTGGTATGTCAAAATTGCTTGGAATTAGTAATTTACTTATGAAACTTATGCATTTGGTGTTTTTTGATCAAATTAATTATCACTGTGGCGAAAATGCACCAAAGGCTTTTCTATCCACTTGTGCACTCCAAACTCTCGCCCGTGGAGAGTGCTTTGTTCTCTTTTTGAAATGGTTGCTGTTGCTTTCACATGTTTAAATGTGGTACATCTATATTCCGTCTAATCTCTCAGTAATTGCTAGCATTTAATCATTCCATCCCTGTCCCATTTATTGCAACACTTAGACATGTTTCATGATTGAGGTACGGGTTTGTCCGTACATCACTTGGACAGGAAGAAAGCACTCTCCAAGAAAAAGAAAGGCATAAGTGTATGTTTCATGATTAACTATTCAAGGTGTGATTGTGGTAACGTACAGGAGCTCAAGCCATTTTGTTCTCCCGATTTGGAATACCTCACCATCAAATGCCGTCTGCATTACCTACCGAGAAAATTCTCTTCGGTCATTGTCACAGCTGTTCAACAGCCCTCAAGCCGACGCCGCTACGGCTCTCAAGGAACTACACTGAACTTTGTGCAAACTGGAAACCGAATATCCTGAAGCTCCATTTATTGTAGCTGGGGACTTTAATAAAGCAGTTCTGAGGAAAACGTTACCGAAGTTTTATCAACACATCAAATCAGATCCCTCCTCCATTCTGCTCCTCCCATCCTATAGGCAGACACTTAAACAGGAAGTACCCGTGGTAAGGACTGTTCAACGTTTGTCTGACCAATCGAATCTATGCTTCAAGATTGTTTTGATCATGCAGACTGGGATATGTTTCATTTTGCTCCGGGAATAGCATTGGCGTATACACTGACTCGGTAATGGATTTCATCAGGGAGTGCATAGAGGATGTTGTTCCCACTGTGACAATTAGAACTTATCCAAACAAAAAAACATGGTTAGATGGCAGCTTTTGCTGAAAGCGCATACCACCGTGTTTAACCATGGAAAGGTGACTGGGAACATGGACGAGTATAAACAGTCCATCTACGCTCTCCGTAAGGCAATCAAAGAGGCAAGCTTCAGTACAGAGACGAAGTGGAGTTGCAATTCAACGACTCAGACATGAGAGGTATATGGCAGGGACTCCAGACAATCATGGATTATAAACGAAAACCAGCCACGTCACGGACACCAATGTCTTGCTCCTGGACAAGTTAAACACCTCCTTCGCCCGCATCAAGTGCTGCCGACGTGGGCCACCACCCACGTCGTTCTCTGTGGCCGACGTGAGTAAGACATATTACGTGTGTTAACCCCCTGGCGGCACAGACAGCATCCCAAGTCGCGTACAGACCAGCTGGCTGGAGTGTCTTCGTACATATTCAATCTTTCCCTATCCCATTCTGTTATCCCCACTTGCTTCAAGATGTCCACTGTTGTTCCTATACCCAAGAAAGTGACGGTAATTGAACTAAATGGCTATTTCCCTGTAGCACTCACTTCTATCATCATGAAGTACTTTGTGAGGCTAGGTCCATGGATGACGCACTGCAATTTCCATCGCACTGCACATTACCTTATCCCATCTAGACCAGAGAAATACCTATGATAAAATGCTGTTCATCGACAACAGCTCAGCCTCAAACACCATAGTGACCTTCAAGCTTATCACTAAACTCTGGGCCCTGACTCTGAACCCCACCCTGTGCAAGTGGGTCCTGGACAACCTGACGGGCCGACCGCAGGTGGCGAAGTTAGGCAACAACACCTACGCTACGCTGATCCTCAACACAGGAGCCAAACAAGGGTAAACTCTGCTTCAATGTCAACAAAACGATTAAAAATCCTACAATGTGATTTTCTGGATTGTTTTTCTCATTTTGTCTGTCATAGTTGAAGTGTACCTATGATGAAAATTACAGGCCTCTCTCATCTTTTTAAGTGGGAGAACTTGCACAATTGGTGGCTGACTAAATACTTTTTTGCCCCACTGTATGTCCAAATAGCTTCTTTTGTTAGGGCGTTTGGTAAACAAATCCAAAAGCGCGTTCAGGTCCCGCCGAACATCGGACGAGAAGTTCAAAAAGTTCCATTACAGCCCGTAGAAACTTGTCAAACTATGTATAGAATCAATCTTTAGGATGTTTTTAACATAAATCATCAATAAGGTTCCAACCGGAGAATTCCATTGTCTGTAGAAAAGCAATGGAACGAGAGCTAACTCTCTCGTGACCATGTCTCAGAGCCTGTGGCAATCTGCCAGACATCTGGCTCAAACAGCCCTTATGAGCCCCCACCTCACAGTAGAATCCTCAAAGTTCTAAGGACTGTTGACATCTAGTGGAAGCCTTAGGAAGTGCAACATAACCAATATTCCACTGTATCTGCAATAGGGGCTGAGTTTAAAAAAAACTACAAGCCTCAGATTTCCCACTTCCTGGTTTGATTTTTCTCAGGTTTTCTCCTGCCATGTGAGTTCTGTTTTACTCATGACATCATTCAAACTGTTTTAGAAACATCAGTGTTTTCTATCCATTACTGCTAATAATATGCATATATTAGTATCTAGGACAGAGTAGCAGGCAGTTACTCTGGGCACCTTATTCATCCAAGCTACTCAATACTGCCCACCTGTCACCAAGAAGTTTTAACCTGTTGATGCTCTGGGGGCGCAATTTCATTTTTGGATGAAAAACGTTCCCGTTTTAAACAAGATATTTTGTCACAAAAAGATGCTCGACTATGCATATAATTGCTACCGTTCGAAAGAAAACACTCTGACGTGTCCAAAAATACAAATATCTTCTCTGTGCGTGCCCTAAAACGTGAGCTTCAGGCAAAACCAAGATGAGATGGCATCCAGGAAATGACAAGGATTTTTGAGGCTCTGTTTTTCAAGATCTCCTTATATGGCTGTGAACGCAAGAGGAATTAGTCAGCCCTTTCTGTCGTTTCCCCAAGGTGTCTGCAGCATTGTGACGTATTTGTGGGCAGATCATTGGGAGATTGACCATAACAGACCACATTTACCACGTGTCCGCCCGGTGTCCTGCCCCGAAATTGGTGCGCAAAAGTCACCTGCCAGTATTTTTCCATGGGACACAGAGAGGAAAGCAAGCTTCCACGAACTGCATGTCAATGAAGAGATATGTGAAAAAACACCTTGAGGATTGATTCCAAACAACGTTTGCCATGTTTCGGTCGATATTATGTAGTTAATCCGGAAAAAGTTTCACGTTGTAGGTGACTGCATTTTCGGTTAGTTTCGGTAGCCAGACGCAATGTAGAAAACGGAACGATTTCTCCAACACACAGACGCTTTCAGGAAACACTGCGCATTTGGTATGTGACTGAGACTCTCCTCATTGAAAACATCAGAAGCTCTTCAAAGGTAAATGATTTTATTTATTTGGTTATCTGGTTTTTGTGAAAATGTTGCGTGCTACATGCTACACAAAATGCTATGCTAGCTTTGCATACTCTTACACAAATTAGTCAATTTCTATGGTTCAAAAGCATATTTTGAAAATCTGAGATGACAGTGTTGTTAAGAAAAGGCTAAGCTTGAGAGCAAACACATTATTTTAATTTTATTTGCGATTTTCAGAAATCGTTAACGTTGCGTTATGCTAATGAGCCTGAGGCTTCAGTCACAATCCCGGATCCGGGATGGGGAGTTTCAAGAATTAAGCAAGAATAAAGAATAGGCAAAGTGATCGTGTCAGGCGAAAATGATTTAAAACGTTTTACCATTGCAACATTTGATGTACTGTACAGTCAAATTCACCGTGGTGGTCTGAAGCATGCTATACATTTCACAGCTGGCAAAGCCTCATCGTGATTGGTTCTTCCCCGTCATTTGCAACAGGTCAATGAGCGTCATCACTATCTTTCCTTTGAGGTACCTCAAACTGTCGTGATTACCAGCTGAGAAACTTTTAGGAGTTAATTTTACTCCTGGCTCAAAGTTTGTCTGAGCAGTGTCTTAACATCATCCTAAAAGCTACTCTGAGCTGAGAGTATTTTGTTGTGGTCTTAAAACTGGTTTTAACAGGGTTCCTAGGACCTTTGCTGAGAGGTTTTGTGGATACAGGCCCTGGTCTATCCTTCATTCTAGCAAGCTGCACACAGTAGTATACACCATAACACTCAGTGCCACTTGTTTGCCTCTCCACGAACCCAAAGGCTCTTTTTAAGAGCCACCTAATACATTTAAATAAGTGTTTGTGTGTCGGGAGGGTGCTGTCAAAACTATTTAACGAAAGAATGGTCAAAATATCTCCTACAAGAGGCAAACTTACAATGTTCTGATCCACAGGTTAGAACTCTAACCATTATACTCTGAATCCTGTTCTTCAACAGACCATTTAAATGTCTGTAAGCGTTCGGCCCCCCCAAGAAAATCTTCATTCACCCAGTAATGTTGATTTATCTTGCTTTGTTAAAATATAAAACATCTAAAACAGTTGATTTGTTGACAACAGACTCATTTAATCAAGTAGTTAACCAAGTTAGCATTTAATTTTCTTTTGACTGTATGCTGCTGTAACCTGATCTCATATCATTTTGTATTATTATCTCAGTAAATCTGAGACACTCCATTTAGTATGATATGTTAGCTAATCGAAACAAAATCATATTATTTGGCTAGCTACCTTTATTTGCCTGTTTGTTAGCTATCTAGCTTTCAGATGATTGGTGTTACAGAAGATGGCTGCTGGACTTTGTACAAGCTATCTAATGTTAGCTACCTAGCTAATCAAAATATCTGTTTGTATTTATTGATTAACCTCAGCTTGAATAGCACCATATAACTAGCTAGATATACATTAGCCCAGGTTTATTTGAATACACATCTTATGACTGGCAGCATGGTGCTAGCAACTGTGTTGTTGCCGAGCAACCAACCCAGTGTTATGGAACTCTGAGCTTCAGGTAAAAAATATGTTAGCATTGTCAGAAAGCATCTTTATTTCTTAGCAGATGGAAATGTGCACATGAGAGTGATAAATTATACATTTTATAAAAACTGTTGCACCTATAAAGTTAATTTGTGAATTTTATCTATTTTCGTGTCTATAATTAAACCTTTATTTAATCATGTAAGTCCCAATACAAGTCCCAACAATACAAAGTACATTAAAGGGAATTAGTGACACAAATATTACAAAAAATCAAAGGCGGGAGAGGGAGAAATACTATTATAAAAAACACATACATTTCTCTGTAAACGGGTCATTTAACAATGTGCTGAAATGACCAAAAGGCACTAGTGCATCCAATTTTAGAGTATACTGAAATGTATTCCATATATGTGCCACGTAAAAACTAAAGGACGTTTTACCTAAATCGGTAGAGACCAATGGAATTTCAAGAATTAGCCATTCCTGGGAGTGAGTAACGTTTTTCGTACTTTGGTATGTCAGGAGCAGGGTTTCCATTAGCCGGCTTTTGGCCGATAATAAAATAAAATGAAAAGCCAATCAATAAAACTGTTGCAAGCCAAAATGACCAGGAGAAAAAATATCTCATTGCAAAATAATTGATGGCAAAACCAGTCGATGAAAATACATTTGACCATCATGCTTGGTCAATAGGTTCATTTGCATAATTGTGTTGTCTTCTATCTAATTTATCCAGCACAACTATCACACCTGCACAGTGGGAATTCTCCTGCAGCTCCTTAGCTGGTTGCTGCTGGAGTAAAGCATGTGCATTTATAAGCCCATTCATTGTGCAACCATTTCTAAATGCAACCATGTGTTAGCAGTTTTGGCGCACGATTTAAAAAGAGCTACTATATATGTTTTTCTCAACTGGTAATTGATGTGCGCCTCCCATTCACAATGTAAGTGCAGGCAACAGGCTATCCGCGTGTCAACATGTGAGCTGTAGTCAGTATGCATTTTCAAAACATACTTAATTCTTTGAAACCTGTATGTTTTACTTCATATTATGAGGCATGCTTTCCCTTGATTCATAGTAGCCTATAGACAAACTCCAACTATGGAAAAGTGGAGGCAATTATTTTATACATTCGTCATAAGCAGCGCATGTGTTTCCAGTTTGGGGAAGTTTACAATTTATCCCACCATTTCTACCGATCTGCATGCCAGTTATGATTTTCATATGGACATTTTCATGGAACCGTTTAATTTCAAAAGCATTGTCACCTGGTCAGTCATATACATCTGAGTTAAATATTCAATATTAAATATTCAAAGTTAAATATTCAACTAATGCGAGGGCAATGCCAAAATATCTTAAATCTCTGTTTAAGTTTGTTGTTGATCATTGCTAGACAACTATTTTCAGGTCTTTCCATAGTTTTTCAAGTATATTTACGTCAAAACTTTAACTTGACATTCACTGCCTTGTTGGTAAGCAACTCCAGCGTCGATTTGGCCTTGTCTTTTAGATTATTGTCCTGCTGAAAGGATAAATCATCACCCAGTGTCTGGTGGAAAGCAGACTGAACCGTGTTTTCCTCTAGGATTTTGCCTGTCCTTAGCTCCATTCTGTATTTTTTTTATCCTGAAAAAACTCCCCTGTCCTTAACGATTACAAGCATATCCGTAATTTGATGCAGCCAGCACTATTCTTGAAAATATGAAGAGTGGTACTCAGTAATGGAGAGTGGTACTCAAACATACATGCGCCATCGTGTGCTATCGTGCATAAATGTATTTTGCCCCCCCACACTAAAATAAACGCGATCACGTCACGCAGGTTAAAATATCCAAACAAACTCTGAACCCAATGACATTCATTTGGGGACAGGTCGAAAATCATTAAACATATATGGCAATTTAGCTAGTTAACTTGCACTTGCTAGCTAACGTTAATTTGTCCGATTTAGCTAGCTTGCTGTTGCTAGCTAATTTGTCCTGGGATAACAACATTGAGTTGTTATTTTACCTGAAATGCACATCGACCTCTACTCCGACAATTAATCCACACATAAAACGGCCAACCGACTCGTTTCTAGTCATCTCTTCTCCTTCCACCATATGGTGATCCATCTAAACTTTCATTGTATTTCATTACCATTTTTTGCAGTATTTCTTTAGTGCCTTGTTGCAAACAGGAGACATGTTTTGGAATATTTTTATTCTATACAGGCTTCCTTCTTTTCACTCTGGCAATTAGGTTAGTATTGTGCAGTAATTACAATATTGCTGACCAATCCTCAGTTTTCTCCTATCACAGCCATTAAACTCTGTAACTGTTTTAAAGTCACCATCGGTCTCATGGTGAAATCCCTGAGCGGTTTCCTTCCTCTTTGGCAACTGAGTTAGGAAGGAAGCCTGTATCTTTGTGGTGACTGGGTGTATTGATACACCATCCAAGGTGTAATTTATAACTTCACCATTTTAAAAGGGATATTCAATGTCTGCTTTTAACATTTTTACAATGGGGTTGGAACCAAAATGATTTTCAATTGTTTCGTTTCGTTCTGAACAGAAACATTATTTTGTTTCCTTCCGTTCCACTCTTCCAACCAGCAAAATAAACTTCTGAACCTCAACATTAAATTACTTCACCAAACAGCAGGTAAGCGATTTAATCAGTATAGGAAAGTCATTATGAGCAAATATTTATTTTGCCGTAACAGCATGGTTGAATCATAATGAAAGACAAAGACACTATCCATGCAACTTATGTGACTTGTTAAAGCAGTTTTACCTCTTTAGCTTACTTAGGCTTGCCATAACAAATGGGTTGAACACTTATTGACTGTAGACATTTCAGCTTTTCAGTTTTTATTCATTTGTAAAAAAAAATATGAAAAACATAATTCCACTTTGTCATTATGGGGTGTTGTGTGTAGGCCAGTGACAAACAATCTAAATGTAATAATATATTTTAATTTCAGACACAACTAAATATGTAAAAATTCAAGGGGTGTGAGTACTTTTTGAAGGCACTGTATTGTCTTAAAGAAGCTAATTATCCTTGATTCCTGTATGGCTAAGCGATGCTTTCTGGGGAAGTATTTTGAATGAATTTCTGTATTACTTTACAGACAGGAGTAATTATATAATTTTGGCAAATTTATTTCAATTTAGTTCCCTAGCTTATTGGACCCACCGCTATGTCATTTCTCTCCTGTTCTATTGGTTCATACTTTCTTTCATTGTCCGGAAGCCAAAGGCACAATCCTAGTCATATTAGCAACCCGTCCTCGTTGTCGCATCTTTAGATTCCCCCTTTTTATAAGTTTCTAATAGAGATTTTCATCTGTCACATATGGTACCGCTCTCATCAGGTGTGCTGTTTAGAATTATGTTTTCCCTGCTTTATTACAGGAATTGTATGTTCTGTTAAAATGAATTACCATAACTAAATGCAGTGGCGATCAGTGTCATTTAAGATGAGGGAGGACAACATTTTTATGAGCATGGACTTATTTCTATTACAGCATATTGGATAACTCTGATTCATATTCCATTCACCCAGTTCAATGTAACAGAGAGAGGTTCTACTCTAATTTCCCTATAGCCACCATGAGATTGCTACAACCTAGCCTATGAATAAAAGTTTACAACATAGGTGCACACAGGTTGAAAGACAAAATTGAGGTGACAGACAGTGACATTCAATATTGTCTTGCACACTCTTGCCTGTTTCTATTGGACAAATTCATGTATGTTTATCCCTGTTTTGTTTGGGTTTGCTTCCATTTAAGAAATGTTTTCAACAGAATCAGTGTAATGATTACACCACTGATCACACATAAACACAGTTTCATAGCAGCCACGTTATATTCCTTCTTGCATCTATGCGCTCTCCTCCTCTCACCCCTTCACTTGTTGACTTCAATGCACAACATATCAGCTGTTTTTTTATTTTTTATTTTACTAGGCAAGTCAGTTAAGAACACATTCTTATTTTCAATGATGGCCTAGGAACAGTGGGTTAACTGCCAGTTCAGGGGCAGAACGACAGATTTGTACCTTCTCAGCTCGGGGATTTGAACTTGCAACCTTTCGGTTACTAGACCAACGCTCTAACCACTAGGCTACCCTGCCGCTGTATGTGGCCAGACGAAAAAACCTTTCCAAGCCCAACCGCTACACACAGCCTACATCGTTGTCACCATATTAGCTAAAGTAACGTCATTGTCAGCATAGCTAATATAACAAATTTGTTCGTAAACTTGCTATAATCATGCAGAATTGAAAGCATTCATCAACTATCACTTTGACTCATTGTGTTTGGTTTAGACAGATTTGTTTCTGTATATTTTTTCAGAACAGCATGTGTGATATAACTTATCTTTTCTCTGCACCAAAATAATGTCTGTGGCTTCCATAGTTATGTCATTTTGGTGCTTATATAGGTAAAGAATTTGCTCAAATGGAGAAATGTGAGATGGGTGTAAATGTCCCGAACAGCATGCACCTTCTCGACCCATACTTTCTGGTGGGGATGTAGTGCTTTCGTGGATTGTCTAAAGTCAATAAAAATGTATTTTCAATATATGACCTATTCATAATAATGTGGATTTTTACATTCTTATGAATAGGTCAACTTATGTTTCAATTTATGTTTTAGTTTCATATCCGCATATACCATTACTAAATGTAAATAAAGGGTATTCGATATAACTAAATCACTGGTTCACATAGATTTGTGTCTAAACCTGACTTTGTTTATGACTTCACCTCTTCACACACACAGGTCCCTGTTGCATCCTGGTTTGACGACATGGCTGACACAGAGCTACTAGATCTCATCCCGTTCTTCGAGAGACTAAGCAAAGTGGACAATGTCTACGATATGCTCAAGCAGCAGAGGACTGCAAGCTAGTGTGTAATCAAACACCGGCTGCAACTTTTCACCACGGGGGCCATGGAGGAGGCTGGTGGTTAACAAGCTTCAAGTTTCTTCCCACTAGAAGGACCAGCTAGTGTCTCTCGGTCGTTGTCACCCAGCGAATTCCATTCACACACAACGTCATGGAGGCCACTCAGTTTGGCACAGAGACAGAACTAGGAGGAACTACTTCATGACAAACATCGAAAGGAGTGTTATAAGTCATTTTTTAAATTTTGATGCATTAATCCCCTCATGGTTACAACTTTTCCTCCTGAAGAGAAGGTTGAACAAAGCCCTTTTTCTTGGGATGGTGATCATTTAAGCAGGCAATAAAGTAATTTTGCAAAGCAATTGGTGAATACAATATGAAATACTGAGGGTGTTTATCTTGAGATCAAGATAACTCAAACCAGTCGTTTAAAGACTGTTTCCAAAAATGTCCTAATGTACCGCAAGTATATTATTTTTGAATTTAACCATTTTTCCTTACCCGGACGTTACTGTATATCGAGTGTTTTCAACCTTCAATACTATTTTAGTAAATTATTCACTACAACATACACACTTGTGATTGTGTCAAGGATGTACGATTATCAACAAGGATGCACTATGTAGCAACACAGCAAATCAGCATATTTTGAACATTGGAAAAGCTGTCACATGCACATGTATGTATGTGTTTGTATTTTTATTCCATGTCAGCTGATTTAAGATCAGATTTGAAAAAGATACAGCAATAATGTTCACCTTAGTGAAATAATCAGCATTTGATATTAACTGTAACAGCAATTTATTATATCTCGTTATGCTCTTTTCATCATTAATCAAGTTGAATAAAAACTGGAATCACATCAGATGTGACATATGATGTGACACATTATGATGACATATTTAGCCATTATATCAGTGAAGTGTTTATGCCCGTTTGAAATGTATTACACACACAGAATGCCTTATTCATGATTTGCCAATCATTCACTTAAAGTAACTGCCCAGAGAATTTCCCTTTTAAAAGTTAATATTCTGTTAACTCATATCCAAATTAATGCTGTTGGCTTGTCTTATACTCGTATTTGTGGCCAAAGCATAAATTGGAGAAAAGAAAAAGACCCACCTCAAATGTATGTCTCAAACAGACCGTTTAAATAATGCTTGTGATTTCCTCATAGAAACATAATATAATCTCCCTGAGGAGGGTGAGCAGAGCAATCAGCGGTCTTGAGGAGGATGAGCTGGCCAGTCAGCGGTCTACTTGCATTAATATTTTGAATGACGATATACGCCCACACCATTCTGTTGGTGGGGTACGCCCATACCATTCCAACACAGAAAAGCTGCTTTTCAACATACTGAATTAAAACATTTTTGGAAGGAATACTATTTCACTTATATTGTAAGTAATTATAGGTTATAGTAATTATATTTCATAGAAATCTGGAAACACTGGGCAGTTACTTTAAATGAGTACTGTACATTATCAAGTGAGGCTCGAATTGCCTTGGTCTTCACTAGTTACCACAGCCACAAAGTAATTAACCCACCTATTTCTAAAATGTATAATGTTTTTAATCCTAACCCTAAACCAAACCCAACCAAATTGCTAACTAAAAGCCTAACTTTAAATGACCAAAAAAGCTATTGTTAGTTTTCATAGATTTGTACGATATAGCCTATTTTTACTTTGTGACTGTTGCGACTAGTGAAAATAATTGTTTTTCCTCATCAATCTACACACAATACCGCACAATGACAAAGTGAAAACTGTTTTATTCGTAATTTTTGCAAATGTATTAAGAATAAAGAACAGATTCCCTTATTTACATAAGTATTCAGACCCTTTGCTATGAGACTCAAAATTAAGCTATTTCCTATTTCCATTAATCACCATTGAGATGTTTCTACAACTTGATTGGAGTACAGCTGTGGTAAATTGAATTGATTTAACATGATTTGGAAAGGCACACACCCTGTCGTCTATATAAGGACCGACAGTTGACAGTGGATGTTAAAGCAAAAACCAAGCCATGAGGTCGAAGGAATTGTCCGTAGAGCTCCAAGACAGATCTGGGGAAGGAGGAAACCTGGCACCATCCCTATGGTAAAGCATGGTGGTGTCAGCATCATGCTGTGGGGATGTTTTTCAGCGGCAGGGACTGGGAGACTAGTCAGGATCGAGGGAAAGATGAACGGAGCAAAATACAGAGATCCTTGATGAAAACCTGCTCCAGAGCGCACAAGACCTCAGACTGGGGCGAAGGTTCACCTTCCAACAGGACAAAGACCCTAGGCACAAAGCCAAGACAACGAAGGTGTGGCTTCAGACAAGTCTCTGAATGTCCTTGAGTGACCCAGCCAGAGCCCGCACTTGAACCCGATCGAACATCTCTGGACTGACCTGAAAATAGCTGTGCAGCAATGCTCCCCATCAACCCTGACAGAACTTGAGAGGATCTACAGAGAAGAATGGGAGAAACTCCCCAAATACAGGTGTACCAAGTTTGTAGCGTCATACCTAAGAAGACTCAAGGCTGTAATTGCTGCCAAAGATGCTTCAACAAAGTACTGAGTAAAGAGTCTGAATACTAATGTGAATTTGATATTTCAGTTTTAAATTTTTTATAAATGTGCTAATATTTATAAAAACCTGATTTTGCTTTGTCATAATGGGGTATTTGTGTGTAGATTGATGAGGCTAAAAAAACTATTTAAATCGATTTTTAGAAGGCTGTAACATAACAAAATGTGGAAAAAGTCAAGGGGTCTGAATACTTTCCGAATGCGCTGTATATTATCAGCTCTATTCATTGTATTTCTATCTGCAACATTCATAATTCCACATCCCAGAATATACATCCCTGTATACGGATAGACAATGGCATACCTGTGTGACCAGAGAGTGGAAAGTAGTCCAATGGCCACATGCCTTGTAGTTGGACAGAATGACCATAGACTGATGGGTCTTTCAGCCCTAATATCTGATGGTTAGAACTACAAGTGCCAATGTGGATGTGGTGAGAAGATTTGGACAGCTTTCAGTAGTTAGCCAGTTGTTTTGATAGTTTGTTTTACTTATGTTAAAGATGTCATGTTTTATATTGTAGATTAACTGATATGGGAAAAATAATATGTGCTAACTTGGAATAATTGTAGTACGCTGTCCAGGTGGGGAAATGGTTTGTAATCCATATGCTGGAGATGTATGTGTGACATTTGGTTTTTAACAAGTACTTGTACTTGACCTTTTTGATATGTGATATCATATTGCAAGTCTAATGTAGTAGTCATTCAACCTGTACAGTCAGTTGAGTGGGGAGCATTTTTCATAGCTCCTTGTATTACATGCCTTGTAAAGATCCTAATTTACTTTATGACACTTCCTGCCGTGCTTGGTTACACGTGACTACTTGTCTGTGCATGCGAGTCTGCTTTACCTACCAGCATTCATTTGACAAGATAGACATCTTTCGATACAAAAAATCTTTCAATTACTATAATAATTTTCTGTTTTGTTTCACTGCATGCAAAAGTGTTGACATCTGAGTAAAGAAACTTGAGCTAAATCAAGTGTTTGAATGAGTAAGAGCTGCTTGTCAATTTTAAGTATAGAAAGAAGTAGAAAACGATTTGTACTTTACCATAATAAAGCATGATTTATTGAAAGAGGTAATATCCCATTACAATTATTCCTGCATACACTAATGGAGCAATTCAATACATTGCGGGGGGTGTTGGAAACAAATTAAATTGAAAAGAAAAAAGAATATGGAACTGACTTCACTTCATATGAAAACCATATTCATTAATTATTCAATACAATATATATTATTCAGGTAACTCTGCATTTAAACTTGAATATAATCTAATAAAATGATCAATATTAATTACCTTTCTAAATTAACCAATTTTGGCCCAATGTATTTATATTACAAGCCAATACTACTTGACAGAACCCATTCTTCATAGTAGCTTGAATTTCTGCCTCCACAAAAAAACTTCAAAATGTAAAAAACAATGTCTATACAGTGGACACGTGATGAAAAATACAAATGAAATTATGCAATTATAAGTAATGATGATAAAGAAATTTGAGAGCGAGAACGGCGCTGTTCCTCAAACAGCTTGATTGACGGACTAAATGGACACTTAAAGTAAATAGAACTAATGGAACCTTTTAAGAACATTTTTAAACTTAGGACTGAATCCTAACTTGAGAAAAATGTGTATCTCAAAGTTATAGATAAATGCATTGATGTCAAAGGGAGATTTATGTGAAAAAGTTGGTAGCTCGTTAGGATTCGTCACTTCTAAACAACTTACAGTTTCTCAATACTTGCTATAAGTAGCCATTATGGCCCAAATTCTGACATAGGATGCCAGTGCACAACTCAGACTTTTGCATAAAGCATGCATTCATATCTATGTGAGATTTGCAAGCAAATGCCACTCAAACATGGATCTCAAGTTAGGATTCGGTCCCACGCCTGTAATCAATTGCATTCTCCAACTGTATTTTACGATTGACTTTAGAACACATTTTAATATTACAGAAAATGTTTATATTACATGTCATTTTATGGATGAATTACTTGCTCTTATTCAGAGAGACAATTTAGTCAACTCTGTACTTATTTTGGTTGATATTTATCAAGAGCCTCTTTAGAGGACATTGTTTCAAGTGAATAGGGGTATCTGCATTGGGAAATAATTATACAAAATATTTCAATAACTTATTGTTCATTTTGACACAATATTCACCCCCTTTTTAAAGACAGGAATATATCTTACAATTCTATTCCATACATTCCAATTTCACATGACAAACATGAACACAAATAAATTGGTGAATAAAATATCGATCCATCTCATTCTGATGTTGACACTGCATCACGACGATACTGCGTCTGTCAAGGATCACCTGTTGAAGAGTAGAAAAAAAATACACAAATACTCAGAACTGTCAATCCTATATGTACAGTATGTTCTATTCAAGCGAAATGGTAAACAGGTTTCCCCAATAAGACAAGAATGTGCATTTGTTATGCTAATTCACACAAATGTCTATAGTTATAGTTGATACAAGTTTTTTAAGGGATTTGAAGTTAAGATAGCCTGAACACATGAAAGTTTGTCTATAGCTTAAACTGTTCAAGAATTATCCCCCTGTGTAACGATCATGATGTTTAATTCATTTCTTGATATTCCACACCTGTCATGTGGATGAATTACCTTGGCAAAAACAAATTGCTAACTAACAGGGATGTAAACAAATTTGTGCATTGTAGAGAAATTAGTATTTTGTGCCTATGTAACATTTCTGGGATCTTTTACTCATGAAACATTTATATTTTGTTCAGTATAAATATTGTTTAAGTTCAGAAAGTATAAAAATGCTATCCAAAATATTTTCTCAAGTAATCTAAATTGGGTCTGTTTGGGGTGATATCGTAACTCAAAATAGCAGAATAAATATAATTATAATACAACTATGAGAGAAATCTAGAGTTGTGCATAGTTTTGAAAGCACACCTTATCTCTTTGGCATGACAATTGTTTTTGTTTTATTTTATCCTGAAATACAATAATAACACAATGGTTTTGATTGAATAGGGACAAACTGTCAAGTTTAATGCAGCTGCATAAATACTACAATGCAGGTTCAATTGAATTGGGGACATCCAGTAATCCTCAAGTAGCCACCATGAGCCAAATCCTAATATAAGAGCCGAGCTTCGGTCTCCTGAAAAACAATAATCCAAAATATAGTATAAATGTTGCAACTGCATAAATACTACAGTAAAGGATGCTATAAGTAGCCTGTAATCTTAAGTCTCGCATAATGGCTCAAGTGATACAGTAGGAGAAATTAGCTTGAATTAAAATATTTATATTTTAGGTATAAAGGGGGTCTGTATGTACAATCGGTTACATTTAACGTGATGAAGGAACATAATACTTATTCAATTTTAGACCATGTTATAAAATTAAAAGTATTTTATTACTGTCAGCCTGTAAATATAGCCTTAGACGTCTACCGGGAAATACATTCCGTCTTGTCTGACCTAGATGTCAATGCCAATGGAGAACTGCACATAAACACCAAACATAGCTTACAGTATGTCACACTTCTCTCGCCATGTGCCGCTGTTATGCCAAATCACATGTAAAAGTTAAAGGGTTTGCCTACTCTTGACGTGGAGCTCGGCGCTGCTCTTGGCTTTTCCCGATGTGAACTCCACCAAGCCGTTCATGTCAACAGAGGTCTGTCGGAAGGTGAGGCGGTGGACCATGCCCATCTTCTCTAGGCTGACTTTGGGCCCCTGCTGCAGGGCCTCCCCCTTCAGGCTCCACACTGGGGCTTTGAGGACGGGGACCGAGACCTCACACTCGAAGCAGGCCTCATCCGGGGCAACCACCTCCACGCTCTTCAGTTCCCTCACCATCAGGAGAGACTGGGCTGCGTTGACCAGAGAAAGATAAATACATTGAGGGAACACTTAAAAGTACACTCAACAAGATGGCATCATAATCAATTACAAAACAACATAAGACCACATTGTCACCAAAATTCATATGTACAACTACTGCCAGAATTGGCCTTTCACAATTTGCACCTTCCCCAATAATGGCTGTTTTGAAGTCTGTTGTCCATGTTGTATGAGTTTACCCCGTTGTGTTTGAGGATGTCACCTTGCTAAGTATACCGTTAAATATGATTATACAATACACTCTATTCATTATATGATGAATTAAATGAGAATCAAATGACTCACCTGTACAAGTTAATTGCAGATAAGGGGCATGGAACAATGCTTGAATTGAATTTATAGCACTGTACTTTCATACCTGAGTAACACAAAGTACACTAGGAACAACATGTTGATACAATGTTGTTACATAGTACTTTAGTAACTGCATTATAAATGCACAGAACTAGAGTTGACCTATAATCCTATCAAATACTGAACTGAGTGAGCGGCAGTGTGTAATGAATAGGAATGTTTTGCTGACATGTTCCCAATAGATGGAGCTGATATTCAGGATACCAATCGTTCTACGCTCCTGGTAGAAGTTGCCCTTAGACCGATCTAAGATCAGCCTACTCTCCCCAAATCCTAACAATTAGGGGGATGCAAAACTTAACTTATATTACTGATCTTACTGTATTACTGAATACAATTTCTATTCATTTGAATTTGAGACAAATACTGTGGCAGTATCAACACAATAAATGGAGTGGGACGTGGCCTCATTTTGACCAAAGGAAAATGTTCATGACAAACATCTGACAAACTTAGATTGTGGGGTGAACTGACACTTTAATAGATTATCTTACCTTCTACAGTCAGTTTCGCAGAGCATGTGTGCTCTCCAACCTGCACACTGTAAGTTCCCTCATCGTCCAGTGCCACCTGTTGAATGACCAGCTTGCGATAGCAGCCCTCACTGCAGATCTCAAAGCGCTCTGAGGGCAGGATGACATTGCTGCCTTTGTACCAGCGGATACTGCACCGAGGGTTGGATACTGAGCAGTCCATGATCGCACGACTCCTCTCAAGAGCTACCTTGTCCTGGAGAGGGTTCGTTATGTTCAATGGAAGCTCTGCAAGGATAAAATACAAATTTGCTTCATTTCTGAATGTGTCACAAGGTGTGTTCTGAGACCTGACAATAATTGATTTGGACAAGTGGCAGGCACCAATATCAATAATTCAATATTTACCTACAGTACCAGTCAAAAGTTGGGACACACCTACTCATTCAAGAGATTTTCTTTATTTTTACTATTTTCAACATTGCAGAATAATTGTAAAAAACATAGGTATTAACAAAAAATTCAAAATATATTTTCTAATTGAGATTCTTTGAAGTAGCCCCCCTTTGCACACTCTTGGCATTCTCTCAACCAGCTTCACCTGGAATGCTTTTCCAACAGTCTTGAAGGAGTTCCTGCATATGCTGAACACTTGTTGGCTGATTTTCCTTCACTGTGGTCCAACTTATCCCAAACAATCTCAATTGGGTTGAGGTTGGGTGATTGGAGGCCAGGTCATCCATCGGATGCAGCATTCCATCGCTCTCCTTCTTGGTCAAATAGGCCTTACACAGCCTGGAGGTGTGTTGGGTCATTGTACAGTTGAAAACCAATGATAGTCCCACTAAGCGCAAACCAGGTGGGATGGTGTAACACTGCTGAATGCTGTGGTAGCCATGCTGGTTAAGTGTGCCTTGATAAATAAATCACAGACAGTGTCACCAGCAAAGACCCCCCACACCATCACACCTCCTCCATGCTTCACGGTGGGAACCACACATGCGGAGATCATCTGTTCACCTACTCTGCGTCTCACAAAGACACAGCGGTTGGAAGCAAAAGTCTCAGACCAATGGACAGATTTCCACCAGTCTAATTTCTATTGCTCGTGTTTCTTGGCCCAAGCAAGTCTCTTCTTATTGGTGTCTTTTAGTAGTGGTTTCTTTGCAGCAATTCGACCATGAAGGCCTGATTTACGCAGTCTCCTCTGAACAGTTGATGTTGAGATGTGTCTGTTACTTGAACTCTGTGAAGCATTTATTTAGGTGCAATTTCTGAGGCTGCTAACTTTTATGAACTTATCATCTACAGCAGAGGTAACTCTGGGTCTTTCTGTCCTGTGGCGGTCCTCATGGGAGCCATCATCACGCTTGATGGTTTTTGTGACTTGAAGAAACTTCAAAAGTTCTTGAAATGTTCCAGATTGACTGACCTTCATGTCTTATAGTAATGATGGACTGTCATTTCTCTTATGTTTATTGGAGGTCTTCTTGTCATAATATGGACTTGGTCTTTTGCCAAATAGGGATATCTTCTGTATACCACCCCTACCTTGTCACAACACAACTGATTGGCTCAAACGCATCAAGAAGGAAAGAAATTACACAAATTAACTTTTAACAAGCTACACCTGTTAATTGAAATGCATTCCTTGTGACTACCTCATGAAAAAATGCCAAGAGTCTGTAAAGCTGTCATTAAGGCAAAAGGGGGCTACTTTGAAGAATCTCAAATATAAATATATTTTGATTTGTTTAACACTTCTTTGGTTACTGCATGATTCCATATGTGTTATTTCATAGTTTTGATGTCTTCATTGTTATTCTACAATGTAGAAAATAGTAAATATATTTTTTTTAACTTGAATGAGTACATGTGTCCAAACTTTTGACTGGTACAGTAGGTCTATCCTAATGGGAACAAAGCATCTGATATTGACATAGATTTTCTATATCCGCCCCCATATGCCATTTTCCCCCAAAATGTTATTTTGTTACTACTATATATACGCAGTGTTTCCACATTTTGTTACCTCTTCAAACTTTTGACTGGTACAAATAAGCAATAAGGCCTGAGAGGGTGTGGTATATGGGCAATATACCATGGCTAAGGGCTGTTCTTATGTACAACGCAACGCAGAGTGCCTAGATACAGCCCTTAGCCATGGTATATTGGCCATAAACCACAAAGCCCAGAGGTGCCTTACTGCAATTATAAAATGGTTACCAACCTAATTAGAGCAGTAAAAATAAATGTTTTGTCATACCCGCGGAATACGGTCTGATATACCACGGCTGTCGGCCAATCAGCAATCAGGGCTCGAACCATCCAGCTTATAATACATATATATAATATGCCATTTAGCAGACAATTTTATCCAAAGCAACTTAGTTGTGAGTGCATATTTTACGTACAGTTGTCCGCAGGAATCAAACCCACTATCCTGGCATTGCAAGCACCATGCGCTACTAACTGAACTACAGGGATGAGTTTACCTGATATTTAAACGTGGGCCAGTATTTTCCTGCCTACACTACATCAGGAGATTTGACTACATTTCATATGTACAGGAAAGAAGAGGTTGTCTAGAATGGTTAGTGCTACCAGAGTTGACAGGGGTTTAAATCTGAACCACTGCCCCTCCGACTCGCACTCCTCCTACGTTTCCTGTCTCTTCACTGGCCTATCCATTCAATAAAACCACACAAGTATGAAAGGAGTGGGAATACAAAGATGAAGTAATCATATTACCCTCCACCTCCAGATAGGCTGTGCATTCCACGTGTTTGGCGACAAACTTGATCTCTCCGGAGTCCTCTCCTCTCACGTTGCACATTAGAAGAAAATGCTTGGTCCCTAAAAAGACATGCAAAATCAGTTACCATAGAAGCTTTGTTTTTTTCCCGGCTATATTTAGTGTGTTGAGAATAAAGTCATGTTTTTAAGAGCCACATGTTACAAAGCATTAGACATGCACTTAAAGCCTGAATCCTTAATTTAAACAATAACAACGCTTTCCCTGCCTCTGTTTCGCTAAAAAGCTAAGGGTTGGGGCTGTACAAATGTAACAACTCCCAAATTCTTAGACCGCTATGGATGCAAGGGACTGACCATACATGATATAAAATGTATAGTTTTAACCATGTTTTGAGGCTATAAAATGTTTGTTTACATTTACGTTGTTTATAAACATTGGAGTAAAACAAGCTCATATTTTGGGGTCTGATGAGGTATGATGAGTTGAACTAAGCTTATGAGGCATTTATAAGTTATATCTGTATACCCACTGATTCTTGAAGAATATATCATGAATTTAGTCCAAAAATGCATTTAGTGACTAAGGATTCTAGCTTTAAGGTGCCAAGTGTCACCCCATAGGGCATTATAAAATGTATCATAAGCACTTATAATAGGTGGTAAAGTGCATCATAACATTTGTTTTAAACACTCATAGCTGATCCTCGACTATTCAAACATATATAAATACCTATAATGTATAAATAAATGAGTTGCTCATAGAAAGTATTGTCACTATCTACAGATCGACATGCACAGACTTTGATATAATGTTTAAATCCTAGTCAGATGTCTTACTGGACCAAAACAGAATAATGTACGTTTTCAAAGGTAGGCAGGTAACACTTTATAGTAACTTTCATTACTAACTATAAATACAGCACATACTATTGATAAATGAATATATCATTAGTTGTAAACATAAATACTTGTATAATCATTAATATGCATGTGGATTGATAATATATATAAGAATTTATAAAGGCTTACATATGAAGGTTATTAGAAAGTGTAAACCCCCAAATGGTTACTACGTGTCATAAGAGATGATAACAACTGTAAGGATGACCTTCCTGGCGGATCTTGATGGTGCTGGTTGGTGTAATTCTCACTCCATTTTTGAACCACTCTCCAGGCACATCCTCCAGGGAGATCTCAACTACAAACACAGCATTCTGGTCTTCCTGTATGTCCAGGTCCTCCAGGCCTTGCAGGACCACAAGCTCCCGTTCTGCCAAGGGAGGTAAAGACAGAAGCTCTCATGTCAAAACATCATTTAAATATTTTACAAGGTTGAATTTTTTTTTTACCTGTTTGTGTCATGTGAAAGGAAGCAGTTTCAGAAGGGAAGCAATGTTTTAGATGTGCAAGTGTGACAGAGTAGTTATAATCTTTCAACATAATTCTTTATAAGCTTTGTAAAATGCAATGTCTGTAAGGACATTTGTTTATTAACACAAGATAAGTGTTTATCACATTTAATTGTCATGTTTCTGTAAAATATTAATTGAGTTAGCTGTTAGCTACTTGCATTCAATTTAGTGCTATTTCTCACTAGGGACACCTAGCTGAACAATATCAAGCATTCAGTTTCATCCTAGTAACTTCATTTTATATTTGACTCTTAGATTGAGCACTCTTAATCCTTATTTCATACATTTAGTGCAGTTATTGTGGAAGACATTCTGTGCTCTATACTACTGTAACTGAAAACATGTATTTTTGTGTTTGTTGCAGTTTCACACTGTGATTCAAGTAAACTTCCAAAACGGAACCTTGCTTCCCACAGAGTTATTTGAATGAGTGTTTAGCTAACTGGATAGCTGGATAAGGGCTACTGTACATTTAGCGAGCCCAGTATATTACCCCTTTAAAACAATAAAATAGTGGGAAAAATGTATTTTTTTTATAAAGAACCCATGAAACAATACTACCCTACAAAGGCAAAACTCAGTAACTATACCAATGGTAAAACTGAGAAAAATGGCTTTAAAATATGTTTGCTAACCAGCCAGATATGTTGTAGTTAGGTAAGTGATAATCGAATCTTCCATTCCTCTCAAAAATCTTAGAAAAGGCTGTTGCGCAGCAACTCACTGCCTTCCTGAAGACAAACAATGTATACGAAATGCTTCAGTCTGGTTTTAGACCCCATCATAGCACTGAGACGGCACTTGTGAAGGTGGTAAATGACATTTTAATGGCATCGGACCGAGGCTCTGCATCTGTCCTCGTGCTCCTAGACCTTAGTGCTGCTTTTGATACCATCGATCAATACATTCTTTTGGAGAGATTGGAAACCCAAATTGGTCTACACGGACAAGTTCTGTCCTGGTTTAGATCTTATCTGTCGGAAAGATATCAGTTTGTCTCTGTGAATGGTTTGTCCTCTGACAAATCAACTGTAAATTTTGGTGTTCCTCAAGGTTTCCATTTTAGGACCACTATTGTTTTCACTATATATTTTACCTCTTGGGGATGTTATTCGAAAACATAATGTTAACTTTCACTGCTATGCGGATGACACACAGCTGTACATTTCAATGAAACATGGTGAAGCCCCACAATTGCTCTTGCTAGAAGCATGTGTTTCAGACATAAGGAAGTGGATGGCTGCAAACTTTCTACTTTTAAACTCGGACAAAACAGAGATGCTTGTTCTAGGTCCCAAGAAACAAAGAGATCTTCTGTTGAATCTGACAATTAATCTTAATGGTTGTACAGTCGTCTCAAATAAAACTGTGAAGGACCTCGGCGTTACTCTGGACCCTGATCTCTCTTTTGAAGAACATATCAAGACCATTTCAAGGACAGCTTTTTTCCATCTACGTAACATTGCAAAAATCAGAAACTTTCTGTCCAAAAATGATGCAGAAAAATAAATCCATGCTTTTGTCACTTCTAGGTTAGACTACTGCAATGCTCTACTTTCCGGCTACCTGGATAAAGCACTAAATAAACTTCAGTTAGTGCTAAATATGGCTGCTAGAATCCTGACTAGAACCAAACATTTGATCATATTACTCCAGTGCTAGCCTCCCTACACTGGCTTCCTGTCAAAGCAAGGGCTGATTTCAAGGTTTTACTGCTAACCTACAAAGCATTACATGGGCTTGCTCCTACCTATCTCTCTGATTTGGTCCTGCCGTACATACCTACACGTACGCTACGGTCACAAGACGCAGGCCTCCTAATTGTCCATAGAATTTCTAAGCTAACAGCTGGAGGCAGGGCTTTCTCCTGTAGAGCTCCATTTTTATGGAACGGTCTGCCTACCAATGTCAGAGACGCAAACTCGGTCTCAACCTTTAAGTCTTTACTGAAGACTCATCTCTTCAGTGGGTCATATGATTGAGTGTAGTCTGGCCCAGGAGTGGCAAGGTGAACGGAAAGGCTCTGGAGCAACAAACCACCCTTGCTGTCTCTGCCTGGCCGGTTCCCCTCTTTCCACTGGGATTCTCTGCCTCTAACCCTATTACAGGGGCTGAGTCACTGGCTTACTGGGGCTCTCTCATGCCGTCCCTGGAAAGGGTGCGTCACCTGAGTGGGTTGATTCACTGATGTAGTCATCCTGTCTGGGTTGGCGCCCCCCCTTGGGTTGTGCCATGGCGGAGATCTTTGCGGGCTATACTCAGCTTTGTCTCAGGATGGTAAGTTGGTGGCTGAAGATATCCCTCTAGTGGTGTGGGGGCTGTGCTTTGGCAAAGTGGGTGGGGTTATATCCTTCCTGTTTGGCCCTGTCCGGGGGTGTCCTCGGATGGGGCCACAGTGTCTCCTGACCCCTCCTGTCTCAGCCTCCAGTATTTATGCTGCAGTAGTTTATGTGTCGGGGGGCTGGGGTCAGTTTGTTATATCTGGAGTACTTCTCCTGTACAATTCGGTGTCCTGTGTGAATATAAGTGTGCGTTCTCTAATTGTCTCCTTCTCTCGGAGGAGGACCTGAGCCCTAGGACCATGCCCCAGGACTACCTGACATGATGACTCCTTGCTGTCCCCAGTCCACCTGGCCGTGCTGCTGCTCCAGTTTCAACTGTTCTGCCTTATTATTATTCGACCATGCTGGTCATTTATGAACATTTGAACATCTTGGCCATGTTCTGTTATAATCTCCACCCGGCACAGCCGGAAGAGGAATGGCCACCCCACATATGCTCTCTCTAATTCTCTTTCTTTCTCTCTCTCGGAGGACCTGAGCCCTAGGACCATGCCCCAGGACTACCTGACATGATGACTCCTTGCTGTCCCCAGTCCACCTGGCCGTGCTGCTGCTCCAGTTTCAACTGTTCTGCCTTATTATTATTCGACTATGCTGGTCATTTATGAACATTTGAACATCTTGGCCATGTTCTGTTATAATCTCTACCCGGCACAGCCAGAAGAGGACTGGCCACCCCACATAGCCTGGTTCCTCTCTAGGTTTCTTCCTAGGTTTTGGCCTTTCAAGGGAGTTTTTCCTAACCACCGTGCTTCTACACCTGCATTGCTTGCTGTTTGGGGTTTTAGGCTGGGTTTCTGTACAGCACTTTGAGATATCAGCTGATGTACGAAGGGCTATATAAATAAATTTGATTTTGATTTTTTTTTTATGTATCATCTTTATATCAAAAATGTGTATGCATATCAACCATGACCACTGATTTGACCTATGACCCCTTAAATGCAGATACTGCACCCTGCCTTTGTATGACCTGAAACAACTATATGGGCAAAGTGCAGTATCTACAATCTAAATGTGTTAATCCAACTTTATTGTTGTTTTTCTGTTTGGCTTTGTATGGTCATTTATTTGACTTTGGGGTCATAGGTCAAATCAGTGGTCATGGTTGATATGCATAAACAATTACTTCATAATAAGATAATAAATCGGGGTATTGTCACGTGTCTACCTACAACATATTTTGTTGGACAGCAAATAAACTTTAAAGCCATTTTTATCAGTTTCATAGTGGAACAAAGCCAAAGTACAGTAACATTAGTTACTGCTGTTTGCCTTGGTGTTTACTTGGATTTTGTAGTTACTGAAAATTTCACACCCCATTTTCCCTGAAACAGAACATAATTGAATCTGCATACTTTGTCACAAGATAAAACAGATACTAAAAAGCCTAATTTCAGTCTTAACTAAATGTTGACCAAAAGTGTAGTTACTGCATTTTGCCTTTGTACGACAGAATATCAACAGGTGATATGGCTTTTTAAACTCTTTTTGGGGGGATTACGGTGCCGTAATTAAAAAAGAAAATACTTAGTTCCTTAGTTCCCCCAAAAGATGTTGGTCGTGTGCAAAAATGTGTGTAATCCACAGTGCTGTGGTGTCTTCATATGACCCTCTGATGTACAATGCTTTATTAAGGAAGTATTCACATCCCTTGACTTTTTAAAAATGTTGTGTTACAGCCTGAATTTGAAATGGATTATATTTAGATTTTTTTGCCACTGGCCTACAAACCATACTCCATAAAGTCAAAGTGGAATTGTTTTTATTTATTTATTATGCATTTTATCATGTATTAATAAAAATGAAAAGCTGAAATGTCTTGACTCAATAAGTTTTCAACCCCTTTTTTATGGCAAACCTAAATAAATTCAGGACTAAAAATGTACGTAGCAAGTCACATAAGTTGCATGGAATCACTCAGTGTGCAATAAACACCGTACACTGTGATTGGTAGCACAGTGTGTGTGTGTTTGTCTTTCATTATGATTAAACCATTCTGTTATGACAAAATACAATTTGCTCATAACAAATTTCCTATACAGATTAAATCTGCTCTCAATAGCAAGCTGCTCTATCTGAACTGATTGGTCAAGTAAGAGAAAAAATTAACAACGTGGAATGTGTTTTTCTGACCTTCCAAGGAGATCCATTATTTTTCAGAGAACGCATAGAACCCCGAGTTGATTGTCCCTTTTATACCATGGCTATAATTCAACACATTTGCCACTAGAAATGTGTCAATTTGCCAGTAAAAATGTGTTCAACATCAACTGAAGTAGCCAACAACTTTACTCCAGTAGTCGTTGTGGTAATGAAACAACCAGACTTGCTAGTTTAGTTAACCAAACCATCAATCCAAGCTTGCTATAGTGAAAATTGACTACAACATTACCAATAATGTTTTAAATTCAACATGCTCTGGAATGCTCTTTAATAGAATAAGAAACAAGTATTCAACAATACCATGGTATAATAGTGTTTAACATGATTTTTTAATGTCTACCTCATCTCTGTACATACTGCCAAGACTGTGCTCATCAGAGCTCAACAACCACCTCTTAGACAGGCACTTGCTGCCAGGATACCAATGGTAGGCGAGGGAGCTGATCGCCGTCTTCACCCCATCGGGGGCCACCAAAACAGACCAGGGGATGTGGCACTGAGGACAGAGCCCTTCAGACCACACGACGAGGAGGAAAGCGGACCAACAAGACCAACAGGCTGACACCACCATACTTGGAAAACACCCGAGACCCGGCCAAACCCGGGTGGCACAGGGAGGGCTTCCAATGCGGAACACGACCCAGTCCGACCTCAACCCAGATAAGGCCCCGACCAGGGTGACTGGACATGAGAGGCCTGTGTAAGTGACTGTGGTCCCAGAGCACAACGAACCCAGCTAAACCCTAACCAGGGTTGCATGGGGAGGGACTTCGACGAGGAAAAAGGCCCAGTCAGACCTCAGGCCTGGAACGAGGTGGCAAAAGACCACATTGACATCAGTGATGGACGGAAGGAGATGGAGACCCATACCCCACCCAGAACGCTGACAGGATCCTTCCAAAAAATTTTATTTGTTTTTATTTCACCTTTATTTAAAACCAGGTAGGCTAGTTGAGAACAAGTTCTCATTTGCAACTGTGACCTGGCCAAGATAAAGCAAAGCAGTGTGAACAGACAACACAGAGTTACACATGGAGTAAACAATTAACAAGTCAATAACACAGTAGAAAAAAAGATAGTCTATATACATTGTGTGCAAAAGGCATGAGGAGGGAGGCGAATAATTACAATTTTGCAGATTAACACTGGAGTGATAAATGATCAGATGGTCATGTACAGGTAGAGATATTGGTGTGCAAAAGAGCAGAAAAGTAAATAAATAAAAACAGTATGGGGATGAGGTAGGTAAAACTGGGTGGGCTATTTACCGATAGACTATGTACAGCTGCAGCGATTGGTTAGCTGCTAAGATAGCAGATGTTTGAAATTGGTGAGGGAGATAAAAGTCTCCAACTTCAGCGATTTTTGCAATTCGTTCCAGTCACAGGCAGCAGAGAACTGGAATGAAAGGCGGCCAAATGAGGTGTTGGCTTTAGGGATGATCAGTGAGATACACCTGCTGGAGCGCGTGCTACGGGTGGGTGTTGCCAACGTGACCAGTGAACTGAGATAAGGTGGAGCTTTACCTAGCATGGACTTGTAGATGACCTGGAGCCAGTGGGTCTGGCGACGAATATGTAGCGAGGGCCAGCCGACTAGAGCATACAGGTCGCAGTGGTGGGTGGTATAAGGTGCTTTAGTAACAAAACGGATGGCACTGTGATAAACTGCATCCAGTTTGCTGAATAGAGTTTTGGAAGCTATTTTGTAGATGACATCGCCGAAGTCGAGGATCGGTAGGATAGTCAGTTTTACTAGAGTAAGTTTGGCGGCGTGAGTGAAGGAGGCTTTGTTGCGGAATAGAAAGCCGACTCTAGATTTGATTTTAGATTGGAGATGTTTGATATGTGTCTGGAAGGAGAGTTTACAGTCTAGCCAGACACCTAGGTACTTATAGATGTCCACATATTCTAGGTCGGACCCATCCAGGGTGGTGATGCTAGTCGGGCGTGCGGGTGCAGGCAGCGAACGGTTGAAAAGCATTCATTTGGTTTTACTAGCATTTAAGAGCCGTTGGAGGCCACGGAAGGAGTGTTGTATGGCATTGAAGCTCGTTTGGAGGTTAGATAGCACAGTGTCCAAGGACGTATACAGAATGGTGTCGTCTGCGTAGAGGTGGATCAGGGAATCGCCCGCAGCAAGAGCAACATCATTGATATATACAGAGAAAAGAGTCGGCCCGAGAATTGAACCCTGTGGCACCCCCATAGAGACTGCCAGAGGACCGGACAGCATGCCCTCCGATTTGACACACTGAAATCTGTCTGCAAAGTAGTTGGTGAACCAGGCAAGGCAGTTATCAGAAAAACCGAGGCTACTGAGTATGCCGATAAGAATATGGTGATTGACAGAGTCGAAAGCCTTGGCAAGGTCGATGAAGACGGCTGCACAGTACTGTCTTTTATCGATGGTGGTTATGATATCGTTTAGTACCTTGAGCGTGGCTGAGGTGCACCCGTGACCGGCTCGGAAACCAGATTGCACAGCGGAGAAGGTACGGTGGGATTCGAGATGGTCAGTGACCTGTTTGTTGACTTGGCTTTCGAAGACCTTAGACAGGCAGGGCAGGATGGATATAGGTCTGTAACAGTTTGGGTCCAGGGTGTCTCCCCCTTTGAAGAGGGGGATGACTGCAGCAGCTTTCCAATCCTTGGGGATCTCAGACGATATGAAAGAGCGTTTGAACAGGCTGGTAATAGGGGTTGCGACAATGGCGGCGGATAGTTTCAGAAATAGAGGGTCCAGATTGTCAAGCCCAGCTGATTTGTACTGGTTCAGGTTTTGCAGCTCTTTCAGAACATCTGCAATCTGGATTTGGGTAAAGGAGATACCCCGACCAGGGTGACACTGGGATTGGAAGGATGGTCGACCTTCTGGAGATGAAGGGAGATGGCCTCCCAACGTTCTAAGACCTTTTCGTCCACCCCCCAGCGATCTCGGGGTCACCGCTGTCTCCGCTCTGCCACTCACAGACCCCCTCGCCCATGGATCAAGAGGACCTCAATATCCTGGACGACACCATCTTTATGAGCACGGTGACCGCCCCCCTCCCCCTCTGCCGCCTCCACACATCCCACCGACCTCGCTGCTGCCTCCGGAATATCCCCATCCGGTGGTGGACCTGGGGAAATCCCTGGCAATCTCCTCGACTGACGGAGAGCATCCGTCAGCGACTCGTCAAGGCCTTTCAACCCCCAGCCAGCAGGATTGCCCTGCTCCCCATCAAAGGTTGAGCAGCGAGACCCCGGGCCGGCCCATCAGCCCGACGCCGTAACCACCTCCGACGCCGCCAATCCAACCACACCAACAGTAACGGAAGCACTGTCGACGCCCGACACAAGTCGCTTCTTGTGTCATCCCGGTGCTCGCTACAAGCCCAAGTGGAGGGTACCGCCCCATTGTCCCATCCTCATCCTGGGAGACTCCAACATCGCCAGGCTCCTTCGGATCTTCTCCGACCACATCCCCGTTGCCCGCTTTTGCCAAGGCATCCTCCTCCTCGACTACCTGCGAACCGAGGGCTGTCCCGAGGTGGCCAAGGTCATCCTCTCCTTTGGCCTCAACAACTGAGAAAAGGGAATGACTACCACCTCCCACAAGGCCTCAACTAGCCCAGCTTCCCGAACACTGCCATCTTCTTGCTGAAGATCAATTACTCTCCTACGATGCCGTTGGCCGACCGGATTAACTTGGATATCCTGAATGGATTGATCGGCCACAGAAAACATTTCCCTCTGCTGCCTTCATCACAGTTCCACTCCCCACAGGATGGCCTGCACTGGACCCCGGTCATGGCGATGTGACAATTGTTTAAACTAACCGTTCCGCTCACTGGCCCAGACCAGGGGGAGAGTGACCCTCTTGACGGCACCAAGCCACCTGCCCACCTTCCCGTGCCCCGACCGGCGGGGCCGTACCCCACCATGACCAAGACCAAGACCCTCAGATGGACTCGGGCGCCGGGAACCACGCACACGCCCGCCTCCGACCCAAATTCGGGGAGACCGACACTGATGGGCAACCCCGCCGATGACCACCACACCACCGAACCAAGAGGAGGACAACAGGGGGCTGGACTATGCCACAACGCACCCACCGCACTCTGATCGAAGCACGGGAGAAACCGGCATAGAGGTAGTGGTCCTGTCGCGCATCTTCACACCCATAAAGCCCTTACTCTCCCTGTCCCGACGAGGCCTCTCATTCATGCCCACGCTCAACCCGGGCAAGGAGGCATGTATCCGGTTCCACCCTGAGATTGCCGACTACCACCGTCAGCTCAAAGTGGCTGACTACTTTGACAGCCGCAAAGGCAATGCACACCGCGGAACCCAGAGGGAACAGCGATCGTGGAGAAGGCCCACCAGAAAATAAACAACTATTCACGGAACCTTCAGGGAAAGAGCTGCCCGACACGAATCTGCCGCAGGGCGTCCGCTACCTACTGGAAACCGACTGGAAAACCTTAAACTCGACCCCCCCCCTTCAGTACGTGAAGAAGACTGAGCTCCAACTCGACCAGGAGGAGAACTACTGGTGGCTGGAGCAGCCCATCTTCCAACGGATGGTTCTGCTCATCAGAGGTGTGCTCGATGGGCTGGTAATGCACCAACCTGGTGGGAACCACGCTGGCCAAGAGCAGGAACCTCTACCTCTTGCCAAAAATCCACTAGGTGCCCCACGAGGTGACCCACGGCTGACTCATCGAGTCCGACTGTGGCAGCGAAACCTACGGCGTGTCGGAGTGTTTTGACGCCTACTTACGCCTGCTGGCGATGAGGCACGACTGCTACATCAAGGACATGGTGGACTTCCTGGACAAGGTGGCAGCAACCAAGGTGGGCGCCGGTCGACTTCCTGTTTACCATGGACGTTTACAGCCTCTACACCAACATCAAAGTTGGAACCAGCCTGGCCGCAGTCAGCGCTCACCTCGAGCGCCACCCTCAGGACAGTAGACCACACAAACAACTGCTGCGGCTGTTAGAGCTCTCGCTCACCTGCAACGACCTCGAGTTAAATGGAAACACCTACCTGCAGGTCAAAGGAGTGGCCATGGGAAAGCGGTTCGCCCCCGCCTACGCCAACATCTACCTGGCAGAATGGGAAGCCACCGTGTTCCCCCTGTGCGCTCTCCGACCATCATGCTTCCACCACTTCCTGGACGATGAGATGGGGGTCTGGCTCATTTAAGGACCAAGTTTTCTGCTTGAGCAAGAGGACAAGTACATTAGAGTGTCTAGTTTGAGAAACAGACCCTAACAAGTCCTCAATTGGCAGCTTCATTAAATAGTACTCACAAAACACCAGTCTCAATGTCAACAGTCAAGAGGCGACTCCGGGATGCTGGCCTTCTACTATTTAATGAAGCTGCCAGTTGAGGTCTTGTGAGGCGTCTGTTTCTCAAGCTAGACACTCTCATATACTTGTCCTCTTACACAGCTGTGCACTGGGGCCTCCCACTCCTCTTTCTTTTCTGGTTAGAGGCAGTTTGCACTGCTCTGTGAAGGGAGTAGTACACAGTGTTGGCACAGCTGTTGATTTGTTTGGTCCTTAAATGAGCTACAGTAGTTGCTGTGGTAACCAAGCAAACAAATTTGCTAGTTTAGCTAACCAAACCATTAATCCAAGCTTGCTATAAGTTAAATAAACTTCAACAATACCAATAATGTTTTAAATTAGACATTAAGAATGAACTATAGACATTGAGTTTGACCGTGCTGATATAGAGTTATAGGGAAATAATGCATGCTCTAGAATGCCCTTCAAGCAAATAAGAAATGAATATTCAACAATGCCATGGTATAATAGTGTTTATCATGATTTTTTAATGACTACTACATCTCTGTAGATACAATTATCTTTAGGGTACCTCAGTCAAGCATTGAATTTCAGCAACAAATTCAACCACAAAGACCAGAGAGTTTTTCAAATGTCTCGCAAAGGGCACCTATTGGTAGATGGGTAAAAAATAACAAAAGCAGACATTGAATATCAATTTGAGCTGGGTGTATTGATACCCAGTCAATACAAAGCTACAGGTGTCATTCCTAACTCAGTTGCATGAGAGGAAGGAAACAGTTGCATCTGCACCCAATCTGGACATCTTCCAACACTAGACAAACACTCACTACCAGGAATGGACGGCGAGCAAACGGAAGCAAAAAACTTGGCACCTGACGTGGAGTGACAGTCCCAAACAGGAGCTGCCTCCTTACCGGGGATCGCCCACCTCACTTGTCCCCATGCAAGGGGAACACCCTTTCCCTAACCCTAACACTACTCTAAACCAAACCCTAACCTTAACCTAAGCCTAACTCTAACCCTGGCCCTACCCTAACGCTAGTTAATGGATGGAACCCCGCTCAGAAGGAACCCACAACACATAACCATCGCACCCCATAAACAACTTGCCAGACACGGGCGGCTGGTGTGCCGGCGGTGGCATGAGATGGATAACTTTTGCTGCAATAACAGGATGTACACAAGACCACACTCTTCACCTCTGGGCTGGTTGTGCCTGGACCCCCCAGTGCTCCTGCTCGGTATGCAGAGTGGTGCACCCCCCCCCCCTTGTATCCACACTATGGATAAAGGGCGACTACAGCTGGCAGGTGTAGGACAACGGGTGCTACAACACTAAAGGGATGGAACCACCAAGACCCCACTCTACAGTCCTGGGCTGGTTGTGCCCGGACCCCCCTGGCGCTCCTGCTCGGCAAGCGGAGTGTCCCTCCCCCCGGTCTCTGCACAGCTTGAAGGTGTCAGATCGACCCTGCGGATTCATAATCAAAACATAACCTGGCCACCTGGGGACCCGGACATAGTCAGCCCCAGCATCGTTCCATTGCACCGAACGGAACCTCCACTAAACGGAACCACTGCTTTACAGATAGAAAGGCAACTGCAATGGGCAGGTGTTGAATAACAAGTGCTACAACAACATACAGGGGAGGGAACCACCATCTTTACTCAAGACCCCACTCACACAGAATCCTCCACTCTATGGATACAAGGTGGACCAGAACGGACAGGTGTGGGACAATGGGTGCTGGTGCAACACCACAAAAGGGATGGAATCACCACCTTCGCACCAGCCAGAGGAGCGGCTAAGACGGGCAGGTGGCCAACACTCAACAACGCAATGGAACTACCACCCTTACCCTAGCCGAAGGAGTGGCTACTATGGATGGGTGACCAACACTTGACAACACCTGGACACACAGCCCAACAGGAGAACCTACTACGACACATGGTGGGTCAACACAGGGTGTTAAACACAACAACGGAGGTGTCTATGGTGGATTTCAGTGGTTGGATGATAACAACAGGGAAAGAGGTTCGAGGTGGTGATTTGGAACCTGAGCTCATTAGACACCTTTCATTGGAATGGGACCACACACACACACACAAAACATACAACAGAACCTCAACACATCACCAAGAGGACAAAACCATGAGGACCCATCCAGGTAAGTATTGTTCGAACAAGTGTGCCCACCCCAGGTAAGTATCTTCTTAGCATTGGTGGCACACTAAACGGACAGATGACTCACAGGTAGCGACCATTCACCAAACAGAGGACAAGGTGCACAGCTATGGAGATCCCATGGGACCACAAAACACCTCACAGAGGCTGCCCCCTGGGCTAGTTAGAACCCCACAAGGTCTGACTACTGCCTCCAACACTTACGGAATCTGTCGCTAACCCACACTATGGGTTGGTACCAAAAGAACACAGGAGGAGTACATCGGAACCCAAATTAGAAGACATTGTGAGGTTGCCAAACACTGCACAGAGGCTTCTCCTTGGGCTGGTTAGAACTCCACAAGAGTGGACCACTGCCTTCAACAGGTCCTGAGCCTCACAACGGGAGCAGGAGTACATCACTCCCAAATCTCTATAGAGAGACCAATAGGAAAATGGAGGTCAAGGCACCCAACTTAGAAGGCCCCCTGTTTCAGAGTGAGGCAGCCAGGGACAGTGGAGAGGCAACAGCCTCCAACACATACCCGATGCCTCTGAAAGCACACTGCCAACCCTATGGGGTTACGCCTCCTCCCCCTCGTCTTCCAACAGACACCCTATGGTTGGCAGGCACAGAGCAGACGGCACCGGTGTCCGGTGTCAAATGGCACCGGACACGACACTGGACACGACACGGAGGTAGGAGATCACAATGGAGGATAAACTACCGACCAATGATCCAAAACACAGTAGGGCCGAGTCGGTAGCCACCTTCTTCTTCCACCCCAGTGTCAAGACCACTGCCAAAACACTGCTCATCAGATCTTGACATTACCTGGAGGAGATCAACAACCACCTCTAGGGAGAGCCGTTGTCAGCGGAAGGCGAGGGAGATGATCGATGGACTGTCAGTGGCTTCGTCGGAGTGGCTGTGACATAGTTACTGGAGCAGCTTTGTCCCGCCCTTCATCCGGGCGTTGGCGGAAAGTAAGGAAGCCTCATCGGAAGAGGAGGAGAGGAGTCCATCTCCACACTCAAGGCAGAACAGATGCAACCTGGCGGAAACACCACTTGGCTGGAGCGCATGGAGAAAGGTGACTAGGGGCCACAAGGAGGATGTTGGGAGACACCACCGGAACAGACACGCAGATGCGGGAATAAAGAGAGAGCCCCTCAGACCGCACAACGAGGAGGAAAGAGGACCGGCAAGACCAATAGGCCGACACCACCATCCCCAGAACACCCAAGACCCGGCCAAACCCAAACCCGGGTGGCACAGGGAGGGCTTCCGATGCGGAACACGACACAGTCTGACCTCGGCCCAGACCATGCCCCGACCAGGGTGACTGGACACAAAAAGGCCCTCGGCCACACGCCAACCAGGGGGGCAGAAGACCCCATGACATCAGTGAGGGACGGAAGGAGACCGAAACAAGGTGACACCGGGGATTGAGAGGATTGTTGAGCTTCTGGCCGCCAAGGGGGATGGCCTCCCAATGTTCCAATGACCTCTCCGTCTGCCCCCCCCCCCCGGTGATCTTGCGACCATCACTGTCCTCCGCCCCTCATGGACCCCCTCGCCCATGGATCAAGAGGACCTTAACATCCTGGACAACGCCATCTTCATGAACGCGGTGACAGAGCTCTGTCAACAGATACGAATGGACACACCAGAAAATAAACAACTATTCACGGAACCTTCAGGGTGGGAACCACCCGACAGTGTCGCGTCCCTCTCCCACCAGGGGCACGGGGCAACCTGCCCAAGGAGGAGGTGACCGCCCTCAGGCAACTGGAGAGGGACGCGACGGTCACCATCAAACCGGCGAAAAAAGGGTCAGCTATGGTCATCCTGGACAGGGGTCAATACGTGAAGAAGGTGGAACGCCAACTCGGCCAGGAGGACAACTACCAGAGGCTCGCAGGACACGGCGGCCTTCCTGGCCAAGGTTGGCACCAGCGACTTCCTATTCACCATGGATGTGGACTGCCTCTACTCCAACATCAAATTATTACAGGTTACAGAAAACGTCTACATTCTCATCTCTCATTTCATGATGGGCATGGACACGTAGGTCACATCATGGAGGGGGTTTTAAGTCCAAAACGGGACCTGCAAGGTTTAAAAAATACGGGCCTGCTTACAATGCAGATATAAAGTGGGAATGTCAGCTAACTGTTTTTCTACTCTCAAACTTAATATTTTAATAAAGCTTTGGTGATTAAGATTTATTTCCAAGTGGTCTCAAGAGCCAAAGCCTTTATCGACAATCTTAACTACTTTGCGATTGCATTGGGCAAAAAAAAAAACTGAATTGAGAGGAGGGGAGGCTATGCTTGGTTTTAAATCAAATTAAACTAAATTGTATTATTTAAAAGGTATACAGGCACCAAAAGCAGATTAGGGCAGTATGTTTCACGACTGGATAGGTTGCATTTACGCTTTCAAAAGTCATACTATAACCAACTCAGTTACCTCTAAAACCAGCATTTGGTTGGTCATAAATATCCCTGCCTGAAATTAGCTCTTTGGATCATATTTTTAAGGACACAAAAATTTCGATCCCGCCCATCTGAGCACAAGCGAGCTGATATAAGACAGGTAAATTGCCGAACCTGGCGTTAGGGCTGGAAAATGCTAGTGCCGCAGATTTTACATGACGAAATTGCGTTTGACACTAGCTCCGCCTTAACGCCAGCCAAAAACAAAGCCCGAACACTGTAGTGTTGCCATACTTTAACACTGAAGTGTTAACATAAAGTACAGTATATCTGATCAAACCTATAGGTGAGGCAATGAATGACTAGCAGGTTTTATTATAAGCTTAGTTAGTCATCAAAATATTGTTCATATGGGAGATTATTAAGGCGGCAGACAGTACCGTAGACCGCTATATTGCAGGATGTACTGGAGTCTCCAGCGTCACATGAGTATGTGCCAGAATCACTGACTTCACACTTCAGGATTTGGAAGTAGTGTTTTCTTCCCATAGCATAAATACGCAAATCCTTGCGTGGTTTCACCTCGATCCCATTCTGAAGATAAAACATTTTTAATTGAGAAATAGTCATCATATCCACAGAAATCTGTCAAATCATTTGAGTAAATGAATAATGTATAAGTAAACTGACCATTGTCGATGTTGTAATTTACAAACCTAGCTATTCATGGACTGCACTTCCCGTCATTGCCATTGTTATCAACATTCTACAGATGCCGCAGCATATTGATGTACAACTGATGGTTAATGCCGTTTTGAACGGTTGTTAATGACTGTTTGGTAAAAACTATACTATAGTGACCTGGAAATACAATGACATTGCTAAAGTTGACAAATAATTAGTAGGAAACAATTTTGACACCATTACGACATAGTCAAGTTTAATTTAGAGAGATGGCAATGTTGCCATGAGCTAGCAAAGTTTGTCAGAAATAGCTAGCAATACTAATGTCAGCTAGCCTCCACGGGACCGCTGTTCCTATACCGGGGCGGTTGTGTTAACGTGTGCTAATGTGATTAACATGACAGTTGTAAGTAACAGCAAACTTTCCAGACGTCTTATACGGGCAGAAAGCTTAAATGATTGTTAATCTAACTACACTGTCCACTTTATAGTAGGTATTACAGTGAAAAATACCATGCTATTGTTTGAAGAGAGTGCACAACAACAACAAAAATGATTACGGCAACTGGTTTGATACATTCACCTCTGAAGGTAAATAATGTACTGACATTCAGTAATCTTGCTCTGATTTGTCTTCCTGAGGGTCCCAGAGATAAAACGTAGCATAGTTTGGTCTGATAAAAGGAACTGGGTTATACAGTTTGAACCCCTACTGTCTCTGGCTCCACACCCACCCATTCCGGCTATCTAGATGTGTGAAAGTTAGTGTATAAGTTAATAATCCACCATCTATGACATTCCTGGGAGGATGTAAACTTAAATGTTGTATTGCCATATCATTTTTGTATGTTCTCTGTGGTTATGTACTTGAAAATGTAGCAATTGACCAATTCGGCACATTTGGGCAGACTTGGTACAAAATATTGTCCAGTATTGTAATGCTTCACTGGATCAATATGAAACTTTGCACACACACTGCTGCTATCTAGTGGCCAAAATTTAAATTGCGCCTGAACTGCAATATTATATTATGGCCTTTCTCTTGCATTTCAAAGATGATGGAGAAAAAAAAGAAATAGAAAACACGTTGTTTTGTTTGTATTATCTTTTACCAGATCTAATGCATTATATTCTCCTACATTACTTTTACATTTCCACAAACTGGTGTTTCCTTTCAAATGGTATCAAGAATATGCATATCCTTGCTTCAGGTCCTGAGCTTCAGGCAGTTAGATTTGAGTATGTCATTTTAGGCAAGAATTGAAAAAAAGGGTACGATCCTGGCGTTCTTCCCTCAATTTTAGCTAGCTAACTAAAGTAGTGCTGCATCTAAAGTCAATCTGGTGACATCACAATGATTACTAAAGATTGTCCTACTAATAATTTTGTAAGACATAGTTCTTAGGAAAAGTTTTCATCTTAATTTTAAAATGTATTTAACCTTTATTTAACTAGGCAAGTCAGTTAAGAACAAATTAATATATTACAATAACGGCCGACCCCGACCAAATCCTCCCCTAACCCGGGCGACGCTGGGCCAATTGTGCGCCGCCCTATGGGACTCCTGATCACGGCCAGTTGTTTTACAGCCCGGGATCGAACTAGGGTCTGTAGTGACGCCTCTAGCACTGAGATGCAGTGCCTTGAACCGATGCACAACTCGGGAGTGGATCTGTGGATACTATGCGGTTAGAAAGGTTAAAAATATATGGAAAACATCACAGCACAGTGAAATATATGGCACATGGAAACCAAACGAGGGTGGTCTACGGTGATAGGTGGGATGGGCTGAGAGTAGCTGAGGGGTGGGATTAAAGAGCTCATGGTCGGTAATGGTATTATTGAAAACACTACACATAATATAATGTATACCGGAGTAAAATCTAATGTATGTATACTGAACAAAAATATATATATGCAACATGTTTTGTTCCTATGTTTCATGAGCTGAAATATAAGAGCCTAGAAATGTTCCATGCGCACAAAAGCTTATTTCTCTCAAATTATGTGCACAAATTTGTTTACAGCCCTGTTAGTAAGCTTTTCTCATTTGCCAGGATAATCCAACTACCTGAATGGTGTGGTATATCAAGATGCTGATTAAACATCATGATCATTAAACAGGTGCACATTGTGCTGAGGACAATAAAAGGCCGCTCTAAAATGTGCAGTTTTGTCACGGAACACAATGCCACAAATGTCTCAAGTTTTGAGGGAGCGTGCAATTGAAATGCTGACTGCAGGAATGTCTACCAGAGATGTTGCCAGAGATGTTAATGTTCATTTCTCTATCCTTTACCACCTCCAAAGTTGTTTTAGAGAATTTGTCAGTACGTCCACCCGGCCTCACAACCTTAGACCATGAGTATGGCGTTGTGTGGGCGAGCGATTTGCTGATGTCAACATTGTGAGCAGAGTGCCCCATGGTGACGGTGGGGCTATGGTATGGGCAGGCATAAGCTACGGACAACAAACACAACTAATTTTATCGATGGCAATTTTAATGCACAAAAATAACATGATGAAATCCTAAGGCCTACTGTGAGGCCCATTTTATTTTAGCTATCTGTGACCAACTGTATTCTCAGTCATGCAAAATTCATAGATTAGGGCCGAATTAATGTATTTCAATTCACTGATTTCCTCATATGAACTGTAACTCTTTGAAATTGTTGCATGGTGCGTGAAATGTTTGTTCAGTATATTTATGTATGTACAGTGCATTTGGAAAGTATTCAGACCCCTTGATTTTTTTGGTTTGTTAAGCCTTATCCTAAAATGGATTCAAAATAATAAAATGTTTACAAATGAATTACAAATAAAATACTGAAATACCTTATTTACATAAGTATTAGACCCTTTGCTATGAGACTCGAAATTGAGCTCAGGTGCATCCTGTTTCCATTGATCGTTTCTACAACTTCATTGGAGTCCACCTGTGGTAAATTCAATTAATTGAACATGACTTGGAAAGGCACACACCTGTTTATATAAGGTTTCACAGTTGACAGTGCATGTCAGGGCAAAAACCAAGCAATGAGGTCCAAGGAATTGCCTGTAGAGCTCCGAGACAGGATTGTGTCGAGGCACAGATCTGGGGAAGGGTACCAAAAATGTCTGCAGCATTGAAGGTCCCCAAGAACAGTGGCTGCCATAATTCTTAAATGGAAGAAGTTTGGAACCACCAAGACTCTTCCTAGACCTGGCCACCTGGCCAAACTGAGCAATTGGGGAGAAGGGTGTTGGCCAGGAACGTAACAAAGAACCCAATGGTCACTGTGACAGAGCTCTAGAGCTTATCTGTGGGGATGGAAGAACTTTCAAGAAGGACAACCATCTCTGCAGCACTACACCAATCAGGCCTTTATGGTAGAGTGGCCAGACGGAAGCCACTCCTCAGTAAGGCACATGACAACCCGCTTGGAGTTTGCCAAAAGGCACCTAAAGACTATCAGACCATGAGAAACAAGATTCTCTCGTCTGATGAAACCACCATTGAACTCTTTGGCCTGAATGCCAAGCGTCACGTCTGGAGGAAACCTGGCACCATCCCTACACCGATGCATGGTGGGGGCAACATCATGCTGTGGGGATGTTATTCAGCGGCAGGGACTGGAAGAATAGTCAGGTTCGAGGGAATGGTGAACGGAGCAAAGTACAGAGAGATCCTTGATGATAACATGCTCCAGAGCGCTCAGGACCTCAGACTGGGATGAAGGTTCACCTTCCAACAGAACAACAACCCTAAGCACCAAGACAATGCAGGATTGGCTTCAGGACACGTTTCTGAATGTCCTTGAGTGGCCCAGCCAGAGTCCTGATTTGAACCTGAACATCAAACATCTTTGGAGAGTCCTGAAAATAGCTGTACAGCGATGCTCCCCATCCATCCCGACAGAGCTTGAAAGGATCTGCAGTTAAGAAAGGGAGAAACTCCCTGAATACAGGTGTGCCAAGCTTGTAGCGTCATATCCAAGAAGACTTGAGGCTGTAATCGCTGCCAAAGTTGCTTCAAGAATGTACTTGAGTAAAGGGTCTGAATACTTATGTAAATGTGTTATGGTGGTATTGTTTGTAGATTGATGAGGGGGAAAAAACTATTACATCCATTTTAGAAGAAGACTGTAACGTACCAAAATGTGGAAAAAGTCAAGAGGCCTGAATACTTTCCGTATGTATGTATGTATGTATGTATGTATGTATGTATGTATGTATGTATGTATGTATGTATGTGTGTATGTGTGTATGTGTGTATGTGTGTATGTGTGTATGTATGTATGTATGTATGTATGTATGTATGTATGTATGTATGTATGTATGTATGTATGTCTATAAACTTAGTGTACATTAAGGACCACAGCTCTTTCAATGACTAGACTGACCAGATTAATAAACAATATATATACCTCATTTTGAAATGTCATCATGTTTCCAAGCCACAGTAATGCACTTTAGACTCAATCTTAATTAACCCCTATTGAGACTGCACTGAGTAGAATGCTCAGTTGGGTATCAGTCCCAAAGCTACCGTTTAAAACAACATTGTGACGAAAAGTGCAACCCATGAATATGACTTCATGCGATGCATCATAGTATTATTGAGTGGAAGGTTGCTAACAAAATAGTGTAATTATTGGGTGGAAAGGGTATGAATTGTTTACCTTCATCCATTTCACTTCAACATGAGGCCTTGATAGCTCACAATCCATTGATGCCATAGCTGCTTCTGGAAAGCGCAAGTCCTCCAGTTTTTTAATGACTGTCACTGGTGGCTCTGAGAACAAAATGAGAACAAAATCAAGGTGAGAGAAAGAGTAGAGATGAAACTGTATAATTAGTGTGAGTCTGAAATGAGTGTGAAAACCTTTGTGTACTGTGACACTGCCTCGAGTGTGAGGTGACATGAGCACATACATATTTCACTGGCTTAAAGTTATAAAACCTTTGTATCTTTTCATTTTCATAATGTTTACGTAAAGTATCTGCCAGTTCTGACTGCATTATTTGGACTGGCAAAATCCAAGACTGGTCAAATCCATTTCTGTTGGGAAAAGTCTAAGTGTGATCCTTGGGACGTCCAACTCTGATGTCACCCCATTGAATTTGACATTTAAAATGTTTAAGGTTAACCTCTTGAAACTATAGGGGCGCTATTTCATTATTGGATAAAAAAATGTGCCAGTGTTAAGCGCAATACTTTGTCACAAAAAGATGCTCGACTATGCATATAATTGACAGCTTTGGAAAGAAAACACTCTGACGTTTCCAAAACTGCAAAGATATTATCTGTGAGTGCCCCAGAACTGATGCTACAGGCGAAACCAAGATGAAACTTCAAACAGGAAATGAGCAGGATTTTTGAGGCTCTGTTTTTCATTGTCTCCTTATATGGCTGTGAATGCTCAAGGATTGAGCCTGCCCGATCTATCGTTTCCCCAAGGTGTCTGCAGCATTGTGACGTATTTGTAGGCTTATCATTGGAAGATTGACCATAAGAGACCACATTTACCAGGTGTCCGCCCAGTGTCCTGCGCCGAAATTGGTGCGCAAACCTCAGCTGCATGTATTTTTCCATGGGATTCAGAGAAGAAAGCAGGCTTCCACGAACGATATATCAATGAAGAGATATGTGAAAAACACCTTGAGGATTGATTCTAAACAGCGTTTGCCGTGTTTCAGTCGATATTATGGAGTTAATTTGGAAAAAAGTTCGCCGTTTTGATGACTGCATTTTCGTTTTTTTTTGGTACCCAAACGTGATGTACAAAACGGGGCGATTTCTCCTACACAAAGAATCTTTCAGGAAAAACTGAACATTTACTATGTAACTGAGAGTCTCCTCATTGAAAGGTAAATGATTTTATTTGAATCCTTTTCTGGTTTTTGTGCAAATGTTGCCCGCTAAATGCTACGCTAAATGCTATGCTAGCTATCAATACTCTTACACAAATGCTTGTTTTGCTATGGTTGAAAAGCATATTTTGAAAATCTGAGATGACAGTGTTGTTAAGAAAAGGCTAAGCTTGAGAGATGCCATATTTATTTCATTTCATTTGCGATTTTCATACATAGTTAACGTTACGTTATGCAAATGAGCTTGAGGCTATAACTGGATACAGGTTTTTTTCATAGCCAAACGTGAACAAAACGGAGTGATTTGTCCTACACAAATAATATTTGTGGAAAAACAGAACATTTGCTATCTAACTGAGAGTCTCCTCATTGAAAACATCTGAAGTTCTTCAAAGGTAAATTATTTTATTTGAATGATTTTCTTGTTTTTGTGAAAATGTTTCTGGCTGAATTCTAGGCTTATAGCTATGCTAGCTATAGAAGTTAAGGGTTAAGGTTACGTTTAGGGTTAGGTAAGGGTTAAGGTTTGGGTAAATGTAAGGGTTAAAGTTAGGGTTCTGGTGGGGTCATCCCAAGGATTCCTCTTAGCAACTTAGCATATACCATTTATGTTGCACGTCCCTTTATTTAAAAGGGGATGTGGATGTGTCCCTTTAAGAAAAAGTAGCATTTGGGGAAATGTTTGGTGTACCTGGGGCTGAGAATTTATTGGCTTAAAAAGCCTCGAAATAGCCATTAAAACCTCTTAGAGATCGGGATACTTTTTTCAACATTCTGTTAAAAATCACGCAACATTTCAGCGTCCTGCTACTCATGCCAGGAATAGAGTATATGCATATGATTAGTATGTGTGCATAGACAACACTCTGAAGTTTCTAGAACTGGTTCAATGGTGTCTGTGACTATAACAGAACGAGTTCCGTGGTCAAAATCGCCAGAAAACCTGGTCACTAAATCGACGTAGAAAAAATCAATCCGCCAGTCCATGTATTGTCTATTGGAAGGAAAAATACTTAAGGCTGAGAATACAGTTCCTATAGCTACCACACAATGTCGCCAGTGTTGTGATTTCGATTCAACTAAATCGTTGGTCATCTGAGTAATAGCCACATCCGGTTGTCAAGTCCACAGCTGTAAACAATGGAACTGGAAAAGTTGACTACGTTTCCCAAACTTGTGCCTATTGAATACACATCGCTCCGTGATCAATTTGATCGTTTATTAACGTTTAGTAATAGCTAAAGTTGGATTACAGAAGTAGTTTGAAGTGTTTGTCAAAAAAACACATTTTTTAAACGCGACGTTATTTTTTTAAATTAAAAAAGTTGCCTATAAACTTTGACAAAACACTTCAGACTACTTCTGTAATCCAACCTTAGGCATTACTAAACGTTAATAAACGATCAAATTGATCACGGAGCGATCTGTATTCTATAGGCACAAGTTTGGGAAACGTAGTCAACTTTTCCGGTTCCATTGTTTACAGCTGTGGACTTGACAACCGGATGTGGCTATTACTCAGATGACCAACGATTTAGTTGAATCGAAATCACAACACTGGCGACATCGTGTGGAAGCTATAGGAACTGTATCCTCAGCCTTAAGTATTTTTCCTTCCAATAGACAATACATGGACTGGCGGATTGATTTCTTCTCCGTCGATTTAGTGACCAGGTTTTCTGGCGATTTTGACCACGGAACTCGTTCTGTTATAGTCACAGACACCATTGAACCAGTTCTAGAAACTTCCGAGTGTTTTCTATGCACACATACTAATCATATGCATATACTATATTCCTGGCATGAGTAGCAGGACGTTGAAATGTTGCACGATTTTTAACAGAATGTTGAAAAAAGTTGCCCGATCTCTAAGAGGTTTTAAGGTAGGCAGGTAAGGTAGGAGAGACAGGACCTCTATACCAGGCGGTGTCAGAGGAAGGCTGTAAAAATTGTCAAGGACTCCAGCCACCCTTGTCATAGACTGTTCTCTCTGCTGCCACATGGCAAGCGGTAACGAAGTGCCAAGTCTAGGTAAAAAAGGCTTCTTAACAACTTCTACCCCCAAGCCATAAGACTCCTGAACAGCTAATAAAATGGTAACCAAGACTATTTGCATTGTCCCCTCCCCCTCTTTTACGCTGCTGATACTCTGTTTATTATCTATGCATAGTCACTTTAACTCTACCTACATGTACATATTGCCTTGACTAACCTGTGCCCCCAACTCTGTACCGTTACCCCCTATATATAGCCTCGCTACTGTTATTTTACTGTTGCTCTTTAATTATTTGTTATTTAATTTTTTTACTTAACACTTGTTTTTTTAATTGCATTGTTGTTTAAGGGCTTGTAAGTAAGCATTTCACTGTAAGGTCTACACCTTTTTGTATTCGGCGCATGTGACAAATAAAATTTTATTTGATTATGGTTGCTGTCCTTTCAGAATCACGAACCTGTCACACACACTGAAGGCCTATAGGTTTGACACTATGCAAAATTGCCTGTAATAGATATAAAAGCTGATATTAATGTTTCAAGAAAGGAGTATATATATTTGGCCTGGCGAAGTGGTTTTATGTGGTGAATGAATGGAAGGTGATAATTATGAGTTTTTTCACTCATCTTGGCTGGTAGGGAAGAAATTAGGAGGCCTCACTGTCTGAGACCGAGTCAAGACCGAGTACAAATGTATCCTACACAACACCAAGACAAAACCAGTCTTGAGTACTACAATACTGGTATGAGTTTTTATTTTATTTATCTAACCTTTATTTAACTAGGCAAGTAAAGTTAAGAAGAACAAATTCTTATTTACATTGACAGCCTACCCCAGCAAAACCCTAACACAGACATCACTGGGCCAATTGTGCACCACCATATGTGATACGGCCTGGAATTGAACCAGGGTCTGTAGTGATGCCTCTAGCACTGAGATGCACTGACTTAGACCGCTGCGCCAGTCAGGAGCCCCAGAGTTAACAGAATATGAACTTATAACAGTGAGATTTTCACTGGACAGTTGCTTTAATATCACTTTGCTTTTATTGCTCTCATACTGAAAGTATTTCCTCAAACCTTTAAATTGTAACTCATTTGTTTGAGATCAAAGTTGATTCATACAGAGCTGTTTACCAGTATGAATCATTTGAAAAGTGAAAGTGCTCTCCTGCTAACTTAAAATCTCAACTACAATGTCCTCTGACAGTTAACAAGCCAAACTGAACGCCTGACACAAATTTGGGAGCACTATACTTAGTACACACGCTCTGCACCACAACATCATCAGTACAATAGCCTGTGTTTTAGTGTTAAGACATGTTTGGTATGGCAACTGAACTATTTACTGGGATGACATTTTAATCCAATTGTCATCCTTGATTTCAGAACCCTGGCTCAATTGGATGGGACGTATTGAGTGACTCTGTATAAGGGAGAGATTACTTTACAGTGTGAGGTTACGTTAGGGAGTGACTGAAAAGACCAAGTAATGATGTATAGTACGTGGCTATTTTGTATTTGTAACATGAGGCGCAGTAAGAACGGTAGCAGAGCAGTCACTCCATTTCTTTATCATGCCGTCGCTTATTCTGACATTGACAAAAACAAACTTGTCATTAAGCCTTACAAGCCCTGGCTGGCAGACCCCAGTGGAGTAGACAACACGAGAATTCAGGCTTTCCTAGAATTGTATATGACACCTCGGCATCAAAAGCTTTGGTGTCAAATACATATTCTCATTCTGTATTGCATACACACCCTCACACTCTGCTTGTAACACTACTATATAAAGCCGTTGTCTGTAAATCTTTTGTGATAATTGCATTTGATTTAGAAAAAGCGTTGTGACATAAAATATTGTTATTTTGAGAACCGATGCTGAATCAGAAAGACACTGCTGTTTGTGTACACTGAATGTGGCCAGGCTGCCCACTCTGACAGCAAACTAGTGTACTGTTGCTGTCTGACCATCTATGTCCGTGCCCTACCTTTAACAATGAGCCTTGCAGATGATTTCACATTTTCCGCAGATAACACAAATGTGCCTGTGTCGTCCAAGGTGAGGTTGGAGATGGTGAGGCTGTGGACACACCCTTTGGCACTCATGCGCCAGTGGTTGTTGGGCTTTAGCTGGTTCCCATCTTTTAGCCAAGTGGCTTCTACATTGCTGTGAGACAGCTCCACCTCGAAGGATGCTGTTTCACGTTGAATGGTTTGGATGTCAGTGAGTCCTCTCCGAATTGTAATTTTTCTGGCTGTAGGGAGAAAATGGTATTGTAGCCAAAGGCAATAATAACAACAATAATCACTTAATTAGTAAGTTAATCATATAAATCATGTAAATCATCTATAACAGGGGTAGGCAACACCTGTCCTGGAGTGCCTCAGGCACTCACTGAACTGATCAATTAGCTCAGTTGGTCAGGTGTGGTGTCTAGTTGGAATAGAATCCAGCAGTACCTGCGATAATCCAGAAACAGGGTTGCCTACCCCTGATCAATAATTAAATCAACAGATTTAGATGTTGCATGTTTGACAGGGACAAACAAAGAAATCATGTGTATGATGCCGTTTTTATATCAGCAGTTGCTTTTACCGTAGCCCGGCCTAGACCCCAAAGAGCAAGCAGAAGCAGAAGCAGAAGCAGTGGCACATTGGCTAGGAAAACCTCTAGAAGGAAGAAACCTAGAGAGGAACTTGGCAAAAAGGGACTCGATATATACCTTTTTTTTTGTATATGGTTTTAACTTCCCTTATAGAAGTGTTTTATTCAATCATCTCTTATTTCATGTATTATTTCATCTCTAGAAGCATTCCATACAATATGATCCCTCTGCAAATACTACAAATAGCAAATCCAAAGGCTATTTCTTAGCATTTATTTTCATGTTTCTTCCATTTTCATATAGAACGTCACTATAACAGAAGATATGTTACAGTATGTGTGATACAGACAGACAAATAAAACATGTAGCCAGTTGGAATGAAAGAATCAAGTCTTTTTATCATTCAAAAACAGTACTTTACACCAAAGCCTGTTTCAAATCTGCCAACATTTTACTTATTCTAACACAGATATGCATTCCCCAAGGAGAAGAAGCATTCATTTCTTAGACTTGATGACAACAAACTCGATTTTGAAGGCCAGTGCATAAATTTAGACGCAATGAGAGAAGATCCAAATTCATAAGCGGTGCCAACAGCAGCCGAAGTCCAGACTTACCCCTTCCCAACCAAGCTGCTGCTGAAAAGACAAGCTCTATCTCACCCGCACCTCACAGCACTAACTCACCCACAAAACAAGTAAGAACAAAAGAGCTACAGTACATCTTAACTATTAGACCCTTTGGGGTTAAATAAGCCCTTAGACATAGCTCGACTCTGCAATAGTAAGCAAAGAGAACGCTCTCAGAGAGCTGTGCTTGTGTGAATGTAATCCTAGTGCTCGTCTGATAACATCTATATCTTCAGTGCCAAGCAAAAGGGGCTTAAATAGTTCCTGACGAGTACTTCCTTATAGCCTCCAATCTGATTCCCCTTTGACACGCTTAATGAAATCATTATGGCTCCAGTGATCCTGTGTCAATACACAAATCTGCTCCCTGAGAACCAGAGGGTGGGCTAGCGGTCTGTCTGTGCGTCACCTGTTTGCAGCCATCACCATGGAGGAACAAGTGCCCACCCCGGTCCCATTCGTTCAAATTACTCTTACTCAGTTATTGACGTTGCTCCAAAAGCAACAACGGCAACAACAGGGGCAGCGTGCGAAAGCGATGTTGCCGGCAACGGAGGTAAACAAACAACAACAGCGCATAGTGACAACACGTGCGCACTCACGTTCCACGATGAGTTGGGCTTGCGTGCGGTCGTGGAGAGTTTCGCAACTGTAGGTGCCCCGGTCAGAAAGGGCGAGCTTGTGGATGGTGAGGCTCCGTCGCCGGCACTTTTGCTTCAGGGTGAACTTTGGCCCCGGGTGGATGACTACACCCTGCCTCATCCATTGCACCTCTCCAGAGTCGAGACCCACCTCCACCTCCAGGGTAGCCTCCCCGAATTGCTCAGCCACAACGGGCACCATGTTTTTGGTGAACAACACTTGTTGTTCTGAACAGATATACCCACAATTACTGTGTGTGTGTGTGTGTGTGTGTGTGTGTGTGTGTGTGTGTGTGTGTGTGTGTGTGTGTGTGTGTGTGTGTGTGTGTGTGTGTGTGTGTGTGTGTGTGTGTGTGTGTGTGTGTGTGTGTGTGTGTGTGTGTGTGTGTGTGTAAAGCAACTGGTATCACACAAGTATTATATTTGAACTCCAAATGACATTAAACTACATATCCAGACTGCCATACACAAAGTGAAAAAAGAGCGCTTTGTAAGCTACATTATTACTATATAAAGATTCTAATAAAATTATATGATAAATAAACAAAAATGTAGCACAAGTTCTGTTAAGGAGAGGCGATTCAATCATCTTAATAGTCCTGATTTCCTAAGTGTTGTGGCATGTCTCCGGCACCATTTGTCTCTGTCAGTTACCCCAGGAATTCTAACAGGAGACGCTGCTAAGCGCTAGCCGTCAAAGGCGCCCCTTCAACAATTTGATCTTGCCTGAAGAGGTCATTATTTATTGAAAATATGTTGTGGCATTAAGGAGGCTTTCCAAGAGCACACTGTTGCACTCATTCCCCCAATAGTTATAAAGAGGGAAGGGGAGGCAAGGATGATGAAAGTCATTTTTGCCAAAGCTCACTTCAAAATGACTTCAAGGAATCAACAGTTGTATAAAGTTATTGCAAATGTCGAATGACAATTACAATTAAATGTCTCTAAAACATTGACATACACTGTTGTTCAATGGTCTCAACAGCGCAACTATGAGAATCAAGGGAAATTAATACAATTAATAAAAGTTTTGGGGGGACATTTCAATTTCCTAATTAATCAGGGAAAATAACATCTTGTCAAACTCTAAATATATAATCATAAGAGCACAGTCATGGGGTTACTTATCAATTTAAAGGTGCTCTGTTTGTTGTATGATATTTATATGTTGGTTAGCTTAGAAAAACCTGAAATAGCTTAGCAATACTTTCTTATCTCATCATCATTTAAATAAGACATCCATTGTTTTCAACCTCCAAGAATGAGAATAAGGAAGATGCTGCTGTTTGAAGGGTGACATTCCAGGAAAAACAAGCAACTTTACTAGCTTCAAATGCCATTCTAAAATTATATTTTTATCCCGTGGGATTCTTTTTCTTTACTACTACAAATATATCGTTGACATTTAGGTCTATTTGTAGGTGGAATTGTTGCGTATAGCACATTTAAAACTGGACCAGAATATCTTGAGTACCAAGCTAGCACAATGTTTACCAATGGTGTCTCACCTTGAACCTGGAGGTTTGCTTCAGACACCAGCCCTTCTGCCTCGGCAGTCACCGTGGCGCAGTCTGAGACCTGGCAGTTGTAAATGCACAGCATGTGGCACAGTCCATTACTTGAAATGACAAACCTCTCATTTGGAGCTATAGGCCGGCCGTTCAGGCTCCACACTAGCTGCGTGTCCTCTGGCGAAACCACACACTTAAATGTAGCATCTTCCCCCTCCAGTACAGTGATATTGTGCAGCTCTGCGATAATCTCGACAGTAGGTGGAGGCACTAAGGGATAGAACATGAAAAAGACATAGAATAATAACACACAGGGTTGATTTGCAATGAATATCATTGAGACACTGTATCATTCTTTCAAATCCTAACATGAGATCCATGCGCTTAACTCACACAAATTCTGCGTAAATCATGCAATGAGAGGTCAATGGGCGGTATGAAAACAGTACACAACTTAATTTGTTGCAAAGCCTTGCTTGGAAACGTGTTTACTCTCAAAGGATTTGTCCCATTGAGAGATAAAGGTTCAATGCAGCTTTTTTTTAAATCTTAGTACCAAATCATTTCTGGGTAACAATTAAGTAGTTTACTATGATTGTTTACAATGAAAAAGGTTTAAAAAAAATAAACAAAAATAGCTTCTTAGCAAATGTCAATTTGTCATGCAAGAATTTTGCCAGGACTGTCTTGGAGTAAGTAGTCTGAGTGGGGAGGGGAAAACTGAAAATTAGCTGTTATTGGCAGAGAAGTTTGGAACGCACTTTCTTTTTGGTCTATGACCTAATTTACTGTATTTTAATTACCTGTATTGTCTAGATGTTGAATGTTTGTGAAGTCTTGATTGTGTTTGTTTGTAATGTCTTGTTAATTTGTGTTGGACCCCAGGAAGATTAGTTAGCATGATGGTGTTAGCTAATGGGGACCCTAATAAAAAAAAATGTAAAACACAAAAATATCACCATGGAAGGCCAAAACTACATCCCACAAAAACATATCAGGCAGCTTTTTTAAACAGCTCTTACACTAAAGGGGCATAGTCAAAAGTTTCACAATTTCACAGTATTATTCCAACCTCATAGTGTGGAAATATATGTATACACAGTACCAGTCAAAAGTTTAGACACACCTACTCTTTCAAAGGTTTTTCTTTATTTTTACCATTTTTAGAATAATAGACATCAACACTATGAAATAACACATATGGAATTATGTAGTAACCAAACAAGGGTTAAACAAATAAAATTATATTTTATATTTGAGATTCTTCAGAGTAGCGTTGATGACAGCGTTGCACACTCTTGGCATTCTCTCAACCAACTTGATGAGGTAGTCATCTGTAATGCATTTCAATTCCCAGGTGTGTCTTGTTAAAAGTTAATTTGAGGAATTTCTTTCCTTCTTAATGCGTTTGAGCCAATCAGTTGTGTTGTGACAAGGTAGGGGTGGTATACAGAAGATAGCCCTATTTGGTAAGATACAAAGTCCATATAATGGCAAGAACAGCTCAAAGTTGCCAGCCTCAGAAATTGTACCTAAATAAATGCTTCACAGAGTTCAAGTAACAGACATGTCTCAACATCAACTGTTCAGAGGAGACTGCGTGAATCAGGCCTTCATGGTCAATTGCTGCAAAGAAACAACTACTAAAGTACACCAATAAGAAGAAGAGACTTGCTTGGGCCAAGAAACACGAGCAATGGACATTAGACCAGTGGAAATCTGTCCTTTGGTTAGATTTTTGGTTCCAACTGCTGTGTCTTTGTGAGACGCAGAGTAGGTGAACAGATGATCTCCGCATGTGGGGTTCCCACCATGGAGGAGGAGGAGATGTGATGGTGTGGGGGTGCTTTGTTGGTGAGACTGTCTGTGATTCATTTAGAATTCAAGGCACACTTAACCAGCATGGCTAGCACAGCATTCTGCAGCAATACGCCATCCCATCTGGTTTGCTTTTAGTGGGACTATCATTTGTTTTTCAACAGGACAATGACCCAACACACCTCCAGGCTGTTTAAGCGCTATTTGACCAAGAAAGAGAGTAATCGAGTGTAGCATCAGATGACCTGGCCTCCACAATTGTCCGACCTCAACCCAATTGAGATGGTTTGGAGTAGGACTGTAGAGTGAAAGAAAAGCAGCTAACAAGTGCTCAGCATACTGTATGTGGGAACTCCTTCAAGACTGTTGGAAAAGCATTCCAGGTGAAGCTGGTTGAGAGAACACCAAGAGTCTGCAAAGCTGTCATCAAGGCAAAGGCTGGCTGCTTTGAAGAATCTCAAATATAAAATATATTTAGAAATGTTTAACCCTCACATGATTCAATGTGTGTTATTTCATAGTTTTCATGTCTTCACTGTAATTATACAATGTTAGTGTCACGAATCCCGCTTCCTGAGTCTGTGTTTGCCTGTGTTTCTGTCCTGGAGTGTGTTTCCGGTGTCCTGGAACGCACCCTGTCTGGTTGCCGGGCGAATTAGCTTGTTGGGAGATCGATGTTCACCCGCACCTGTATTACACCAGTAATCTGCGCACCTGTCCTGATCATCACTTCTCCCCTTCAAAAGCTCTGACCTGACATCCATTCCCTGCCGGATCGTTAGCCATGAACAGTATGTCGTGCCATAGTATCAGCCTCAAGTTTGATAGAATTTGTTTTGTTTTTTACGTATTGCTTGCCTTAAACTTACCTCCGTTTGTTCTGTCTTCAGTTACTCACCTGGATCATTTACCCCATTCCCGCCTGGTCGTCGGAGAATTCCGCTACCCCATTGGATCCACCTATTTACTCCCATCAACTCACCACCGCTGCCCGCTACGCCACCTGGATATATCTACCCATTCATATTCACTTGTAAATAAATACTCACCTTCTTCCTACTCTCCTTGTCCTGGTCTGCTTCTGGGTTCGATTTTGAAAGAACGTGACAGTTGGAAATAGTACAAATAAAGAAAAACCCTTGAATGAGTAGGCGTCCAAACTTTTGACTGGTACTGTGTATAAAACATAGTAAAATCACGCTTTTTAACTTCACTGGGCCTTTTACATAATGTGAGTCATGCTGGCTTCACGTGCTCGTTGGATATAGGAAACTGGAAAGCGGTTAGTCCGACATGATTGTATTCAAGTGCTTTTGGAGTCGCAACAATTCTTCAACCAATAAAATTTTAGCTAGCTTTATAAGCATGCTAACATTGCTTATAATAAAGTTAGCTAGCTTGCTTAACATTGACTATATGTTCAGACTAGCTATTTTATACATATTGATGAGGTTGTAATATTTTGGTTGAATAGGTAAAAAAAAAAGGTCAGAGGTGAAATGTCAGGTAACATTTTCTCAGTTTCCCACTTGTAATTCCAACTTGGAGGATCATTCAAGTGAAATTCCCACTGGGAACTAGGAGCATCTGATAATTCCGATAGCACATGAGCATAGCATTAGACATGCGCTGACATTAAAAACTAAGTTTGATTTATATGATTATCACCCAATAATGTTAATTTAGTTATTTCAAATATTAGCATAACCGTAACTGCCCATATCCTTACTTTCTACGCCGACAGTGGCAAATGTCTTATCGTCTGTGGATTCACAGACATATTCCCCAGCATTGTCTAGCATTAGCTGGTGGATAGTGATGCTTCGTTCCCGACCCTGTGCCCTTATCGTATGTCGACGGCTGGGCTTAATCTCCTGGCCATCTTTTAGCCACTGAACATCTCCTTTAGGTTTGTTGACCTCACACCTCAGGGTAAGGGTACTGTCCTTCAGGGCTACGATATTCTGCAGAGGTCTGGAGAATTTCACTTTCATTTCTAGCAAAACAAGTTTAATAATCAGTTTTCCAGTTATGGCAGCATAAATACTGTGTTTAACTATGTTAAACCTTATTCTTAGGCATTTTGTCCAAAAAATCTTACCTTTGACCTGGACAATGAAATACATTTCATCCGTGTTGATGTTACAGACAAACCCTCCACTATCTGATAGTTTCAGGGGGTTGATGGTGAGGGTGTGCATTTTACCCACATTGGAGATGTGAATATTATCCCCATTCAATAGTTCACCATCTTTAAGCCATCGCACATAGGCTTGCTCCCGGTTCACCATGGCACACAGTGTCACACTTTCATTTTCGTAGCCAGAGATGGTGGTTCTGGCTTGTTTGTTCACAAACTTGACTGGGGGCTCTGAGGAGTAAAACATAATTTGAACATGGCATCTTGTGACTTTTATGTTTATGTCATGTCAATAACATAGGTATGTTTTTGTAATTTATTACATGCATTGAAAATGTAAACACTTTTACCTTGGACCTCAACTATGGTTACCATTTTGTCATTGATGGCATCCAATATGTACTCTCCAGAGTCCGAGGGCTGAAGTCCTGACAAAACAAGTTTCCTGGTGGCACCATCACTGTCTATGTGAGTGCGAGCGTCTGAACTCAGTAACTTTCCATTCCAAAGCCACTGGACAGTGGCATTCGGACAAGATATCTCACACTCCAAGACGAGTTTGTCGCCTGCGACCAGGCTATGATGTTCTGGGTTACCCGAGTTGCCAATGATGGTCACAGGGGGTTCTAAGGAGAAAAACAACAGTCTCATTTTATTACCACTTTAATTAAATTGAAATCTCCCAATTTTTCTACTTCATATTCATCATCTCCAGCCCCACCCCAACATCAACACGTGAAAATGACTGCACTCTACGTTTTGTAATAAAAAGATAGAGACCACATGAAACAAAAGTGTTTCTGGATGATGTAGGAAGCACTTGTTTTCTGGTTAGCATCAAGTGATTTTAACCTGTTCAGAATAAAGGTTCTAACCTGTTTGGCTATGCCTGGATAAGATAATTTCCTAAAGAGTGCCATGAACAATACCTAGCTCTGATCTGATCTTCACATTTCAGGTTCATTTATTTATGAGATGTAGTAACTTTTCACCACTTTACTAGCAAATAGTACAAATATGATAAATGATGAAAATGTGATGATCTCATATGCTATGAACAGAAAAAAAGGCTGAATAGGGTCTTAAATATTTTCTAAATCATGTAAGTACACTGCATTACCAAACGTATGTGGACACCTGCTCTTTTGAACATCTCATTTTAAAATCATGGGCATTACTATGGAGTTGGTCCCCCCTTTTCTGCTATAACAGCCTCCAATCTTCTGAGAAGGCTTTCCACTAGATGTTGGAATATTGCTGCAGGGATTTGTTTCCATTCAGACACAAGAGCATACGTGAGGGCAGGTACTGATATTGGGCGATTAGGCCTGGCTCTCAGTCGTCGTTCCATTTCATCCCAAAGGTGTCCGATGGGGATGAGGTCAGGGCTCTGTGCAGGCCAGTCAATTTCTTCCACACCGATCTCGACAAACAATTTCTGTATGGACTTCACTTTGTGCACGGGAGTAATGTCATGCTAAACAAGGAAAGGGCCTTCCCCAAACTGTTGCCACAAATTGGAAGCACAGAATCATCTAGAATGTATTTGTATGCTGTAGCGTTAAGATTTCCCTTCACCGGAACTAAGAGACCTAGCCCGAACCATGAAAAAGAGCCCCAGACAATTATTGCTCCTCCACCAAACTTTACAGTAGGCACTATGCATTGGGGCAGGTAGCATTCTTCTGGCATCCACCACATCCAGATTCGTCCAGATAGTGAAACGTGATTCATCACTGCAGAGAATGTGTTTCCACTGCTCCAGAACCTAATGGTGGTGAGCTTTACACCACTCCAGCCGACACTTGGCATTTAGTATGGTTATCTTAGGCTTGTGTGCAGCTGCTCGGCCATGGAAACCCATTTCATGATGCTCCCGACTATAAAAACAAAGAGAGTCGCACACTCCATATTTATAACATCCCAGTAATTTATTGGGTAAAAAAACACCAATGTTTCGGCATCCTTGTGCCTTCTTCAGGGTATTGTCATGAATGCTTGAATCAGGTTATGTAGCCAAACAGTGCAATTAGTGCAACCAATGACAATAGGTAAGCGGTGTGTCATAATTTCTACATTGATCAGAATTAATTGAGCTAAATTGTTAAAAGACAATAACCTACAACATATTGAATATATTATGCCATTGTTATCATTAGCATTAGCATAACATTAGCATCAACAATTTAATTTCACTTATTAAATATTTCCAATTTCATTCAAAAAATTCTTACATGTAATCTTTTGGTTCAACCATAATGCATAATAAGCATCATCAACAGGGTGAACATACGGGTGTACTCTGATGAGCTGTAGAAAGAATACATTCATTGACAAGACCTAATCACCGAAAATACAATTGGTCATACAAAGGGCCAGAGATCAAAGTCAATATTCAGACCACTAGGGGTCAATGTTTTTAAATAGGATATCAAGTAGCCCTCCCTCTGTAGTTGTAGGATCTCAATGTTATTGTGTATTTGAGGAGGAGTTGGGGTGGTTAGCTTCAACAAAGTGAGCTGCTACTGGATAGTCAGTGATCTTACACCTGATTGAGCTGCCGTGTTCAGCTATGCATTATTTAATTGTCTTTTTGTTTGTACTACGTAGGCTTTCCCACATGTACAGGGATTTTTCGGCCCGTATTTAGGTGTCTGGAGAAGAATGTCTTTGTAGTGCTATTGTACTGTGTGCATGAGCAATATTTGTAGTTCCCATTTGTAATGGAGGTCAGTGGCTGAGTGTCAGTGAATGAGTGTCTGAGTGGCCAGGTCAGATCTAACCAATCTATCCCCAATATTGCGACCATGGTTATAGACCACCAGTGGGGGCTCCTTGAAGAGGTATGCAATTTTTTTGTCTGATTGCAGAATATGCCAGTGCTTTTTCAGGATTGCTTTCATTTTCTCCAAACACTTGATGTACTTAGTGCAAAACACTGTTGTGTTGTTTTTCTTCTTTGGTTTAATTTTGAGCCAGTTCCTCTCTTGGTTTTTGAGATATTTTCATCATTGCAGCATTAAGAGGTTTGTCTTCATAGCCTCTCATTTTGAATGTATCTTTCATGTTCTTATTATTACTGTAAAAATCTGACTGGTGGCCACAGATTCTTTTAACCCTGGATAACTGGCTATATGGTAGATCATTCTTGAGGGAAAGGGGATGCATACAATCCGCACGTAGCAGGGTATTGGGGTCTGTGGGCTTTGTGTATGAATCTGTATGTAATGCATCATTATCTTTGATGATCAATAAGTCCAGTTAATGTATTTTTATCTCATCAATCTGCATGGTGAATTTGAGATATTCAGAGATCCAGAGTTTGGAATTCAATTAGTTCCTGCTGACTTCCTTCCCAGAGAACAAAGACGTCATCTATGTATCTCTTCCATAGGATGATTTTAGAAAGGTGGTGTGTCTCTGCTTTGTAAATGAGTGTTTCCTCAAATTGTCCCACATACAGGTTCACATAGTTGGGTACAAAAGGGGAGTTCATGGCTACACCACGAATTTGAAGGAACAAGTCTGACTCAAAGATGAACAGTTCTTGTGCTGAAGTTGCTTCCAGAGGAAGTTTGGAACTCGGTAGTGAGTGCTCCAACCGATTCTTAGGTGCCACACGCTTCAGCACTCGGCGGTACCATTCCGTTGTGCTCCTAGACGTTTAAACTTCACAATAACTGTACTTACAGTTGACCAGGGCAGAAATTTGATGAACTGACTTGTTGGAAAGGTGAAATCCTATAACGGTGCGACGTTGAAAATCACTTCAGTTAGGCCATTCTACTGCCAACATTTGTTCATGGAGATTGCATGACTGTGTGCTCGAAATAACCAAATCCACTAATTTGAAGGGGTTTCCACATGTTTTTGTACCGTACATACATACATACACACATTTGAAGTCGGAAGTTTACATGCACATAGGTTGGAGTCATTAAAACTCATTTTTCAACAACTCCACAAATTGGTTAGGACTTACAAAGTTATCTACTTTGTGCATGACACAAGTGATTTTTCCAACAATTGTTTACAGACAGATTATATCACTTATAGTTCCCCGTATCACAATTCTAATGGGTCAGAAGTTTACATTCACTAAGTTGACCGTGCCTTTAAACAGCTTGGAAAATTCCAGAAAATGATGTCATGGCTTTAGAAACTTCTGATAGGCTAATTGACGTAATTTGAGTCAATTGGAGGCGTACCTGTGGATGTATTTCAAGGGCAAGTCTGGTTCACCCTTGGGAGCAATTTCCAAATGCCTGAAGGTACCGGTTTCATCTGTACAAACAATAGTACGCAAGTATAAACACCATGGGACAAGGCAGCCTTCATAACGTTCTCAGGAAGGAGATGCGTTCTGTCTCGTAGAGAACGTACTTTGGTGCGAAAAGTGCAAATCAATCCCAGAACAACAGTAAGGGACATTGTGAAGATGCTGGAGGAAACAGGTACAAAAGTATCTATTCCCACAGTAAAACAAGTCCTACATCAACATAACCTGAATGGCCGCTCAGAAAGGAATAAGTCACTGCCATAAAGAAGCCAGACTACGGTTTGCAACTGCACATGGGGACAAAGATCGTACTTTTTGGAGAAATGTCCTCTGGTCTGATGAAACAATAATAAAGCTGTTTGGCCATAATGACCATCATTAGGTTTGGAGGAAAAGGGGGAGGGTTGCAAGCCGAAGACAACCATCCCAACCGTGAAGCACGTGGGTAGCAGCATCATGTCGTGGGGGTGCTTTGCTGCAGGAGGGACTGATGCACTTCCCAAAATAGATGGCATCATGAGGTAGGACAATTATGTGGATGTATTGAAGCAACATCTCAAGACATCAGTCAGGAAGTTAAAGCTTAGTCGCAAATGGGTCTTCCAATTGGACAATGACCCCAAGCATACTTCCAAAGTTGTGGCAAAATGACTTAAGGACAACAAATGCAAGGTATTGGAGTGGTCATAACAAAGCCCTGACCTCAATCCAATAGAACATTTGTTGGCAGAACTGAAAAAGCATGTGCGTGCAAGGAGGCTTACACACCTGACTCAGTTACACCAGCTCTGTCAGGAAGTAAAAATTCACCCAACGTATTGTGGGAAGCTTGTGGAAGGCTACCCAGAACGTTTGACCCAAGTTAAACAATTTAAAGGCAATGCTACCAAATACTAATTGAGTGTATGTAAACTTCTGACGCACTGGGATGAAATAAATAAAAGCTGAAATAAATAAATCTCTACTATTATACTGACATTTCACATTCTTAAAATAAAGTGGTGATCCTAGCTGACCTAAGACAGGGAGTCTTTACTTGGATTAAGTGTCAGGAATTGTGTAAAACTGAGTTTAAATGAATTTGGCTAGGGTGTATGTAAACCTCTGACTTCAACTGTATATGGGTGATTGGAAATGATGCAGACAATTACATTGATCAAAGCTACAATCTATCTGTAATATTAAAGCTGATCTACCCCCTCAATTAAAAAATGTAATTAAATAATAAATAAACGGGGCTCTCAGACACAACAGTCAGGAAGTTAATAGGCTTTACAGGGACTGATTCATTAAGCAAATTGCCTTGATAAAACAATTCAAATAAACAGATCAGGGACTTTACTCTTTTAACCCACTATGAGCAGGCAAAGGTTAGTAAAGTCCCCCCCCCTTGCTTTCTCAAAGTTAGTAAAAATCATGATGCACACCAGATGATGGCGGTAACACTTGTCTTCCTCTATCTTTTTCACTACAAAACATAGAAATGTGCTGTTTTCACATATGTTGATGTTGGAGTGGTGCTGGAGATGATGAATATGAAGTTGACATGTGTATTTATTTCTCTGTTAACTAACACAAACATGCAATGCTTCATGAAGCCTTCATAAACCTTTCGTAAGAACTATATAGACAGGTCAGAATTTTTTTAGAATGTGACGTTACATAAACAAGATAGCATGAACCTACGAAACAAGAGTTTGTACCTTTCACGGTGATACAGAACACCATCTTATCATCCCCGGCATCACAGGTGTACTCTCCAGAGTCGTCGATCTCAGCATTTAAAACCACCAGTGAACGGAAAACACCCTGCTCCTCACTACAGTAGCGCTCATTGTCATCAATTTTTTTGTTGTCTTTGTACCAGACGACCATGCAGTTGGCTCTTGAAAGCTCACACCCTAAGACAATGTCATCTGATGCGAAGAACTGCTTTTGAGTATTCACATCATTTTTGCTCAGGATCTTTACAGGTGTCTCTGAGAAACAGCAAGAAAGCAAGTGAAGGGTACTTTAAATGGCATCTGAATGGAGTAACAAAGTGAAAGGTACTCTAATGGGCAGCTGTATGGAGTAACATGAAGTTAAAGGTACTCTAATGGGCATCTGTATAAGAGTAACATGAACAGTGACAAAGCAAGTGAAAGGTTCTGTAATAGGCAGTTGTATGGACTAACAGGAATATGTGATTCAATGTATATATCTACCTTTGATCTTGACCTGGAAGTCCATCACATCATCCTTGGCGTCACAGACATATTGCCCAGCGTCCTCCAATGTCATGGAGTGGATGGTTAATTGCCGCATGACGCCATCCTCAATAACGGTGACATTGCTGCTCTCTTCCATTTCCTCCCCATTCTTCTTCCAGCTTACAGTGGCATTTGATCTGGACACCTCACAGTCAAGAACCAAAGAATCTCCAACAAACATCTCGACCCGACTTGCCATCTTTCTTGGGCGTACGAAACGGACAGGAGGATCTGTGCATAAAAAATAATCACTTAAAAATTAAGCATCTCTTCAGCAGTAAAGGGGTTTCTTCTTGTGACATATGATGCACTCTGCACCAGCAACAGATCACTAAGGCACCATTAATAAGTCAACACTCATAAGTAATCTGTCTGTTTCTACTTTGGATATCAAGTGCCCTTGAAAAAAGTATATGATAGTAGACATCATCACCTGCAATGTTGACAAAGAACGTCATGTTGTCATCAGCCGTATCGCACACATATTCGGCTGAATCTTTGACTGTGGTCTCAGGTATAATGAGTCTCCTGTAGACCCCATCCACCTCTAAGATGAGGTTGTCATTTTCCTCCACCTCAAGCCCGTCCCTATACCAGCGCACCACAGCATTGGGCCTTGAGATCTCACAGCTCAACACCATCCTCTCAGATGTTTGCTGGCAGAGCTCCATTTGCGACTGACTTGGAGATATAATTTGTACTGGAGGCTCTAGAAAAAGACAGCACCGACAATGCATCAAGACATGCAGTATGACCTTATTGTTTGAGTAAATAGTGATCTCGTGACAGAGAAAGCCAGTTACTACAGCAAGCATTGTGAACCTGCATGAAAACAAGATGTTATGCTCTTGATTGCTCTCCTTACCTGTTATGCTGAGATTAAAGAATATTGAATCATCAGCCGTGTCACAGACATATTCGCCAGAGTCTTCGACTCCACTACAAAGAATCTTCAGTCGCCTGTAAGGGCCCTCAATCTTAAGTTTAATGTTTTCGCTTTCTTGCAACTTTTGCCCATCCTTGAACCAGTTTACGACACCATTTAGACGTGAGAGTTCACAGCTGAGAATGATCTCCTCCGGCACATGCCGATCAAGGTGGACATCTTCTTTAGGGTATACAATCATCACTGGTGGCTCTGTAGATGACACAGAGTTACGTGAGTGAGAGCATCACAGCAAGCATGACATCTCAGTATCACAAGTCATAGCATAGTCTTCAAAGCGCAATTCACAATTGCCAAATGCTTGTTTTACAGTTAGTCACATAGCTTATGAATGCAGTATGCCACTAGATTATGAATCATTCACAAAAATGATATTCTGTAGGTTTGATTTGATCTTGTACTTCATTCATAGTAAGAATGAAATGTCCTTGCTAAGTCATTACCTCGTATGTTAACCTTGAACATTAAAGCTCTGTCTCCGGCACGACATGTGTATGTCCCAGAGTCTGACAGCTGAGCTGACTGGATGGTCAGCATCCTAACAGTGCAATCTGCTTGTACAGCAATGTTGTCACTAGACTGTGTTTCAACCCCATCTTTGTACCACTGGACAATGGCGTCAACCCTGGAAACCTCACAGGACATAACAAGACGATCTTGTTCCACAACACTTTTGAAGAGGTCTTCCTCAGGGATATCAACAAACGTCACCGGAGGTGCTGCAGAAAGCAATTCAAATGGTTCAGTGGAGTGAAATAACAAGAGAAGTCTTATTAGATGTAAAAGGCCTGCTTTGTGCAGGTTAAACATGCATTGACTTCAAGCACTGACGATGATGCATTGACTTCAAGCATTGCCGAGGATTGCCTGGATAGTTCTAGAGAAGTCTGCGTCCACTGTTGAAGCAAAGATAAACGGTTAATAAAAGCTGTGCAAGGATGAACTGTAGTGCAATTAAGTCATTGGGAAAATGACAGATCACGGTACATGCTTTTTTTCTCCTCCGATGGCCTCTTCAGGTGTTTAGCCTTTAATGAAAAGTATCAAAATATCTTATGAATGGCAACAAGAGATGACAAAAGGGAAAAAACTATTATGATGACCATAGCTCAGTTTAAGAACACAAATGGCTCCTACGTTATGTGTTTCTAAGGGTAGATGCATAAGTAGCTCCTAAAAGCAAAACTCAATGAACATGTCCAATGTCCAAAGATTGCGTGCTCTGAAAAGGAAATTTTATCTGCAACATGAAGTTATTAGTCACGCCGAACTTGACATTAACGGAAAAGCTTTACATGTCACCTTTCACATCCACATAGAATTCGCTGATATCATCTGCTGTTTTACAACTGTACACCCCAGAGCTTGAAAATGTAGCTGATTGGATAACCAGGGTCCTCATGGTGCCCTCTGATTGGATGTGTATTCCATATTGTGGGAGGAGCTTTATTCCATCCTTGTACCAGCAGATCTGTCCACTGGGGTCTGAGAGCTCACATTGCAGTACAATAGGACAGCCTGCTTCAATGGACGTGTTCCTCTCAACCTCTGGGGCAGCTGAGAACCTCACTGGTGGAGCTATAGGTGCTTTAATTAATTTAAAGAAATATATTCAATGGAGGTATCATTCTAACATTAACATGTACATACAAAAGCAATTTGATTAAGTAAATCTGAAGATGTATGATATTATGTGGCTACCGTCCTGGCTACTTGTTAGATACTAAAAAGAGGGCACAATTGATTAATAGTTGTGTCTAGAGTCACCAGAGTTGAAGTTATTGCTTTAACAAATTTCTATTTTGTAAATATCATGAGATGATTTGAAGGAGATAGTAGTACTTCACTCATCACAGGAGGTTAGACACTTGAATGCTGAAGCTATTAGATACACTGCTTTGAGTATAGCTTTCCAATTTGTACCTGAAAAGGTATTGCTTTTCCGAGAGTATTTAGTGGTAAATCTCACAGATCCTTTGAATTAAATGAATCAATTTAATTCCATGCAATCAAAATCAGCATTTCTCTTAATCGAATCTGCTACTAGAAATACTATCAAGGATCCACTTTTCTACTGTGTATATCACATAACTACCTCTTACAAACGATGCTTAGGCCTACTAACGACTGATGGAATTTAAATGAAGATTTGATGTTCAATACAAACCGAAAGCTTGCACACATTACAAAGCATTAATCAACGTATTAGTTAGTGATTTTGACCAAACTCAAAATTCTTAGATCACCTGCAACATCCACCTTGAATGCTATGCAGTCATCTAAAGCCTCACAGCTGTACACCCCAGAGTGACTGAGCTCTGCTGATTGGAGGATCACAGCCCTCAAAGTGCCCTCTGATTGGATGTCGACTCCATTCTCTGGGAGGAGCTTTGTTCCATCCTTGTACCAGAACACCTGGGCAGTTGGATCTGAGAGCTCACATTGTAGAACAATGGGGCAGCCTGCTTCAATGAACTTGTTCCTCACAACTTCTGGAAGTGCTGAAAACCTCACGGGAAGAGCTATGGGGTTTTCAAAGCATTTAGGAAAAATATTTAACAAAACACGAAATGCACCTGTTTTAAAGTGCTGATTCTTGTTCTATGTTATATTAAAAAGCTATGGGTACCTTTAAAACCTACTGTAGATACCCATTTTTCAGGGATACACTCATTATTACAAATATATATATACTGTTTCACAACTATTAGTTACAATACAAAAATGTAATGAAATGGATATTACTATTAGTTCTTTGTAAGTCATATAGAGCATGTGCTACACCCCTAAAAATCTATTAAAAAGGATGCATAAAGAGGAAAATCACCTTGAACATCCACCTTGAATGTCATTGCATCGTCAGCAAGACTACAGCAGTAGAGCCCAGAGTCAGAGAGCTCCGCAGAGTGAATTACTAGTCTCTTCACATTGGCTTCACTTTGGATATCGAGGCCAGTTTTGGGAAATAGTTTCATGTCATCTTTAGACCAGCAGACCTGGGCTAGAGGATCTGAGAGCTCACACTGCAGTACAATGGGAGTGCCAATTTCTACGGACTTGTTCCTCTCCATTGGTGAAAGTGGCATGATCTTCTGTGATGGAGCTACAGGGTATGAATATGTGTGGGAAGAAAATGGTATGGTTTTGAAATTGTGTTGCAAGACAATTGTATAAAGTCTTGTGCACACATCAAACTGTATGTGTTCTGGTGGAAGTCCATTTATTTCAATGGAAGGCAATCCGCAACTGCTCTGACTCATCTGCCGGACTAGGTTGCGGTGCATAGCTCTGTGTGCAGTGTGTCGCACACAAAGGATTTTACCAACTTGCTTTGCGGTGCGGTATCAGACACTTAAGTAGATAAACCATCAAACAAGTTGCTTATGTGTAGCGTGATTCTTTTGTTATGTTGTGGCGCATGGACTGAGAAGACTACGTAAAATGTACTGTACGGCAATGTAATGATGCAACCTGTGTGCACGTGACGTTAGGCTACTTCATTGATTAAAAAACACATATTGATCTAGCGGTGCTAAAGTTCAAGTAGTTGTGGAAGGAAAGTAGTAGTTAATGTCCTCCCAGACCATCAAATATAAGAACACATTAGCTACTGTAAGAGTTAAGGAAAATATTGCAATAAATGAACAGTGGCTACACCAATGAGAATATAAGCATAAGCTCCTAATATGTGTTGTGTAGCTACAAAATAGATGCAAATCACCTTTGATCTCCACTTTAAATGTGATGGTATCACCTGCTGTTGAGCACTCATATGTTCCACCATGTGATATTTCAGCTGATTGGATGAGTAGTGTCCTTTTGATGCCATCGGACTGGATTTCCATTCCACTTTGAGATAGGAGCTTTGTTCCATCCTTGTACCAGTACACCTGGGCAGTTGGATCTGAAAGCTCACATTGCAGTATAATGGGGCAGCCATCTTCAATGAACTTGTTCCTTTCATCTTCTGGAAGTGCTGAGAACCTCACAGGTGGAGCTATGGGTGTCAATGATTATAAAGGGGATCACAATGTTAATTTTCTTACATGTTTTTAAATTATTCAAAGATGTTCAAGATATACAATACATGTATTTCATTATGAGGGAAGAAACTGCAAGCACAGCAAACTGATTAAGACCTGGCTCAAATTACAGAAAAACATTCAAACGAGATGCCAGACACAGTTAACAAAGATAAGACACAAAGCAGGAACAAACAAGAACCGAAGAGCAGAGAGTGCAAGAGGCAAGGATTGTGCAATCTCAAAGCCGCTAAAGGTTTACAGAGAATAACATGAAGGACAAGAGACAGGCAAGTGAGGCAGCAAATGACAAAGAGGTGTCTTCATAAGAATGAAGGAGGATAAAAGGAATTTGTTAAACAAAAGATAAAGGTAATTGTTTAAATAAAAGATGAGTCAAGATGTGGTAAGTAGGCACCAGGGCATAATTCACATGCTTATCAATGGATACTTACAGAATGGTTTGGCATTTGCAATATCCCCCTTACAACCAATTGTAAGTTATGTACCAGTACACTAATCTCAATAGCCAAATAGGTATGAACAAATTCTCCTCAAATGTTGTCCATTGGGTCGTCACTACCTTATTTTTATCTGCATATTCGGTCTCCATATTACTTGAACATATTGTCATCTTAGTAATGGTTGTGTTTTCATGTGATTGTTTAGCCTCATAGAAGACTATCCACTAATTGTGTGGCTGAAAGAAGTACCGCATCATCAAGGCTATCTGTAACATGATTAAGTTTGGCTTCGGCCAGTTAGGGCCGTATACAGACTAGAGATCTGTGCACTTAACTTTCACATTATTTATTAATTGTCAGTTATGCGTGCAGATCTCAGGTGTGAGTATCTACTGTATAAGATCAACAAACAATGGAAACAAACAATGGAAACGGACAAGTGATATCTTTTCTGTTAGATACTCTGCCAAGCAACACCAAACATCACCAGCCATCAGTTAGTTACCACTGCAGAACATGATTGGTTGATTTTTAATTAATTTATAGATAGTTTTAACATCACCTTTTACTTCCACAGTGAATTGGAGTCCATCCTCCATTGTCTCGCAACGGTACACTCCAGAGTGAGACAGCTCTGCTGATTGGATAACTAGAGTTCTCATAGTTCCATCTGATTGTATGTCTACTCCACTTTGGGTTAGGAGCTTTGTTCCATCCTTGTACCAGTACACCTTGATGGTAGGATCTGAGAGCTCACATTGCAGTACAATAGGGTAGCCTGATTTGATGTACTTTTTCTTGTCAGCTTCAGAAATTGCTGAAAACTTCGGAGGTGGAGCTACAGGGTTTAATATGAAGAAAATGTGGGTTACTGAACATGTAATGTAGGCTTATCATCGGAAATCATCTGCAACATTCTCACTGAATATTCATTGACTTGTTTCATATATCGAGAAATCTGAAGGAAAAACTGAAATGTGTGATATAACGCCTACAAAACACTATCACAAGCATGACAGACCTAATACCTGTTGTAACATTCCACCACCAATTATATCTGATTTAAATCAGGTTTGGGCTCAATTCAGAATGCATTATTTTAACGATCAATTTGACCCTGAGGCCTTCAAAAATAAGCCAAACAAATGAAATTGTTGGTGGAAAAATAATTGGTTATTCTAAGCACAAAGGTTAAAAGAGTATTTGAACACTGTTTCCAGAGAAAAGTAATATATCCTTTGGCATCTGGAAGTGGGACCTGTCAGATTCAATAAAATGAATAGTATGACTGAGTGGAATTTATTTTAATTACACCAGAGAGGAAAAGAGTAAAAGAGAGAGGGTTTAATCCACCCAAAATCTGTCCACATGAAGCAGATCATTAATAATTAAGCAAGTGAGTAGTTTTTGTATGGCGGTGTCAAGATAAAAACAAATAGTTATTTTTGTCCAAGAAGACCAAGACCAAGACGCAGCGGGAGTAGAGTTCCACATATTTTTAATAAACCGAAACTCAGCAAAACAAAAACAAACAAGCACAAACGAAAAGCTACTGGTACACACAGGCAACTATCCGTAGACAAGATTTTTATTTTACCTTTATCTAACTAGGCAAGTCAGTTAAGAAAATATTCTTATTTTCAATGACGGCCTAGGAACATTGGGTTAACTGCCTGTTCAGGGGCAGAACAACAGATTGAATTTGCAACCTTAAGGTTACAAGTCCAACGCGCTAACCACTAGGCTACCCTGCCACCCCAGATCCCACAAATAACAAATGAGGAAATTGCTACCTAAATATGATCCCCAATCAGAGACAGCGATAAACAGCTGTCTCTGATTGTGAACCATATCAGGCCAACATAGACATACAAAAACTCCAGATGACCCACCCTAGTCACTATCACGCCCCAACCAACATAGAGAATAAACAGCTTACTATGGGCGTGACAGTACTCCCCCCCAAAGGTGCGGACTCCGACCGCAAAACCTGACTCAATAGGGGAGGGTCCGGGTGGGCATCTATGATGGATGACATAGGACGTCGGGAGCAGCTCCGGGTGCGGGGCGCATCGCCGGAAGCTCCAGACCGTGGGTCGTCGCCGGAGGAACCGGATTGTGGATGGTCATAGGAGGATCTGGACAGAGAACCCTTGCTGACTGCTCCGGACAGAGAACCCTTGCTGAAAACTCTGGACCGCCGACCGTCGCTGGAGGCTTCGGACCGCAGACCGTGGCTGGAGGATCCGGACGGCAGACCGTCTCAGGAGGTTCCGGACCGCAGTCCGTCTCAGGAGGTTCCGGACTGTAGACCGTCTCAGGAGGTTCCGGCCTGTAGACCGTCTCAGGAGGTTCCGGACTGTAGACCTTCTCAGGAGGTTCCGGACAGTAGACCGTCTCAGGAGGATCCGGACCGTAGACCGTGTCAGGAGGTTCCAGACCGTAGACCGTCTCAGGAGGTTCCGGACTGTAGACTTTCATTGGAGGTTCTGGACTGTAAAACGTCACCGGAAGCTCTGGACAGGAAACTGTCGCCGGAAGCTCTGGACTGGGAACTGTCGCCGGAAGCTCTGGACTGTGGAGGTGCACTGGAGGCCTGATGCGTGGAACCGGTACAGGTGGCACCGGGCTGATGACACACCTCAGGGCGAGTGGGGGAGGAGGCACAGGACGTACTGGACTGTGGATGCGCACTGGAGACCTGATGCGTGGAACCGGTACAGGTGGCACCGGGCTGATGACACGCACCTCAGGGCGAGTGGGGGAGGAGGCACAGGACGCACTGAACTCTGGAGGCGCAGTGGTCTAGAGTGCAGAGCTGGCACAACCCTTCCTGCCTGGATGCTCAGTCCAGCCTGGAAAGTGTGGGAAGCTAGCACAGGATGTACTGGGCTATGAAGGCGCACTGGGGATACCGTGCATAGAGCTGGCGCAGGATATCCTGGGCCGAAGAGACGCACCGGAGGCCAGGAGCGCTGAGCCGGCACAATCCGTCCTGGCTGAATGCCCAATCTAGCACGGAAAAAGGGGGAGCTGGAACAGAGCGCACTGGGCTATGAATGCATACTGGAGACATCGTGCGCATCACTGCATAACACGGTGCCTGACCAGTCACATGCTCCCCATGGTAAGTACGGGGAGTTGGCTCAGGTCTAAACCGTACCTCCACCAATCTCCCCGTGCCTCTCGTGCTTCTGTCGTTGGGCTATCTCCTCGTATCATCGCCATTCTGCTTTCGCTGCCTCTATCTCCTCCTTCGGACGGCGATACTCCCCGGCCCTTGTCCAGGGTCCTGCTCCCTCCAGGATTTCCTCCCAGGTCCATTCCTCCTGGCCACGCTGCTTGGTCTGTTTTTCGTGGGATCTTCTGTCACGTTCGTCGTAATGAGTAGACCAAGGAGCAGCGTGAGTAGAGTTCCACATATTGTTAATAAACCAAAACTCAGCAAAACAATACAAACAAGCACAAATGAAACATGAAGCTACTGGTGCACACATGCAACTATCCGTAGACAACATCCCACAAATAACAAATTAGGAAATGGCTACTTAAATATGATCCCCAATCAGAGACAATGATAAACAGCTGTCTCTGATTGGGAACCATATCAGGCCAACATAGACATACAAAACCCCTAAATGACCCACCCTAGTCACTATCACGCCCAACCAACATAGAGAATAAACAGCTACCTATGGTCAGGGTTGTGACAATTTTAATATGTAATGCTTATTTGAAATGCAATTGCAGTTTCGTAATGAGTAGGTTGTTACGAGTGTACTGATGTAAGTGGGATGCACATGACATCAACATGTCAACACCCCTTACTGAATATTTAAAAAGTATTCAAATAACGAGATGTATCCACCAATCCAAAGAGAGAACAGGAGCTTGACATCCTGCCGTTCCACTCTTAGGACAACGGTATAGGCATCTCGTCATTATATCCAGTATCTCCGATTGCACCAAATTACATTTTACATTCCTGTCACTCAAACTCAAATTCTACATCCAGTAAGGTGTTCAATTCAATTAGAATTTCAACTCATGAGTTTTATTAGTGGTCAATTCCAAAATTCTTAATTGAGCAAAACCCTGATTTAAAGGGAGAGAAGAAATCTCAAGGGGGGGGGGGTAGTGAAGGGAATGGGGGGGTAACCACTGAAACTGGATTGAATGAATTCACAATGATTATCAAAAATGCAGTCAATGATCCTCAATGATCCAGATTTTATGGGATGCCATTAAAGGTGTTATTAAAACCAGTGCAACTGCATTCACATCTGGGCTGAATAAATCACCATTAAAGAAAATTTCAGAATTGGAGAAGTTATTAACACTTTTTCAGACCAGGTAGCGACTACTCTTCTCAAAGTCAAGACAGAACTAAATCTACTGGTAACACAGACAGCAGAATATTCCATCCATCGAATTAGACGCAACCATTAATTCCAAATAGAGGATATTGCAAGTATTGAATCTGAATCAGGTGAATTACTATCAGAAAAAGTATATATATATACATATAATTTAAAAATCCTGAACCAATACTTGCACTTGTCTCCCCCATCCCACCCCCTTCTAGCTCTGACTTTGCTGATTGCTACTTTATTGAGGAAAAGTGTACTTACGATGCCTGTGATACATGGTTGTCCCATCTACAGTAGCTATCTTAAGATGAATGCACTAACTGTAAGTCACTCTGGATAAGAGCGTCTGCTAAATGACTAAAATGTTAAATGTAAATGTAGAACCAAAATTCATCAACCAAAGATTATCCCGCTTCTATATTGTACACCTCGTATATTGTACACCTCGTATTGTAAATAAATCGATTGAGTAATTGATTGAGTAATTCAAAAATATATATAAGAACTCCTCTTCTTTCAACTGAGGAAGCTGGCTTGCTGGGAGCCCTCATCTCTCTTCATGAACTCAAAAGGGCATTGGGTAACATGAATACAGGCAAATCACCTGGTTGTGCTGGTATTCCTCCTGAGGTCTATTTAACATGTTGGAACCAGTTAGGTCCACTATTAATTGAAATTATTAACACAGCACAAATGTTTGTTTTTATAGAGAGAAAACATTTGGACCAAAGCAGGCTTGTTAAAAAACTATTATCCTCAGATAACCTCAGTTGCTTATTACATATCTTACATGCTTCATCAGAAATGAAAGCTCCTTGGGCAGTTCTATCTCGCAATGCAGAAAAGGATTTTGATAGACTAAAATGTCATATCTTCGGTTGGTTTTGGAACATAAGGGAATTGGCTCCAATTTCATTCATATATTTAAAATACTATATGCCAATCCCTCAGCCCTAATCATAACAGGCAATAAATGCTCTGTTCCGTTCAGAATAACTAGAAGTTGTAGGCAAGGTGATCCCATCTCATCTCTGCTATTTTTATTGCCTATGGAACCCCTGGCCAAGGCAATTCGACAACTGAAAAAAATTACATAATCTCTCAATTCTATGGATCACATAATCTCATTATATGCCGGCAATGTATCTCAATCCCTCCCAAAAGCTCTGAAGACCATAGACAAATTCAGTTCGATGTCAAGTTTTAAAATAAATCGAACGAAATCTGCCTGACTTTCTCTCGAGACCCCGATGGAGGACTCCATCTCTACTTATGGAATCCCAATCGTTTCCCAATTTAAATATTTGAGAATAGATATATTTCCTCCCTTCAATAAAACCACTGGCAGAACTTTAACAGAATGCTAAAATCAATTAAATTCATCCTCAGTAGATGGACTAATATCTATTGTCAAATATACTACATGGTGACATCAACATTTCTGTATTTCAATGCTTCCCTTTACTCCTCCTTCTAGCTATTGGGATAAAATCCATAGTGCGGATTAAAACATGTATATTGCAAGGTAATCGGGCCGGATAAAATTAACATACTTGCAAAGAGGGAAAGACGTAGGAGTACTATCTGTACCAAACTTTAAATTGCATTTAGTCCCATCCTAAATTTGTTTAGACATGATTCTTCCGCCCCTGTGGCTGAGTATAGAGAGACATATGGTGTCTCCTATTGCCTTGAAAGATGTGGTCTTCGCTGATATATCCTTTAAATAATGTAAACTATGCGTTGGTCCTATTATTGTGTGCACAATTTCTATTTGGCACAACATTTTAAAACAATGTAACTGGGAACTGGCTTGCCCATTCTCAAATATTTCACAACAACGCTTTGCGATCTGAATGGTGGCCTTTTGCGTCCGCCCAATGGTCCAAATGTGGAATCTATCCCCTTGCTGATATCATGGACAGTAATGGTTTGAGAATATTCCAATATTTGAAAGATATGCCTGATAATTTGTATCTTTTTTTCTATATTTACAATTTAGGTCAGCTATGCTGACTATGGAGTCACTTCGGAAAACAATGATGCGATTTATAAATAATGAAACGTGGTGTTGTTGGGAGGTTGTTTATACCCCCCCAACAAAAAAATACAAAACAAAGAAAATGTTGGTCACCAAAAAAAGAAGAGAAGTTATTTGACAACATCAATCCACCATGTTTACATGCAATGTATCTTAGCATATTACTATGTTGTGCTAATGCTAGCACTGGCTTTCACTGGTTCGCATTTCTCAAAAAAATTCTTAAAATAGATCACACATACTTCAATCTAATTTATACCGTGAGAAACAGATTTGGCTTGGAATTAAAAATTTTGGAATCAAAATGGTTACAATGGTTATCATACGTTGCTACGCTACGTTTCCTTACAGGCTCTACAGAAAGTCCTTTGAAGTACAGAAAGCATGGAATGTAAGTATAAAATCTTGGCTTGATACAGTTCTGTTCAAATAACTTTATTTCTTCTGTTGCGATAATCCCGATATAATTTGGAATAAAGAAAGAGCTGTTTAAGGATGTTTTTAGAGAACCAATGCAAATAAATTGGATACCAATAGTAGCAATATGCTAACATGAGCACTATAACATACCATTGGTGGATTTCTCTGAAGTCGTCAAAGGATTTCTCTCCATTTGAGAAAACATATTGGGGTAAAAACGGAAAACTATGCATTTAACACTGTGGTGCTGTCATGGTTATAATTTGAAGTCTAAAATGGTGCTCTTCTACATACGTTTACATCTGTCCATTTACTTTATATGTTTTATTTTATTTAACCTTTATTTAACTAGGTAAGTCAGTAAAGAACAAATTCTTATTCACAATAACAGCCTACCCCAGCCAAATCCAGACAACGTTGGGCGCTACCCTATGGGACTCCCAATCATGGCTGGATGTGACACAGCCTGGATTCGAACCAGGGACTGTAGTGAATCCTCTAGCACTGTGGTGCAGTGCCGTAGACAGATGCACCACTTGGGAGCAAGGTCTTCGTGAAGACAATTGAGGAAGACGATTTTATATGTCACTGTAGTGACCGATTCCAGGTATCTTGCACACCACAGGGATAAACTAAAGCCTAGCCATTAGCCTTGGACCTAACACATCTCTAAAGGTCTAATTACTGTGTCCTTTCATTAGTAAATTATTAAACTGTCCAAAAAAAATGAAAAGATTATTACCTTTCACATCCACATGAAACTGCATTGCATCATCTGTTGTCTTACAGCTGTAGCTCCCTGAATCAGACAGCCTTGCAGATTCCACATCCAATGTCCTTATGGAACCTTTCGATTGCATTTCTAGTCCATTCTCTTCATGTAGCAGCGTTCCGTCCTTGTACCAGGAAACATGTGCATTTGGGTCTGATATCTCACAACGCAGGACAATGGGACCGCCTGCTGCAACGGACTTGTTCCTCTCAGCTTCACAAGGTGTTGTGATCCTCACAGGAGGTGCTGGGGGTGTGTGAAGTAGTATTAAGAGAAAATCGCATCACCATTAAGAAATATATGCTACAATAAAATGACTCAAGTATCTTAAGAGCAAATATCACTACAGAGATTAGTCATGCCAATAACTCTCAAGAATCTCAAATGAATAAGCAAATATCACTAATTCTGTCACGTTTACCGTATAAGTATAACTTTTATTTATTTATTTATACTTTTGTTTTATTAGAGTTGATATATAACATTTAAGGGGAGGATATTTTTGGTTAGACTGAGATACCTATGAATACAAGTTAATGTGACTTTGAATCTTACATATAGAATAATCAGACAAATCGTTATAAAGCACCCAAGCTCAAAGTATCACAATGACTAATTTTCAGTATTATTTTAGTATGAGAAAAATTGAATAAGAGTAAATGTAGCAATTGTCAAGTGTAAAAGATTACTTATAGCAATCAGTTGATTTTTACACAATGTCAACATTGTGCCTGTCAGTTGTTTTGTTTGATAAAGCTAACCATATTTAATCACCTTCAACATCCACCTTAAATGCAATGTCATCGTCATCGAATTGACTGTCACATTCTCCTAATTGATAGAGCTCTACTGGTTGAAGAGTTGGTGTCTTCATGGAGGTATAGAGCTCTGCTGATTGGAGAGTTGGTATCTTCATTGAGCAGCAGAGCTCTGCTGATTGGAGCGTTGGTGTCTGTATTGAGCCACAGACCTCTGTTGGGTGGAAAGTTGGTGTTTGCGTGGAACCACATACCTCTGCTGATTGGTGAGTTGGTGTCTGCATAGAATCATAGAGCTCTGCAGACTGGAGAGTTAGTGTCTGCATGGAGCCACAGACCTCTGCTGATTGGTGAGTTGGTGTATGTATGGAGCCATAGAGCTCTGCTGATTGAAGAGTTTGTGTCTGCATAGAATCATAGAGCTCTGCAGACTGGAGAGTTAGTGTCTGCATGGAGCCACAGACCTCCGCTGATTGGTGAGTTGGTGTATGTATGGAGCCATAGAGCTCTGCTGATTGAAGAGTTTGTGTCTGCATAGAATCATAGAGCTCTGCAGACTGGAGAGTTAGTGTCTGCATGGAGCCACAGACCTCTGCTGATTGGTGAGTTGGTGTCTGCATGGAGCCATATAGCTCTGCTGATTGGAAGGTTGCTGTCTCCATGGAGCCATAGAGCTCTGGTGAATGGAGAGTTGCTGTCTCCATTGAATAGTGTTCTGCTGATTGGACAGTTGGTGTCTCTATGGAAAAGTGCTCCACAGATTGGAGACTTGGCGTCTCCGTGGAATATATTCCATATGTTTGAAGATGTTGACCATACTTGTAGTGGAGGATCTGGACAGTAGAGTCTGAGGGCTCACAGTGAACCTCAACGGGGCAGACCTCTTCAATGGACTTGTTCTTCTCAATCGCTTGGTCAGCTGAGACCCTCACAGGTGCAGCTATATGCATTGTGGTGCACACAGAGAAAGGTTTTCAATTGATGTTCTGTGTGCCTTCTCTTATTTAAAAATCCTTTTCTAAAGGTACTACACATCATTGTGTGTTAGCATGGATGAGTTAAGAGAAAACCGATGGCAAAGGTTAACAATTAAGAGAGGCGACCAGATTAAGAGCTGGTCTAAAGACAAGATAAATAAGACCTAACAGTACATTTCCTAACACAGAATTCAGTTCACTACAACACTCATTCCTGTTTAGCCACTCGTACAAACATTTTCACATTTTGTGATACAGGCTCATTGAGACAGGTACAGATTCAGGGCAGCAAAGGGAATGTGAAGATTGGATGATGAGCAAGACATAAGATGTGCTATCAAGAATGGCAAAGCTGCTTGTTACAAGCGTCATTGTTGTTTGACTCTGTTAAGAATGACGATATGATATACTAAACAATTAACATGAATTAGTATGAAGAAATTCAGCCGCTCACAGACCATTCAGATGTTTGATTAAAAGCCAAAATAGCAGGGAATCAGATGAGATTGGGGGGTGAAAGGATCACAAAAAGAAACACATTTAAACTACTGTCTTTATATGCTTTGAAGGATGGAATACACTAGCTAATTCACCACCATTGTTAGTGGCATGTATATGTTGGGTTAAAACGGAGAGTGCTAATGTTGAAATAGCATTATATCACCTTTGATATCCATAGTGTATTGGGAAGACTCATCAGATATCTCACCCTTCTCACTGCCAGGGTGAGACAGCTCTGCTGTTTGAACAAAGCCACAGAGAAAACAGTAAGCTGGATGATAGCTTCAACCATGTAAATGCTTCTGTCAGATTTTGATATGGAGTAGAAAAGGGTTTATGTGGAGCACCACCTTTGATGGCCACATTAAATTGTGTGGTATCGCCAGTTGTTTGGCAGTCAAACCTCCCACCACAGGACATGTCATCTGGTTGGATGAACAAAGTCCTTATGCTGCCCTTTGATTGTCTGTCAAGTCCACTATGTGGGTAGATCTGTGTTCCATCTTTGTCCCAGCAGACCTGGGCAATGGGGTCTGAAATCTCAAACTGTTGTACAATTGAGAGGCCTGCTTCTATGGACTTGTTCTTCTCAACTTCAGGGGCAACCAAATATGTCATGGGCGGAGCTATAGGTAATCATTGAGGGGATAATTCAGTGTGAATTATTTTGAGTGGTTATAAAATGGCTAATGTAAAGAGACAATATCAACACTAAAGCATCTAGCTTTTTAAGTATTAGCTCAGAACATGTAAGAAGACAATTAATCCAAAAGCTACAGAAAGAGAGTTAGTCGCAACTGAAACTAGAGAAAAACAAACATTTGACAAAAATCACCTTGGTTCTGTACAATTAACGGGGCAACATCTTCCGCTGTAGCACAATAATACGCCCCAGAGTTGGAAGGGTGTGCCGGTTCGACAACCAGGTTCCTCCTGATGCCCCCCATTTCGAAAGGTCCAGTGTCAGAGATGAGCTCTACTTTGTCCTTCTGCCGTGACACCTGGGCAATGGGGTCTGAGATCTCACAGGGTAGTTCAATGGGGCAGGTTGCTTGAAACGGCTGGCTCTTCACAACCTCTGGTGAAGGTAAGAACTTCACTGGTGGAGCTAAAGATGATTATCCATGTTATAATTGTGGAATTTACAGCAGTTAACAATATTTTGGGGGAGGGAGGGGGCTTACAGTAAAGCTTCCCCAAACTGACTAATCTGTCATTTCTCAAACCAGTTTCAAAGAGGCAAACCTATTGCTTCAAACAGTAAACAAACAACAAATATTTCCTTATTTAATGAGATGAAAAGCAAGTGTCTCAATTAACTTAAGAAGAAGAAGTATGTCCCCACAGACAGACAACACAAATAGCCACCAATGTTAGTTGCATCTAATCTCCACAAAACTGTCTAGGGTTACTCTGTATGAGATTTGAACCAAAAAGCCACAAATCACCTTTGATATCCACAGTAAACTGGAGAGTGTCGTCAGAAGTTTCACAGTTGTACAGCCCTGAGTGAAAGACCTCTGCTGATTGGACAATGAGCCTCCTCATGGTGCCATTAGATTGGATGTCCATTCCAGTCTGTGGGAGGAGCTTTTCCCCATCCTTGCACCAGTAGACCTGGGCAGTGGGATCTGTAACCTCACATTGCAGTTGAAAAGGGCAGCCTGCTTCAACCGACTTGGTCTTCTCAACATCAAAGATAGCTGAGAAGGTCACTGGCACAGCTAGCAATGAGGATGAATGAAATACCATATTATAGAGATAAATATTTAAATGTATGTCATACAGTATATAAACTTTTATGTGGCTTCAAATGATTTGAGAATACAAAATTAGTAAAGTGATCATCAAGTATGTGTAAATAGATAGCCACAGCATTGCAAATCAATCGAGCACAGGAAGCAAGGCTATATACAGTATTCTGTTAAATTATTTGTTCATGTACACAGAGAAAGCAGGGATTATTAGTTGCATTTGGAAAAGGACACGACTGTTAAAGGATGTAAAGCAAAGGCAGAAAGGTCAATATCACCTTTAATATCCACATGGAACTCCATGGTATCATCCACTGTGGTACAACTGTAAGTGCCAGAGTGAGTCAGTTCTGCTGACTGAACAACCAACGTCCTCATGTTGCCTTCTGATTGGATGTCTAGTTCATGGTTTGAAAAGAGCTGTATTCCATCCTTGTACCAGTAGACCTGGGCAGTTGGATCTGAGAGCTCACATTTCAGTACAATGGGGCAGCCTGCTTCAATGACCTTGTTCCTCTCAGCTTCTGGAAGTACTGAGAACCTCACAGGCGGAACTATAGATATGTTTAAATCTTAGATTATGGTAATCCATAATTACATTGTTGGTTTGATTAGAGAAATCATGATTTCATGACTTTTGACAGTTTAAAATGGCAGTTTAAAAAAAATGTATTATCGAAGATCAAGCAGGTTAAGCATTGTATTGTAATAAAAGAAGGGATGATCATAAAGCTCATTGTTAATAGGCAGCAAGAAAAAGAGTGACAGAAAACATACAGTACAAGACCATCATTGTTAGTAGCTTTGTTAAGAGGGAGCTTGTTAATTTTTCGTAGAGCCCAAAATAAAACTTTTTCACCTTTGACGTCCACATTGAACTTGATGGCATCACCCTTTGTCTTGCAGCTGTACGACCCAGAGTAGAATATCTCTGCAGACTGGACGACTAGTGTCCTTGTGATGCCATCTGACTGGATTTCTATTCCACTTTGAGGTAGGAGCTTTGTTCCATCCTTGTACCAGTACACCTGGGCAGTTGGATCTGAGAGCTCACATTGTAGTACAATGGGGCAGCCTGCTTCAATGGACTTGTTCCTCTCAGCTTCTGGAAGTGCTGAAAACCTCACAGGTGGAGCTATGGGTGTTTAGATGTTATGATGTTTTTTATGTCTGTGTGTTACATTCATCTTATGTTTGATTTGTGATGTTCAAGTGCAATCATCACATTTAACACATACTTGTGGAACAGATGTCTATCAGATCTGAAGGTCACAAGAAAATGTGTTAGTAACCTTGCCAGAAGAAATTAGTTCAACAGAAACCACTTGCCACTCACCCTCAACTTCCACGTTGAACCTTATGACATCATCAATGGCATCACAGCAATACACTCCGGAATGGGAGAACTCTGACGATTGGATGACAATTCTCCTCATTGTGCCTTCTGACTGAATATGAAGACCCTCGACTGTGTGTACCTCCACCCCATTCTTGTACCAGTGTACTGGAACTGCGGGGTCTGACAACTCGCAGTAGAGTACAATGGGGTTGCCAAGTTCAACAAATTTATTACGATCCATCTCTGACAGTGGTGTGAACTTCACTAGAGGAGCTGCAAATTTCAGAAAAATCATGAGCATTTTTCTCATCACAATTATAACACTTTGACCAAAATTCAATTGGTACAATACAGTAAGAAAGGACATTTTCCTCATACACCTAATTTTTGGCAGTAATTAATACGTACCTTGAATATAGAGTGCTGCTGAATCTCGTATTCCATAGGCAATGAATGTGATCTCAGCCCCGTTGTCGGTGTCTCGTACACCTTGTATGCGTAGGGATTGGTGCGTTCGAGACCGCCGCATGGAGTAACGGTCGTCCTCCAGAAGCTGAGTGCCATTCAAGAACCATGAGCCAATAACTGAGGCAGTGAGCTCAATTGAGAAGCAGGCATCCTGGCCTTCTGGCACCAAGGCATCCTGCAGTGGGGCTTGTATTCTGGTCACAGGGACTGAAAAACATAGCAATATTACACCTCAATTACGCTCTGCATTCTACTTCAAACTCAAACTCGGTCACCCCTTATGCAAAGCAGGTTTCAAAAGGGTTATAATGTTAAGTATCTTTAGGGTTTTGTTTCCGCTAAGAGCTGCTCCACACATAGGGATCAGGTTTGGATCATTAGCTAGTTGCCGAATGGCTAGCATGGTAAGAATGATAGTTAGCCAATACTAGCTTAATGTTATGCTAGTAGATGATAATGCTAACCAATGTTTTGCTGGCTAAACATTTGGCTAGCTAGCAGAATGGGAGTAGTTATAGTAGTGAATTCTTTTGACAGACATCACACTAGCTCTAGCTAGTTGTCTAGCAATGGCTATCATGTTACACCATTTACATTAGCATACCTAGCTAGCTAAAGTTTTACATTAGCTAGCTAGCAATGTAAAAAAACCATAGCAATGGAAATACAAATTAAGCTTTGCCATCTTGTCCAGTTTGGCTTGAATCCAGCTTGGCGCTAATGTGCCAATCAAAAGGTATATGTAGCAGATTTTCAGTTGGGAGGGCTTCTGCTTACCCAGGTGAACTGCCCTTGGGAACTCCACATTGTTGCTCCTGCCATACTTGTTGACACTGCATATGCGAAAACGATAATCTGCCTCGCAGGGGACGCTGTCACCAAGAATCTCCACTGAGGTGGCCGAGTCGGTGGTCAAGCATTGCAGCCACTCCTGAGAGCCGGTTCCCACCTCTTGCCTCTCCAACACGTAACCCGATGGTGGGTTCTTCCGGGTGTCCTGAGCCGAAACCCAGGAGAGGAGGGCAGCATTGGCACGCTCTGTGTTGATTTGCACACCCACTGGACAGCTGGGTGGGCTATGCCTGGCCGCTGAAAGCAGAATATACTATATACCATATGTAATGTGTAAAACGCTAGCACATGTTCTTATATTTGGATATAGATTCATATTGGTGAAATTGGATATGAATTCAGTAGAATTAGGCTTGACCAGCTTAGGAACACAATTTCTATCCCTTTTGTCTGACAAATTCACCACCTATAAAATCTAATCCCAAACAGATGCCACAAGTATTGTACCTTTTACCCTCAGCTGAGAGGAGGTTTTGGATCTTCCCACAAAGAAGGTCACAAGGCCAGAATCCTGGGGCGTTGTGTTGACAAAAACCAGAATGTGAGTTCTTCCAAAGGACTTCAGGATGGTCTGATGAGTCTCACGCAGCTCCGTCCCCTCTTTGTACCAATGTATGTCCATTTCCTCCTCCTCCACTTCAACACAGAAGGCAGCATTTTCCCCCTCCAAAACATCCACCTTACGTGGAAGCTTACGCATGATTGTGCCTACAAGGGGACAGAGTAACTTGTAAGGACATCAATAGCTGTGAAAAAATAACTGCGCTGTACTGTGGTGTGACGTCAAACTGTAAGCGTGCCAAATTTGTTCATTCAACTCTACCAGATCTTACATGAATTTCCTAAATCCACCCCAACCATGTCATGCTAACAATGGCTTTCTGTGTGTATCAGTCCAGATACTGTGTGTAGTATATATAAATACAGAATTTACCTTTAACTGCCACCTCAGCAATACTCCTCCCCCCATCCGCCATCTCGCAAAGATAAATCCCATCGTCGTCGACTCCGATGTCACGAATAGTGAGTCGTCGTTTTGTTCCCCACTCTTCCATCCCATATTTGGCCCCTGGCTGTAGCCGCCTGTCCTCCAAATACCATGTGATGGGAACAGAGTCCTCAGGAACCTCACACTCCAGAACAGCCAGGTCCCGTTCCCACACCTCCAGATCAATGAGGGGCTGCTTAAACCGCACAGGCGGCTCTGACATTAAGGAGACGGAGGGATACCATTAACCGGGTTAACGGCCACCTACGTAGGACTCAATCAAAGGACATGGTAAAAGAAAAAATGACTCAGACAAGGAATTCATATGTTCCTTTTATCAGAGATGTCTGGCCTCAAAGCTAATACAGTAGTATAACATTGTAAAGAGGTAGCTCTGACACAGAACAAAGTCTACTGACTTAGCAAGACTAGTTATTTTTTTATAAATCACTTTAGTGCACTATAATGTGGTGTTTTAGACATGTTACCCGAAAACTGTCTTGACTGTAGCCAGTGGAAAATCATGTTCATTTGTATTTATTCTATTGGTTTAAATATTTGAATTGCAGTTTTAAAACATGGTAAAGATGTTACTTTATATAGTGCTGGTTTACACTAGGAATAACTCCTGTTAAATTCAGACAACACTCACTACTGTTCGCGTAAATACTGTCCATGTGAAATTCCAAAAATAGCTGACAACTGCACTTAATCTGTGTCCTTGGTCTAGAACTATGTTATAATCTGTAAATTGAAATATATTTCATAGTAAATACCAATATAGCAAACAAGTTAAGAAGAATAATATGAGACAAGTGGCTTCATTCAGTTGGTATGGAAAGACCATTAACACATTGGGGCGTTGGATAGGCAATAAACTGTTTGTAACTGACACCATCAGACAGTACCAGTTATAAACAAAAGAATGTGAACTGCTCTTTGAATTATATGTGTATTTAGCTGACTATATCTTACCCACAAAGAGCTTGATGATCCAATAATTGAGGAAAGACTCTTAACAAATTCACCTATTTAAACCTCTACACCCATCTCCATTACCAGGATAGCAGTGTGTAAACATATACTTTTTAGCCTGACATAGCTCTAACACAATGTTGCTTTCTAGCCTGCCCTAGCTCCAATACAATGTTGCCACCAGTGCTTTTCTCTGCACCATGTGCGAAACATGATCCCACCTCTAGAGACTTCGATCACATGTATCCTCCCCCCTCCCAGACCTTTAAAAACCTAAGTGACTTTGCAGACATTGGACCGGTTGGAATCCACTTCATGTCGATGAGCTTGGCCAGGTCAGGTACTTTGAAATATCTCTGTTCAAGTTTCAGATAATTAAGACGTATCATTAATCCTCTGGTGGATTAGGGATTGACTTGCTTTGCAGGAGCCAAATGATTTGGCTGCTGATAACATTGGCCATATGCAGCTAATTGACTTGTTAGCGTATTAATTTAGCAATCCTGATTACCTGTTAAAAGGCTTATATATGGTATTAAGTCAAGGGGAGATGTACACACCTGAATGGAGTTATATTTTTATACATGTTATATTGTTCCATGAAAGTCATTCTAGTTCTCTACTGAAGTATTTTAACAGCCAACTCTGTAGCAATGGACAAATACCAGTTTGACTTACCTTTCACAGAGAGATGTACAGCACTGAGGGTTTGTCCTGCAGTGTTGGATGCAGCGCAAACATAAACCCCGTTGTCCTGTTGCTTACAATACAGCACTTTAAGTGTGAAGTAACCCTCCCTGTCTTCATATAACAGGTATCGTCTTCCGGACATGATCAGCCTGCCATCTTTCCTCCATATTATTTCTGGTTTGGGCTTCCCAGTCACAAAGCAGCGGAATTTGGCATGCTTGCCCTCTGTCACGGCAAACATTTTCACTTGCTTGGCTTGATTGGTCACTGGGTCGTCTTTGAGCCGTGTGGTCAGCTGCCTACCACTCCTCTGTTTGCTTTGATGGCCTTTCCAGTGGCCGTTTGTGTAACCGTTACGGTTTCCTTCTTCCTCGTGACCCGGGCCTGCATCGACGAGCAACACGGCTCCAGCCAGCCCCTCTCCAAACTCATTTCTGGCCTTGCATGTGTACACTCCACCGTCGGGTGCACGAGTCTTGAAGATTTTGAGCTGAAACCATCCCCCGTCCTGGTAGCCCACATTGAAATGTGTACTCTCAAATATCTCATTGAGTTTTCTCCCGTCCTTTTCCCAGACCACCTCTGGCCGCGGGTTTCCCCACAGCTTACAGGAGAAGACGGCGTCTTCGCCGCGGCCTACCCGGGTGGAGAGGGGCTTGATCAGGAAACGAGGCTTGTTCTCCTCCCGGAGCTCCATCTCTTGGGCCTCTCCCTCCACCTTCAGGGTCGCCGCGGCATATGTTTCCCCGATGCTGTTCTTGGCCTTGCATGTGTACTGGCCGCTATCCTCTGTGGTCACCAATGAAATTATGAGATTGTAGACATTTCCATCTTCGAAGAGACGGTAGCGACCCTCTGGGTGGATCTGTTCGTTGTTTCGCTCCCAGATGACCGCTGGCCTGGGGTCCCCGCCGATCTGACACTTCAGGACAGCATCAGTGCCACTCTGCACTACTACGGGGCGAGGGTAGGCCAGGAAACGTGGGGCACCACCAAACACATCCATCTCTGCTAGTTTGCCAGCCTCACCTCACCATAGGCAGGCCACCGGCATGCAGTTGCTCCCTCACTGGAGTTGGGCTACCCACTTATGTACTGTATAAGGTTCTAAAAGAAAAGAAACAGAAAGATACAATATGATTCAATACCTGGCAGACAATGTGTTGGCATACCTATGTTTTTTGCCAGCATTACAGACGGCTATATCGGTCCGCTAATACAGGACTAGTAAAGGACCAGTGCACTTTTTTGAGAATGTTTTTATTTTATTTTATTTATTAAGATTTGATTTTATTCAAATATTTCAGGGGGGGCTGCAGCAACTTCAGCACCCCTACATCCTGCGTCTATGTGTGTTGCTGCAATCTGATAATTTGCTTTTGAAGATGGAATGGAGCTGGAATGAACAAAGAAATAACTAGGAATTGTTTCATATAAAAACATGTATACTCTTCAAATGTGTTTTGATTCATTCTCTGGGTATGCCCATGTTAATTACGTAATTTTCATTTTCAAAAATGTTAAGAGCGCTGTGTAATTTATTCAAATATGAAGGCTAAATCAGGAACATTGAACTATTCTGACACATTGACCTAAGCAGCCTCTGCTGTTCTTAGATAATTATGCATTTATAAGGAGTGGGGCAGAGACATTCCTCACCTATATATATTGTTTATTGAGTAGAGAAGAAATTTAGAAGCGAGAGCTGCTGAAATAGTAGTTGGCCTGATTCAAACCCGTGCTGCAGCAGTACATATGTGTCCCAGAGGCAGGGGCTTAGACCACTAGACCACCCTAGGCCACTGATAACTATGCATTTGTACACATTTAGCTGCTCACAGGCGTTGTAGGATAAATTATCTGTATTATGGCATTTCAGTGGGTGGCAAAATATGACAGAATGGACAGTACGGTAGCTATTTGCCATAATACTGCAGTACAAATGCATTGTAAGATGTGTCATAAGTATATCAACTACTTATGTCTTACTTCATATATGATTGTGACGATACAACTACATGATTATACGTTACATAGGAGGACAATAAAATTATAAGAAAGTATAATGGCTCAATTTCATAACAGGTAATCAAGGAATATACAGTGCATTCGGAAAGTTTTCAGACCCCTCGACTTTTTTTATGTTACAGCCTTATTCTAAAATTGATTAAATTGTTTTTTTTTCCATAGTCAATCTACACACAACACTTCATAATGACAAAGCAAAAACCAGTTGCTGCCTAGCTATTTTCAGGTCTCTCCATATATTTAGAGCGGGTTCAAGTCCGGGCTCTGGCTGGGCCACTCAAGGACATTCAGAGACTTGTCTTGATGCCACTCCTACGTTATCTTGGCTGTGTGATTAGGGTCATTGTCCTGTTGGAAGGTGAACCTTCGCTCCAGTCTGAGGTACTGAGCGCTCTGGAGCAGGTTTTCATCAAGGATATCTATGTACTTTGCTCCACTCATCTTTGCCTCGATCCTGACTAGTCTTGATGTCCCTGCCGCTGAAAAACATCCCCACAGCATGATGCTGCCACCACCATGTTTCACCGTAGGGATGATGCCAGGTTTCCTCCATATGTGATGCTTGGCATTCAGGCCAAAGAGTTCAATCTTGGTTTCATCAGACCAGATAATCTTGTTTCTCATGCTCTTGCCTTTTGGCAAATTCCAAGTGGGCTATCATGTGCCTTTTACTGAGGAGTGGCTTCCATCTGGCCACTCAACCGTAAATTCCTGATTGGTGGAGTATTGTAGAGATGGTTGTCCTTCTTGAAGGTTCTTCCATCTTTACAGAGGATCTCCAGAGCTCTGTCAGAGTGACCATTAGGTTCTTGGTCACCCCCCTGAGCAAGGTCCTTCTCCCCTGATTGCTCAGTTTAGCCGGGTGGCAAGCTCTAGGAAGAGTCTTGGTGGTTCCGAACATCTTCTATTTAAGAATGATGGAGGCCACTGTGTTCTTGGGGACCTTCAATGCTGCAGACATTTTTTGGTACCCTTCCCCAGATCTGTGCCTTGACACAATCCTGTCTCGGAGCTCTACGGACAATTCCTTCGGCCTCATGATGTGGTTTTTGTTTTGACATGTACTGTCAACTGTGGGACCTTATATAGACTGGTGTGTGCCTTTCCAAATGATCTCCAATCAATTTAATTTACCACAGGTGGACTCCAATAAAGCTGTAGAAACATCTCAAGAATGATCAATGGAAACAGGATGCACCTGAGCTCAATTTTGAGTCTCATAGCAAAGGGGCTGAATACTTATGTAAATACATTTGCAAACATTTCCAAAAAACAGTTTCGCTTTGTCATTATGGGGCATTGTCTGTAGATTGCCGAGGATATTATTTATTTAATACATTTTTGTTTTTTTACTTAAAATGTAACTAAAAGGACAATACTGCGTAAGAACTTGGACAACTACACTAGTTCAGAATAGTATATATTGTCTCAGGGTGGAGACTGCATAACAGCTTATAGCACTAAAATGTGTGTGTAAAAAATTCTTGTATCATTAAAACATTGCACCATTTAGTATCCATGATGTGTTTTGGGTGATAAGGTGGCATTATTATTAGTGTTAATTGAATTACAGGGGTGGGGGGGTGTAAGACAGAGGCGCAAGTTAGCCATTCAGGGGTGAACGGCCTTTACTTTAGTCCTATTGCAACAGCAGCCACCACAACACATAGCCAGCACAGCTGGTGCTGTATTTCAAAGGGAAAGTGCTTAATATAGTATGCCCTAAATAAAGACCTGTGAGAGAGCCTGTGTCAGGTATCACAAAGCACACCCTGGAACCCGTGTGCTCACACAAACATAGATCTAACTCACAGTGCTCACACCCCTAGAGAACTTACAGTCAAAATATGCTAAGCCTTCATCACACCCGTTGTTGGCACTCTTATTCAAGAATTCATACTCTAAATATCATTGTTAAAATTGGTTTTCTCTGTCATTTTCCAAAATAAATAGAATGCAGGGATTAACAATTCCCTAGCATAAATAAATTATCTTCGCAGTGTTATGGCACATTGAACAACCTGGTCCTCTCAATTGTATATCTTTTTGGCTCCTCAATTTTGTTAGAAACAGTTGAAGGTTTGCCCTGATGGACATTGGAGCCATCTATTAGTCAGGCTATGACTTTATTCACTTTAAGCTCAATGTGTATGTTTGCTTTCTGTCCGCTCTGATGCATGGTTACGGTCTCAAGGAAGGTGAGCCAAATCTAGAATGCTTCCGAGCCATGTTTGTCATGCGTCCACCAGTTTACTGCATGGGCCACAGTGTGCACACATACATGCAACACACACACAGTCAAAGGCACATATAATAAGAGTAGTATATGGTGATACGTACTGAATCTAAAATCGTATAACTAGAAACCAATATGACAATGTGTAGTAGTCTGGTTTACCTCTAAAATCATCGCTATTCTGTCACCCTTTCAACCCTTTCTCTCATCCCGAACCTGTGCCACGTCAATATGCTGAAAAACCGTTTCATCAGTCAGAACTCGTAATATCCACTTTATCACCTCCAATGGCAGGTGCCAGTAATTATTTCCCTGTTAGCCACCTGTTCCACAAAAATGATTGAGGACAATACATTGAAAGTGGTCTCAATATTCCCCCTGGGGGTTTAAGAGGAGATTAACCTTTGTGTTTACTCATCTGGTTTAATTGGAAGGACCCTTGCCCCCAGTGAATCTGCACTACGTACTCCTCACATGACCTACCTCTCTTTGGTCCCAAGGAGCGACCGCCAACATACATTCCGCACTGGCACTCTTCTTCAAGCCACTGAGGCTATATTCCCTGCCTCCAAACTGCTGAGTAATGTCACTTACTGGTCGATTCTTTCCCCGACACCAACTGTAATCCGGTTGGGGTTCTTTCTCTCAAATATCAACCAATGTGGAGCTTTGTTTTCACAGTTTCCAAGTGATCTTTTCGTACATATTGACGGGCCTGTGCCAGTCCCATCCAAGAAAAGTAAAGAGAATTTGAGTATTTCCCCCTCAGCGCCCTTTCTACACTCCAGAGCGGTCCCCCAATCTCTGTGGCGTTCAACCCTGAGACTCCCCGAGTGTCATTGTTCGTGGAAGAACGTTAAATGCTTTTGCAGCTGCTGCTGTCCCCTAAAAATACCATCAGCCTTGATGACAGCAGTGAAGATAAGTTGGGCACTTCCATTCACTTGCTTGCATGGGCTAAAGATAGCTTTAGATGGCTAGTTCAGGGCAGACTGCTTAGCTTACTTGAGACCTTGCAATAAAACCTAAGGAGAAGGGCAGTCTTCTCTGGGCTCTAAAAAAATCTTTAAGACCCCTCCATGTTTTCTTGTAATTCACCACAATCTAGAAAAGAGGAGGTTAGAGATACTGATAATACTCATCATTGTAGATATCCAGAATAAGTGGCTTCCGGATCTAACATGGCATCCACTGTAAATTGATGCTCTCCGCTGGCTGAAACCATGTGCTTAGCAAGTGAACAGTGAGTTTTATGTTAAATTTAGATTATTGTGTGGTGTAGCAGGGGTTGACCACACTCACAAGGAACATGCATAGGTGTGGTCTCATTCCAAAACCTTAGGTGTAAAAAAAATGAACAATCTAAACAATTACTGATGTACAATGATAATTAAAAAAATGATACATACCAATTAATTCTTGAAGAATATATCTTGTCCAACCCTCTTCCTTGAGATCTATCATCCTGTGGGTTTTCAGTCCAACCATAATTTAACACATCTGATTTTACTAATTAGCTGCTCAACAAATCAAATCAAATCGAAGTTTATTTGTCACATGCGCCAAATACAACAGGTGTATACCTTACAGTGAAATGCTTACTTACAGGCTCTGGATGTCAGAAGGTGAATTCACCAATTTGTAAGTCGCTCTGGATAAGAGCGTCTGCTAAATGACTTAAATGTAAATGTAAATGTAACCAATAGTGTGAAGAAAAAAATGTGTGTATGTGTGTGTGTAGGTAAGCAAAGAAATAAAACAACAGTAAAAAGACATTTGAAAATAACAGTAGCAAGGCTATATACGGACACCGGTTAGTCAGGCTCATTGAGGTAGTATGTACATGTGGGTATGGTTAAAGTGACTCTGCATATATGATGAACAGAGAGTAGCAGTAGTGTAAAAGGAGGGATTGGCGGGTGGTGGGACACAATGCAGATAGCCCGGTTAGCCAATGTGCGGGAGCACTGGTTGGTTGGGCCAATTAAGGGAGTATGTACATGAATGTATAGTTAAAGTTACTATGCATATAAGATAAACAGAGAGAAGCAGCAGCGTAAAGGATGGGTTGGGGGGAACAAATAGTGGAGGAGTCTTATGGCTTACATTATTTATTTAACTAGGCAAGTCAGTTAAGAACAAATTCTTATTTTCAATGATGGCTTAGGAACAGTGGGTTAACTGCCTGTTCAGGGGCAGAATGACATATTTGTATCTTGTCAGCTTGGGGGTTTGAACTTGCAACCTTCTGGTTACTTGTCCAATGCTCTAACCACTGGGCTACCCTGCGGGTGGCAGGGGTAAAACCTATTGAAGAGCCTTCTTGTCCTAGACTTGGCACTCCGGTACCGCTTGCCATGCGGTAGTAGAGAGTACAGTCTATGACTGGGGTGACTGGGGTCTGGGGTCTTTGACCTTTCAGGGCCTTCCTCTGACACCGCCTGGTCCTGGATGGCAGGCAGCTTTGCTCCAGTGATGTACTGGGCCGTACGCACTACCCTCTGAAGTGCCTTGCGGTCGGAGGCCGAACAATTGTCGTACCAGGCAGTGATGCAACCCGTCAGGATGCTCTCAATGTTGCAGCTGTAGAACCTTTTGAGGATCTCAGGACCCATGCCAAATCTTTTTAGTTTCATGAGGGGGAATAGGCTTTGTTGTGTCCTCTTTACGACTGTCTTGGTGTGTTTGGACCATTCTAGTTTGTTGTTGATGTGGACACAAAGGAATTTGAAGCTCTCAAGCTGCGCCACTACAGCCCCGTCGATGAGAATGGGGACGTGCTCGGTGCTCCTTTTCCTGTAGTCCACAACCATCTCCTTAGTCTTGGTTACGTGCTGTAGTCAATGAAAAGCATTCTCACATAGGTGTTCCTTTTGTCCAGGTGGGAAAGGGCAGTGTGGAGTGCAATAGAGATTGCATCATTTGTAGATCTGTTTGGGCGGTATGCAAATTGGAGTGGGTCTAGGGTTTCTGTGATAATGGTGTTGATGTGAGCCATGACCAGCCTTTCAAAGCACTTCATGGCTACAGACGTGAGTGCTATGGGTCTGTAGTGATTTAGGCAGGTTGCCTTTGTGTTCTTGGGCACAGGGACTATGGTGGTCTTCTTGAAGTATGTTGGTATTACAGACTCAATCAGGGACATGTTGAATATGTCAGTGAAGACACTTGCCAGTTGGTCAGCACGTGCCGGGAGCACACGTCCTGGTAATCCATCTGGCCCCACAGCCTTGTGAATGTTGACCTGTTTAAAGGTCTTACTCACGTCGGCTACGGAGAGCTTGATCATACAGTCGTCCGGAACAGCTGATGCTCTCATGTATGCCTCAGTGTTGCTTGCCTCGAAGCGAGCATAGAAGTGATTTAGCTCATCTGGTAGGCTTGTGTCACTGGGTAGCTCGTGGCTGTGCTTCCCTTTGTAGTCTGTAATAGTTTGCAAGCCTTGCCACATCCGACGAGCGTCGGAGCCGGTGTAGTATGATTCAATCTTAGCCCTGTATTGACGCTTTGCCAGTTTGATGGTTCGTCGCAGGGCATAGCAGGATTTCTTGGAAGCCTCCGGGTTAGAGTCCCGCACCTTGAAAGCGGAAGCTCTACCCTTTAGCTCAGTGCAAATTTTGCCTGTAATCCATGGCTTCTGGTTGGGGTATGTACGTACAGTCACTGTGGGGAAGACGTCCTCAATGAACTTATTGATATAGCCAGTGACTGATGTGGTGTATTCCTCAATGACATCAGGAAGAATCCTGGAACATGTTCCAGTCTGTGATAGCAAAACAGTCCTGTAGAACTGATTTAGCTTCTGCTTCATCTGACCATTTTTTTATAGACCGAGTCACTGGTGCTTCCTGCTTTAATTTTTTTTTGTAAGCAAGAATCAGGAGGATAGAGTTGTGGTCGGATTTACCAAATGGAGGGTGAGGGAGAGCTTTGTATGCGTCTCTGTGTGTGTGTTTCCCTCTGGTGGAAATTATTATTATTATTCTTATGGTGGGAAATAAGTATTTGGTCAATAACAAAAGTTTATCTCAATACTTTGTTATATACCCTTTGTTGGCAATGACAGAGGTCAAACGTTTTCTGTAAGTCTTCACAAGGTTTTCACACACTGTTGCTGGTATTTTGGCCCATTCCTCCATGCAGATCTCCTCTAGAGCAGTGATGTTTTGGGGCTGTTGTTACAGACTTTCAACTCCTTCCAAAGATTTTCTATGGGGTTGAGATCTGGAGACTGGCTAGGCCACTCCAGGACCTTGAAATGCTTCTTACGAAGCCACTCCTTCATTGCCCGGGGAGTGTGTTTGGGATCACTGTCATGCTGAAAGACCCAGCCACGTTTCATCTTCAATGCCCTTGCTGATGGAAGGAGGTTTTCACTCAAAATCTCACGATACATGGCCCCATTCATTCTTTCCTTTACACGGATCAGTCGTCCGGGTCCCTTTGCAGAAAAACAGCCCCAAAGCATGATCAGCCAGAACGTAGGTATGGTGTTCTTTGGATGCAACTCAGCATTCTTTGTCCTCCAAACACGACAAGTTGAGTTTTTACCAAAAAGTTATATTTTGGTTTCATCTGACCATATGACATTCTCCCAATCTGGATCATCCAAATGCTCTCTAGCAAACTTCAGACAGGCCTGGACATGTACTGGCTTAAGCAGGGGGACACGTCTGGCACTGCAGGATTTGAGTCCCTGGCGGCGTAGTGTGTTACTGATGGTAGGCTTTGTTACTTTGGTCCCAGCTCTCTGCAGGTCATTCACTAGGTCCCCCCGTGTGGTTCTGGGATTTTTGCGCCATAGTAAACAGCCACGATAAGTATAGCTGAGAACTCTCTAGGCAAGTAGTGTTTCCGGCAATTTATCACATTATACTTCAGGCGAGCAAAATCTAGAGAGTTCCTTAGATTTCATGCACCAGCTGTTGTTTACAAATATGCACAGACCGCCCCCCTTGTCTTACCTGAGTGTGCTGTTCTATCCTGCCGGTGCAGCGTGTATCCATGGATCATCACAGGAGGCTTCTTGCCATGGATCATCACTGGTTGCTTCTGTCATGGATCATCACTGGAGGCTTATTGCCATGGATCATCCCTGGAGGCTTCTTGCCATGGATCATCACTGGAGGCTTTGTGCCGTGGATCATCACTGGAGGCACCGGATACACTGGGCCGTGGAGGCGCATTGGCGGTCTCGAGAGCAGAGCTAGCACAACCCTGCATTGTTTGACTTTCAACTGTATTGTTATATACAAAGTTTGCTAACATAAGCACACGTACAACCCATGGCATACAAGAACGTGCCAACAGTCTCTTGGGACATTGTCATCTGCAGACAGGCTTTCACAGCTCTCCATATCTGAGGACAGACATCACAAATAAACACGCTATATTATATTACAATTAGACAGCACCTACTATTACATATATGTCTGTCTTCATAGTTTTCCTCTCTAGAGACTAGAACTGGATAATCTTTTCATAATGTCCTCCCACAACATGCTCTATCTGACGATGGTGCCTTCAGAAAGTATTCACACAGCCTAACTTTTCACACATTTTGTTGGGTTAGAGCCTAAATTGTTTATTAAATATTGATTTAAAAAATGATATGCACACAATACCCCATCATTTAAAAGTGGAAATATATATTTTTGAAATGTTTACATATTAATTAGAAATTAATAGCTGAAATAGCTGTAAAGGGCCTTGTTCAGGGTGGTGACCAAGAACTCGATGGTCACTCTGACAGAGCTCTGGAGTTCCTCTGTCAATCGTTCCATAGAGTGGTCATAATAGTTTTTATGCCAGACCGTTTGGACACGAGACACATTTTTGTGAGTATACCGATTTTTGAGATGTCTCATGGTCTGACAATCACCGCTGTAGGTCGACCACCTTCCACCACAGATGCAGAAGGACAACATAGTTGGATGTGGTGCATTGAGACAGCCCATGCAACAACTTATATCTCTATCTGAAACTGACAGATTTTGATGGGGATTGTTTTTATTATGTTACTTAGATTGAAGCACAGGTGCATCAATAGACTCACAAAGTCACAAAATAAGTTACATGGACTTACTGTGTAATAATAGTGTTTATCATAATTTCTAAATGACTACCTCATCTCTGTACCCCACACATACAATTATCTGTACGGTCTTTTAGTCGAGTAGTGAATTGAATCTGAAGCACAGATTCAAGCACAAAGACCAGGGATATTTTCAAATGGTTCGCAAAAGGGCACCTGTTGGCAGCATTGTGTTCGAGATCACCTAAAGCGAGACCGATTCAAGACCAAGACTGGAGCAAATTGAGTACGAGTCAAGACCAAGACTGATGGGAGGCCAAGACCGAGTCAAGACCGAGACCGGGAGGGGAACAAGGGGTCCGAGTCCGAGTCAAGGCCAAGACCAGCAAAATGCTAGTCCAATTCAAGACCATGATTGTAATTTTGTCAAATCACCATCATAATAACAGCTCAAAATGTCCAGTATGCACGATTCCCCGCACGGTTCCCTGCTTCAGCATTGATTGTCATATTTCCTTATATACCCGTGTGCTGACGCTGTTCCTGTCTTGTTTCATGTCTGTTCCTGATTAAATGCTTGACTCCCCATACCTGCTTCTCTACTCCAGCATCTGTCCTTAAAGAATGCTGAAGCCACCAAACAAAGCATCAGGTAGTTGTGGCATTCCGGTTGGGGGTGACGTTGGGTCCAGGGGCCTCCACTGATGGAACTGGGGATGCCTAAGCCAACTCGTTGGGTTGTCACGCCCTAGCTGGCTTGAGAGGTTTCTTGCACCGGTTGGCTCGGAAGGCGCCCATCCCACATCAAGCCTCAGCCGGATCGTCAGGTTTTTACACCCAGCCGGCTCACTAGGATGCTACGCCTCCACAGGATCATCGGCCTCCCACAGCTCAGCGGGATTGACAGGCTTTTATGTCAGCCGGATCGTTAGGCTCCTATGCCTCAGCTGGCTCGCCAGGCGCTCCCACGCTTCCCCCTGGCGCTCGAGGGTGCCTTGCTCCCCAGCATTATGTACTCCTGCAACCATCATTACACGCACCTGCCTTCCCATGACACGCGCATCAGCAATTATTAGACTCACCTCAATCACCTCTGTCATTACCTCCCCTATATCTGTCTGTTCCCCTGCACTGTTCCCCGCTTCAGCATTGATTGTCATATGTCCATATGCTTGTGTTCCTAGCTCCAACAGTGCAGTAGTATCTAACAATTCACAACAATTCACACAAATCTAAAAGTAAAAGAATGGAATTAAGAAATATATAAAGATTAGGATGAGTAATGTCGGAATGGCATTGACTAAAATACAGTAGAATACAGTATATACATATGAAATTAGTAAAGAAGTATGTAAACATTATTAAAGTGACTAGTGTTCCATTATTAATGTGACCAGTTATTCCAAGTCTATGTACATAGGGCAGCAGCCTCTAAGGTGCAGGGTTGAGTGGGTGGTAGCCAGCTAATGATGGCTATTTAATAGTCTGATGGCCTTGCGATAGAAAGGTTTTCAGTCTCTCAGGCCCAGCTTTGATGAACCTTTACTGGCCTGGGTGGTTGATGTCCTTAATTATTTTTTGGGGCCTTCCTGTGACATTGTGTGCTATAGGTGTCCTGGAGGGCAGGTAGTGTTGGGCAGACCACACCACCCTCTGGAAAGACCTGCGGTTGTGGGCAGTGCAGTTGCCATACCAGGCGGTGATACAGCCCGACAGGATGCTTTCAATTGAGTATATGTAAAAGTTTGTGAGGGTCTTAGGGCCCAAGCCAAATTTCTTTAGCCTCCCGAGGTTGAAGAGGCGCTGTTGAGCCTTCTTCACCACACTGTCTGTGTGAGTGGACCATTTCAGGAACTTACAGCTTCTGTCCCTGTGTTCAGGATCAGCGTAGTGGAGGTGTTGTTTCCTACCTTCATCACCTGGGGGCTGCCCGTCAGGAAGTCCAGGACCCAGTTGCACAGGGCGGGGTTTATACCCAGGGCCCCAAACTTTATGATGAGCGTGGAGGGTATTATGTTTTTAAAGGCTGAGCTATAGTCAATGAACAGGATACTTACATATGTATTCCTCTTGTCCAGATGGAATAGGGCAGTGTATAGTGTGATGGCGATTGCATCATCTGTGGAATTATTGGGGCGGTATGCAAATTGAAGTGGGTCTAGGTTGTCAGGTAAGGTGGAGGTGATATGATCCTTATTAACTAGCCTCTCAAAGCACTTCCTGATGACAGAAGTGTGTGCTATGGGGTGATAGTCATTTAGTTCAGTTACCTTTGCTTTCTTGGGTAGAGGAACAATTGAGGGCATCTTGAAGCAAGTGGGGACAGCAGACTGGGATAGGGAGAGATTGAATATGTCCGTAAACACATCAGCCAGCTGGTCTATGCATGCTCTGAGGATGCGGCTAGGGATGCTGTCTGGGATGAAAGCCTAGCGAGGGTTAACACATTTAAATGTCCTTCTCACGTTGGCCACGGAGAAGGAGAGCCAACAGTCCTTGGTAGAGAGCCGCGCCGGTGGCACTGTATTATCCTCAAAGTGGGCAAAGAAGGGGTTTAGTTTGTCTGGATGGAAGACATCGTGTGTCTGCGACGTGGCTGGTTTTCCTTTTGTAATCCGTGATTGTCTGTTAGACCCTGCCACATTTGTCTCGTGTCTGTGGCTGGTTTTCCTTTTGTAATCCGTGATTGTCTGTTAGACCCTGCCACATTTGTCTCGTGTCTGAGCCATTGAATTGTGACTCCACTTAGTCTCTATAGTGACATTTTGCTTGTTTGATTGCCAAGTGGAAGGAATGATTACTCTGTTTGTATTCTGCCATATTCCCAGTCACCTTGTATGGTTAAATGCAGTGGTATGTGTTTTCAGATTTGCGTAAATACTGCCATCTATCCACGGATTCTGGTTAGGGTAGTCACATGATGAACTCAGTCACCGTGTCTGTGTATAAGTCAATGTTATTCTCAGAGGAAACCCAGAACATATCCCAGTCCACGTTATCAAAATAATCTTTACGAATGGCTTCCCATTGGGCAGACCAGTGTTGAATAGACCTTAGCATGTATACTTCTTGTTTGAGTTTCTGCCTATAGGGTACAGCAGGGAGGAGCAGGATTGAGTCGTGATCTGATTTGCTGAACGGAGGTTGGGGAAGGTAGCCATCGCGGAAGGGAGAGTAACAATGGTAGAGAGTTTTTGATGTCCGAGTGCTACAGTCAATGTGTTGATAGAACTTTGGAAGTGTTATCCTCATATTTGCTCTGTTAAAATCCCCAGGTACAATAAATGCTCCCTCAGGATATGTGGTTTCCAGTTTGCAGTTCAGTGCAGTTCCTTTAGGGCCGTCATGGTATCGGTTTGAGGGAGAATATACAGTTGAAGTTGGAAGATTACATACAGCTTAGCTAAATACGTTTAAACTCAGTTTTTCACAATTCCTGACATTTAATCCTAGTAAAAAGGCCCCTGTCTTGGGTCAGTAAGGATCACCACTTTATTTTAAGAATGTGAAATGAGCTTCAGCTTTTATTTCTTTCATCACATTCTCAGTGGGTCAGAAGTTTACATAGTATTTGGTAGCATTGCCTTTAAATTGTTTAACTTGGGTCAAACGTTTACTTATATGGCTGCAATCCCCCTATCGGGATAAGTGTCAATAACAACCGCTGAATAGCATAGCACTACATACAATAAATATTACTATAAATACTTTTATTCATGATATCACAAGTGCAATATAGGAAAACACAGCTTAGCCTTTTGTTAATCCACCTGTCGTGTCAGATTTTGAAATTATGCTTTACAGCGAAAGCAATCCAAGCGTTTGCAAGTTTATCGATCCCACGATAAACATTAAGTACACTTAGCATCAGGTAGCTCGGTCATGAAAATCAGAAAAGCAATCAAATTAATAGTTTACCTTTGATGACCTTCGGATGTTTTCACTCACGAGACTCCCAGTTAAACAATAAATGTTACGTTTGTTCCATAAAGATAATTTTCATATCCAAAATACCTCTGTTTGTTTGTCGCGTTATGTTCAGAAATCCACAGGAAAGAGCGGTCACGACAACGCAGACGAAAATTCCAAATAGTTTCCATTATGTCCACAGAAACATGTCAAACATTTTTATTATCAACCCTCAGGTTGTTTTAAAAATATATAATCGATAATATATCAACCGCAAATGTCTTTCACAGTAGGAGAGGGAAAGGAAATGGCTGTCCGAATTCTGTTGCGCAAGCAAAACTCATGTGACCACGATGCGATGTTATCGTTCTGGCTCATTTTTTCTAAATAAAAGCCTGAAACTATGTCTGAAGACTGTTGACACCTTGAGGACGCGATAGGAAAAGGAATCTGGTTCATATCCCTTTAAATCCAGCAAAGGGAGGCTATGGAACATGGAGTTGTCAAAATAGAAGCCAGGCCAAATAGAAGCCACTTCCTGTTCAGGGTTTCGCCTGCAATATCAGTTCTGTTATACTCACAGACAATATTTTGACAGTTTTGGAAACTTTAGAGTGTTAGTATTAGTATCCAATACTAATAATAATATGCATATATTAGCAACTGAGACTGAGAAGCTGGCCGTTTACAATGGGCACCTTTTCATCCAAGCTACTCAATACGGCCTCTGCAGCCATATGAAGTTAAGCTTTATTTTGATGTATCACACCTGTGATTTTATGAAAGTTAAATATGTATAATACAGTAGTTTGAATTTCGCGCTCTGCAATTTCACCGGATGTTGTCGAGGTGTGTATATATTTTACATGATTGATTAAAATCACCCGCAACAATAAAGACACTTGCTGCACTTATGGCTTCAGGGGCAGTATTGCTAATACAGTTGCTAATATATGCATATTATTATTAGTATTGGATAGAAAACACCCCGAAGTGTCTAAAACTGTTTCAATGATGTCTGTGAGTATAACAGAACTCATATGGCAGGCAAAAACCTGAGAAGAAATCCAAACAGGGAGTGATAAATCTGAGGTTGGTATATTTTCAACCCAGGCCCTATTGAATTCACATTGGGATATGAATTAAGTTGCACTTCCTAGGTAATCCACTGGATGTCAACCGTCTTTAGAAACTTGAATGAGGCTTCTGCTGTGTTGTGGGACTGAATAAGAGCTGAATGAGTCAGCTTACTGGCAGAGAGCCATTTCCTAGTCATGCGCATTCCACATGATATTTGTAGCCACAAAGGACATCTCCAGTTGGAACTTTATTCAAGATTTATGATAAAAACAGCCTAATGATTGATTCTATACTTAGATTGAAATGTTTCTTCGACCTGTAATATAACTTTTTGAAGTTTATATCCGAAATTTCTGTCCAAACGCACAAGTGTTTGGATATGTGTACTTGACGCTAACAAAAGTAGCTACTTTGACATAAATAACGGACATTATCGAACAAATTAAGCATTTATTGTGGAACTGCGATTCCTGGGAGTGCATTCTGATGAAGATCATCAAAGGTAAGGGAATATGTATCATGTAATTTCTGGTTTCTGTTTACTCCAACATGGCGGCTAATTTGATTCATTTTCTGAGCGCCGTCTCAGATTATTGCATGGTTTGCTTTTTCCGTAAAGTCTTTTTAAAATCTGACACAGCGGTTGCATTAAGGAGAGGTATATATATAATTCCTGCATAAGGTCTGCATAACAAAATGAAACGGCCCTCTTTGCCACTTATCCATCAGAGCTCAGATGCTACCTACTGCATCACACTCCAATGCACATGCAGAATCTTAGGACCCTGGCAGGTAAATTGAAAACAATTATAATAGACATATACTGTACTGTACATAAATTTTAAAAAGTAACACAGTATTTCTGTCTCAATTTCTAAAGATCAGCACAGTAGAGGGGGATGGGAATGAGGAAAAGGTCAAGATACCATATCAACTTTTTTTATTGTAATATTGTATAATTTTAAGTTGTGAGTAACCTTTCATGCTTTGAGTTTGTATTGCTCTGTGTGTCTCCATCTTAGCTGGCCTCACCCAAGCAGCTCTACCCCAGAAGCCAGACAATCCTCAATGTCCCGCACACCACTTCATGGAGAAATAGATGAGCGTTCTCCATTGTCTATAACGTAGCTTTAGAAGTGCATTCCCTAACATTCCCTGCTCTTTAAATGGAATGTGAAAGCAAAAGAAGTTCACTCCAAAATCTAAGTTTATTCATGTTTTCAAACTTAAAAAGTAATCTAATGTACTGAAATATACTGTACTGTACTCTACTGTACTGCACTGTACTGAACTCTACCTTACTCTGCTGTACTGCACCATACTCTACTGTGATCTGCTGTGCTGTGATGTTCAAACTTGTGAACCATGAGAAGAATGACATTCATATCCATAATTATGCATTTCTGTGTAGTGCAGATCAAGGATCCATGATGTAATTCCATTACTGTAATTCTGTTATCAGGTGTAAATCCACTTATCTTACTGTAGTTCAATAACCAAAAGAGATTTGTTCAAACGCAAGGTGTCATGTCATAGCGGACAGGTCTGCATTCTTTCTGCAGACATTTCTGGATCTTAATTATTTTTAATATTTTTAATTTAACCTTTATTTAACTAGGCAAGTCAGTTAAGAAGAAATTGGGGAGGGTTTGGCCGGCAGGGATGTCCTTGTCCCATCTCGCACTAGCGACTCCTGTGGCGGGCCAGGCGCAGTGCACGCTGACACTGTCGCCAGGTGCACGGTGTGTCCTCCGACACATTGGTGCGGCTGGCTCCGGGGTAAAGTGGACATTGTGTCAAGAAGCAGTGAGGCTTGGTTGGGTTGTGTTTCGGAGGACGCACAGCTCTCGACCTTCGCCTTTCCCAAGTCCGTACGGGAGTTGCAGCTATGAGACAAGACTGTAACTACCAATTGGTTACCACAAAATTGGGGAGAAAACATGTAATACATTTTTTTAAAGAACAAATTCTTATTTACAATGACGGCCTAACCTGGCCAAACCCGGACAACGCTCGGCCAATTGTGCACCGCCCTATGGGACTCCCAATTACAGCCGGATGTGAAACAGCCTGGATTTATCCCAGGGACTGTAGTGACGCCTCTTGCACTGAGAAGCAGTGCCTTAGACCACTGCGCCACTCGGGAGCCCTAATTCAGAGCAGATGTTTAAGGATTTTTGGGAACCTGGTCACATTAAAACCTGAAGAAGATTGTACTGTAATTTAGCATCTGCACAGTTCTTCCACTAAATTCAATTTTATACATTCTTCAGTGGGAATTGTTAATTATAGTCCTTGTGCATAGAGTTGTATAGCTTGTTAAACTTTGAAATCTTAGCGTAATTTCAATACTGTGTAATTTCCCTGATATACTTAATAATATTGGTTAGTAACAGGGTATTTAAAAAGTCTTGTTCTGTGTAACAAGTGGTGTGCATGGCCCAGTTGACATCTAACTCAATATTTTAATTCTATTCCCAATATTTCCACAGAGCTGTCCATTCTGAGTCAACCTTGCTGCTTCTAGACCCTACTGCAACTCCAGCTCCCTACCTCTGCAACTGATCCAGAATGCAGAATATACAGTATATGCTTTCCCATGTTCTCTTATGTCACACCACTCCTCTGCTGGCTTCCTGAGGCTGCTTGCATCAATTGTAAGATTCAGATTCCGTGTTTAATAGTTACATGTATACATGGTTGCAGATAAGATTGCAGGGTACAATGAACATCTTAGGCTCTGAGCTCCAAAATGCAGGACTAAGTTAAATAAAATAATGAAAGAAACAACAATATAAATAGCACTATATACGTCATAACAACTGTAGCAGTGATGAATAAATAAATGACCATCAGGCTGCTTGCCTTCAGTACAACGAGGGGCACTCCTCCTCCTTTTGCAACATTGAACATCTAAACAAAGGAAAACAAGTGTGTGTCTTTTTCCATGCTGATGTGTCACGGCTTTCTTCCTGGGAAGGAGAGGCGGACCAAAACTCAACGTGGTTATAGTTCATGGTTCTTTAATAAGAGACACTAAACATGAACACAACTACAAAACAAGAAATGTGAAAACCAAAAAAAGTCCCATGTGTCACAAACACTGACACAGGAAACAATCACCCACAAAATACCCAAAGAACATGGCTGCCTAAATATGGCTCCCAATCAGAGACAACGATAAACACCTGCCTCTGATTGAGAACCAATCCTGGCAACCATAGACTTACCTAGACACCTAAAAGAACACAACCCCATAAATCTACAAAAAACCCTAGACAAGGTAAAAAACACATAAATCAACCAATGTCACACCCTGGCCGAACCAAAATAATAAAGAAAACAAAGATAACTAAGTCCAAGGCGTGACATGATGCCACCCATCACCCTTATCACAGTGCCACTCCATGTGATGCCTTGTATGCATTTGTGACTGAACTGATTAACATGTGTTAAAATATAAACCATATACTCTTTACCATATACTCCGGTCTCCATGATTCTATTTTAATTCGCTGCAATGTTCTGCTGTGTAGGAGAACGCTTTCATAGCCTAGTAGCTTGGCGAATCTAACAGCTATGCCTAGGCTATATGACAAGGTGACAAGGGGAACTTTCAGAATAGGGGGGAGCAAATCTGTGCGTAATGGTAGACTAGGCCTATGATGACCTTATTGGATGTGCTTTACTAACAGTGTTAAATTATGACAACTATTCTTCTACCAACTGTAGTAAGTGAATGCACCCAATTGAAATGAATTATCTTGGGATCCTGGAGACCACGGGGGCTATGTGTGTGTATGATTCCCATGTCCCATCAATTGTAGAAAATAACAGAAAGGCCTGCACACTGAATATGCTCCTAATTACCACCTTTATTGGCAATGTTTCGATCCACAAAGATTTTCGTCAGGTCAAAACCGATGGGGTCAAACGGACTGAGCGCTCACATCCCTAAATATATGGTATGCATAGTGGGGTTGGAAAAATTCTAAGCATGGCTGTAGCATGGCTGTACTCGCCTTACGGCGAGGATAGCTGTGCTACAAGCCCGGCTTCAGACGCAATCGTTAGGCAAGGGTAATTTCAGTGTAGGAAAGGATGAAACAGCGTCTGTGCCACCAGCAAGTACAGATAGTAGTATAAATCCCCTGGCACAGTCCCCGCAGCCGGACAACTTTCTCACGGTTTCTGGAAGGAAATGCTGTAGGAACGCTCAACCGGTGTCGCTCATTCAGCCGACAGAAACTTTCAACCGGTTTTCCCCATTAAGTAGCGAGTCGGAGTCAGAGGCCGAGCCTTCTCTGGTCTATACTCCTCCCGTTACGGGGTCTGAGACGCCGAAGCTTCCCACCATTAGCTCTGACAAATTGAAAACTCTAGTCATTGGCGACTCCATTACCCGCAGTATTAGACTTAAAACGAATCATCCAGCGATCATACACTGTTTACCGGGGGCAGGGCTACCGACGTTAAGGCTAATCTGAAGATGGTGCTGGCTAAAGCTAAAACTGGCGAGTGTAGAGAGTATAGAGATATTGTTATCACGTCGGCACCAACGATGTTAGGATGAAACAGTCAGAGATCACCAAGCGCAACATAGCTTCTGCTTGTAAATCAGCTAGAAAGATGTGTCGGCATCGAGTAATTGTCTCTGGCCCCCTCCCAGTTAGGGGGAGTGATGAGCTCTACAGCAGAGTCTCACAACTCAATCGCTGGTTGAAAACTGTTTTCTGCCCCTCCGAAAAGTTAGAATTTGTAGATAATTGGCCCTCTTTTTGGGACTCACCCACAAACAGGACCAAGCCTGACCTGCTGAGGAGTGACGGACTCCATCCAAGCTGGAGGGGTGCTCTCATCTTATCTACCAACATAGACAGGGCTCTAACTCCTCTAGCTCCACAATGAAATAGGGTGCAGGCCAGGCAGCAGGCTGTTAGCCAGCCTGCAAGCATAGTGGAGTCTGCCACTAGCATAGTCAGTGTAGTCAGCTCAGCTATCACCATTGAGACCGTGTCTGTGCCTCGACCTAGGTTGCGCAAAACTAAACATGGCGGTGTTCGCCTTAGCAATCTCACTAGGATAAAGACCACCTCCATTCCTGTCATTATTGAAAGAGATCATGATACCTCACATCTCAAAATAGGGCTACTTAATGTTAGATCCCTTACTTCAAAGGCAATTATAGTCAATGAACTAATCACTGATCATAATCTTGATGTGATTGGCCTGACTGAAACATGGCTTAAGCCTGATGAATTTACTGTGTTAAATGAGGCCTCACCTCCTGGCTACACTAGTGACCATATCCCCGTGCATCCCGCAAAGGCGGAGGTGTTGCTAACATTTACGATAGCAAATTTCAATTTACAAAAAAAAAAAATGACGTTTTCGTCTTTTGAGCTTCTAGTCATGAAATCTATGCAGCCTACTCAATCACTTTTTATAGCTACTGTTTACAGGCCTCCTGGGTCATATACAGCGTTCCTCACTGAGTTCCCTGAATTCCTATCGGACCTTGTAGTCATAGCAGATAATATTCTAATCTTTGGTGACTTTAATATTCACATGGAAAAGTCCACAGACCCACTCCAAAAGGCTTTCGGAGCCATCATCGACTCAGTGGGTTTTGTCCAACATGTCTCTGGACCCACTCACTGTCACAGTCATACGCTGGACCTAGTTTTGTCCCATGGAATAAATGTTGTGGATCTTAATGTTTTTCCTCATAATCCAGGACTATCGGACCACCATTTTATTACGTTTGCAATTGCAACAAATAATCTGCTCAGACCCCAACCAAGGAACATCAAAAGTCGTGCTATAAATTCACAGACAACACAAAGATTCCTTGATGTCCTTCCAGATTCCCTCTGTCTACCCAATGACACCAGAGGACAAAAATCAGTTAACCACCTAACTGAGGAACTCAATTTAACCTTGCGCAATACCCTAGATGCAGTTGCACCCCTAAAAACTAAAAACATTTCTCATAAGAAACTAGCTCCCTGGTACACAGAAAATACCCGAGCTCTGAAGCAAGCTTCCAGAAAATTGGAACGGAAATGGCGCCACACCAAACTGGAAGTCTTCCGTCTAGCTTGGAAAGACAGTACCGTGCAGTACCGAAGAGCCCTTACTGCTGCTCGATCATCCTATTTTTCTAACTTAATTGAGGACAATAAGAACAATCCAAAATTCCTTTTTGATACGGTCGCAAAGCTAACTAAAAAGCAGCATTCCCCAAGAGAGGATGACTTTCACTTTAGCAGTGATAAATTCATGAACTTCTTTGAGGAAAAAATTATGATTATTAGAAAGCAAATTACAGACTCCTCTTTAAATCTGCGTATTCCTTCAAAGCTCAGTTGTCCTGAGTCTGCACAACTCTGCGTGGACCTAAGATCAAGAGAGACGCTCAAGTGTTTTAGTACTATATCTCTTGACACAATGATGAAAATAATCATGGCCTCTAAACCTTCAAGCTGCTTACTGGACCCTATTCCATCTAAACTACTGAAAGAGCTGCTTCCTGTGCTTGGCCCTCCTATGTTGAACATAATAAACGGCTCTCTATCCACCGGATGTGTACCAAACTCACTAAAAGTGGCAGTAATAAAGCCTCTCTTGAAAAAGCCAAACCTTGACCCAGAAAATATAAAAAACTATCGGCCTATATCGAATCTTCCATTCCTCTCAAAAATCTTAGAAAAGGCTGTTGCTCAGCAACTCACTGCCTTCCTGAAGACAAACAATGTATATGAAATGCTTCAGTCTGGTTTTAGACCCCATCATAGCACTGAGACGGCACTTGTGAAGGTGGTAAATGACATTTTAATGGCATCGGACCGAGGCTCTGCATCTGTCCTCGTGCTCCTAGACCTTAGTGCTGCTTTTGATACCATCGATCACCACATTCTTTTGGAGAGATTGGAAACCCAAATTGGTCTACACGGACAAGTTCTGGCCTGGTTTAGATCTTATCTGTCGGAAAGATATCAGTTTGTCTCTGTGGATGGTTTGTCCTCTGACAAATCAACTGTAAATTTCGGTGTTCCTCAAGGTTCCGTTTTAGGACCGCTGTTGTTTTCACTATATATTTTACCTCTTGGGGATGTTATTCGAAAACATAATGTTAACTTTCACTGCTATGCGGATGATACACAGCTGTACATTTCAATGAAACATGGTGAAGCCCCAAAATTGCCCTCGCTAGAAGCATGTGTTTCAGACATAAGGAAGTGGATGGCAGCAAACTTTCTACTTTTAAACTCGGATAAAACAGAGATGCTTGTTCTAGGTCCCAAGAAACAAAGAGATCTTCTGTTGAATCTGACAATTAATCTTAATGGTTGTACAGTCATCTCAAATAAAACTGTGAAGGACCTCGGCGTTACTCTGGACCCTGATCTCTCTTTTGAAGAACATATCAAGACCATTTCAAGGACAGCTTTTTTCCATCTACGTAACATTGCAAAAATCAGAAACTTTCTGTCCAAAAATGATGCAGAAAAATTAATCCATGCTTTTGTCACTTCTAGGTTAGACTACTGCAATGCTCTACTTTCCGGCTACCCGGATAAAGCACTAAATAAACTTCAGTTAGTGCTAAATACGGCTGCTAGAATCCTGACTAGAACCAAAAAATTTGATCATATTACTCCAGTGCTAGCCTCCCTACACTGGCTTCCTGTCAAAGCAAGGGCTGATTTCAAGGTTTTACTGCTAACCTACAAAGCATTGCATGGGCTTGCTCCTACCTATCTCTCTGATTTGGTCCTGCCGTACATACCTACACGTACGCTACGGTCACAAGACGCAGGCCTCCTAATTGTCCCTAGAATTTCTAAGCAAACAGCTGGAGGCAGGGCTTTCTCCTATAGAGCTCCATTTTTATGGAACGGTCTGCCTACCCATGTCAGAGACGCAAACTCGGTCTCAACCTTTAAGTCTTTACTGAAGACTCATCTCTTCAGTGGGTCATATGATTGAGTGTAGTCTGGCCCAGGAGTGGGAAGGTGAACGGAAAGGCTCTGGAGCAACGAACCACCCTTGCTGTCTCTGCCTGGCCGGTTCCCCTCTTTCCACTGGGATTCTCTGCCTCTAACCCTATTACAGGGGCTGAGTCACTGGCTTGCTGGGGCTCTCTCATGCCGTCCCTGGAGGGGGTGCATCACCTGAGTGGGTTGATTCACTGATGTGGTCATCCTGTCTGGGTTGGCGCCCCCCCTTGGGTTGTGCCGTGGCGGAGATCTTTGCGGGCTATACTCAGCTTTGTCTCAGGATGGTAAGTTGGTGGTTGAAGATATCCCTCCAGTGGTGTGGGGGCTGTGCTTTGGCAAAGTGGGTGGGGTTATATCCTTCCTGTTTGGCCCTGTCCGGGGTGTCCTCGGGTGGGGCCACAGTGTCTCCTGACCCCTCCTGTCTCAGCCTCCAGTATTTATGCTGCAGTAGTTTATGTGTCGGGGGCTGGGGTCAGTTTGTTATATCTGGAGTACTTCTCCTGTCCAATTCGGTGTCCTGTGTGAATCTAAGTGTGCGTTCTCTAATTCTCTCCTTCTCTCTCTCGGAGGACCTGAGCCCTAGGACCATGCCCCAGGACTACCTGACATGATGACTCCTTGCTGTCCCCAGTCCACCTGGCCGTGCTGCTGCTCCAGTTTCAACTGACCTGAGCCCTAGGACCATGCTCCAGGACTACTTGACATGATGACTCCTTGCTGTCCCCAGTCCACCTGGCCGTGCTGCTGCTCCAGTTTCAACTGTTCTGCCTTATTATTATTCGACCATGCTGGTCATTTATGAACATTTGAACATCTTGGCCATGTTCTGTTATAATCTCTACCCGGCACAGCCAGAAGAGGACTGGCCACCCCACATAGCCTGGTTCCTCTCTAGGTTTCTTCCTAGGTTTTGGCTTTTCTAGGGAGTTTTTCCTAGCCACCGTGCTTCTACACCTGCATTGCTTGCTGTTTGGGGTTTTAGGCTGGGTTTCTGTACAGCACTTTGAGATATCAGCTGATGTACGAAGGGCTATATAAATAAATTTGATTTGATTTGATTTGATTTATACAAAAAGCTCTTTCATGCATAATTAATCATTAATAATCACAGTGTTACATGTGGTCAAAAATAATTACATTCATAAATACCAATCAGGCAGAGTTTACAACCCAAGCAGCACTTTATCAGGTATACCACATTTTTGTAACATGTAGGTCTTAGTCTTAATGGCCTTGCCCGTGATGGTGTGATTGAATGGACAGGCCTCGTTCATTTCTTGGGGAAGTTACACTGGGTACAGTACATCGGCCACATCTGTAATTGCCGCCCGGCACATTGTAGAGGAAGGTGCTACATGGTGCCGTTGGAAGATCAGACCAGACCTAACCACCATTTGACAGTGACTGATGTTGGGGGCATGTTTGAAGACCACCAGCAGGGGTTCTTTAAACATATTTTTCAGTGTTAAAGACCCCCCTCCCTCTTTACCGAAAAGTCCAGAATACTTGTTCCATGAGCATCAAAGGTGAGAGTCAATTTCAGATGTTCACTGGCTGCAACACTGCAATTATTGATGATTGATTTAGCAGCAAGCAGCACTGTTGAATCAGAATGGAGCTCAGAGCTCTGTGGAAAGAGTGGGAATAGAATTTAAATATTGCATTAATGTCAACTGGGCCACACACACCACTTGTTACACAGACTAAAACATTTGAAATACCCTGTTACTAAACAATATTATCAAGTTTATGAGGGCAATTCCATGGTAGCATAATTAGCTGAGACTCCGTTTTTCACTTTAAAATGTATGCCAAACAAAAACCATTGATTACAAAGTTTAACAAACCATATAACTCTATGCACTATGTTTAACAATTTTCACTAAAAAAATCTACAAATCTAATTTAGTGGAAGAATTGTGCAGATGCAAACTTTGGTAACAGAAGTATGGCAAAATCTCCCTCTGGTTTTTATGCGACCATGATTTCAAAAAAACCTTGAATGTCTGCTCCAAATTAAGATTTGTAATGTATAAGCAGGGAGTCAGGAAGCAGGTGCAGATGGTGAGTTTAATAATGAAACAATACAAACAAACAAACATGAGAAGCTTACTGAACGTGAGATAAAAAAATACTGCCTGATGACTGAGGCTTACTGAGGGCTATATGAAGGGAGAGTAATCAGGGTGGTGAAGTCCAGGTGTGCTTAACAATGGGGAGTGGGTGTGCACAATGATGGTTGCCAGATGTGCGCAATGTGGGTTGCCAGGGCCGGTGGTTAGTAGACCAGTGATGTTGAGTGCTGGAGGGAGCAGGAGTAGGCGTGACAAGATTCAAAGATGTCTGCAGAAAGAATGGGGTGTCAGCTCTGACATGACACCTTGAGTTTGAAAAAATCTACTTTGGTTATTGAAATACAGCAATTGAAGTGAATTTACACCCAGTAACAGAATTACGCTAATGGAATTACATCATGCGTCCCTAATCTGGTTTATACAGAAATGCATAATTATTAACATGAATGTCATTCTCTTCATGTTTCACAAGTTTAGACATCACAGCGCAGGAGAAGAGAGCACAGTAGAGTACAGTGTAGTACAGCACAGCGGAGTAGAGTAGGGTAGAGTTCAGGACAGTACAGTACAGTACAGAGTATAGTTAAATACAGTAATACATTAGATTACTCTTGAAGTTTGAAAATATCTAATAAACTTTGATTTCAGAGGGAACTTTCCCTTTCACATTCTCTTTTGAAAGCAGGGAATCTTAGGGAATGCACTTCTAAAGATAAGGTATAGAAACTGGAGTACAGTCACCTACAGTGGAAAGAAAAAGTATGTGAACCCTTTGGAATTACCTGGATTTCTGCATAAATTGGTCATAAAATTTAAGTCACTACAATAGACAAACACCGTCTGCTTAAACTAATAACAGACAAACAATTATATGTTTTCATGTCTTTATTGAACACACCGTTTAAACATTCACAGTGCAGGGTGGAAAAAATATGTGAACCCCTGGGATTTAATAAGTCGTTGACCCTCCTTTGGCAGCAATAACCTCAACCAAACATTTTCTGTAGTTTTTGTATTTGTATTTATTATGGATCCCCATTAGCTGCTGCCAAGGCAGTTTATATAATTTTAATTAAAAACATTACCATACATTCAGATTTGTAACGTCGGGATAGTGATGGGTGTGGAGTCAGATGCAGAGAGCAGAAGGTAGACGGGAAAAAAACACTTTAATGTCCTCAAGCACAGTAACAGGGACAAACATGGATGAAGCCCAAAACACAGGCGCAACAAAACCCAAACCCACTGTTACCAAAATACCGGACAGCAAAAACCCAAAAGTACACAAACACCACTAACGTAGAATAACCACAAGCCCGCACAAACACCAGCGGGCTAAACAAACTTAAATAACACCCATCCCAAAACCCCAACAAGTAACAGGTGAAAACAATTACACAAAAACAAACAAAAAGGAAAAGGGATTGGTGGAAGCTAGTAGACCGGCGACGACGACCGCCGTGCGCCACCCGAACAGGAAGGGGGAGCCACCTTCGGTGGTATTCGTGACAACATTTCACAACACATTGTGTGCCCTCAGGCCCCTACTCCACCACTACCACATATTTACAGTGATTCCTCCTTTGAAAGTTGCAAGCTTGCACCGCGGGACTGAGAGGTACCCAGCGGCACGTCTTCATTGCTCCAGACCACCATAAGCATAATTAGAGCACTCATTATGCATTTGGGTCCCAAGGTTTTTACATGACCAATCATATTGAGTGGTTCCAATGACAAATTTTGACGCGATCCACCCGTCCCTGGTGGCCTTCTTCAACAACGACGGCTGACAAAACATTACGGTGAAACCAAATGCAAGTAGTTATAACGTCATAACGAGGCAAGTAAAAACTGTACAATTAAGCGGAATATATTAGTTATTGTAGCGACAGATGTTTGTGCATATTTTTTTGTCATAAAGTTAATTTATGAAAATTGCTATTCATTTCAATCCTGTCCACATGCCCACAGCTCACAAGTAAACATCAATTCGGAGTGCAACGAGAATCAACCGATCGTAATGCCCATGTAAAATTTGACTTTGGATATCCCTATGGGGCTCGTTAGGGACCATCGGTAAATTGCACAATGTACATGGGACAATATGTTAAAATTCCAATATCTTCACATTTCAATTACTTAAACACCTCAAGCCAACTATAAATTATAGAAATTCATATACAAATATTGAAAGCATTTAATGAAACAACTAAAATGTGTAACGTGAAAATATTGTCTCATTTACAGTGTGTAATTAATTTACTGATGGTCCCCAACTAGCCCGGGCGATAGGCTATCCAAGAACAAGATTTTGCCACAGTCGCACACCAGTCAGCTAAAGCTAATTGGCAAAATTATTAGTCTAACTTTTCCCACCTGCGAATATACAAGAGACACCCACATCAAACCACATCCCGAACCCCAACTCATGTTTGAATTCAGTCATGGCTGCTAGAATTTCTTAATGAACCAAATCTAAAATGGAACCAAATCTAAAATGAAGCCAAATCAGGAAGTTCACCCGCCCTTTAAGATTTTATATTATTTAAGGCAAACAGAGCACTCAAGCTGTAAAACAATGGTCTGGTCCAGAATTAAACGCTAGAGTGCAATACAGCAAAATGCCCACAGGTCTTTGCTTAAAACGAGAATCAGCAAACCTTTCTAATCCACTTTACTGGTGACATTAGGTGTCATGACTCATGATCCCTACAAAAGTTGTACCACCAACAATTCACTGTAACATTATTGATAACACTGATATCTTCAACAGTACGGCTGTATTTACACGGAATGCAATCAATAATGATGGTACACTAGTTATAATCTTTTGCTTTGTCTGTAATAATAGCTATACAGTGCCTTCAGAAAGTATTTTCACCTTGTCACGTTCTGACCTTAGTTCCTTTGTTTTGTCTTTTGTTTTAGTATGGTCAGGGCGTGATTTAGGTGGGTTGTCTATGTTAGTTTGTCTATGATTTTCTATTTCTGTGTTTGGCCTGGTATGGTTCTCAATCAGAGGCAGCTGTCAATCGTTGTCCCTGATTGAGAACCATATTTAGGTAGCCTGTTTTCCATTGTGTTTGGTGGGTGGTTATTTTCTGTTTAGCGTTGTACCTTACAGGACTGTTCCTTTATTGTTTTGTTTTCAGTGTTCATTAAAATATTTAAAATATGAACACTTACCACGCTGCACCTTGGTCCTCCTCTCCTTCCCCAGACGACAAGCGTTACACACCCCTTGACATTTTCCATATTTTGCTGTGTCACTGGCCTACACAGAATACCCCACAATGTCAAAGTTTTACAAATGAATAAAAAAGGAACATCTGAAATGTCTTGAGTCAATAAGTATTCAACCCCTTTGTTATGGCAAGCCTAAATAAGTAAAGATTGGTTTAACAAGTAACATAGTAAGTTGCACGGACTGTGATAATAGTGTTTAAAATTATTTTTTAATGGCTTGTTCATCTCTGTAGCCCACACATACAATTATATGTAAGATCCCTCAGTCAAGCAGTGAATTTCAAACACAGACTCAACCACAAAGACCAGGGAGGTTTTCCAATGCGTCGCAAAGAAGGGCACTTATTGGTAGATGGTAAAGAAAAAGCAGATGTTCTATATCCCTTTGAGGTGGTGTAACAATACACCCAGTCACTACAAAGATACAGGCGTCCTTCCTGACTCAGAGGAAGGAAACCACTCTGGGATTTCACCATGAGGCCAATGGTGACTTTAAAACAGTTGCAGAGTTTAATGGCTGGGAGAAAACTGAAGAAGGATCAACAACATTGTAATTACTCCGCAATACTAACTTAAATGGCAGAGTGAAAAGAAGGAAGCCTGCACAGAATAGAAAATATTCTAAAACATGCATCCTATTTGCAAAAAGGCACTAAAGTAAAACTGCAAGAATGTGGCAAAGAAATTAATTTTATGTCCTTCTGGTGCATCATGTTATGACTAGGCATGTCATAAACAAGGAGTTTTGTAAGGAGGAAATTAACAGAATATAGCTAAGCACATGTAAACTGCTCGAGGAAAACCTGGTTCATTCTGCTTTCCAACAGACATTGGGGGACAAATTCACCTTTAAGCAGGACAATAACCTAAATCACAAGGCCAAAGATACACCGGAGTTGCTTACCAAGATGACGTTGAATGTTCCTGAGTGGCCTAGTTCCAGTTTTGACTTAAATTGGCTTGGAAATCTATGGCAAGACTTGGCTGTCTAGAAATGATCAACAACCAACTTGACAGAGCTTGAAGAATTTTTAAAAGAATAATGTGCAAATATTGTACAATCCTGGTGTGCAAAGCTCACCCAGAAAGACTCACAGCTGTAATCACTGCCAAAGGTGATTCTAGCATGTATTGACTCAGCGGTGTGAATACTTATGTAAATTTCATATTTATGTTTCAATTACATTAATAAAAAAATCTTAAAACAGGTTTTCACTTTGTCATTATTGTGTGTAGAAGAATGATAAAAACAATCTGGTAAGGTTGGTAGACTTTAGAAAAGCAAGCATTTACTAAATATACTGAATTAGACTCCTTTCAATCTTTTACCAAGACTTTAACAGAGATGCAGAGAAGCATATATAGCTTCTTGACAAAAATAGAAGGATACAGACAGCTCAAGAGGTCTGCTTAGATATGTAACTAAACATATTTTTGAAATATAATTAAGCATAATGATTTGGGCTCCTAAGTGGGCTACTGACTGGAACAGCGGTCTAAGGCACTGTATCTCAGTGCTTGAGATGTCACTACAGACCCTGGTTCGTTTCCGGGGCTGTATCACAACCATCCGTGATTGGGAGTCCCATAGTACAATTGGCCAAGTGTCGTCTGGGTTAGGAGAGTGTTTGGTCCGGGGTAGGCCGTCATTGTAAAATAAGAATTTGTTCTTAACTGACTTGCCTAAATATTAAATTGAAAAAGAATGATTATGACTCTAGATTGCAGGAAAAAGCAGTTTCAGGTGTTTAAAAAATTCCAAATTCCCCACTGCCCAGACATCCTCATGTACTTGGTTCCCCAAAGCATTGGGAGTGGCTGACAAACTGTTGTATGGTTTGAAAACCAGGCATTGCTTGCAAGCAAGCCGACATGGAGCAGGAAACAGGTATCTTAATTTCTAGTGTTTTCAATCAGATAATGTTAAAATTTCATACCTTCTCACCAGTCGTGAAAGACTGCTTTGTGCTGCAAAAAAATCACAGATTTTGGCTATCCAGATCATTAAATCAGGATTTCAAAACTGAGCGCTTCTTCATAATTTACAGATTCCTGAATTAACAATAAACTAGTTAGTTTAACTTTGGTTGTTTATCTAAACAGTTGATGAGTCCAACGTTAACTAGCTAGCTAGCAGGGATAGTGGGCTGATGCCGAAAGCACACACTTAACGTTACAATTGCAATGATTGAATTTAACATTAACATTAAAGTAATTTGTTGGACATTTTTATATAATTTGTTGAATGAAAAAATCTTATACTCACATTTCATTAAGTTGTTTATTATTTTAGCTAGAAATGTGTTCTCCCTAGAAATGGCTGAAAGAGAATGCCGTGATGTCATCACTCTCTACATCACGTGACACAAATATTATCCCAATTTATGGAAATAGCCAACTCTCATCTGAAGCCACATTTGTGGATTGTAAAAATGTCCTTTCTCACCTTGTCTTGTTAAAACGTCTTTGGGCTTGGGGGCAGTATTTTGACGTCTGGATGACAATCATGCCCAAAGTAAACAGCCTGTTACTCAGGCCAAGAAGCTAGGGTTTGCATATAATTGGTAGATTTGGATGGAAAACACTCTAAAGTCTCCAAAACTGTTAAACTAAACTGCCTAAAAGAGAACCGACCCGTAGCACTCATGTCGGTAGCCATAAAGTGCTTTGAAAGACTGGTCATGACTCACATCAACACCATCATCCCGGAAACACTATACCCACTCCAATTTGCATCCTGCCACAACATATCCACAGATGTCGCAATCTCAATCACACCTTGACAAAAGGACAAAGGAACACCTATGTGAGAATGCTGTTCACTGACTACAGCTCAGCGTTCAACACCATAGTGCCCAAAAATCTCATCACTAAGCTAAGGACCCTGGGACTAAACACCTCCCTCTGCAACTGGATCCTGGTCTTCCTGACGGGCTGCCCCCAGGTGGTAAAGGTAGGCAACAACACATCTGCCACACTGATTCTCAACATGGGGTCCCTCAGGGGTGTGTGCTTAGTCCCCTCCTTTACTCATTATTCACCCACAATTGTGTGGCCAAGCACAACTCCAACACCCTCATTATGTTTGCTGACTACACATCGGTGGTAGACCTGATAACCGACAATGATGAGAAAGCCTACAGCGAGGAGGTCAGATACTTGGCAGTGTGGTGAAAAGACAACAACCTCTCCCTCAACGTGAGCAAGACTAAGGAAATGGTCAGGGACTACAGGAAAAGGAGGGCCAGACAAGCACCCATTCACATCAACAGGGCTGTCGTGGAGCGGGTCGAGGGTTTCAAGTTCCTTGGTGTCTACATCATCAACAAATTATCACGGTCCAAACACACCAAAAAAGTTGTGAAGAGAGCACAGTAACGCCTTTTCCCCCCTCAGAAGACTGAAAAGATTTGGTATGGGTCCTCAGATCCTCAAAAAGTTATACAGCTGCACCATCGAGAGCATCCTGACCAGTTGCATCACCGCCTGGTATTTCAACTGCTCAGCATCTGACCATAAGGCGCCACAGAGGGGCAAACTGGGGCCAAGCGTCCTGCCAGCCAGATGTAGGCCCAAAATATTGTCAAAGACTGTTCTCTCTGCTACCGCATGGAATGTGAGACCGGAGCGTCAAGTCTAGGTCCAAAGGCTCCTTACAGCTTCTACCCCCAAGCCATAAGACTGCTGAACAATTAATAAAATGGCCAGCCTGTCATGGTTTTCTTCTATCTCCTCCTCTGACGACGAGGTGTAGCAAGGATCGGACCAAAATGCAGCGTGGTAATTTTCATACATGTTTAATAACGAATAAACACGAACAATACAAAACCAAGAAACATAACACGAAAACCGAAAACAGCCTATACTGGTGCAAACTAACACAATAACACAGAGAGAGGAACAATCACCCACGAAACACTCAAAGAATATGGCTGCCTAAATATGGTTCCCAATCAGAGACAACGATAAACACCTGCCTCTGATTGAGAACCACTTCAGGCAACCATTGACTTTTCTAGATAACCGTACTAATTCACAATCCCAATACCTACAAAAAACCCAAGGCAAAACACACCACATAATAAACCCATGTCACACCCTGGCCTGACCAAAATAATAAAGAAAACACAAAATACTAAGACCAGGGCGTGACACAGCCAGACTATTTGCATTGCTGCTACTCACTGTTTATTATCTATGTGCAGTCACTTTACCCCTGCCTACATGTACAAATTACCTCGACTAACCTGTATCCCCGCACAATGACTCAGTACCGGTACCCCCTGTATATTGCCTCATTATTGTTATTGTATTGTGATATTTATTTATTTTCATTTACATACGTTTATTTAGTAAATATTTTCTTAACTCTATTTTCATAAAAAATAAGCATTTCATGGTATTGTTGTATTCATGGCGAATGTGACAAATAACATTTGATTTGATTTTATATACATTCTACAGACCCAACAATACCTTTACTGTGGCAACCAGAATAGTTCTTGCTCTAAACCATTATATTCCATTGACAGTGATTCACATTGCGGTCATTTATTTGACTTTGGAACATCTTTTAAAACCCAGACGTAATGCAGATGTCACTTAAATAAGAACAAATATGAATCATTGCATATTATTAGTAGTATTGGATAGAAAACACTCTGAAGTTTCTAAAAACTGAATGAGTAGTACAGTCTGTGAGTAATACAGAACTCATATGGCAGGCGTAAACCTGAGAAAAATCAGGAAGTGGGAAATCTGAGGTTTGTTTGTTTTTCAACTCATTGCCTACAGTGTCTATGGGGTCATATTGCACTTCCCCAGGCTTCCGCTAGATGTCAACAGTCTTTAGAATGTTGTTTGAGGCTTCTACTGTAAGTCGCTCTGGATAAGAGCGTCTGCTAAATGACTTAAATGTAATGTAAATGTAAGTGGGGGCAAATGAGAGCTGATTCAACCAGAGGCCTGCCAGAGTGCCATGAGATGATCACTCGTGCAAACGTGAGAACGACCTGCGTTCATTGCAATTCTAAAGAAAAATAAATTCTGTTTGGAACATTATTAAAGATCTATGTTAAAAACATCCTAAAGATTGATTCTATACTTCGTTTGACATGTTTCTACGAACTGTAATATGACTTGGTGAACTTTTCGTCTGAACTTTCGCATGGACTTGCACGCACCTCATGAGTTTGGACTTGTTTACCAAAAGCGCTAACAAAAGGAGGTATTTGGACATAAAAGATGGACTTTATCGAACAAAACAAACATTTATTGTGGAACTGGGTGTAACGATTCTCTTCTTCCTCTTCCTCTGAAGAAGAGGTGTAGCAGGGATCGGACCAAGACGCAGCGTAGTTATAATTCATGGTTCTTTTAATAACGAAACTATACATGAAATAGACTACAAAAACAAGAAACATGAAAACCCGAAACATTCCCGTGTGGTACAAAAACTGACACAGGAGACAACCACCCACCAAACCCAACACAAAACAGGATACCTAAATATGGTTCCCAATCAGAGACAATGACTAACACCTACCTCTGATTGAGAACCTTATCAGGCCAAACATAGAAATAGACAAACCAGACACACAACATAGAATGCCCACCCAGCTCAGGTCCTGACCAACACTAAAACAAGGAAAACACACAAGAATGATGGTCAGAACGTGACAGTACCCCCCCCCCCCCAGGTGCGGACTCAGACCGCACAACCTAAACCTATAGGGGAGGGTCTGGGTGGGCATCTGCCCGCGGTGGCGGCTCTGGTGCTGGACGTGGACCCCACTCCATAATTGTCTTAGTCCACCTCCTTAGCATGCCTTGAGTGGCGACCCTTGCCGCTGACCTTGGCCTAGGAACCCTAATAACGGGCCCCACTGGCCTGAGGGGCAGCTCGGGACTGAGGGGAAGCTCGGGACTGAGGGGAAGCTCAGGACTGAGAGGGAGCTCAGGACTGAGAGGAAGCTCAGGCAGGTTGATGGCGGCGCTGGGCAGACTGGCGGCCCTGGCGGCGCTGGGCAGACGGGTGGCTCAGACGGCGCTGGGCAGACTGGCGACTCTGATGGCGCTGGGCAGACGGGTAGCTCAGGCGGCGCTGGGCAGACTGGCGACTCTGATGGCGCTGGGCAGACGGGAAGCTCCCTGGCTCGATGCCCACTCTAGCCCGGACGATAAGAGAAGCTGTTATGTACCGCACCGGGCTATGCACCCGCACTGGAGACACCGTGCGCTCCACAGCATAACACGGTGCCTGCCCGGTCTCTCTCGCTCTCCGGTAAGCACAGGAAGTTGCCGCAGGTCTCCTACCTGGCTTCGCCATACTCCCTGTGTGCCACCCACCCAAGAAATTGTTGGGGCTGACTCTCGGGATTCCTACCGCGCCGCCGTGCTCGCTTCGCCAACCTCATTCTCCTGTAACCTTCCTCGCACTGCTCCATCGAATCCCAGGCGGGCTATCTCTTCCCAAGTTGTGTAGTCCAGATTCTGCTCCCATGTCCCGAAATCCTGACATTGCTGCCTCTCCTGCTCCTTGTAATGCCGCCTCTCTGTTTTCGCTGCCTCCAGCTCTGCTTTGGGGCGGTGATATTCCCCAGCCTGTGCCCAGGGTCCCTCTCCGTTCAATATCTGTTCCCAAGTCCATGAGTCTTTTGATGCTGGTTGCTTGTCACCACGCCGCTTGGTCCTGTTGTGGTGGGTGGTTCTGTAACGGTTACCTTCTTCCTCTTCCTCTGAAGAAGAGGTGGAGCAGGGATCAGACCAAAATGCAGCGTGGTTATAATTCATGGTTCTTTTAATAACGAAACTATACATGAAATAGACTACAAAAACAAGAAACATGAAAACCCGAAACAGTCCCGTGAAAACCCGAAACAGTCCCGGGATCCTCATCTCTCCCAAGTGGTCATTCTCTCTTTCTCCCCTTACCCATCTGTCTATCGCCTCCTTTGAATTCCATGCTGTCACAGTTACCAGCCCTTTCAAGCTTAACATCCTTATCATTTATCGCCCTCCAGGTTCCCTCGGAGAGTTCATCAATGAGCTTGATGCCTTGATAAGCTCCTTTCCTGAGGACGGCTCACCTCTCACAGTCCTGGGCGACTTTAACCTCCCCACGTCTACCTTTGACTCATTCCTCTCTGCCTCCTTCTTTCCACTCCTCTCCTCTTTTGACCTCACCCTCTCACCTTCCCCCTACTCACAAGGCAGGCAATACGCTCGACCTCATCTTTACTAGATGCTGTTCTTCCACTAACCTCATTGCAACTCCCCTCCAAGTCTCCGACCACTACCTTGTATCCTTTTCCCTCTCGCTCTCATCCAACACTTCCCACACTGCACCTACTCGGATGGTATCGCGCCGTCCCAACCTTCGCTCTCTCTCCCCCGCTACTCTCTCCTCTTCCATCCTATCATCTCTTCCCTCTGCTCATACCTTCTCCAACCTATCTCCTGATTCTGCCTCCTCAACCCTCCTCTCTTCCCTTTCTGCATCCTTTGACTCTCTATGTCCCCTATCCTCCAGGCCGGCTCGGTCCTCCCCACCCGCTCCGTGGCTCGACGACTCATTGCGAGCTCACAGAACAGTGCTCCGGGCAGCCGAGTGGAAATGGAGGAAAACTCGCCTCCCTGCGGACCTGGCATCCTTTCACTCCCTCCTCTCTACATTTTCCTCCTCTGTCTCTGCTGCTAAAGCCACTTTCTTCCACTCTAAATTCCAAGCATCTGCCTCTAACCCTAGGAAGCTCTTTGCCACCTTCTCCTCCCTCCTGAATCCTCCTCCCCCCCCCCCCTCCTCCCTCTCTGCAGATGACTTCGTCAACCATTTTGAAAAGAAGGTCGACGACATCCGATCCTCGTTTGCTAAGTCAAACGACACCGCTGGTTCTGCTCACACTGCCCTACCCTGTGCTCTGACCTCTTTCTCCCCTCTCTCTCCAGATGAAATCTCGCTTCTTGTGACGGCCGGCCGCCCAACAACCTGCCCGCTTGACCCTATCCCCTCCTCTCTTCTCCAGACCATTTCCGGAGACCTTCTCCCTTACCTCACCTCGCTCATCAACTCATCCCTGACCGCTGGCTACGTCCCTTCCGTCTTCAAGAGAGCGAGAGTTGCACCTCTTCTGAAAAAACCTACACTCGATCCCTCCGATGTTAACAACTACAGACCAGTATCCCTTCTTTCTTTTCTCTCCAAAACTCTTGAACGTGCCGTCCTTGGCCAGCTCTCCCGCTATCTCTCTCAGAATGACCTTCTTGATCCAAATCAGTCAGGTTTCAAGACTAGTCATTCAACTGAGACTGCTCTTCTCTGTATCACGGAGGCGCTCCGCACTGCTAAAGCTAACTCTCTCTCCTCTGCTCTCATCCTTCTAGACCTATCGGCTGCCTTCGACACTGTGAACCATCAGATCCTCCTCTCCACCCTCTCCGAGTTGGGCATCTCCGGTGCGGCCCACGCTTGGATTGCGTCCTACCTGACAGGTCGCTCCTACCAGGTGGTGTGGCGAGAATCTGTCTCCTCGCCACGCGCTCTCACCACTGGTGTCCCCCAGGGCTCTGTTCTAGGCCCTCTCCTATTCTCGCTATACACCAAGTCACTTGGCTCTGTCATAACCTCACATGGTCTCTCCTATCATTGCTATGCAGACGACACACAATTAATCTTCTCCTTTCCCCCTTCTGATGACCAGGTGGCGAATCGCATCTCTGCATGTCTGGCAGACATATCAGTGTGGATGACGGATCACCACCTCAAGCTGAACCTCGGCAAGACGGAGCTGCTCTTCCTCCCGGGGAAGGACTGCCCGTTCCATGATCTCGCCATCACGGTTGACAACTCCATTGTTTCCTCCTCCCAGAGCGCTAAGAACCTTGGCGTGATCCTGGACAACACCCTGTCGTTCTCAACTAACATCAAGGCGGTGGCCCGTTCCTGTAGGTTCATGCTCTACAACATCCGCAGAGTACGCCCCTGCCTCACACAGAAAGCGGCGCAGGTCCTAATCCAGGCACTTGTCATCTCCCGTCTGGATTACTGCAACTCGCTGTTGGCTGGGCTCCCTGCCTGTGCCATTAAACCCCTACAACTCATCCAGAACGCCGCAGCCCGTCTGGTGTTCAACCTTCCCAAGTTCTCTCACGTCACCCCGCTCCTCCGCTCTCTCCACTGGCTTCCAGTTGAAGCTCGCATCCGCTACAAGACCATGGTGCTTGCCTACGGAGCTGTGAGGGGAACGGCACCGCAGTACCTCCAGGCTCTGATCAGGCCCTACACCCAAACAAGGGCACTGCGTTCATCCACCTCTGGCCTGCTCGCCTCCCTACCACTGAGGAAGTACAGTTCCCGCTCAGCCCAGTCAAAACTGTTCGCTGCTCTGGCCCCCCAATGGTGGAACAAACTCCCTCACGACGCCAGGACAGCGGAGTCAATCACCACCTTCCGGAGACACCTGAAACCCCACCTCTTCAAGGAATACCTAGGATAGGATAAAGCAATCCATCTCACCCCCCTTAAATGATTTAGATGCACTATTGTAAAGTGGCTGTTCCACTGATGTCAGAAGGTGAATTCACCAATTTGTAAGTCGCTCTGGATAAGAGCGTCTGCTAAATGACTTAAATGTAAATGTAAAATGTGTGGTACAAACACTGACACAGGAGACAACCACCCACAAAACCCAACACAAAACAGGCTACCTAAATATGGTTCCCAATCAGAGACAATGACTAACACCTGCCTCTGAACCTTATCAGGCCAAACATAAAAATAGACAAACCAGACACACAACATAGAATGCCCACCCAGCTCAAATCTTGACCAACACTAAAACAAGGAAAACATACAAGAACGATGGTCAGAACGTGACACTGGGATTCCTGGGAGTGCATTCTGATGAAGATCATCAAAGGTAAGTGAATATTTATAATGCTATTTCTGACTTTTACTGACTCCACAATTGGCTTGTTTTTGTGTCTGAGCGCCGTACTCAGATTATTGCATGGTTTGCTCTTTCCGTAAAGCTTTTTTGAAATCTGACACAGTGGTTGCCTTAAGGAGAAGCATATCTATAATTCTGTGCATAATAGTTGTATCTTTTATCAAAGTTTATTATGAGTATTTCTGTAAATTGATGTGGCTCTCTGAAAATTCGCTGGATGTTTGAGGCACAACATTACTGTGTCACGGCCGTTGAATGAAGAGGATCATGGTGCAGCATTGTGAGCGTACATATTCCTTTATTTATATGACGCCGACAAAAACAATAAACAATCCAAAAACAATCGTGAAGCTAAAGGCTATAGTGCTAACAAACAAAGACAACTCATCTCAAAGATGCGGACTCCAGCTGCAAAACCTGAACCTATATGAGAGGGTCTGGGTGGGCATCTATCCGCAGTGGCGGCTCAGGTGCGGGACACAGTCCCCGCTCCACCAGACCCTCCACCGGACTAGGCACCCTCTCTGCGGGCCCCGGACTGGAGAACGTCGCTGGAGGCTCCGGACTGAATGATGTCGCTGGAGGCTCCGGACTGGAGGCCGCCGTTGGAGGCTTTGTGCCATGACTCCTCACTGGAGGCTTCATGCCATGGATCATCACTGGAGGCTTCTTTCCATGGATAATCACTGGAGGCTTCTTGCCATGGCTCATCACTGGAGGCTTCTTGCCATGGATAATCACTGGAGGCTTCTTGCCTTGGATCATCACTGGAGGCTTTGTGCCATGGATCATCACTGGAAGCTTCTTGCCGTGGATCCTCACTCGAGGCTTCTTGCCATGGATCATCACTGGAGTGGAGAGACACACAGGAGGCCTGGCTCTGGGAGCAGGCACAGGACTCACCAGGCTGGGGAGACATACAGGAGGCTTAGTGCTTAGAGCTGGCACAGGGCTTACCGGGCTGGGAAGATGTACAGGAGTCCGGGTGCGTGGGGCTGGCTCAGGATATACTGGGCCGTGGAGATGCACCGGAGGTCTGGAGCGCAGAGCTGGCACAACCCATCCTGGCTGGATGCTTACCCTTGCCCGGAAACTGCGGGGCGCTGGCACAGGACACACTGGGCTGTGGATGCATACCAACTCCTCAAAGCGACTGTCTTTCTCCATCCTACAACCCCTCCAAACTCTTTTGTCCCTCTCCACTGCCATCTACTCCTCGCTCAAACGGTCCAAGAATTCCTCCTCGGTCTCAGACTCACCCCTCAGCACCGACCCCACGTCATCTGCCCCATCAAAAAATATTTGGGGGCTGCCTCTCAGGTTCTCTCTCCTCCTGACCACGCTGCTTGGTCCCTTGGTGGTGGGAAGTTCTGTCACGGCTGTTGAATGAAGTGGACCAAGGTGCAGCATGGTGAGCGTACATATAAACACATACCCTCATTGGGTTATGCTCTTACAGAATCCTGAGTTTAAAGTCTTTACATTAAGAATTGACTGATTTACACAGGGTTGAATGCAGTGATTTTCACAATCCACAGGTAGGTTATATCAAAACACCTTCCGGCTGCTCCAGGATGCTTAGAATCGACACAGGTAGACCTCATAGTGGCCTGATGGATTGGCATCGAAGACAGGTTCATAAGGCATTATTAAAAAACATAGGCTTCAGGTTGAATTTAGGGGAGCAGGCAATGTATTCCTATGGGGAGAGATGTCATTGTAATCTGTGAGATGAAAACACCCTGTTTTTACTGTTAAGGGTTAATGCCACACAGTCAATGTTAGGCTTGCACAGATCGGGAGGACCTTAGCAACATTCCTGTGGTTGAATTGTCCTTCTAACCCTAACGATTCTGCCGCTGTTCCTCAAAAGCACCTGAAATTAAGGGCCAGGCTTCATTTGGGCCTACTGTTTTCACGGTCGCTACGCTCAGAGCGAGCTATGGTCAAGTGGGGCGTCTTGTTGAACTCGGCACGGCCTAGAGACTAAGGTGATGCCGTTTTTAGTGTTGATTTCAGTTTGACATTTTGGTGATGGTTACTCACATATTGCAAATGTACAAAAGTCAACTAGCAAGTCAGTGTCCATCAGTCAATTAGATATCATTCTGACACCAAACTGATATCATCTGACACCAAACCCACTTTTTACAACTTGTTTAGAAGCCAACTAGGACATATTTCAGAGCAGGCCCATAATTCACAGCGCCTTCAGTTTAAACCATAATAACAATGTAAAACACGTAGTTACATTCTAGCTGCGGGTCCAGCTCTGACATTATGTGTAGGCCTATGTGAGGCAACCCCGAATCCCGAGTTTCGGCTCGATAGGTTATTCGGTGCCCGAGCAATGACCTTAATTGGTGCTGAAAATCCACTGAAAATCCACTTTTTCCATGCCTTACTACGGGGTCCTTGAATGAGCTATCGGACAGAAATGTTGGCGTCCGAATCTATGGGCCGAGCCGGTTTCAATGCACCTAGTCTTGCGACTCTGGCACTTTTCTAAATGTCATAATTTTCGTAATGGTCCAAATGAATTGAAGTTATTGCAAATGTTCGAGGCTGTTTCTCGGTCCGAGAACCTTCTAGACTCACATTACTCACCACGCACTATCAACCTGAGCTCTAAAACAGGTTTCTAAAGTTTCAGAGCTCTCGGTCTGACGGTTCTTTAATAGTTCGAACAAAGGTAACTATTGCAGGCTCTGTGTGTCTCTAAGCCCCACACTTTGTCACTCCGTTCTAGCTGTGTGTGTGTGTGAGTTTTTATTGGAAATTTGATGGGAGGAGACATGACTGATTTAAAGTTCATGAGGGTTGCATAATCACACATATGAAGTTTTGGAAAGATGTGACTTTTTTAACCCATCGAAACTGCCCCTAACACCCCAATTTAAGGCACTTCCGGTTGGCACAGGAAGCTGAACGTGAAAACATATCCTCGTTGGGGTAGGTTTTTACAGAATCCTGAGTTTAAAGTCTATACGTTAAGAATTGATGGATCTACACAGGGTTGAATGCAGTGATTTTCACAATTGCAGGTTATGTATTTCAAGACACCTTTAGGGTGAATTTAACCACTTCCGGTTGCTTCAGGAAGCTTAGAATCGACACAGGAAGACCTCATAGTGTCTTGATGAGTTGTCATCGAAGACAGGTTCATAAGGCATTAATAACCCACATAGGCTTCAGGTTGAATTTAGGGGAGCAGGCAACGTGTTCTTATGGGGAAAGAAGTCTGTGAAAACTGTTTGATGTAAACACCTTCTTTTCACTGTTAAGGGTTAATGCCACATGGTCAAGGTTAGGCTTGCACAGATCGAGAGGACATCAGGATTGTTCCTGAGGTCGAATTGTGCATCTAACTAACTGTTCTCCCGCTGTCACACAAAAGCACCTGCAATTTAGGGCCAGGCTTCATTATGGGCCTACATTTTCATGGTCGCTGAGCTCAGACTGAGCAAGCTACGGTCAAGCGGAGCATCTTGTTGAACTCGGCACAGCCTAGAGATTATGGTAATGCCATTGCAGGCCCTGAGTGTCTTTAAGCACCGCACTTTGTCACTCCATCCTTGCTGTGTGTGTGTGTGTGTGTGTGTGTGTGTGTGTGTGTGTGTGTGTGAGAGAGAGCTTTTCTTTGACATCTGATGGGAGAAATTACTGATCTACAGTTCATGAGGGTTGCCTAATCACACATATGACGTTTTGAAAAGAGCTGACCTTTTTAACCCTTCAAAACAGCCACTATGACACTGCCAGGGCAGCAGGGTAGTCTAGTGGTTAGAGCGTTGGACCAGCAACCAGAAGGTTGCAAGCTCAAACCCCCAAGCTGACAAGGCACAAATCTGTCATTCTGCCCCTGAACAGCTAACAGCTCTGCCCCTGGCAGTTAACCCACTGTTACCAGACCATCATTGAAAATACAAATTTGTTCTTAACTGACTTGCCTGGTTAAATAAAGGTAAAAAAAAATTTTTTTAAGGGACTTCCGGTTGACACAGGAACACATATCATCTTTGGGGTAGGCTCTTATAGAATTTTGAGTTTTAAGTCTTTATGTTAAGAACTGACTTATTTACAGAGGTTTGAATGAGTGTGTGTTATTTCAGAAAATCACAGAAATCTCGCAGAGCTCTGAGACCCACTTAAAAAAGATTTGTCTGAACACGCTGCAACTGGATCTGTAACTTTTTTTGAAAAAAAAACAATTTTTTTTGACATCACCAATTGTACATTGTACGATTTCTCTTAAATTACCATAGATACATGGCTGGTTCTTTATTTCCTGACACTGTAGGTTCATGTACTTTGATGTGAAGTGGTGAAATTAGAGCTCTATTTTCATTTTTGCCCTTAAATCCCAGAAAAATGGCCATAACTCAAAAAGCTTTTTAGGCCTCAACGCCATCTTTTTCGGGGCCAACTGCCCATTATGTCAAGCCTATGCTCACCAAGTTTAGTCTTCAAAGTCTTTTCCTTTAGGAGAAAAGGACATGTCGTGATTGGTGATGTTTTGTACATTTGCAATATGATTCCATTCCCCCTCTGGTGGGATTTACCGGGACACTGGAAAAATGACCAAAATTTGAACATTTACATTACATTTACATACATTTACATTTAAGTCATTTAGCAGACGCTCTTATCCAGAGCGACTTACAAATTGGTGAATTCACCTTCTGACATCCAGTGGAACAGCCACTTTACAATAGTGCATCTAAATAATTTAAGGGGGGGTGAGAAGGATTACTTTATCCTATCCTAGGTATTCCTTGAAGAGGTGGGGTTTCAGGTGTCTCCGGAAGGTGGTGATTGACTCCGCTGTCCTGGCGTCGTGAGGGAGTTTGTTCCACCATTGGGGGGCCAGAGCAGCGAACAGTTTTGACTGGGCTGAGCGGAAACTGTACTTCCTCAGTGGTAGGGAGGCGAGCAGGCCAGTGGTGGATGAACGCAGTGCCCTTGTTTGGGTGTAGGGCCTGATCAGAGCCTGGAGGTACTGCGGTGCCGTTCCCCTCACAGCTCCGTAGGCAAGCACCATGGTCTTGTAGCGGATGCGAGCTTCAACTGGAAGCCAGTGGAGAGAGCGGAGGAGCGGGGTGACGTGAGAGAACTTGGGAAGGTTGAACACCAGACGGGCTGCGGCGTTCTGGATGAGTTGTAGGGGTTTAATGGCACTAGCAGGGAGCCCAGCCAACAGCGAGTTGCAGTAATCCAGACGGGAGATGACAAGTGCCTGGATTAGGACTTGCGCCGCTTCCTGTGTGAGGCAGGGTCGTACTCTGCGGATGTTGTAGAGCATGAACCTACAGGAACGGGCCACCGCCTTGATGTTGTTTGAAAATGACAGGGTGTTGTCCAGGATCACGCCAAGGTTCTTAGCGCTCTGGGAGGAGGACACAATAGAGTTGTCAACCGTGATGGCGAGATCATGGAACGGGCAGTCCTTCCCCGGGAGGAAGAGCAGCTCCGTCTTGCCGAGGTTCAGCTTGAGGTGGTGATCCGTCATCCACACTGATATGTCTGCCAGACATGCAGAGATGCGATTCGCCACCTGGTCATCAGAAGGGGAAAGGAGAAGATTAATTGTGTGTCGTCTGCATAGCAATGATAGGAGAGACCATGTGAGGTTATGACAGAGCCAAGTGACATGGTGTATAGCGAGAATAGGAGAGGGCCTAGAACAGAGCCCTGGGGGACACCAGTGGTGAGAGCGCGTGGCGAGGAGACAGATTCTCGCCACGCCACCTGGTAGGAGCGACCTGTCAGGTAGGACGCAATCCAAGCGTGGGCCGCGCCGGAGATGCCCAACTCGGAGAGGGTGGAGAGGAGGATCTGATGGTTCACAGTATCGAAGGCAGCCGATAGGTCTAGAAGGATGAGAGCAGAGGAGAGAGAGTTAGCTTTAGCAGTGCGGAGCGCCTCCGTGATACAGAGAAGAGCAGTCTCAGTTGAATGACTAGTCTTGAAACCTGACTGATTTGGATCAAGAAGGTCATTCTGAGAGAGATAGCGGGAGAGCTGGCCAAGGACGGCACGTTCAAGAGTTTTGGAGAGAAAAGAAAGAAGGGATACTGGTCTGTAGTTGTTGACATCGGAGGGATCGAGTGTAGGTTTTTTCAGAAGGGGTGCAACTCTCGCTCTCTTGAAGACGGAAGGGACGTAGCCAGCGGTCAGGGATGAGTTGATGAGCGAGGTGAGGTAAGGGAGAAGGTCTCCGGAAATGGTCTGAAGAAGAGAGGAGGGGATAGGGTCAAGCGGGCAGGTTGTTGGGCGGCCGGCCGTCACAAGAAGCGAGATTTCATCTGGAGAGAGAGGGGAGAAAGAGGTCAGAGCACAGGGTAGGGCAGTGTGAGCAGAACCAGCGGTGTCGTTTGACTTAGCAAACGAGGATCGGATGTCGTCGACCTTCTTTTCAAAATGGTTGACAAAGTCATCTGCAGAGAGGGAGGAGGGGGGGGAGGGGGAGGAGGATTCAGGAGGGAGGAGAAGGTGGCAAAGAGCTTCCTAGGGTTAGAGGCAGATGCTTGGAATTTAGAGTGGTAGAAAGTGGCTTTAGCAGCAGAGACAGAGGAGGAAAATGTAGAGAGGAGGGAGTGAAAGGATGCCAGGTCCGCAGGGAGGCGAGTTTTCCTCCATTTCCACTCGGCTGCCCGGAGCACTGATCTGTGAGCTCGCAATGAGTCGTCGAGCCACGGAGCGGGAGGGGAGGACCGAGCCGGCCTGGAGGATAGGGGACATAGAGAGTCAAAGGATGCAGAAAGGGAAGAGAGGAGGGTTGAGGAGGCAGAATCAGGATATAGGTTGGAGAAGGTATGAGCAGAGGGAAGAGATGATAGGATGGAAGAGGAGAGAGTAGCGGGGGAGAGAGAGCGAAGGTTGGGACGGCGCAATACCATCCGAGTGGGGGCAGTGTGGGAAGTGTTGGATGAGAGCGAGAGGGAAAAGGATACAAGGTAGTGGTCGGAGACTTGGAGGGGAGTTGCAATGAGGTTAGTGGAAGAACAGCATCTAGTAAAGATGAGGTCGAGCGTATTGCCTGCCTTGTGAGTAGGGGGAAGGTGAGAGGGTGAGGTCAAAAGAGGAGAGGAGTGGAAAGAAGGAGGCAGAGAGGAATAAGTCAAAGGTAGACGTGGGGAGGTTAAAGTCGCCCAGGACTGTGAGAGGTGAGCCGTCCTCAGGAAAGGAGCTTATCAAGGCATCAAGCTCATTGATGAACTCTCCGAGGGAACCTGGAGGGCGATAAATGATAAGGATGTTAAGCTTGAAAGGGCTGGTAACTGTGACAGCATGGAATTCAAAGGAGGCGATAGACAGATGGGTAAGGGGAGAAAGAGAGAATGACCACTTGGGAGAGATGAGGATCCCGGTGCCACCACCCCGCTGACCAGAAGCTCTCGGGGTGTTCGAGAACACGTGGGCGGACGAAGAGAGAGCAGTAGGAGTAGCAGTGTTATCTGTGGTGATCCATGTTTCCGTCAGTGCCAAGAAGTCGAGGGACTGGAGGGAGGCATAGGCTGAGATGAACTCTGCCTTGTTGGCCGCAGATCGGCAGTTCCAGAGGCTACCGGAGACCTGGAACTCCACGTGGGTCGTGCGCGCTGGGACCACCAGATTAGGGTGGCCGCGGCCACGCGGTGTGGAGCGTTTGTATGGTCTGTGCAGAGAGGAGAGAACAGGGATAGATAGACACATAGTTGACAGGCTACAGAAGAGGCTACGCTAATGCAAAGGAGATTGGAATGACAAGTGGACTACACGTCTCGAATGTTCAGAAAGTTAAGCTTACGTAGCAAGAATCTTATTGACTAAAATGATTGAAATGATACAGTACTGCTGGAGTAGGCTAGCTGGCAGTGGCTGCGTTGTTGACACTACACTAATCAAGTCATTCCGTCGAGTGTAATAGTTTCTACAGTGCTGCTATTCGGGGGCTAGCTGGCTAGCTAGCAGTGTTGATTACGTTACGTTACGTTAAAAGAACGACAATAGCTGGCTAGCTAACCTAGAAAATCGCTCTAGACTACACAATTGTCTTAGATACAAAGACGGCTATGTAGCTAGCTAGCTACGATCAAACAAATCAAACCGTTGTACTGTAATGAAGTGAAATGAAAATGTGATACTACCTGTGGAGCGAAGCGGAATGTTGACCGGGTTGTTGAAGTTTAATTCGGTAGACGTTGGCTAGCTGTTGGCTAGCTAGCTAGCAGTATCTCCTACGTTAAGGACGACAAATAGCTGGCTAGCTAACCTCGGTAAATTAAGATAATCACTCTAAGTCTACACACTCTAAACTACACAATTATCTTGGATACGAAGACAGCAAAGACAACTATGTAGCTAGCTAACACTACACTAATCGAGTCGTTCAGTTGAGTGTAATAGTTTCTACAGTGCTAGTAGACGGTAGACGTTAGCTAGCTGCTGGGCAGATAGCAGTGTAGACTACGTTAGGACGACGAAATACGATAATTACGCAATTATCTTTGATACAAAGACGGCTATGTAGCTAGCTAAGAAGAAATTGCTAAGATTAGACAAATCAAACCGTTGTACTATAATGAAATGTAATGGAAATGTAATGAAAAGTTATACTACCTGCGGACCGAAGTGTAGATGCGACCGCTCGCTCCAACCCGGAACCGGGTTGGAACATTTTATAAAAGGGAAACCGAATGTCCGAGAGACTTTGTTCAATGACTTCCCGGAAGACCTGGTCCTCGTACATGGCCCGACGCCATCCACAAATTTTACAAACGTTAGCGGACGTCTAGTAAGGGACCATACATTTGCAATATGGAGTTTCTCATCAACCATACAGCAAATGTCAAAATGTTCCCGTCATATTGATTAATAACCTGAACCAGAGTACAGGCACTGGTTAGAGTAAGAAGCTTCCTTTGAAGCAGAGAGCTTGATTAAAACCAGACAATATTCAGGTCCCCAAGAAAGTAGACCTTTCTGTTTACATCACATACACTATCAAGCATTTCACACATATTATTTAGATACTGACTGTACTTCAGCTGATATCTCAAAGTGCTGTACAGAAATCCAGCCTAAAACCCCAAACAGCAAGCAATGCAGGTGTAGAAGCACGGTGGCTAGGAAAAACTCCCTAGAAAGGCCAAAACCTAGGAAGAAACCTAGAGAGGAACCAGGCTATGAGGGGTGGCCAGTCCTCTTCTGGCTGTGCGGGTGGAGATTGTAACAGAACATGGCCAAGGTGTTCAAATGTTCATAAATGACCAGCATAATCAAATAATAATAATCACAGGCAGAAGAGTTGAAACTGGAGCAGCAGCACGGCCAGGTGGACTGGGGACATCATGGAGTCATCATGTCAGGTAGTCCTGAGGCATGGTCCTAGGGCTCAGGTCCTCCGAGAGAGAGAAAGAAAGAGAGAAAGGGAGAATTAGAGAGAGCATACTTAATTTCACACAGGACACCGGATAAGACAGAAGAAGTACTCCAGATATAACAAACTGACCCTAGCCCCCGACACATAAACTACTGCAGCATAAATACTGGAGGCTGAGACAGGAGGGGTCAGGAGACACTGTGGCCCCATCCGATGATACCCCCGGACAGGGCCAAACAGAAAGGATATAACCCCACCCACTTTGCCAAAGCAAAGCCCCCACACCACTAAAGGGATATCTTCAACCACCAACTTACCATCCTGAGACAAGGCCGAGTATAGCCCACAAATATCTCCGTCACGGCATAACCCAAGGGGGGCGCCAACCCAGACAGGAAGATCACATCAGTGACTCAACCCACTCAAGTGACGCACCCCTCCTAGGGACGGCATGAAAGAGCACCAGTCAGCCAGTGACTCAGCCCGTGTAATAGGGTTAGTGGCAGAGAATCCCAGTGGAAAGAGAGGAACCGGCCAGGCAGAGACAGCAAGGGCGGTTCGTTGCTCCAGAGCCTTTCCATTCACCTTCACACTCCTGGGCCAGACTACACTCAATCATATGACCCACTGAAGGTTCACTTACATGTGCCAAGTGAACCTGCAACCACAATACTTCAGTAACACTTGATATTCTCTAAGCATTACAGGGATATGTCTCTGAATATATACAGCAACACCTCCCCCATAAGCATTTCTGTCTCTTCTATAGCTGTTATATCCTTCTATTGTTAGTGGTGTATCATCTCGTGAATTATCTACAGTGGTTCCTCCTTTAAATGTTGTGAGCTTACACCACAGGACTTAGAGGTACCCAGCGTTACAGCGTCATTTCTCCAGACCACCGCAAGAGGGAGTTAGATCACTTATTATGCATTTTGGTCCCAAGGTTTTTATATGACCAATCATATTGAGTGGTTCCAATGACAAATTGGACACAAGCCACCCGTCCTTGTTGACTTACTTCAGCAAATGGCTGACAAAACATTACGGGGGAAGCAAAGTAAGTAGTAAGTAGTTATAACATCATAACGAGTCAAGCTAAAAATGTACAATTGAGAGGAATATGTTAGTTAATGTAGAGACAAATGATAATGAATATTTTTTTGTCATGAAGTTAATTTATGAAAATGGCTATTTAGCAAGTTAGCTGACTAGCTAACATTAGACAGCTCGCTATCTGGTGTAATGACATGAGTTTGACAATGTCATTTGTGTTGTTTAATGTTTTAGGGACTCCTTAGAAAACCAGCAAACCAGGCTGTCATCTTGGGAAACACTAGATTTAAAGAATCTAGCTAGCTAAAGCATTTACTGCAAATTAAATTTACAATTGTGTAAGTTTGCCTTGACATTCAACGCAGCTGAAGTAATTGTCACGAGTCCGACCGAGGGTGGTTCCCTTTCGCGGGTGGGTGGCGCTCGGCGGTTGTCGTCACCGGCCTATTAGCTGCCACTGATTGTCTTTCATTCCCCTCCTTGTATGTTTAGTGGTAGCACCTGTTTATGTTTTATTAGTTTGTCTTTATTAGACAGCCGGCCCGCCTGGTTGTTGTGCGGGATTATTTCAGTGTAACCTTCGGCTCTGTTGTAGAGGTACGTGTTAGTGCCTGGTCGTGATTTGTTCCGTTGTACATTTTGATTCCCTGTGTTTGGGAACGTAACTATTGTGAGCACCCTGTGGTGCGTTGGTGCTATTAAAGACGCACAGCATTGAACTCTCCGTGTCCTGCATTTGACTCCACACCCATGACACCCGGAGCATTACAGTAATATAGCCAGCTAACTATTTACTTGCTTATTGTGTAGTGGAGGATAAAAATAACTGTATGCCTATGTCACGTACATAAGGAGAGATGCATTGAGCAGTAGATGTTGAGTTCCACATAATTTATTAACAAAGTGAAACTTAGCAAAAACAAAATAATAAATCAATAAACTAACAACGAAATGTGACTACGTGGTGCACATGCACAAAACACAAAATAACATCCCACAACCCAGGTGGGAACCATGGAGAACTTAACTCAATTAGAGACAATGATAATCCGCTGCCTCTAATTGGGAACCATACCAAGCTCAGCAACATAGAACTAGGAAAACTAGAACACAACATAGACATACATATACTAAATCACCCCCTAGTCACGCCTGACCTACTACACCATAGAGAAACAATGGTTCTCTATGGTCAGGGTGTGACAGTACCCCCCCCCCCCACAAAAGGTGCGGATTCCTGGATCTGGCTATCGTGACAGGCTGAACGCCGTGCCTGGACTGGGCATTGGTGCAAAGGAGGACTCCGGTCATGGAGCTGGGTTGGACGCCGTGACTGGACTGAGCACCTCCACAAAGGAAGGCTCTGGCCTTGGAGCGAGACTGAATGCCATGCCTGGACTGGGCACCGGCACAAAGGAGGGCTCCGGCCATATAGCTGGACTGGACGCCGTGCCTGGACTGGGCACCGGTGCAGAAGAAGGCTCCGGCCTTGGAGCTGGACTGGACGCCATGCCTGGACTGGGCACTGCAGCAGAAGAAGGCTCCTGCCCTGGAGCTGGACTGGACTACTTGCCTGGAAGCTCCTGACCATTGACCCATGCTGGAGGTTCCGGAACGTTGACCGTCCCTGGAAGTTCCGCACTGTGGACCGTAGCAGGAGGTTCTGGACTGTAGACCATCACAGGAGGTTCCGGACTGTGGTACCGTCGCAGGAGGTTCCGGACTGTGGGCCGTCGCAGGATATTCCGGACTGGGGACTGTAGCAGGAGGTTCCGGACTGTGGACCGTCGCAGGATGTTCCGGACTGGGGACCATTGCCTGAAGCTCTGGACTGTGAACCGTCGCCGGAAGCTCCGGACTGTGATCCGTCGCCGGAAGCTCCGGACTGTGAACTGTCGCAGGAAGCTCTGGACTGGGAACCGTCGCCGGAGGCTCGGGACTGAGAACCATTCCAGGCCAACATAGAAATAAAAAAACTAGACTACCCACCCTAGTCACACTCTGACCTAACCAAAATAGAGAATAAAAAGGATCTCTAAGTTCAGGGCGTGTTCCGCATTGCGTCCAACAACAACATTGACCAATACGCTGATTCGGTGAGCGAGTTCATTAGAAAGTGCATTGATGATGTTGTTACCATAGCAAGGATTAAAACATTCCCAAACCAGAAACCGTGGATTGATGTTAGCATTCGCGTGAAACTGAAAGCGCGAACCACTGCTTTTAACCAGGGAAAGGTGACCGGAAACATGACCGAATACAAACAGTGTAGCTACTCCATCCTCAAGGCAATCAGACAATCAAGCGTCAGAGACGAAGTACAGTCACAATTCAACGGCTCAGACACAAGAGGTACAGTATGTGAGAATGCTGTTCATCGACTACAGCTCAGCATTTAACACCATAGTACCCTCCAAACTCGTCATCAAGCTCGAGACCCTGGGGCTCGACCCCGTGCTGTGCAACTGGGTACTGGACTTCCTGACGGGCCGCCCCCAGGTGGTGAGGGTAGGTAACAACATCTCCACCCCGCTGATCCTCAACACTGGGGCCCAACAAGGGTGTGTTCTGAGCCCTCTACTGTACTCCCTGTTGACCCATGACTGCGTGGCCATGCACGCCTCCAACTCAATCGTCAAGTTTGCGAACGACACTACAGTGGTAGGCTTGATTACCAACAACAATGAGACGGCCTACAGGGAGGAGGTGAGGGCCCTTGGAGTGTGGTGTCAGGAAAATAACCTCACACTCAACAAAACTAAGGAGATGATTGTGGACTTCAGGAAACAGCAGAGGGAACACCCCCCTATCCACATCGATGGGACAGTAGTGGAGAGGGTAGTAGGTTTTAAGTTCCTCGGCGTACACATCACGGACAAACTGAATTGGTCCACCCACACAGACAGCATCGTGAAGAAGGCGCAGCAGCGCCTCTTCAACCTCAGGAGGCTGAAGAAATTCGGCTTGTCACCAAAAGCACTGAAACTTCTACAGATGCACAATCGAGAGCATCCTGGCTGGCTGTATCACCGCCTGGTACGGCAACTGCTCCGCCCACAACCGTAAGGCTCTCCAGAGGGTAGTGAGGTCTGCACAACGCATCGCAGGAGGCAAACTACCTGCCCTCCAGGACACCTACACCACCCGATGTCACAGGAAGGCCATAAAAATCATCAAGGACAACAACCACCCGAGCCACTGCCTGTTCCCCCCGCTATCATCCAAAAGGCGAGGTCAGTACAGGTGCATCAAAGCAGGGACCAAGAGACTGAAAAACAGCTTCTACGCCATCAGACTGTTAAACAGTCACCACTAACATTGAGTGACTGCTGCCAACACACTGACTCAACTCCAGCCACTTTAATAATGGGAATTGATGGAAATTGATGTAAAATATATCACGAGCCACTTTAAACAATGCTACTTAATATGTTTACATACCCTACATTACTCATCTCATATGTATATGTATATACTGTACCCTATATCATCTACTGCATCTTTATGTAATACATGTATCACTAGCCACTTTAAACTATGCCACCTTGTTTACATACCCTACATTACTCATCTCATATGTATATAATTTACTCGATACCATCTATTGCATCTTGTCTATGCCGCTCTGTACCATCACGCATTCATATATCTTTTTGTACATATTCTTTATCCCTTTACACTTGTGTGTATAAGGTAGTAGTTTTGGAATTGTTAGGGTAGATCGTACTCGTTGGTTATTACTGCATTGTCGGAACTAGAAGCACAAGCATTTCGCTACACTCGCATTCACATCTGCTAACCATGTGTATGTGACAAATACATTTGATTTGATTTTGATTTAATTTGATCATCCCCCCCTGTTGGGGAATTGACCCCAGTCTCCCGCGTGCCCTCCCCATCTCAGGAAATGCCAATATGGAAGACTATCAAATGCTTCTCAAAGATGCCCTCTGGTTGTCAAACTAGCACTCTTGCAGCAACAAAATAAATGGCTGACAATTAAATGATGTGCTACAGAATGCTGCAGAATGCTTTTAAAGGAGGAACCACTGTAAGTGATTCTCAGAAATGGCTAATATATGAATGTTATCTGATGTTATTAAGTTATTGATTTCATGGACCTTGTTTCTAAGGCTACATATAGTATTAATATGGGCTATCTTCAACCCTTTCCCGGGTAGCATATCAGAGATAGACATAATACTGAAAAGAGCAAACAAAGCAAGAGAGAAAAATATACATTCAGCAGTCCATTAATCAATTGATTTGTGTGTGCAATTAACATATTGTTCAGTGTTGTGTTGTGTTGTGTGGTGGCTTATCTGGCATGCATCTAAAAAAATGTTGGGAAGTTTGCCCCATCAAGATTTACATGCTGAAAATCGCCACTGCCAAAGTCAGCCTTTTAAAGATAATAAAAGTATGTGCCAGGGATGGTCTTTAAACTGATACATATCTTCATTTATTTGAGAAGAACAATTTACTGCCTCATTTTGAAATTATAGCATAGAAACACACACACACACAAAACAAAGTTATTTGTCTGGCTGGATCCATTAAACATTACCTGATTAATTGACTTGGAGATAGGATCATTCAAGTTTGAAATCTATCTCCATGACCAAAATATTCTCCTATCTAATCTGGAGAATATAGAGACAAAAGTTTTTACTCCTGGAAGAGCGGGGATAATGGTGGCTATCTTGTGTAAACATATGGCTTTGAGAGGCATGTGGATGTGCGCTGGGGCAGGACTACAGCCGAGCAGGGATGGTTGGGACATGCCTGCACTGGCCAGGGAGAACGTCACTCATTTGAGGTGATGGCCCGTTGCTCTGTCTGGGCAGTCCGATTTGTTCAAAAGTCTTAGTGGCTTTGGACAGGTTAAAGCACATTCAGCAATATCAAGGGAACTACTAGTCAAATAACAAGGGATCAGCAAGGGATGTTAACAAAGGATCAAGCTTTTTTCTTTTGGACAATTGAATAACACTGACTGTGTTACATCATGCGCCTATTTTTGGTGATAAGTTGATAGTGATATCGATATCAGCCACAGTATTGTTATCTCCTTTAATGATAGACAGTGACGTTTTGGGTTTCCTGCCAGCAGAGTGAGGGATGTACTGTGAAGGTTAGCAGGGTTAGAGGCAACTTGTATTCCAACACCCCTAAATGTTTTCCTGTCCTTGTGACATCTCCGTATCGACCACAAAATAAACAGAAGATATGAATGCTACTGTCACCTATGTGGGTACTTTCCAGATATACTAGAGGATATAAATAAATATACTGGCATACCACACACCCCCGCAGCCCCCTCACCAGATAGCATATGAATATGCCATAAACCATAACAAAAATGTTTAGGAAAGTGGCTGTAAAACTGCATAATTTACTCTCAGCCTCATGGAAAAATGTATAGAATTGCAAGAAATTTGCTTTAAAACAGCAACATTTTATTTCAGTATCATGTAAAAATGTGCAGAATAACAGGACAACTAGTTATGTTATTAGGGTTACTCTGTGTTACTAACTTGAGCAGTTACAGTATACACTGCTCACATCCAGTTAGCATCTCCTATGTATTTGACCCCAGACAAGAATTTATAAGGGCAATTCCTTCCCGGTCAAATGACCTATCAAATCCTACTGATGTCAGGAGAGTATTTATAAGTTATGACTGCATCCTCTGTAGTACGTCATACAGCACATCTCGCCACGCTAATGTACTTTATTAGCTGACTTAACTGAGTTTAAGGGAATTGACCACAACCCTGGCCAATAGATTTATTTAATGGCCTGACTGGTAAACTCAATAGAATATCCTAAGCTTTGTTCAGAGAATGGTCTGCATGAACACCGTATTTCTACAATTTTACCTCTAACCTACACTAGTGAGTGGTGTCAACTTACTTAAATCATACGTCAAGAGTTGAATACATTGCACTACCTCCAGGCACATTTCTCAAGTTATAAAGGCCATCTGGGCCTCTTGAGGTCACACTTTCATGTTAATGTGAGGAGAAAAAAATCACAGCCAAAAGATAGTTGAATTTCCAATGTGTCATCAATATGCTTTCAACCATTTAGAAGTACAACCAAATTCCAATGAAAAAACAATGTCTTATTTTTGGTTTAGATGTCACCCAAATGTCTATCACCATTCAAAGCACAGCAAAGTCCAGATGGGAATACAATGTCAGATATTTTGTTTATTTATACAACATAAGTGTTATCACTGTGCTTCATCTGATAGCAGAACAAAATGACCTGGATTGCAGTTGAGATTACATTAAAAGTACATGGTGTAAGAGATTCTGCAACAATTGTGAAGATCTTCACAGACCTGTGATATCCTGTGCATGTTATCTTGAACATGCACACTTTATATAATTACATAAGAATAAATGTATAGGTACAGTATCCTCAACTGGGCCATGAATGTTTATTCATTTTAAGTTTGAATGTTATATTAAAATCTCACTACCATCAAATATTTTATTATTGTCAATTTCTGTCTGATATTGTAACGTCTGCTTCCAACTCACACTCTCAAACACATAGATCCCCTGAATGCAGCTCACTTTCCAGCTCACTTTCCAGTCCACTTTCCAGTTCACAAAGACATAGAACCCCTGAACGCAGCTCACTCTCCAGATCTCAATCACCAGAATTCTGGTCACCTGTTCACACACCTGTAGGTCATTTACACACACGATTTAGTTCTTTGCACCAAGGTATTGTTTGTTTTGTTACGCTTTCTATTCGGAGCTCTGTTCATTTTCCATATTAGTCCTCCTGTGTATCATAGTTTTCTGATTTCCTGTCATCAGCCTCTTGCCTGATCTCCCAGATTACCACATTAGCCTTTACCCTGCCTCTACCGTTAACTGTTTGGACTCCCTGTGTATGACCTTCTGCCCGTCCTTGGACCAAGCTACCTGCCACCTCCTGTGGTCCTTTTCTAATAAACACCTGCTGCTCCCTGCGCTTGAAACAAGTGTCTCTCTCCTATCGTATTCATTGCAGATATGGACACCATTTATCTTTAATCCCGTCACAGACAATATGAAAGTTGTCTGAATATTATTATAAAAGATACTTGTTAAAATACATTTATATTTACCTAATGCTCATGTGTCCCCAAACCAATTAAATATGGTTGTCAATATGTATGTCAAATCTCAGAATTTTACTATATTAAACCCTGAAATAGTGTCAACAGTTAAATAAAAAAATGCTTTCAATTCAGAATTTTAACATACGTCTAAATTTCTTGGGATTGTCCTTAACATTTCAGACAGCTCAGAAAACATAAAATTCATATTTATTAATTGTTGACATTTTATTTAACAAATATTGTCATGTGACGGGGTTGAGACTAGGGTGACAGGGTTGAATACTGTAACGGGGTTGAAGAGACACATCACTTTCCATATTAACTTGTTTAGTTTACTATCAAGATCCCTCCCAGATTTACCCCAAAACATTGCATGCATTGTATGCAATGATGTACTTGCGAAAGTATTCACACCCTTTGCATTTTTTTCTATTTTGTTGCCATACAACCTGGAATTAAAAGTTATATTTGTGGGGTTTGTATCATTTGATTTACATAACATGCCTACCACTTTGAAGATGCAAAATATTTTATTGTGAAACAAACAAGAAATAAGATTTTTTTTAAACTGAAAACTTGAGTATGCATAACTATTCACCCCCTCAAACTCAATACTTTGTAGATCCACCTTTTGCAGCAATTACAGCTGCAAGTTTCTTGGGGTATGTCTGTATATGCTTGACACATCTAGCCACTGGGATTTTTGCCCATTCTTCAAAGCAAAACTGCTTCAGCTCCTTTAAGTTGGATGTTTCCCCTTAAACCACTCGAGTGTTGCTTAGCAGTAGGGCCATTGTCAAGCTGGAAGGTGAACCTCCATCCCAGTCTCAAATCTCTGGAAGACTGAAACAGGTTTCCCTCAAGAATTTCCCTGTATTTAGCGCCATCCATCATTCCTTCAATTCTGACCAGTTTCCCGAGTCCCTGCCGATGAAAAACACCCCCACAGCATGATGCTGCCACCACCATGCTTCACTGTAGTGGATGGTGTTCTCGGGGTGATGAAAGGTGTTGGGTTTGCGCCAGACATAGCATTTTCCTTGATGGCCAAAAAGCTAAATTTTAGTCTCATGTGACCAGAGTATCTTCTTCCGTATGTTTGGGTAGTCTCCCACATGACTTTTGGCGAACACCAAACGTGTTTGCTTATTTTTTTTCTTTAAGCAATGGCTTTTTCTGGCCACTCTGCCGTAAAGCCCAGCTCTGTTGAGTGTACTATGGACAGATACTCCAATCTCCACTGTGGAGCATTGCAGCTCCTTCAGGGTTAACTTTGGTCTCTTTGTTGCATCTCGGATTAATGCCCTCCTTGCCTGTTCCATGAGTTTTGGTGGGCAGCCCTCTCTTGGCAGGTTTGTTGTTTAATAATGGATTTGATGGTGCTCCGTGGGATGTTCAAAGATTTTGATATTTTTTTATAACCCAACCCTGATCTGTACTTCTCCACAACTTTGTCCCTGACCTGTTTGGAGAGCTCCTTGGTCCTCATGGTGCTGCTTGCTTGGTAGTGCCCCTTGCTTAGTGGTGTTGCAGAATCTGTGGCCTTTCAGAACAGGTGTATATATACTGAGATCATGTGACAAATCATGTGATACTTAGATTGCACACAGGTGGACTTTATTTAAATAATTATGTGACTTCTGAAGGTAATTGGTTGCACCAGATCTTATTTAGGGGCTTCATAGCTAAGAGGCTGAATACATATGCACGCACCACTTTTCCGTTTGAACTTTTTTTAAACAAGTGATTTTTTTTATTTAACTTCACCAATTTGGACTATTTTGTGTATGTCCATCACATGAAATCCAAATAAAAATCCATTTATTAAGAAGATTCCTGGATGGCAGGAAGCTTAGCCTCAGTAATGTACTGGGCCGTACGTACTACACTCTAGCGACTTGAGGTCGGAGGCCAAAAAGTTGCCATACCAGGCGGTGATGCAACCAGTCAGGATGTTCTCGATGGTGCCCCCCATTGGAGGTGCCATAATACCCATAAAACCTAGCAATCGAACAGGGAAATGGTTCCAATTGTTATTCCACCATTTATTTTTCCCGTAGCAAATTTTTAGAAACACTTAAAATAAGGTCTGTGTTTCATGTAGGCTTACCCTTGTGTGATGTTTTGATAACCATGTAAAACTCTGTTTACTCTGATTCAAAAATGTGAATTATCATCAAAGTAGACATCATGCAAGACTAAAAATCTATGCAAGCTCCTACACATCATCTGACACTTTTGCTAACAGGTACTGTTTCAATATAAAACTTGAAATTTTGTAAATTATTTCATCACTCTAGAGATTCTTACCTTTGCCCTGATTCGGCAGTCTCGTCCAACTCATAATGGCATTTGTAGCTCTTTATGACAGCCACACCAGCAGGTAATTATTATTTCAGTTTTGGGGGTAAATACAGGCGAATATATTGTTAAAAGCCACCGTGTCCTCGAGAGATATACACAGCTATCAAAACGTCATGCCACGGGAAACCTACATGAAACACTGCCCTTATTTTAAGTGTTTCTAAAATCACCTATCTGAAAAATGTATGGTGGAGAAATTATTGGAACCATTTCCTTGTTTTGGTTTTATAGGTATTATGAATCATGCTGTGGTACTCTATACTGAACGATGTAAGAGCAGCAGGACAATGTCAAACTATGCACCTTAACAGACACAGTAGGTTCACACAACATTGCCGAGGCCAACTGTTTAAATATGAATCAAAAGTTAATGAAATGTAATATGTTTCTCAGCATACAAGGTGAGTAAAGAGATACCTGTCTATTTCTGTGCAACTTGTTGCTTATAGCATATAATAACAGTCAAGGAAATGTACCCACAAGTGCAGTTACAATGTTGTCTGTTAGGTGGCACCAGCCATCTAATATCTATGAAGAACACTAGCCAAAATGATATGATGGCAGGCATATACAGTGTATTAGGAAAGTATTCAGACCCCTTGACTTTTTTCACATATTGTTACATTACAGCCTTATTATGAAATTGATTTTTAAAAAGTCCTCATCAATCTACACAGAATACCCCATAATGACAAATCGAAAACAGGTTTTTAGTAATGTTTGCAAATGTATAAAAAAAAAGTATTTACAAAAGTATTCAGACCCTTTGCTGTGAGACTCAAAAGTGAGCTCAGGTGCATCCTGTTTCCATTGATCATCCTTGAGATGTTTCTACAACTTGATTGGAGTCCACCTGTGGTAAATGCAATTGGACATGATTTGGAAAGGCACATACCTGTCTATACAAGGTCCCACAGCTGACAGTGCATGTCAGAACAAAAACCAAGCCATTAGGTCGAAGGAAATGTCCAAAGAGCACCGGCCTTCATAGTACAGTGGCCAGACGTAAGTCACTCCTCTGTAAAAGGCTCATGGAATTTGCCAAAAGCCACCTAAAGACTCTCGCACCATGAGAAACAAGATTCTTTGGTCTGATGAAACCAAGATTGAACTCTTTGGCCTGAATGCAAAGCATCACGTCTGTAGGAAACCTGGCACCTTCCCTACAGTGAATTATGGTGGTGGCAGCACCATGCTGTGGGGATGTTTTTCAGTGTCAGGGACTGGGAAACTAGTAAAGATCGAGGGAAAGATGAACCGTGCAAAGTGCAGAGAGATTCTTGATGAAAACCTGCTCCAGAGTGCTCAGGACCTCAGACTGGGGCGAAGGTTCACCTTCCAACAGGACAATGACCAAAAGCACACAGCCAAGACAATGCAGTGGTGGCTTTGGGCCAAGTCTCTGATTGTTCTTGAGTGGCCCAGCCAGAGACCGGACTTTAACCCGATCTAACATCTTTTGAAGAGACCTGAAAATAGCTGTGCAGATATGCTCCCCATCCAACTTGGCAGAGCTTGAGGGGATCTGTCACGCCCTGGTCGAAATATATTATGTTTATTCTTCATTTATTCGGTCAGGCCAGGGTGTGACATGGGTTATTGTGGTGTGTTTTTGTCTTGGGGTTTTGTGGGATGTCTAGCGTTAGTCTATGGCTGCCTGAGGCGGTTCTCAATCAGAGTCAGGTGATTATCGTTGTCTCTGATTGGGAACCATATTTAGGCAGCCATATTCTTTGTGTGTTTCATGGGTGATTGTCCTTAGTGTCCTTGTTCCTGTATCTGTGTTAGTTTACACTAGTATAGGCTGTTTCGGTTTTCGTTACGTTCTTTGTTTTGTAGTGTTTGTATTTAGATTTGTGTTACGTTTTGTTCATTAAACATGGATCGCAATCTACACGCTGCATTTTGGTCCGATTCTCTTTCACCGCATGAAAACCGTTACAGGATCTGCAGAGAAGAATGGGAGAAACTCTCCAAATAGAATGTCACATTGTTAAAATACTGCTTCATCGTAATGTACAATCAAACACAAAATATGTGTAGGCTGTGCATACAATTAATTAAATGTTTGTGTTAGAAAACAACATATTTAAGTAATCCATGTTCCTAAAGTAGGCTATAGGGCTTTATATACTCAAGATGGAAATGGTTGGCTATTACATTGTTAACATAACATGTTATTATTATGTAATATAAACATATTATTGTTATATTATTATACATACTTGCATCAATAAATGTTTCTTAAATCTGATTAAATTAGTAATATTATCTAAAAAACAAAACTTAACTAATTAGAATTATATGTATTTGACCAAATCAGACAAGACAAAAGCTTTTCAATGGATGCTACAGATGATATCTGGCCATGGTGGATGTTGATGGCTTTCTCAATGGCGTATAGGTGAGTCACATCTTAAACTGTGTACACTGAATTGGTGTTATGGGGGGATATCATGCTGTGTAAACTATATTGAACTCTCTGTTTCCTGTGCCTGACTTCCCACTCACGACACCCAGAACGTTACAGATGGTAATTACATTCCCGAGTTCCCGGAGTGTCCTGTAAGGATGTAGGAGGTTGCATGAGCTAGGATCAGGGCCATCCAGCAGGTCTCCTATGTGGAGGAGCAGTGAAAATAGCTGAAGGAGTGAATAAAGAAGAGATGTTAGTGAATGTCCCACAATCTGCAGTGAATGCCATGCAGGAGTAGGATCCCGACACACTAATAGTGAAGGTGGATTTTGTTGTGTTTATAGCGCAAGTGATAAATTGTGCTACTCGAACTAATAAAAAAAATCAAAGCTATACATCATTGTCAAGGCGGCAAATAGATTTCTGGCTCTCCAAGGCTTTACGGCTGAAATATTACAGTGAGTACTGAATGACGAGGTTCCTCCTCCCAGGTTCATGAGCCTGTATAGTGATCTGACATTTAAATCCAACTGAAGGAGTTTTTGTTTGAAATTCAGGGTAGTAGCATGAATTTGGTTAGTGTTTTTTATTTATTAATTAGTATGAATTTGTTCATCAAAAACATATTTTATTTTAGGGGTATTTTTACTACCCCGTACAGCAGGTGGCGGCACTACACATTATGAGCGTAGTCTGTCAATAAACCTCAAAGAAGAAGAAGAAAAAAGAAGACCACCTCATGCAGTCAGGCCCCTACAGGGCGAGAGAGGCAGGTTGCAGTTTCCTGAGTTAGGAGTAGTGCAGATGTTGTCATATGCTGAGGCAGTGAAGAAAATAGAGTAAGATGGGTCATGGGCAGTGGCAAGCGGTCATTCAGGGCAGAGCCCCACCTGTTTTGAACCCACATTTTTAGCAAAAAATGTATAAATAAATACATACAATACATACATAAACAGTGGGGAGAACAAGTATTTGATACACTGCCGATTTTGCAGCTTTTCCTACTTACAAAGCATGTAGAGGTCTGTAATTTTGATCATAGGTACACTTCATCTGTGAGAGACGGAATCTAAAACAAAAATCCCGAAAATCACATTGTATGATTTTTAAGTAAAAAATTAGCATTTTATTGCATGACATAAGTATTTGATACATCAAAAAAGCAGAACTTAATATTTGGTACAGAATACTTTGTTTTCAATTACAGAGATCATACATTTCCTGTAGTTCTTGAACAGGTTTGCACACACTGCAGTAGGGATTTTGGCCCACTCCTCCATACAGACCTTCTCCAGATCCTTCAAGTTTTGGGGCTGTCACTGGGCAATACGGACTTTCAGCTCCCTCCAAAGATTTCTATTGGGTCAGGTCTGGAGACTGGCTTGGCCACTCCAGGACCTTGAGATACTTCTTACGGAGCCACTCCTTAGCTGCCCTTGCTGTGTGTTTCAGGTCGTTGTCATGCAGGAAGACCCAGCCACAACCTATCTTCAATGCTCTTATTGAGGGAAGGAGGTTGTTGGCCAAGATCTCGCGATACATGGCCCCATCAATCCTCCCCTCAATACGGTGCAGTCGTCCTGTCCCCTTTGCAGAAAAGCATCCCCAAGGAATGATGTTTCCACCTCCATGCTTCACGATTGGGATGTTGTTCTTGGGGTTGTACTCATCCTTCATCTTCCTCCAAACACGGCGAGTGGAGTTTAGACCAAAAAGCTCTATTTTTGTCTCATCAGACCACATGACCTTCTCCCATTCCTCCTCTGGATCATCCAGATGGTCATTGGCAAACTTCAGATGGACCTGGACATGCGCTGGCTTGAGCAGGGGGACCTTGCGTGCGCTGCAGGATTTTAATCCGTGACGGCATAGTGTGTTGCTAATGGTTTGCTTTGAGACTGTGGTCCCAGCTCTCTTCAGGTCATTGACCAGGTCCTGCCGTGTAGTTCTGGGCTGATACGTCACCTTCCTCATGATCATTGATGCCCCACGAGGTGAGATCTTGCATGGAGCCCCAGACCGAGAGTGATTGACCGTCACCTTGAACTTCCTACATTTTCTAATAATTGCGCCAACAGTTGTTGCCTTCTCACCAAGATGCTTGCCTATTGTCCTGTAGCCCACCCCAGCCTTTTGCAGGTCTACAATTTTATCCCTGATGTCCTTCCACAGCTCTCTGGTCTTGGCCGTCGTGGAGAGTTTGGAGTCTGTTTGATTGAGTGTGTGGACAGGTGTCTTTTATACAGGTAACAAGTTCAAACAGGTGCAGTTAATACAGGTAATGAGTGGAGAACAGGAGGGCTTCTTAAAGAAAAACTAACAGGTCTGTGAGAGCCGGAATTCTTACTGGTTGGTAGGTGATCAAATACTTATGTCATGCAATAAAATGCTAAACAATTACTTAAAAATCGTACAATGTGATTTTCTGGATTTTTGTTTTAGATTCCGTCTCTCACAGTTGAAGTGTACCTATGATAAAAATTACAGACCTCTAGCAAGGGCATTGAAGATGAAACGTGGCTGGGTCTTTCAGCATGACAATGATCCCAAAAACACCGAACGGGCAACAAAGGAATGCCTTCGTAAGAAGCATTTCAAGGTCCTGGAGTGGCCTCGCCAGTCTCCAGATCTCAACCCCATAGAAAATCTTTGGAGGGAGTTGAAAGTCCGTGTTGCCCAGCAACAGCCCACAAACATCACTGCTCTAGAGGAGATCTGCATGGAGGAATGGGCCAAAATACCAGCAACAGTGTGTGAAAACCTTGTGAAGACTTACAGAAAACGTTTGACCTCTGTCATTGCCAACAAAGGGTATATAACAAAGTATTGAGATAAACTTTTGTTATTGACCAAATAGTTATGTTCCACCATAATTTGCAAATAAATTCATTAAAAATCCTCAATGTGATTTTCTGGATTTTTTTTCTCTTATTTTGTCTGTCATAGTTGAAGTGTACCTATGATGAACATTACAGGCCTCATCTTTTTAAGTGGGAGAACTTGCACAATTGGTGGCTGACTAAATATTTTTTTTGTCCCACTGTATGTTTCAGTAAGATTGGATTTTTTAGCATTTATAGCAATGTTTAACAATTGTACTGCAGGGACAGAATGTAAATTGCAGAAAATTGAGGCATTTGTCACAGCTGCAGAGGTTTTAGGGTGTGCGAGACTTTTCCTCAGAAGAGTTACATGGTGTGTTAAGTGGTGTAAGGGAGTTATACTACAGTGTAATAGGTGGCGGTAAAGCAACATTTATTGGATGCCAACCGCCACTAAACATCATTGAAGAAGAAGACGCAGAAGGCCCAGACAGAAAAAATGCACTCTTTAGGACCCAGAAGGATTCTCCTTTGTCAGATTATGTAGGTCACTTTTCTCTCCCACAATTTTCTCTGTAACCAGCAGAGCCGACAGCCGAGCATCAGCTGTTCAACCGGCTTGGAATCAATCGTGGGGGACCAGGGAAATAGCGAAAAGTTTTACATTTATTTGCCCAGAAATCACATGTAGCCTTTGAACTTGGTCACTACCAAAACAGAGATGGAAATGAGGTATTTTTTAAAATTCATTTACACTCTTGGGGGATGTAAAGAAATCGAAAGATATGATTATTAATTTAATACACGATGTGCTACCTCGTTGCAGGTGTTGCTTGTGGCCACCACTGTGCTTCGTCCTGGTTCTTCTGACACCAGTAGCATCGCAATGGCCAGGTAAGCCCTAAGAAAAACTATAAACAATTTGGAAATGTAGCTGCTCAGATGTCTACAACTTGTTGGGTCTTTGTCTCTCGAAACGTCGTAATGTTACCGTTGACAGAAACGTTTGGGAAGAGTGTTGGTAATGTAGGGTTACCGTTTTAATAAAACAGTAACATATTGAAATACACTTAGACGATGGTTTTACAACTTTCATTGACCAAAACTATTGGAAGGTTGACACCTGTAGGCTAATGTAAGGTAGGGGCTGTCAATAGGCCTGTCTATGCTAAATTACCTTTTGTCCTGAAAATAATCTACAGTTATTTGGGAAATGCTGTTTGCGATGATGTAACTGTGCTATAATGTAACCAGCGTCAGCTATTAGAAACAGTGTCCGTGTCGTTTCTTATTGTAGACGGTAGATTACTTTCTTCGAGTCAATATTTATTGTATGAGTTATTTTATATTGGCACTGCTGATAAGGAACCATCAGGGGAGAAAAGAGTTGCAGGTGTACCGGTTAATAAACAACCTCAGGCTGTATTTCAACTTGCAAGGCTTTCTGAATTATTAATTTGATCATCCCTGCACGTTTTTTTTTCCTGAAATAAGTGTAAATGGACTGAGTGATTGATATATTTAATTCCATGTGATCTTATAGACCAATAACAGAGTTCCAAACCTGTTGGCCAATTAGAGCAAATTTTCAGTTTTCCTGCATTGGACCTTTAAAGCTGCATCCACAAAAAATCTCTCTGTCCAATTACAAAATGTGTAGATTTGCAGGAAAGTAGCTTGGAAACGGCAAAATGTTCTCTCTGATGACAAGAGCCAAATCTTTAAAATTTTCCTAGCCGTTGCCGGAGATTTGGTTAGTCTGGCCATGCACTGCAGAAGTCCTAGTAAAACTCATTGTATGCTATTTTTATCCAACTCTAGTTGTTTTCTGATTATGATGGGGTCCCTGATTAATTTGCCATCACCAGAGGGGTCCCCATTCCAAAAAAGTTTGAGAACCCCTGCTCTAAAGCAAAAATATTGGTGAAAGTAATAATACAATTAGTTTTCATTGGTATTTGGTGAATTATGTTGAACTGTGTTTTTAAGATTTTGGTCGATTCAGTGATAGTTGCTCAGTGAAAGTGTGTTCCATAGCATAGTCCCATGGATAGCATAGTTCCACAAGCGAACACTATGTGCTGGATTGACATTGTATACCCAATAAAGATTGAGAACTAGTCTATTGAACGTCGATAATCAGGTCAGGATGCAAAGAGAACGATATCTTTCATCTGAACTTACAATTCCACTTTGATGTGCACAGAATGGCTTTGGTCTGTTGACAGGGGCTTTCTCAAGTCCAAAGTCTGCCCTCAGAACTCACATTCCTTCACTGTTTGTCCAGTGTCTTGCTTTATATCTAACCAGAGGTTGGGATGGGGACCCTTGAGTAGAGCTGGGATGATAAAATGAAAATTAACATCACCGACATTGCCTTCCTCTTACCAAAGCATTTTGATTATGTTGGTCATTTACTACACAACTGTTTCTGTAAATTGTTCTAAAACCATTATTTAGTCAACAGTAATAACCTATGCATTATTTTAATACTTGCTATGAAAGTTTATGTGCCTATCCCTGTTTCACTGTGGGCTGCTGACTCTCACTCCCTCTCCCAACCGTGAGCAAATAGGAACTGAGAAGCACAAGCATGACCGTTGCTCAAAATGCTATTGCGGGGAAAAATACATTTTTCATAGCAGCTACTATTGTGGTTATAGAGAGGAGTTTCACAGCTTTCTATAAATATAGAATGTATTTCTCACCTCTTAATATTGAGTTGAGTGCACCACTTCACAACCGGATTAGGAACTAGTTAGTATGGTTTTCATGCTCCTGCAGTGCGCGCCGTGCAGTGAATATGCCTACATCAAGAGAGCGTAGTTATGGTAAAAAATGTTTTGATTTATCAGTATGTATTTTTGTTAATATCGCCCAGCTCTTCTCTGGAGTGTACTAAGCTCTACAGTGCACACTAGTCTTGAGAAAGTGGAGTTACATAATTTAGTATGGAATAGTTCCATTCTGAATCTCTGAATCTCACTGCAGCTCATTATTGAATTTTTCAAAGTTCTGTCCATTGAATTGTACAGCTGTCAGATTGAATACAGGGAGGAGATTGACACTTTACTCACTTACCTCATAGAAGCTGTAGTCAAAATTGATAGATTGGGGAGCATTATCTACATAAATGTAATAAATGTTTTGCAATCATTAATGACGCTTGTTATTGTGTTAATAGTAGTAAGAACTCACAAGGGAAAGCTTAGTGGTGTAATACTGTGAGTAGGTGTTATGTCCAACGAGCTGGGATATTTTACACCTGTATAATTTGGTCCAAATGTCTTTCACATGATTTAAATAACTATTGCTACATAAGAACCAAGTCAAACTAGAATTGAATCATGTTCACTTTACCTAGCTCATTGGGATACATTTCTCCATTTTAAACAGTGTATTGTTGAGACCAGTGCCTCTGATAAAGCCTTCAGACTTTTACAAAGTGCCACGTTGGCAGCAAATACTTCAGAAACACTCTAATTCCAGTTGAAAATACAATGTTGGCGACAATGCCGTGGAGCTTATGGTGCCATTAGTTTGGTGAATCCTTATTTGAGGCTAAATTGATTTTATTGATGTATTATATTAAGTTAAAATAAGTGTTAATTCAGTATTGTTGTAATTGTCATTATTACAAATAAAAAAAATAAATTGGCCGATTAATCGGTATCAGATTTTTTTGATCCTCCAACAATTGGTATCGGCGTTGAATAATCATAATCGGTCGACCTCTAATACACACATATTATTCATATTCCGGACACCTGCAGCTAATTTCCTGCAATTCTATCCAATGTGTTATGGGGTTTTGTACTGTGTTTTTATATACTGTATTCTCGATATACATTTGAATTCGTAAGTTTACAAACACTTGGGTTGGAGTCATTAAAACTCGTTTTTCAACCACTCCACAAGTATCTTTTTAACAAACTATAATTTTGGCAAGTCAGTTAGGACATCTACTTTGTGCATGACACAAGTCATTTTTCCAACAACAGACAGATTATTTCACTTATAATTCACTATATCACAATTCCAGTGGGTCAGAAGATTACATACACTAAGTTGACTGTGCCTTTTAAACAGCTTGGGAAATTTCAGAAAATGTCATGGCTTTTGAAGCTTCTGAAAGGCTAATTGACATAATTTGAGTCAATTGATGGTGTACCTGTGGCTGTATTTCAAGGCCTACCTTCAAACTCAGTGTCTCTTTGCTTGACGTCATGGGAAAATCAAAAGAAATCAGCTAAGACCTCAGAAAAAAATGTAAGACCTCCACAACTCTGGTTCATCCTTGGGAGCAATTTCCAAACGCCTGAAAGTACCACGTTCATCTGTACAAACAATAGTACGCAAGTATAAACACCATGGGACCACACAGCCATCATACCGCTCAGGAAGGAGACACATTATGTCTCTTAGAGATGAACGTACTTTAGTGCGAAAAGTGCATATCAAACCCAGAACAACAGCAAAGGATCTTGTGTAGATGCTGGAGGAAACGGGTACAAAAGTATCTATATCCACAGTAAAATGAGTCCTATATCGACAACCTGAAAGAAGCCACTGCTCCAAAACCGCCATAAAAAAGCCAGACTACTGTTTGCAACTGAACATGGGGGCAAATATCATACTTTTTGGAGAAATGTCCTCTGGTCTGATGAAACAAAAATAGAACTGTTTGGCCGTAATGACCATTGTTATGTTTGGAGCAAAAGGGGGAGGCTTGCAAGCCGAAGAACACCATCCCAACCATGAAGCACGGATGTGGCAGCATTATGTTTTGGGGATGCTTTGCTGCCGGAGGGACTGGTGCACTTCACAAAACAGATGGCATCATGAGGATGGAAAATGATGTGGATGTATTGAAGCAACATCAAAACATCAGTCAGGAAGTTTTAAAGCTTGGTTGCAAATGCATACTTCCAAAATTGTGGCAAAATTTACATTTACATTTAAGTCCATTTGGCAGACGCTCTTATCCAGAGCGACTTACAAATTGGTGAATTCACCTTATGACATCCAGTGGAACAGCCACTTTACAATAGTGCATCTAAATCATTTAAGGGGGGGGGGTGAGAAGGATTACTTTATCCTATCCTAGGTATTCCTTAAAGAGGTGGGGTTTCGGGTGTCTCCGGAAGGTGGTGATTGACTCCGCTGTCCTGGCGTCGTGAGGGAGTTTGTTCCACCATTGGGGGGCCAGAGCAGCGAACAGTTTTGACTGGGCTGAGCGGGAACTGTACTTCCTCAGAGGTAGGGAGGCGAGCAGGCCAGAGGTGGATGAACGCAGTGCCCTTGTTTGGGTGTAGGGCCTGATCAGAGCCTGGAGGTACTGCGGTGCCGTTCCCCTCACAGCTCCGTAGGCAAGCACCATGGTCTTGTAGCGGATGCGAGCTTCAACTGGAAGCCAGTGGAGAGAGCGGAGGAGCGGGGTGACGTGAGAGAACTTGGGAAGGTTGAACACCAGACGGGCTGCGGCGTTCTGGATGAGTTGTAGGGGTTTAATGGCACAGGCAGGGAGCCCAGCCAACAGCGAGTTGCAGTAATCCAGACGGGAGATGACAAGTGCCTGGATTAGGACCTGCGCCGCTTCCTGTGTGAGGCAGGGTCGTACTCTGCGGATGTTGTAGAGCATGAGCCTACAGGAACGGGCCACTGCCTTGATGTTAGTTGAGAACGACAGGGTGTTGTCCAGGATCACGCCAAGGTTCTTAGCGCTCTGGGAGGAGGACACAATGGAGTTGTCAACCGTAATGGCGAGATCATGGAACGGGCAGTCCTTCCCCGGGAGGAAGAGCAGCTCCGTCTTGCCGAGGTTCAGCTTGAGGTGGTGATCCGTCATCCACACTGATATGTCTGCCAGACATGCAGAGATGCGATTCGCCACCTGGTCATCAGAAGGGGGAAAGGAGAAGATTAATTGTGTGTCGTCTGCATAGCAATGATAGGAGAGACCATGTGAGGTTATGACAGAGCCAAGTGACTTGGTGTATAGCGAGAATAGGAGAGGGCCTAGAACAGAGCCCTGGGGGACACCAGTGGTGAGAGCGCGTGGCGAGGAGACAGATTCTCGCCACGCCACCTGGTAGGAGCGACCTGTCAGGTAGGACGCAATCCAAGCGTGGGCCGCGCCGGAGATGCCCAACTCGGAGAGGGTGGAGAGGAGGATCTGATGTTTCACAGTATCGAAGGCAGCCGATAGGTCTAGAAGGATGAGAGCAGAGGAGAGAGAGTTAGCTTTAGCAGTGCGGAGCGCCTCCGTGATACAGAGAAGAGCAGTCTCAGTTGAATGACTAGTCTTGATCCAAATCAGTCAGGTTTCAAGAAGGTCATTCTGAGAGAGATAGCGGGAGAGCTGGCCAAGGACGGCACGTTCAAGAGTTTTGGAGAGAAAAGAAAGAAGGGATACTGGTCTGTAGTTGTTGACATCGGAGGGATCGAGTGTAGGTTATGAATGCTTGTATTTATTTTATCACATTCCCAGTGGGTCAATGGCTTAAGGACAACAAAGTCAAGGTATTGGAGTGGAAATCACAAAGCCCTGACCTCAATCCCATAGAAAATGTGTGGGAAGACCTGAAAAAGCATATGCCAGCAAGGAGTCCTGTAAACCTGACTCAGTTACAGCAGCTCTGTCAGGAGGGATAGGCCAAAATTCACCCAACTTATTGTGGGAAGCTTGTGGAAGGCTACCTGAAAAGTTTGACCCAAGTTAAACAATTTTAATGCAATGCTATCAAATACTAATTGAGTGTATGTAAACTTCTGACCCACTGGGAATGTGATAAAATAAATACAAGCATTCATAAATCATTCTCTCTACTATTATTCCGACATTTCACATTCTTAAAATAAAGTGGTGATCCAAACTGACCTAAGACAGGGGATTTTTACTAGGATTAAATGTCAGGAATTGTGAACAACTGAGTTTAAATGTATTTGGCTTAGGTGTATGTAAACTTCTGACTTCAACTGTATGTACTGAGATCATGTGACGGATCATGTGTATCACATGATTGCACACAGGTGGACTTAATTTGTAAAATAATGTGACTTCTGAAGGCAATTGGTTGTACCAGATCTTATTTAGGGGCTTCATAGCAAAGGGGGTGAAGACATATGCACAAGTTTTTATTTTATTTTTTATTTCACTTCACCAATTTGGACTATTTTGTGCATGTCCATTACATGAAATTTAAATTTTAATGCAACAAAATTGGAAAAACTCCAAGGGGGATGAATACTTGCAAGTTTTACAAGGCACTGTGGGTAGGGTAGTGTGACTATGCATAGATAATAAACAGCGAGTAGCTGCAGCGTAAAAAATGGGGGGGAAATATTCCAGGTGGCCATTTGATTAGCTGTTCGGCAGACTTATGCCTTAGGGGTAAAAGCTGTTAAGAAGCCTTTTGGACCCAGACTTGGCATTCCGGTACCGCTTGCCGTGCAGTAGCAGAGAGAACATTCAATGACTAGGGTGACTAGATACTTTGGCAATGTTTAGGGCCTTCCTCTGTCACCGCCTGGTTTAGAGGTCCTGGATGGCAGGTATCTTGGCCCTAGTGATGTACTGGGCAGTACACACTACCTTCTGTAGCGCCTTGCAGCCGATGGCAACTGCTCGGTCATACTAGGCAATGATGCAACCAGTGCTCTCTGCTCTCTGGTGCAGCTGTAGAACTTTTTCAGGACCTGAGGACCCATGCCAAATCTTTGCAGTCTCCTGAGGGGGAATAGGCATTGTTATGCCCTCTTCACGACTGTCTTGGTGTGTTTGGACCATGATAGTATGTTGATGTAGACACCAAGGAACTTGAAGCTCTCAACCTGCTCCATTACAGCCCTGTCGATGAGAATTGGGGCGTGCTCTGTCCTCCTTTTCCTGTAGTCCACGATCATCTCCTTTTTCTTGAGGGAGGGTTTGTTCTGGCACCACACTTCCAGGTCTCTGACCTCCTCCCAATAGGCTGTCTTATCATTGTCAGTGATGAGGCATACCACCGTTGTGTCGTCAGCAATGATGGTGTTGGAGTCATGCTTGGCCACACAGTTGTGGGGGAACAGGGAGTACAGGAGGGGGCTGGGCACGCACCCCTGAATGGCCCCTTTGTTGAGGATCAGCATGGCACATGTGTTGTTGCCTACCCTTACCAACTGGGGGTGGCCCATCAGGAAGTCCAGGATCCAGTTGCAGAGGGATGTGTTTAGTCTCAGGGTCCTTAGCTTAGTGATGAGCTTTGAGGGCACTATGCTGTTAAACGCTGACCTGTAGTCAATGAACAGCATTCTCATGTAGGTGCTCCTTTTGTCCAGGTGGAAAAGGACAGTGTGGAGTGCAATAGAGACAGCATCATCTGTGGATCTGTTGGGGCAGTATGCAAAATGGAGTGGGCCTAGGGTTTCTGGGATGATGGTGGCGATGTGAGTCATGACAAGCCTTTCAAAACATTTCATGGCTACAGGCGTGAGTGCTACGTGTTGGCAGTCATTTGGGCAGGTTACCTTGGTGTTCTTGGGCTCAGAGACTATGGTGGTATGCTTGAAACATGTATTTATTACGGACTTGGCCAGGAACAGGTAAAACATTTAAGTGAATCAGAGTACATATCCTGGGAATCTGTCTGGCCCTGCGACCTGTGAATGTTGAACTGTTTGACGATCTTACTCACATCGGCTACGGTGAGCGTGATCACACAGTCGTCTGGAACAGCTGCTGCTCTCATACATGCTTCTGTGTTGCTTGCTTTGAAGCAAGCATAGAGGTAATTCAGCAACCCTTTGTTGTCCATAATATTTTGCAAGACCTGCCACATCCGACAAGCTTCGGAGCCGGTCTAGTAGGATTCAATCTTAGTCCTATATTTATGCTTTGCCTGTTTGATGGTTCGTCAATCAAGGTCAATGGCAGCTTCCACAGGTATAACAAGCAGTGAACAGCTACCATGCTCATTCTGTTCAGGTGGCGCAATTAGAGCTGGGCGAATGTATGTTTTTGCGTGATATTCCAAAGGTGGGAAGGCAGGCGACCCAAGCTTAGGCCAAAATAAGCCCAGAGAAACGCATTGAGTTTATATTGGACAGAATGTGGTGAGAGTGATACCTCTCGCGTCACCTCTTCCTCTCTGTTTACACACACACACAAGTAGCTCCCCCTGCCACAACAACAAAGACGAGATCACTTCTTCCTCTGAGAAGGGTCTTCAACTAGCTATGCATTTGAGGTTTGATCCAACCTTTGTAAAGATACCATTTTTATGTCTCAACTACTCAAATTGCGCAGAGCAGACACTGCTAAAATGGGAGAATTAACAAACATTTATTGTGGAAAATTAATTCTTAGTTTGTCGTGCGCAGCATTCCAGTACCAGAAAACATCTGAACTCATGAGGGGCTGCAGTTGCTCGCATTCCCACATCCAACATAATTTTTGTTAATTTTGATCAATTCCACACAGTTTGCCATAGTGTAGAGCAAATTTGCTGTTTTAAAGCAAGTCTACTGCAATTCTGCAAATATTCCCGGTGGCGGAGCGAAATGTCTTATGGCTTGGGGGTAAAAGCTTGGTAGCTGGTAGCTGACGTGCACATTTTTTTGTTAACCTTTTATTTAACTAGGCAAGTCAGTTAAGAACAAATTCTTATTTACAATGATGGCCTACCAGAAAGCAAAAGGCTTCCTGCGGGGACAGGGGCTGGGATTTAAAAATAATAATAACAATACATTGACATATAAGAGAAACTGCTGATGCCCAACACGCTTTCGAAATTGTTCCTTGTGTATTCTACCATTCTTTCTTTGCAATGTTGACTGAGTTCCTAAATTAATCGGATACATTTTTTGGGGGGAATTTAATCCGTGGGCCTTTAGTTGCCCATCCCAGATATACGGATTTGGCAACTTGTTCTCTTTCTGAGAAGGTAGGCCACATGGTTTCAAAAAGTGGACAGGCTAGCATGCTGTTCAAACAGCTGGAGACAGACAGAAGAGTGTGTTCATAACCATTTAACTGTTCTGTCTTGTTGGCTAGCAAACAGATTCAAGTTGGCTAAACTTGAAATATAGAGATTAGCTGGCTACTCACTATCACGTGGGCTTGTGGTTGAGAGATTGTTTGAGAGCTGTGTTCTTTTTCTATAATGCCTGCTACAAAGTTAATAATTGTTAGTGAATGTGCACTATGCATGATTCTGGTTAAATTTGTAACAAAAATATTTTAATGGACTGACTTGAAAGCCAGATCAGTGATTATTGTAAACAAATGAGTGTGTCTTATGATTGTGGAAGGTTTATATTTAGCCTAGGTATAACTTCACAAGACTTGAATTCCATTATATTATTACTGAGTGTTTTGAAATGCAGTGTATTTGACCTTTTATTATACAACAAAGCTTTTTTGCAGAGAAAACATTTAGCTATAGATCATGAATCATCCATAGTTTTAAAATAACTGAGATATATATGATTTCAGGCCATGTCTCCCAGCCCAAGGCCATGGTGTCTAATCCATAGATTTTCCGGTCAATAAACTGATTTACCCATGGTTGAAGTCTCTAAGCGTGCCCATTGTCATGGCTGGGAATGTTGTTGCTAGGACATGAGTCATGGTGTAGTACAGTTTCTTGCCCACTCTATGCAAAGTGCCACTGTAGCCTGGCCAATAATTTAACCCACTTGACTGTTGTGGGAACTGGGAATAGCTGGGGGTTGAAAGGTTGTGTGCGTGTGGCAAATAGTTCAACCCACTTGACTGGTATGGGGGTTGACGTGTGTGTGTGTTGCAGGCAGGGCTCTGCAAGCTAAAGTCTTGCTGTGTTTGGGTTCTAATTATATTATTAATTGTAAATACTTGCTAGTACTCACATATTCCATTACTCAGAATTAGGGATGCACAATATATCGGAATCGTCCGATATTAGCTAAAAATGCCAACATTGGTATCGGCCCGATGTCTGTCTAGTTTAACGCCGACGTTAAAAACCAATGTCAAAGCTACGATGCATACCTAAACACAGCAAAAAAAAGAAATGTTCTCTCTCTGTCAATTGTGTTTTATTTTCAGTAAACTTAACATGTGTAAATATTTGTATGAACATACGATTCAACAACTGAGACATAAACTGAACAAGTTCCACAGACATGTGACTAACAGAAATTGAATAATGTGTCCCTGAACAAAGGGGGATTCAAAATCAAAAGTCAATCAGTATCTGCTGTGGCCACCAGCTGCATTAAATACTGCAGTGCATCTCTTCCTCATGGACTGCACCAGATTTGTCAGTTCTTGCTGTGACAGCCTTATTTTAAAATTGATGGGGATTTTTTATTTATTATTTAATTCAATCTACTCACAATACCCCATAATGACAAAGCGAAAACAGGTTTTTAGAAATGTTTGCAAATGTTAATAAAAAAAGCTATTCATTCCCTTTACAAAGTACTTTTTGAAGCACCTTTGGCAGTGATTACTGCCTCGGATTTTCTTGGGTATGACGTTACAAGCTTGGCACACCTGTATTTGGAGAGTTTCTCTCATTCTTCTCTGCAGATCCTCTCAAGCTCTGTCAGGTTGAATGGGAAGAGTCGCTGCACATCTATTCTCTCTCCAGAGATATTAAACTCTGGGCTCTGGCTGGGCCACTCCAGGACATTGAGACTTGTCCTGAAGCTACTCCTGTGTTGTCTTTTCTGTGTGCTTATGGTCGTTGTCCTGTTGGAAGGTGAACCTTCGCCCTAGTCTGAGGTCCTGAGAGCTCTGGAGCAGGTTTTCATCAAGAATCTCTCTCTCTTTGCTCCATTCATCTTTCCCTTGATCCTGACTATTCTCCCAATCCCTGCTGCTGAAAAACATCCCCACGGCTTGATGATGCTGCTGCCACCACCATGCTTCACCGTAGGGATGGTATTGGCCGGGTGTTGAGCAGTGCCAGGTTTCCTTCAGATGTGACTCTTGGTATTCAGGCCAACGAGTTCAATCTTGGTTTCAGCAGACCAAAGAATCTTGTTTCTCATGGTCTGAGAGTCCTTTAGGTGGTTTTGGCAAACTCCAAGTGGACTGTATTGTGCCTTTTTTACTGAGGAATAGCTTCCTTCTGGCCACTACCATAAAGGCCTAATTGTTAGAGTGCTGCAGAGATGGTTGTCCTTCTGGAAGGTTCTCCAATCTCCACAGAGTAACTCTGGAGCTCTGTCAGGGTGATCGAGTTCTTGGTCACCTTCCTGACCAAGGCCCTTCTCCCCCGATTGCTCAGTTTGGGTGGGCGCACAGCTCTAGGAAGAGTCTTGGTGGTTCCAAACCAATTTTTTTGATGCCCTTCCCCAGATCTGTGCTTCGACACAATCCTGTCTCGGAGGTCTACGGACAATTCCTTCGACCTCATGGCTTGGTTTTTGCTCTGACATGCGCTGTCAACTGTGGGACCTTTTTATATAGAGAGCAGTGTGTTTCCATATCATACAATTATTTAATCCATTTTAGAATAAGGCTGTAATGTAACAATTTGTGGTAAAAGGGTAGGGTTCTGAATACTTTCCGAATGCACTGTAAATGTTAATAGACATGGGTACTCCAGCAAAAATGTTATATTTGGGCAAATTCGTTTTTGCTCAAATGCTTTCCATTAACGTCTATCAGGTTAGCAGCACATTGAAGTTCAAAGACTAAGTTGAATCGTGAAAATATGCATTACACAAAGTATCCCATCCAGAAATGCCATGTTTGTCCCTGAGAAGGTGAGGTGGAGAAACCTCTGTCGTCACTCAAACCAGCTGCTCTCTTATTGCGTTTACATTTGAATGTCCTTCAGATAAAAAGTGTTGGTCTTAGATCATAAAGCAGTGACCACTCTGAGGTGAGATGATTATTCCTGCGTGGTTCTAGTTGGAGATGTGGAATGAACTTTGGGAGTGATTTTTGGCCTGACTCCTAGCATAATTGTTGGCCATCTGGAAAGGTTGCGTGTGGCTTAGTTGGTAGAGCATGGCGCTTGCAACGCCAGGGTTGTGGGTTTAATTCCCACAGGGGACCAGTACTAATAAAAAATGTGTGAAATGTTTGTACTCGCTACCGTAAGTTGCTCTGGAAAGCAGAAACCCCTCCTCCCGAATGAATTGTGTCACAGCATGGTGACCAGGGCTTTGAATTTTTTATTCAAATGTGCAATCTGTAGCTTTCATCTCCTGTCAAGTGTGGCCCCCAAACAATTTTTTTTGTTTGCCTGAATGTGTTTTCTAGTTGGCTTCCCATTTTATTTTGAACTGGTGAAATGAAGTTAATGTTTGTACCTTTTTTAACCGCATGAGAGATCAATTGCTTGGGTTCACAACGGGTGGGTCAAAACGAGTAAATGAAGATTCGGTTTGGTTACAATTATGTAAACAAATCATGCCTCCTTTTGCCAAGCTCCACGTTCAAATCACCCCTCCGTCCACTTCGCTTGCCTTCACTGAATGGGGCACCGTTATTTCATCACCTCCAACGCGTTCAAAGGATCAGACGTTTAAGACTGAAAAGCCCAATATGGATTGACCATGCAAGGACTGCTTCAAGCAGGATGCACAGCCATCTGGTTTGCATGCCCTGCCAGAGGACCCTATCATGCAGAGCAGGTCATTGGAGTTCGCTGGTCCCTAGTGGTGGTGAGTACACCTGTAGCTAGACCATAGACTGCTGGTTATGTATCTGCTTATGTGTATTTTGATAATCATTTTCACTCTCATTGCTAGCATAGCTGACATTTTAGCAAGCAAGCTACCCTAACTAGAAAGCTGGCTAATGTTAGCCTACCTCAATACAACCCGGATTTGGTTTGGAAACACTATCATTTCTAAAGAAGGCATATAATTATTAGGAAAACCTTTTGTCATGATTGAGACGCCAGATTGACTTTAGTTGTAATATAACTTTAGCCAGCTAACTAAGATTGAGGGACCACCGTATTTTAGATGGCAAACATAGGCATTGGTAGCTATTTTTGAAGAACTTTGTGGCTCAGTCGGTAGAGCATGGCGCTTGCAACGCCAAGCGTCGTGGGTTCGATTCCCGCTGGGGCCACCCATATGTAAAAGTAGTGGCCCCAGCCGACTTGTAAGTCGCTTTGGACAAAAGCGTCTGCTAAATGGGATATATTTTTATATATTTAACTTTGCTAGTAACAGTAATGGCAACATTGGCATCTCTCTAAAGTAAATGTGACAACATCATAATATATATTTCCTACTAATTATTTGCCTACTTTAGCAATGTCATTGTGTTTCCAAGCCACTCTTAGTGTAATTTAGACTGTCACAATGGTCTCAGACTTTTTCCACATTTTGTTACATTACTGCCTTGTTCTAAAATGGATTACATTTGTTTTTTCCTTCATCAGTCTACACACTTTCCCCTAATGACAAAGCAAAAACAGGTTGTTAGAAATGTTTGCTAATTTATTAAAAATGTACAACTGAAATATCACATTTACATATGTTTTCAGCCCCTTTACTCAGTACTTATGTTGTAGCTCCTTTAGCAGTGATTAAAGCCTGGAGTCTTATTGGGTATAACGCTACAAGCTTGGCACACCTGTATTTGGGGAGTTTCCCCCATTCTTCTCTGTAGATCCTCTCAAGCTCTGTCGGAATGGATGGGGAGCGTTGCTGCACAGCTATTTTCAAGTCTCTCCAGAGATGTTTGATTGGGTTCAAGTTTGAGCTCTGGCTGGGCCCACTCAAGGATATTCAGAGACTTGTGCCGAAGCCACCACTGCATTGTCTTGGTTGTGTGCTTAGGGTCGTTATCCTGTTAGACTGGCGCAAAGGTTCACCTTCCAAGGTCCTGAGTGCTCCAGAGCAGGTTTTCATCAAGGATCTCTCTGTACTTTTCTCCATTCATCTTTCCCTCAATTCTGACGTGTGTCCCTGCCACTGAAAAACATCCCCACAGCATGATGTTGCCACCACCATGCTTCACCGTAGCGATGGTGCCAGGATTCCTCCAGACGTCATGCTTGGCATTCAGGCCAAAGTGTTCAATCTTGGTTTCATCAGGCCAGAAAATATGTTCTCATGGTCTGAGAGTCTTAAGGTGCCTTTTTGGAAAACTCTAAGCGCCCTCATGATCCTTTTTACCGAGTGGTTTCTGTCTGGACACTCTACCATAAAGGCTTATTGGCGGAGTGCTGCAGAGATGGTTGTCCGTCTGGAATGTTCTCCCATCGGGTTCTTGTTCACCTCCCTGACCAAGGTCCTTCTCGCCCGATTGCTCAGTTTGGGCGGGTGGACAGCTCTAGGAAGAGTTTTGGTGGTTCCAAACATCTTCCATTTAAGAATGATGGAAGCCACTGTGTTCTTTGTGGACCTTCAATGCTGCAGACATTTTCTGGTACCCTTCCCCAGATCTGTGCCGCTGCATAATCCTGTCTGGGAGCTCTACGGACAATTCCTTCGACCTCATTGCTTGGTTTTTGCTCTGCCAAGCGCTGTCAACTGTGAGACTTTATATAGACAGGTGTGTGCCTAAATAAGGGGATTCTGTTTTTATTGTTAATACATTTGTAAACGTTTCTAAACTTGTTTTCGCATTGTCATTATAGGGTATTTTGTGTAGATTGCTGAGGTTTTATTTCATCCATTTTAGAATAAAGCTGTTACGTAACAAAATGTTGAAAAAGTTGAGGGCTTTCCCAAGGCACTAAGTATTTGATGCAGCTATGGTGGAACTAGTTAACCCATGTCTGACTACAACAGTGTACTAACTAGCAGCAACAAACTCAAACCAACCCAGGACCATAGCGAAACATGTCAAAGTTGGTTGCATAGTGTAACGGCGTCACTAGCCTGAATCTAATCCAATCTGGAGCCATTCAGTCTGCATCTGTAAAGCATAGAATGAGCTTCCAAACAAGATTACACTATTTCCCGAGCTATGTTTATAATTGAGAGATGATGACAATCGTTTACCCTGTTTTTCAAAGTGCACAGTTGGGTACCAGACTGATCCCCTGGTCATGAAAGGATGCCGGGACCTACGAGAAGGAGCAAAGGTGGGTATCATAACATGTCGTCCACAATGTGATTGCAGTGGTTTAGCGACCTCAAAATAATTTCAATAATTGTTCACTTGCTATTTTCACAGCTTGGCAGGCAAGACCTCAGAATAAAAGTATCATGCGACACAAGTACTCGAGTTACTGCCCTGATGACACAGGCGGCTTCATCAACAACAGGCAATGTGTTATGATGTGAAAAAATTCTGTTTGATAAACTAGTAAGCTCATTCCCCAGTCAAGCAGCTACAACTAGTAGAGTATTTTTTGTTGTGAAGTGCAGTAACAAAAATCTTTGTCCTTTAGACAATTCAATTCACCACTTGATTGTCTATAAAATCACCCTGTCACAGGCCTTCCCATTCATCACCACCTCATAAGATTGCCTGCTGCAGTTTGCAGCCGAACATGCAGCATAGGGAAGACCAGCAATTGTACAAATACACAAGGTAACCTTCGTTACTTTAATACATTTGATAACCCAATTGTGAAACATAATTTATGTAAACTGACATTTATTTGTTACTTGTTTTCTACTTGGATGCATATAATGTCCAGGGCATAACCTAGTCTGGTGGAACCAGCCTGATCGCTGTCTTCATTCTTTTTCACTTTCTATTTCACTTCAGTTATAAAATGTAAAGGTGAACGCAGCGAACAGGTTAGTTCCACCAGGCTAATCATAACCATCATTAATAATGTAATACATGCTCTGTCTGTGTGTGACCGACCAGTATTTTTGGTGAGGCCAGGAGCTGATCTTTGCAACAGTGCCCATCAATGGGGCTCTGTCAAAGGCCTCACCTCTTGCTTGCTCACCAACATTCGTCAATGGGGAGAACAGAATTCTGTAGGTTTAGTCAGACCTGTTCAAACTTGAACATAGTATATGTTTTTGTGTCAGATATTACGTATCCCTAACTACCATTGGTATTAGAACAGTTACTGTGTGTAAGTGTTCACAGATACATGAGGTACAAAGAGACCTGGCACTCAACACATCCACAATGAGGTGATGACTAATAATACAGTACATCACAAATGTCCAGTAATACAACACCCTTTTCATTCCATGTGTCAGTGATGAACTCTGCCTCAGCTCTGCCTATTTCTACAGATGGACTGGAAATGCTATTGCCAGACTGCAGCCTCAGTCATTTGATGGGGAGACCATAATTGGCTAGATTCAGTCTGATCTGTTCAAGCTTCAACATAGTACTTGTTTGTGTGTCAGATGTTACCAATCCTAACTGCCATTGGTAATAAAACAGTGATGATGTGTGCATGTGTTCACAGAAACATGTATGGAACCTGCACATGGAGACTTCCAAGTCCAAACTGACAGACGGCCTAGATACTGACATTGGAAAGACCTGGCATTCAAATTTTACTACACAACTTTTATTTGTACTGTCTTTTTTTATTATTCAATTGAATGGTATCAGTCAAATTGTATTGTGCACCAGGATTAGGGAACTCCTGTTCTATACGGGACACCACACAGGAAGGTATGGCCACTCTGGCATGTTTGCCAAGATAGCCCCATTACCACCAGACAAAATGCCACAAGGCATAGGCATCTGTATCAGCTGGGAATGACAATGAAAAGTGCACATTGTTATATTAGCGGAACAATACTTCTGTGGTATTATGCAAAGGGTTATTTATTCTACATGGATTTCTTCCTACATTTGAAAGTTATTATCAAAACACTTACTTTTGAATATCTACATAAATTCAGCAATTGCATTCTCATTTTACTCTGTAGGCTACTGACCTATTCAATGTTTCCTCTGGCATCTCACCATACATCTGTCTGTAGTTATTGAACTCAACCTGCAGGACATTTGTTGTGATTGAGTGGGGCGAAACAGCTGTGGTCAAGGTTCTGACAGGTGGGTGTGTCTTGGTGGTGGCAAGGACATACCCAAGAAACAGCCACATCAAACAACATCCCCAAGCCAACGCGCGTTTGGCTTCTGTCATGGCCGCCAGCATTTCTTGAGGAGGAAGCCAAAAAATGTGATATAGATTCTGTACTCCTATAAAGATGATAGACCAGTCCCCTCTCAAATATCTGCTTTGAACCATCAGACATTGGATTCTGATGTGCGCACAGAATAGGGGGTTAATGTCAACAAAAGCGGTGCTATTTGCTATCATCTATCTTCCCTTTCAGGAGAAGTATTTTACAAAACATCCTTTAGAATCGCACTGACAGCTGTTATTAGTATTTTAATGTGCTGTCTCCGCTTACTGTTTCAGGTGCTCTCGCCCAGACTCATACCAGCCCAATGTCAAAAAACTGGTTTGACAGTTCCAAAACACAGAGGGAAACAATAATTACTGCTTATGTTTTAAGGACGGTGGATTTGTACCTCCACTTCTTGTGTACCTAGCCATCTCCAGTGATAACAGCACACTGAGCCACCTTCTAGCTCACATAAGTCTTTCCTGTTCAATGTGAAACCCTCACTTGTTTGCTCTTCTTTCACAGCTGTAATGTAAGTGAAAGCTAACAGAACTTGATGCTTCACCCAGCAAATGACAGGTCTCCCGATACCATGTTTCCCTGAAATTGCAATTCACTTCAGAACGGGGTGCCAAGTAGAGGTCTGAGTGGGACTGATTTTTTTTTCCATCCCACTCCTGACTGCACCTGCAGCTTTTCATACCACATACGCCCTCTGGCTTTCTGTCCGACTCGCTCCCACAAGAACTGGTCCCGAACCCAACCGCATTCCCGCAATGTTATTTTAGGTGTATGTAATGGAACTCTCTTGCCAGCCATGGTCCAGGCAATTTTGTGCCCTATAATATAATATAGGGCACATAATAATATCAAAATCTGCAAAATAACCAGCTATTCTTAATTAAGTTGCCCATTATATTAGGTAATCTGCATTAGGCCTACTGGGCTATACCTACCAATAGATTAAATGTAATTTGTAGAGAGCAGAGTTGGAGAGAGAGTGGACACTTGCACATAAGCCTATCTTTTTAGGAGAGGGATGATTTTCAGACGGACACAGATTTGGGTGATCAATATACATTTTTAGGAAATGAAGTAAACTACAGTAAATTTCCTTGGAAAGATAACCTCATGCTTCACCGCCCATGCATAGGCTGTAGCTTACTCCTCTTGATTTCGCACAACGAACTAGGTTGGCATAGGCTAACGCATACAAAGCAGAAAGGCTTTCCAATCAATCTGCGGGACCCCAAAAATATTTTAATCCCAAAGTTGTCCATCTGACCGCCTGCTCCCACCTGCAGCATGAAAAATGCAGAGCGAGCCACAGTGATCTCTGTCAGGACTCGCATATTGAAAAAAAATATTTGTAGATATACTGTTAAATGGTATAGGTCATTCATTTAAAGTACATATTGAAGTTAGAAGTAAAAGCCTACAACTATTTTAGCACTGTTTCATGCTGCGGTGAGACGAGCCTACTCCTTCCTCCCCGTCAGGGATCGCTCCAACTCTCGCACCTGTACATAGCCCATCTATAATTTAGCTCAAACATCTCTTCCCCTACTGTATTTTGCTCCTTTGCACCTCATTATTTATATCTCTACCTTGCACATTCTTCCACTCCAAATCTACCATTCCAGTGTTTTACTTGCTATATTGTATTTACTTCGCCACCATGGCTTTTTATTTGCCTTTACCTCCCTTATCTCACCTCATTTGCTCACATTGTATATAGACTTATTTTTCTACTGTATTATTGACTATGTTTGTTTTACTGCATGTGTAACTGTTGTTGTATGTATTGAACTGCTTTGCTTTATCATGGCCAGGTTGCAATTGTAAATGAGAACTTGTTCTCAACTTGCCTACCTGGTTAAATAAAGGTGAAATAAAAATAAAAAACTGCTGACCCTCCACATTGTACAGCACCATATTTTCCGTTACATCCAAACGCCATAATATTAATCAAATCAATTAAGCAAGTACCAGTCACAATTTGACACACCGACTCATATCTAGGGGCATTTTCCATTAGGATCTGTGAGAATATCTGAGAATACCTAAGGGGCTTTTATCCTTTTCTAAATGAATTTATAATAATTATCACTTTGTTTAAATAGTTGCAATATTTTGGAGATTTTGTTTTCATTTAACCAAAGAGTGAGTGAGAAAAAGCCAATTCTTGAACATGGGGTGAGAACTTCTCACCAATTTGTAAATAAAGCCAGTTTGTTATTTAAGTTCCTCCAGATACAAATAATAATAATTTGAATATTTAGCTGGCATCACTTGCTTATATTCAGTCAACACATAGTTGAATTTGGAAGTTTAAATGTGAGCTGCTCTGACAGCTGGTGCTTAAAGCTGGTGAGGGAGATACGCGTTTCTAGTTTCAGAGATTTTTGTAGTTCGTTCCAGTCATTGGCAGCAGGGAACTGGAAGGAGAGGCGGCCAAAGGAAGAACGAGAGCGTACAGGTCACAGTGGTGGGTAGTATATGGGGCCTTGGTGACAAAACGGATGGCACTGTGGTAGACTGCATCCAATTTATTGAGTAGGGTATTGGAGGCTATTTTGTAAATGACATCGCCAAAATCGAGGATCGGTATGATGGTATGTACAAGGGTATGTTTGGCAGCATGGGTGAAGGATGCTTTGTTGCGAAATAGGAAGCCAATTCTAGATTTAACGTTGGATTGGGGATGTTTGATGTGAGTCTGGAAGGAGAGTTTAGTCTAACCAGACACCTAGAATATGTGGACAGCTACAAATACCTAAGTCAGAACCGTCCAGAGTAGTGATTTTGGACGGGCGGGCAGGTGCAGGCAGCGATCATTTGAAGAGCATGCATTTAGTTTTACTTGTATTTAAGAGCAATTGGAGGCCACGGAAGGAGAGTTGTATGGCATTGAAGCTCGTCTGCAGGGTTAACACAGCATCCAAAGAAGGGCCAGAAGTATACTGAATGGTGTCGTCTGTGTAGAGGTGGATAAGAGACTCACCAGCAGCAAGAGCGACATCATTGATGTATACAGAGAAGAGAGTCGGTCCAAGAATTTAGCCCTGCTATCGAGTCTGCCGATGAGGATGTATGGATTGACAGAGTCGAAAGACTTGGCCAGGTCAATGAATACGGCTGCACAGTATTGTTTCTTATCGAAGGCGGTTAAGATATCGTTTAGGACCTTGAGCGTGGCTGAGGTGCACCCATGACTAGCTTTGAAACCAGATTGCAGTACAGTACTGGGCTATTTTGCTCAAGAATCCCTGTGTCGTGTGGACGAGAGACCGGGGTTCAAATCCCTGTCGTGGAGGAAGGAGTAGGCTTGTCTCAGAGCAGCATGAAACAGTGCTAAAATAGTTGTAGGCTTTTACTTCTAACTTCAATATGCTCTTTAAATGAATGACGTTACTGAGTCAGGTTTGTAGGCCTCCTTGCTCACCCACTCTTTTTCAGTTCTGCCCACACATTTTCTATGGGATTGAGGTCAGGGCTTTGTGATGCCCACTCAAATACCTTGATTTTGTTGTCTTTAAGCCATTTTGCCACAACATTGGAAGTATGCTTGTGGTCATTGTCCATTTGGAAGACCCATTTGCGAACAAGCTTTAACTTCCTGGCTGATGTCTTGAAATGTTGCTTCAATATATCCACATAATTTTCATGCCTCATGATATCGTCTATTTTGTGAAGTGCACCAGTCCGTCCTGCAAAAAAGCACCCCCACAACATGATGCTGCCACCCCTGTGCTTCACGGTTGGGATGGTGTTGCTCTGCTTGCAAGCCTCCCCCTTTGTCCTCCAAACATATAATGATGGTCATTATGGCCAAAATTTTCTATTTTTGTTTCATCGGACCAGAGGACATTTCTTCAAAAGTACAATCTTTGTCCCCATGTGCAGTTGCAAACCGTAGTCTGCCTTTTTTTATGGCGGTTTTGGAGCAGTGGCTTCTTCCTTGCGTAGCGGCCTTTCAGGCTATGTCGATATAGGACTCGTTTTACTGTGGATATAGATACTTTTGTACCTTTTTCCTCCAGCATCTTCACAAGATCCTTTGCTGTTGTTCTGGAATTGATTTGCACCTTTCGCACCAACGTACGTTCATCTCTGGGAGAGAGAACACATCTCCTTCCTGAGAGGTATGACGGCTGCGTGGTCCCATGGTGTTTATACTTGCGTACTATTGTTTGTTCATGGTACCTTCAGGCATTTTGGAAATTACTCCCAAGGATGAACCAGACTTGTGGAGGTCTTCAATTTTTTTCTGAGGTCTTGGCTGATTTCTTTTGATTTTCCCATGATGCCAAGCAAGGAGGCAAGCAGTTTGATGGTAGGCCTTGAAATACATTCACAGGTACACCTCCAATTGACTCAAAGGCTAACTGACATCATATCAGAAGCTTCTAAAGCCATGACATAATTTTCTGGAATATTACAAGCTGTTTAAAGGCACAGTCAACTTAGTGTATGTAAACTTCTGACTCACTGGAATTGTGATACAGTGAATTATAAGTTAAATAATCTGTCTGTAAACAATTGTTGGAAAAATACTTGTGTCATGCACAAAGTAATGTCCTAACTGACTTGACAAAACTATAGTTTGTTAACAAGACATTTATGGTGCGGTTGAAGAATGAGTTTTAAAGGCTCCAACTGTAAATTTCTGACTTTAACTGTGTTAAGAATATCATGGAATATTTGCACGTTTTCATTTGTCCTTGCTTATCTCAGAGCAGAGCAAACCGGTGCTGAAATAGACATCCGCAGTGGGAAGACTATGTTTTCTGTGTGTGTCTTCCTTCAGTTACACATCCTTGGAATAGCAGAAAAGCACTACGGTCCGAGCGGCCCTTGCTGTGCCTGGTGAGAAGTTGGTCAAGTTCTGTTGTCAGAAGACGAACCCACCTTGTATGTTGACTCTGTCGGAGGTGGAGTTCCAGAGCTCACAGGTGTGCCTGTTATGGATTGTGGCTCCATCTCGTTCCTGGCTGTTTGCAACGCATGAGTTAGTCAATGATTCGTCTGACAAACAAACTTTGCGTCCTGCAGTCCCAGGCATGGATCAAAGCTGGCGAGACATTCAATAACGTCATCTTCACAGACGAATCAACCGTGGCCCTTGAGCAATTTGCTCAAAATTGCTACAGAAAAAAAGAAGATCAAGAAGATTAACGAAAGCATAAAGATGTTGATGAAGAAATGTTTTGAGTTAGAAATGTAAACACTTTTGAGTACTTAAGTACTTTTGAGTACTTAACATGCAAGTTGAGGGATTTTCACAACAGTTGCCGGGCTATAAATAGTCTATTGTCCTGCTAATAGGAAACATTTACATGATGGGCTACGGTCTTTATTGTATCCCCAATGTCACACATTTGTATCTACCTTTCCAATTGCTTTTCTAGTTTGGGATTTACAAATGTGCGCTTTTAATTATTAGTTACATTGTTTTAGTTCGAACTTGCAGACTTTTTTTCTTTAAATGATTGTTTTATGTAGGATGCTACATTTTTGACCTGTTACAATTGTAAGTAGGCCTAATAAAAAAATCCTACTTCTATTTGGCTGTTCAGCCTCATAGCCTACCTCAGCAGTTATTTTTTATAGGTCTAGGCTCCAAAGAGATAAACTCCAATTTCAGCCTTCTTGTTGTTTGTGAAGTCAAATTAAGATGAAGATTATTGTTGAAAGAATTGCTCGACTGGTGTAGGTTTTCGCCATCTGTTAGGGTGCAATACTTGCATAACAAGTTAGCTATATTTTCAGCACCAGCCACTGATCACCTCCGATTGATTGCGCTGTGGTTGCCGCCAGTTGTTTTTAAAATTGAATCTTTATTTAACTAGGCAAGTCAGGTAAGAACAAATTATTATTTACAATGAAGGCCTATCCCGGCAAAACCCGGATGAAGCTGGGCCAATTGTGCCTTGTCCTATGGCACTCCCATTCACGGTCGGATGTGATACAGCCTGAATTTGAACCAAGGACCATAGTAAAGCCTCTTGCACCGTGTGTAGGTAGATGTGGAAAGATGGATACAGATGATTTGTTGCAAGTTGGGGTGGGGGGTTGGGTTCACAACAAGCTTGGCTATTAGACAATTCTTTAGTAAAGGTTGAATAGTCTATTGTTCAGCTAATAGCCATCCTGCTACGCTTGTGAAAAATAATAATAATACTTTTTCCACTTTCCACATGTTAAATATTCCAATTGATAGTGTTTTTAGCCACAATCGGCCCCAACCCCAATTAATTCATTTGGGCACAGTTCATAGCGTGCTGGACTTCGTGCTAGAATGTTGTGAGTTCGAAACCTGCTTGTTTCTGCTTGTTTCATTACATTGTTATGCCGGTCTCAGCAAATAGGCTGGATTGTTACTACCATCTCGTTCCTCGCTCTCTTCTACGCGTCATTCAGCACGCTTGTGGGCGTGCTGGCAGGATGTACTGTTTTTTATTCTGTATATATGAATTACAAATCTGCCTTTACTTAAATCAAGTTTCTAGTCTATTACATAGTTACAATGTGTAATCATTGATGTCCCAGGAGCAGGAGTGGTAAACACTGTTGAAGTATATAATTGTAATACATACTTGCAGACACGGCATCATTCAAATAATGGAGTTTGATACACCTGGTATTGGCTATGACTGAAAAAAACTTGCTAAAATAGCGATTTTCCTAAATTAACTTTATAACAAAGAAATATGCACAATAGTTTGCAATACGCATAAGCTGTGACGCTGGGTACCTCTAATTCACGCGGTGTAAGCTCACAACTTTTATATGAACTGTGTGCTGAGCAATGACTGTGGCTCTGTCTGGTGGGAGATTGATTTGCAGTGGATGGAAAAGATGTTGGCATTCAGATGTGCTCATGCCCTTCACACACTCACCTTTTGCAAGTTTTTTTTTATCCACTTCCACAGTGGAAGAACATGAGTTAATCATTGAATCAACATTTTTCATCAGACATTTGACAGGGACTTGTGTGGGTGTATGTGTGTTTCTGCTAGAACAGAGAGTGCCAACAATCAGTGCTCTGCTCCGATGCTCAACCCTTATTTTGGTTGATTGGAAATCAACATGGACTTTTGAAAAATCTGTATTCCACCTTCAACACCTTCATACGAAAGTGTTCCTGTTCACTCCAATCGGCCCTCTCAATGGTCAAAGAAGCCCTGAGAACCTCCATAATTAAAATGCCAGTGATCCAAGAAATCCGCAGCCTAAAGGTTGATGAAAAATGTATGCGCATAATGTTCAGGATTAAAGTGTGATTTCCCTCTTGCTCACTTTCTTTTATTATCCGATTTCCTCCAACCCCATCAACTGGTAAACTCTTGCTCAGCATGAAACATTGATGACCCTCTTCCTACGTGGAGCGCCCCTCTCTACATTGAGAGGTGGGAGCTGGTGGGGTGCCAGCTATAACCACTGATGGCTGTGGACAGGCAACTTCCGCTTACCCGCATGTTAAAAAGCCCATTCTGCTAATTATAATTCTGTCGAGGGGCAGTGGGAACCACAGTGGTCAAACAAAGAAATGGTTCCAATCATAAAAGTAATCTTGTCCGAGAGAGATTTACACGGTTATCAAAACGTAATGCCAGGATAAGCCTACACGAAAGACAGCACTTATTTGAAGTCTTTTGAAATCTAAAGTCTTTCTTTTTTTTCAACCCCCCCCTTTTTCACCCCAATTTCGTGGTATCCAATTGTTAGTAGTTACTATCTTGTCTCATCTCTACAACTCCAGTACGGGCTCGGGAGAGACGAAGGTCGAAAGCCATGCGTCCTCCAAAAGACAACCCAACCAAGCCGCACTGCTTCTTTATACAGCACGCATCCAACCCAGAAGCCAGCTGCACCAATGTGTCGGAGGAAACACCGTGCACCTGGCGACCTGCTTAGCGCGCACTGCGCCCGGCCCACCACAGGAGTCGCTAGTGCCTGATGAGGACAAGGATATCCCTACCGGCCAAACCCTCCCTAACCCGAACGACGCTAGGCCAATTGTGCATCGCCCCGTAACCTCCCGGTCGCGGCCGGCTGCGACAGAGCCTGGGCTCTAACCCAGAGTCTCTGGTGGCACAGCTACCACTGCGATGCAGTGCCTTAGACCACTGCGCCACCCTGCCTTAGACCACTGCGCCACCCTAAAGTCTTTCTAATATTCTAACCATTTCTGTTTGACCACCAGGTTTTATGGGTATTATGACTCATACATAAAAAATAGATTTATTTGTCAGATGCTCCGAATACAGCAGGTGTCAACCTTACTGTGAAATGCTTATTTACAAGCCCATTAACCAACAATGCATTTCAAGAAATAGTTAAGAAAATATTTACTTTGATTACTTTAAAATAACAATAAAATAACAATACTGAGACTATATACAGTGGTACCGGTACTGAGTCAATGTGCGGGGCTACAGGTTAGTCGTGGTAATTTGTACCTGTTGGTAGGCGTGAAGGGACTGTGTAAATATTCTGGGTGGTTATTTGATGTATTGTTCACCAGTCTTATGGCTTGGGGGTAGAAGCTGTTAAGGAGCCTTTTGGACCTAGACTTGGCCCTCCGGTCTCGCTTGCTGTGCGGTAGCAGAGAGAACAGTCTATTTCTTGGGTCTATGACTCTATGACAAGTCTATGACTTGGTATCTGGAGTCTTGGGGAAACAAATGTGGCCTTCCTCTGCCTAGTATATAGGTCTTGAATGGCAGAAAGCTTTGCCACAGTGATGTACTGGGACGTATGCACGACCCTCTGTAGAGCCTTATGGTTGGATGCTGAGGAGTTGCTATACGAGGCGGTGATGCAACCAGTCAGGATGCTTTCTGTTGCAGCTGTATAACTTTGTGATGATCTGGGGACCCATGCCAAATCTTTTCAGTCTCCTGAGGGGGAAAAAGTGTTGTCGTGCCCTCTTCACGACTGTCTTGGTGTGTTTGGACCATGATAGTTTGTTGGTGATGTAGCCACCAAGGAACTTGAACACTTGAGCCTCTCCGCTACAGCCCTGTTGATGTGAATGTGGGTGTGTTCGGCCCTCCTTCTTCCTCTAGTCCATGATCAGCTCCTTTGTCTTGCTTATGTTGAGGGAGAGGTTGTTGTCCTGGCACCACACTGCCAGGTCTCTGACCACCTCCCTATAGGTTGTCTCATCGTTGTCGGTGATCAGGGCTACCACTTGTGTCATCAGCAAACTTAATGATGATGTTGAAGTTGTGCTTGTCCACGTAGTCGTGGGTGAACAGGGAGTACAGGAGGGGCCTAAGCACTAAGCTGTAGTCTCAGCCTAATGCTGAGCTGTAGTCTTGCTCACATTGGCTACGGAGAGCGTGATCACACAGTGTCCGGAACAGCTGGTGCTCTCATGCATGCTTGACTTTTGCTTGCCTCAAAGCGAGCATAAAAGGCATTTAGCTCATCAGGTAGGCTCGCGTCACAGGGCAGCTCGTGGCTGGGTTTACATTTTGTAGTCTGTAATAGTTTGCAAGCCCTGCTACACCCGACAAGCTGGTGTAGTAGGATTTAATCTTAGTCCTGTATTGATGCGTTGCCTGTTTGATGGTTCGTCTGAGGGCATAGCGGGATTTCTTATAAGTGTCCGGATTAGTGTCCCGCTCCTTGAAAGCGGCAGCTCTAACCTTCGCTTCCGGAAAATAGTCCGGTCTGTGCTATCAAAATCAGTCCTGTATCCTAGCATCCGTATCGTCTGACCACTTCCGGATTGAGCGAGTCCCTGGTACTTCCTGCTTTAGTTTTTGCTTGTAAGCGGAATCAGGAGGATATAATTATGGTCAGGGTTGCCAAATGGAGGGCGAGGGAGAGTTTTGTATGCATGTCTGTGTGTGGAGTAAAAGTGGTCTAGTTTTTATTTATTTTTCCTCTGATTGCACGTGTCATGCTAGTAAAAATGAGATAAAACGCATATAAGTTTGACAGCATTAAAGTGCTGCTTATGGATCAGCATTTTATTCTTTTCTTATTGCCTTATACAGCTCATTGAGTGCGGTCTTAGTGCTAGCATCGGTTTGTGGTAGTACATAGATGGCTACGAAAAATATAGATAAACTCTCTTGGTAGATAGCATTGTCTACAGCTTATCATGAGGTACTCTACTTCAGGCGAGCAATACCTCGAGACTTCCTTAATATTAGACATTGCACACCAGCTGTTATTGACAAATAGACCCCCCCCCCGCACACCTCTTGTCTTACCAGGTGTAGCTGTTCTGTCCTGCTGATGCATGGGAAACCCAGCCTACTGTATATTATCTGTGTCATTATTCAGCCACGACTCTGTGAAACACAAGATGTGACAGTTTTTAATGTCCTGTTGGTAGGATAGTCTCGAACAGAGATCATCCTATTTATTCTCCAATGATTGCACGTTGGCCAATAGAACGGATTGTAGAGGCGGGTTACCCATTCGCCAATGAATACTCACAAGGCACCCCGATCTCCACCCCCTGTATTTCTGTCTTTTCTTCATGTGAATGACAGGGATTTGGGCCTGGTCTCGGAGAAGGAGTATATCCTTCACGTCGGACTCATTAAAACCTCTTTGGGCTAGGTGGGACGCCAACATCCGGTGAAATTGCAGAGCGCGTAATTCAAAGTACAACATTCGGAATATTAAAATACAAGTGTCTTACATCGTTTTAAAGCGTAACTTCTTGTTAATCCAGCCGCTATGTCAGATTTCAAAATAGCTTTACGGCGAAAGCACACCATTCGATTATCTGAGGACAGCGCTCCGCATACAAAATTGCAAACATTTTCCAACCAAGCAGAGGCATCACGAAAGTCAGAAATAGCGATAAAATAAATCACTTACCTTTGAAGATCTTCCTCTGTTTGAAATCCAAAGGGTCCCAGCTACATCACAAATTGTCATTTTGTTTGATAAAGTCCTTCTTTATATCCCAAAAAAGTCAGTTTAGTTGGCGCACTTGACTCAGTAATCCACCGGTTTCCCTCTTTCAAAATGCATACAAATGAATCCCGAAAGTTAACAAAAAACTTTTTCCAAACAAGTCAAACAACGTTTCTAATCAATCCTCAGGTTCTCTAATATGTACATAAACTATCAAATTTAAGACCTGAGAATAGTATGTTCATTACCGGAGATAAATAACGGAGTGTGCACTCTAATCCACGTGCGCCACAACACTACAGCCGAAATGGGAGCCACTTAGAAAAACTACAAATTCTAGCTAATTTTTCTAAAAACTAGCCTGAAACTCTTTCTAAAGACTCTTGACATCTGCTGGAAGCCCTATGAACTGCAATCTGGGAGGATTTCCATTGATTTCCCTGAAGACAGGCATTTTAAATGGTGTCGCGTCCAAAACAACGTTTTCCGGATGGATTCTCCTTGGGTTTTTGCCTGCTATGTCAGTTCTGTTATACTCAGACATTATTTTAACAGTTTTGGAAACTTTCGAGTGTTTTCTACCCAATACTACCAATTATATGCATATCCTAGCTTCTGGGGCTGAGTAACAGGTAGTTTACTTTGGGCACCTCATTGATCAAAACTTCTGAGTACTATCCCCTATCCCAAAGAAGTGAAAGAAAAGCTCTTCGTCCAGGTTGAGGTGTGTAACCACTGTTCTAATATCCATAAGCTCTTTTTGATCATGAGAGACGGTAGAAGCGACATTAAGTACAACATAAGTTACAAACAATGCGAAAAAACACATAAAATAGCACAGAAGCCTTTAAAACGGCAGCCATCCCCTATGCCGGCATTATAATACGCTTACTATCTACTCTATTAGGTACTCTATTCACAGGAACACGTTGGGAGGAGGGGGAGGCTTTTATGGGAACCCAACCTTTTCCACAGCATCCAAATGCAAATCTGGGAAGAGTTTTGGTGTTAGGTGACTGTTTCATGTCCCAGTTTAATGACGATTCAGGATATAATAGCAACATTTAGGCTATGTCTCCACAGCTTTCATGAAACTTGTATAATCATGATCCCTTTAAGTAGGACGTAGCCTTGCTAGGCCTAGTATTGTGCAATTAGTTAGTTTTGTGACTCTTTATTAACCAAATGAAAAGTTCAGAAATATAAGTGGTAATCGTTTATAAATGCCAGAGTTTTTGAAAAACATTTTAAGGCGTAATTCTCTTAGTGCTAAATCATATGCTTTATGTTCGTCTAGTTCCATTAACATCAGTCAGTACGTCAGCACTCTGTCTGAATGATGGTTGCCATGGCTACTAGGTACAGACTTGTTAGACACAAAGCAGTGTTTGGCCCCAGTGAGAGGGAGAAACTGGATCCCCGGACCTGGTACTTTGTCCCCTTCTTCAGCTTTAAGGAGTGTTTACATGTTTACAGGGAAGAACAAAACCAGAGAGCCCCCCCCCCAATAGAAATCCATACCATTGAATGGAAACTGAATTGGAATAACTACCATTGTAAGGTAGTTATTAAATAAAGGTAACCAAAAGTAAAGTTTAAAGCTATGCAGTGGGGAGAAGCTTTCTCAAGGCCCTATATATATTTACATTGCACCTATTTGGACCTCAGTCATGGCTATACCCCTCTTCCTCCTCTTATCTCCTGACTGACCATCAAGATGGGCAGCCGTTTCAACATCTGAAAATTCCTCCTATTCATCTGTCCTTCAGGAGTGGCAGTCTCCATAGACAGTTCTCGTCTCGCTTGCTCACAAATCTCACACCATGGGGGGGGGGTGAAAGAAAATTTGCCCCTGGGTAGGGGAGATTAACATTGAGTGCACAGCGACAAAAAGGGGATTTGCAGAGTCTGTTACCTCGTCCTCTGGTCTCTTTACGGATGCCGATAATGGGGGTTGTGGGTTGAATATGGCATAAGTTGAAACGCACATTTTTTTTTTTGCTCGTCTGTAGATTTTTATTTTTTAATGCAATACAGATATTTTGATTTGACATGTACACATGCATAGATATACTAAATTCAGGGGGGGGGGGTTAAGAAATTTTGGGCAGTATACTGGGGTATTTGGAAAAAGCCACGTTATATGTTTGAAGTTTTTCAATATTTTTTAATATTTGTAGCTACTTTTTGATGTAAATTCCTGGAGTCAACTTGTGTAATACTTTAGGAGATAAAGTAGATTGCATTCTTCATTTCACCTGCCACATTATTTTACATTATGAATCTTACTGTAGTTCCCCAGAACAGTTGAGCCAGTCATGTGTTTGTTTGTAAATAGCACAACGGGAGATAACAGGAGCTGGTGAGTCCATAGTGTTCCAGATCTATCGGCGAGTCTATGTTGTGTGGCCCACATGAGGTGATGAAGTTACACTTGTATGTAATTCACTACTAAATGTTTGCCATCAGTTATCTCCAAATGGCAATCTGCCAGAAGTCAAAGCACTCTGGATGTGTTATCTGAACAGCTGCCATTTGTTCCATGTGCTTCCTACTAGCATTTTCTTTCTCCTCCTTTATTCTCCCCTCTGCTCTGTGTACAGATGCATGTTTTTCTGAAGGAAGAGCAGCATCACAACTTTGTTCATTTGCACAATTTCGCTCATTTACTTTCGCTTGTAAATGTCCACACACTGAAAATGACACCCAGTAGCTACTAGCTATGCTTGCATAATTTGAGCTGGATTTGCTTGTCTTTGCAGTTACTTTGTTGGTTTTTGCTTGTTAGAATTCAGCGAACAGCGTCTATGATTTCGCTATTAGATTGCCATACAGCTAAAGCCTAGAATTAAGTAATTACAAAAGTTTGACTTCTCTGTAAAGCATGAACACTGCTCTTGTTTGGTCTCTTGTGGGGGCATTCCCTGCATGGGTCATGCCACTGCATCCTCTAATATCTCAACAAATATCTCAGTGTCACCTAACAGCTATCAACTCCTCTGCTTGAATCTGGTTCTAGGCTGTATTGTGTGCTTTTGTGTTGGGTTGAGGTTTTTGATCGTTGTAGAGAAACTCTCATCTTGCCATGACTAATGGTATATAAGAAGGTAAAACATGTTCACTAAAATTCTCTTAAATGTTCACTAAAACCAAAAGGTGTTGAGTATTCACCTCCCTTTTAGAATATATTATCAATGGACAATATTGGCTGCAAGGTGCCTCGAAGAGGCACAGAGAAGGGACAAGAGGGTCTCCTTTCACAAAAAGCCTGTTTCAGCACTTGATGCCAAAGAGCCAAACTGAATGCCCCAGCTCAGAGGCTGCTAAGGTCTCATTCGTGAATCGAGTGTGGGGTGGACAATGAAGGAAGCCCTATATTCACTTTGGCCGGTGTGGCCAGATGGCACAGTGCCATGCATTGAGATACACAGAGAGGATAAGAGGAGAAGGTGACTTAAGCCGACCGTAGGGTCGTTAAAGCATTTTAGGGAACCAGTGAAATATTTCAAGGTGATTATTTTGGCCCAAGCCAGTGACATTATCAATCTTGCTGAGTGGGAGGTCCAGCAGTCTTGACATGTCTGTCATTATTGGCCCGTTGGCAGAAATATCCAATGAGGCTCCATTTTGTGCCGTCGGAAAGAAACTAACAGAGGCGGGCCCTATGTTTTCACGTTGCCAGTTTGCAGCCATAGTATCTTGTTCTGAAAATGGACTCTTCTTCTGGAGATATCTTTTTTCTGTCTCATATAGAACCGACACGCTGTCAGATACATACAGATTTGCATTGCCTTGAGTTTCCTGTCTTGAAGCTGCCGGTCTCAACTTAATAGCCCACAGCAAGGTGAAAGTAAAGAGACAACCTTGTCAAGTGGATTCTGTGCCTCTCAGTATGGCGTTAACTGGGCTGGGAGGTTGGTTAGAATCGGTTTGTTCACCCACACCCTACAGCTAATATTACTGTCTTTGTATTACTCTCAAAGGTGTGAGGGATATATTTCTTTAGTTAATATAATACTTCCCTCCCACTCTACTGTATTCTCTTTTCTCCCAATGTCTTTCTTTTTCTTCCTCACTGAGTGAAATAAATACCCGGTAACGTTATACCACGCCTCTGACAGAGAATAAATGTTGATGTTATCATGTGCTTATATGAATGAAGTTGTAATGTCTTATCGTGGCAGAGAGCAAATATCTTCCTCTCAATCCAGAGTAATATTTGCCTGCCCCAGAATGTCTGCCTGCCTTCCACCTTGAAATTGAATGCTTCCCTCTTATCACACACACCAAGGAGCAGTCAAAATGTTTAGTCCATATTAGTTATGCTATATTATACTCCTTATCGTTTATAGCTGGAGAATGTCACCTATGGCTGCTAAGATAATTCAGTGATTCAAGTCACATTTCCATTCCTTGTATGAACATATCACAGCAAGTGTGTAAATAGAGTAGCTGTCATAAACAAGCTGCAGATGTCAGTTCTACGTACCCGCCTGTAACCCTTTAATTACAGTGCATTCTGAATGTGGACCCCTTGACTTTTTCCACATTTTGTTATGTTACAGCCGTATTCTAAAAATGATTAAATCATTTTTTTCCCTCATCAATCTACACATAATACCCCATAATAGGCAAAAACTGTTTTTTAGACATTTTTGCACATTTATTAAAACAAAGAAACTGAAATGTCAGATTTACATAAGTGGTAAATTCAATTGGTTGTACGTGATTTGAAAAGGCACACAGCTGTCTATATAAGGTCCTACAGTTGAAAGTGCACGTCAGAGCCAAAACCAAGCAATAAGGTCGAAGGAATTGTCCATAGAGCTCCGAGACAGGATTGTGTTGAGGCTCAGATCTGGGGAAGGGTACCAAAAAGATTCTGCAACATTGAAGGTCTCCAAAACCACAGTGGCCTCCATAATTCTTAAATGAAAGAAGTTTGGAACCACCAAGCCTCTTCCTAGAGCGAGCCACTCGGCCAAACTAAGCAATCGGGGGAGAAGGGCCTTGGTCAGGGAGGTGACCAAGAACCCAATGGTCACTCTGACAGTGCTCCAGAGTTCCTCTGTCAAGATGGGAGAACCTTCCAAAAGGACAACTATCTCTGCTGCACTCCACCAGTCAGGAATGATGCAAAGATGAACAGTGTGAAGTACAGGGAGATCCTTGATGAAAACCTGCTCCAGAGCACTCAGGACCTCAGACTGGAATGAAGGTTCAACTTCCAACAGGACAACGACCCTAAGCACACAGCCAAGACAACGAAGTGGCTTCGGGACAAGTCTCTGAGTGGCCCAAACAGAGCCCGGACTTGAACCCAATCGAACATCTCTGGTGAGACATAAAAATAGCTGTGCAGACACTCTCCCCGTCCAACCTGACAGAACTTGAGAGGATCTGCAGAGAAGAATGCGAGAAACTCCACAAATGCAGGTGTGCCAAGCTTGCAGCATAATACCCAAGAAGTCTAAAGCCTGTAATTTGTAAAAATTTCTAAAAGCCTGTTTTTGCTTTGTCATTATGAGGTATTGTGTGTAGATTGATGAGGGGGAAAAAACAATTGAATCAATTGTTTTGAATAAGGCTGTAATTTAACAAAATGTTGAAAAAGTCAAGGGGTCTGAATACTCTCCGAATGCACTGTACCTACCTTCTAAGTGTTGCCAAATCACTTCCATGTAGCCAGTGACTGCCAGACTGAATTCTCTCTCTCCCCTGAGATCAAGAGTGGCCACAATTTTCAAAAGTCCCTCTCATGGATTAACATGCCTTACCTTGGTTTTAGGGAAAGCAGAGGAAGAGAGCCGTGGCCTGCCTTTACTCTTTTTGCGCTAAACTGCCCACTGGGGGACAATGAAAGCTGGCACCCTTCTTCATTCTCGGCCAGACTTAATTGAGGGCCTGATATTGTCATCCCGATGAAAGTTCCCTTTTCCCGCCCACTTTTCCTCCTGTGTACCTGGGCCTCTGATGTAGCTACAGGCTGAACGTCATCCCCTCCAAGCTATGTGACTCTCTTTATTACTGCGAATTAAAATGTGATTTGAAGGTAGGGGTAATCTTCATTTTGGCTCTTGTGGTGCTTATAAAGGGGCATCCGACCCTATGGGGACTGTCTTCCATCAGCATTCAAGGGAGACTGACAGTGTCTGCTTTTTTTGTGTTGCTTGAATATCAGAAAAAGTTCCATCTGCTCATTAGAGGTCGACCAATTAATCGGAATGGCCGATTAATTACGGCCGATTTCAAGTTCATAACAATCGGAAATCTGTTTTTTTGGGCGCTTTTTACATTATTATTATTATTTTTGTTTTATATACCTTTATTTAACTAGGCAAGTCAGTTAAGAACACATTCTTATTTTCAATGATGGCCTAGGAACGGTGGGTTCAGGGGCAGAACGACAGATTTTCACCTTGTCAGCTCGGGCGATCCAATCTTGCAACCTTACAGTTAACTAGTCCAATGCTATAACGACCTGCCTCTCTCTCATTGCACTCCACAAGGAGACTGCCTGTTACGTGAATGCAGTAAGCCAAGGTAAGTTGCTAGCAAGCATTCAACTTATCTTATAAAAAACAATCAATCATAATCACTAGTTAACTGCACATGGTTGATGATATTACTAGATATAATCTAGCGTGTCCTGCGTTGCATATAATCTGATTGAGCATACAAGTATCTAAGTATCAGACTGAGCAGTAGGCTCAGCAGCAGGCTCGTAAGCATTCATTCAAACAGCACTTTCGTGCATTTTGACAGCAGCTCTTCGTTGTGCGTCAAGCATTGCGCTGTTTATGACTTGAAGCCTATCAACTCCCGAGATGAGACTGGTGTAACCGAAGTGAAATGGCTAGCTCGTTAGCGCGCGCTAATTGCGTTTCAAACGTCACTCGCTCTGAGCCTTCCAGTAGTTGTTCCCCTTGCTCTGCATGGGTAACGCTGCTTCGATGGTGGCTGTTGTCGTTGTGTTGCTGGTTCGAGCCCAGGGAAGAGCGAGGAGAGGGACGGAAGCTATATTGTTACGCTGGCAATACTAAAGTGCCTATAAGAACATCTAATAGTCAAAGGTTAATGAAATACAAATGGTATAGAGGGAAATAGTCATATAATTCCTATAATAACTACAACCTAAAACTTCTACCTGGGAATATTGAAGACTCATGTTAAAAGGAACCACCAGCTTTCATATGTTCTCATGTTCTGAGCAAGGAACTGAAACGTTTAGCTTTCTTACATAGCACATATTGCACTTTTACTTTCTTCTCCAACACTTTGTTTTTGCATAATTTAAACCAAATTGAACATGTTTAATTATTTACTTGAGGCTAAATTGATTTTATTTATGTATTATATTAAGTTAAAATAAGTGTTCATTCAGTATTGTTGTAGTTGTCATTATTACAAATAAATAAATAAATAAAAAATTGGCCGATTAATCGGTATCGGCTCTTTTGGTCCTCCAATAATCGATATCGGTACCGGCGTTGAAAAATCATAATCGGTCGACCTCTACTGCTCATTATTCCACAAGTATAAGATGTCCTTGACAGTCAGCACCCAGGCAGCGAGGATTAACACAGAGGAATGGGAAATGGAACTCACTGTGCCCTAGAATGAGTTTGAGCCAGTCACAGGTTCACAGACTCTATGCCCTCTCAAATACATTTCCAGTGGGCGAGCTGACATTTTTCGTTTTTCGCACTTTGGGATCTGTGTTGGGCCTGAGCCCTCTCGTGTCAAGGGCCACATAAACCTACAAAGTGAAGCTCTATGATGAAATGGGGGATCCTTATTAAATACAAAAGAAAGTACAAATTTCTTCACAGTCAAATCTACTGTCAAAGTCTAGATATGCATTGACATGATCTTGGCGTGCAGTGCAAAGCTGAAATGCAATACTCAAGCGTGTGCCTTGCTGTTTCTAAGAACTGCAAAAGGACAAAGAGCTGAGCTGACCATGGAGTGATCTAACAGACTCTGTTTCCCTCAGACCTGAGCAGCACTCAAAATGAGATCTCCATACACATTTTCTGATGAATCCTTCCCCCCTTCAATGAAGAATCTTATTTATTTATGCATTAAAATGCATCAACAAGCATGAAAAATGGATCCCCGAACCCGTGTATAAAGTTAGAGGATGTGCATATGTGTCAGGATTTGGCCAGGGTTGTTCCGGGTTTTGGTCACTAGATGCCCCCATTGTGCTTTTTGACCTTATGTTTTTTCCCTTGTTCCCCATTATTATTTGCACCTGTGCCTCGTTTCCCCTGATTGTATTTAAACCCTTAGTTTCCGTCAGTTCTGTGCTCTGTGTTTGTATGTTAGCACCCAGCCCTAGTGTTCTGTGTATTCTTGTCGATTCCGGTGGATGCTCTTGTGGAATTCTGTTTTTGTTTTTGAGTATCTCTTGAGGCTTTTTTGTGCTATTCCTACCACCTTTTGGATTTGCCATTTTTGTATTGAAGGACTTCTCCTTTTTACTTTATTAAATACACCGTCTTAAGTACTGCTGTGTCTGCCTCATCTTCTGGGTTCTGCTGACTATTCGTGGCTCAGTTGGTTAAGTGACTGTTTCTCACTCCGGAGACCCAGGTTCGTAACCGGGTTCTGACAGAAGGCTCTGTGTTTCTGTCAGGACCCGGTTACGAACCTGGGTCTCCGGAGTGAATGGTCAAGACAAAAGTGTTAAGTGCCTTTGAACGGGGTATGATAGTAGGTGCCAGGCAGCCCAGTTTGAATGTGTCATGAACTGCATCGCTGCTGGGTTTTTCATGCTCAACATTTTCCCGTGTGTATCAAGAATGGTCTACCACCCAAAGGACATCCAGCCAACTTGACACAACTGCGGGAAGCATTGGAGTCAACATGGGCCGGCATCCCAGTGGAATGTTTTCGACACCTTGAAGAGTTCATGCCCCGACGAATTGAGGCTGTTCTGAGGGAAAAAGGGGGATGCAACTCAATATTAGGAAGCTCTTCCTAATGTTTGGTATACTGTGTTTTTTCACATACCTAGAATGCGTCATGAACGATTGCGTTGTTTCCCCACTATTCGTTGATTTCGGTAGTGCATCCACATATCTAATTGACCAGCCGTTGTCAAAAGCTAAATGAGTATGACATCTGGGCATTTAAAGTATACTAGTTTTGTTTATGTCGCATACTATTAAACTTTTCTTTCACATATTCAAAGTGAAACAAACAGGGATCTAATCTGAGTGTTATAATTAGAGGTGTTGGAAATGACAGACAGACCCTTCAGTCTGTGTGTGTGTTCTTCTTACCTATAGTAACAGCATTTCATGTAAACATACCAGTTCAGCTTTTTGTATCATCTCCCAATTATAACTTCAAAAGGTTATTGTGGAAGAGTGGATGTTTCATTTGTGTACAGTTTTACTTTTGATTGAGCAAGGGATGTTATTTGTTTGCAGTGATGGTATTCCATGGATTCTGTTTTCCCTTAGTACAGTATTCTATAAGTAAGTGCATTCAGCATAAACATCATAGTACTGAATGGAATAATAACCCAAGCACACATTAAAATACACAAAGAAATTGATAATTAGCCACAAACATTTTGCTTTGGCCATCTCAGTCTCCTGATTTGAAACCCACTGAAAACCTGTGGTTTGAATTAAAGAGGGTTGTCCATAAGCGCAGACAAAGGATATCAAGGATCTGGAGGGATTCTGTATGGAGAAATGGTGTAAGATTCCTACCAATGTGTTCTCCAACTCATAAAACATTTCAGCGCCGTTATCGTCGCAAGGTGAGGTATTGAAAACGGGTGTCAGTCATTTTGACCCGTAGTTCTTTGAGATAAAAAAAGATACAGTTCCTTGTGAAAGTATTCGGCCCCTTGAACTTTGCGACCTTTTGGAGAAAAAAAAATTGGGCATGCAAAATTATTCAGCCCCTTTACTTTCAGTGCAGCAAACTCTCTCCAGAAGTTCAGTGAGGATCTCTGAATGATCCAATGTTGACCTAAATGACTAATGATGATAAATACAATTCACCTGTGTGTAATCAAGTCTCCGTATAAATGCACCTGCACTGTGATAGTCTCAGAGGTCCGTTAAAAGCGCAGAGAGCATCATGAAGAACGAGGAACACACCAGGCAGGTCCGAGATACTGTTGTGAAGAAGTTTAAAGCTGGAGTTGGATACAAAAAGATTTCCCAAGCTTTAAACATCCCAAGGAGCACTGTGCAAGCGATAATATTGAAATGGAAGGAGTATCAGACCACTGCAAATCTACCAAGACCTGGCCGTCCCTCTAAACTTTCAGCTCATACAAGGAGAAGACTGATCAGAGATGCAGTCAAGAGGCCCATGATCACTCTGGATGAACTGCAGAGATCTACAGCTGAGGTGGGAGACTCTGTCCATAGGACAACAATCAGTCGTATATTGCACAAATCTGGCCTTTATGGAAGAGTGGCAAGAAGAAAGCCATTTCTGAAAGATATCCATAAAAAGTGTTGTTTAAAGTTTGCCACAAGCCACCTGGGAGACACACCAAACATGTGGAAGAAGGTGCTCTGGTCAGATGAAACCAAAATTGAACTTTTTGGCAACAATGCAAAACGTTATGTTTGGCGTAAAAGCAACACAGCTCATCACCCTGACCACACCATCCCTGCCTGCTTTTCTTCAGCAGGGACAGGGAAGATGGTTAAAATTGATGGGAAGATGGATGGAGCCAAATACAGAACCATTCTGGAAGAAAACTTGATGGAGTCTGCAAAAGACCTGAGACTGGGACGGAGATTTGTCTTCCAACAAGACAATGATCCAAAACATAAAGCAAAATCTACAATGGAATAGTTCAAAAATAAACATATCCAGGTGTTAGAATGTCCAAGTCAAAGTCCAGACCTGAATCCAATCGAGAATCTGTGGAAAGAACTGAAAACTGCTGTTCACAAATGCTCTCCATCCAACCTCACTGAGCTCGAGCTGTTTTGCAAGGAGGAATGGAAAAAAATTCAGTCTCTCAATGTGCAAAACTGATAGAGACATACCCCAAGCGACTTACAGCTGTAATCGCAGCAAAAGGTGGTGCTACAAAGTATTAATTTAAGGGGGCTGAATAATTTTGCACGCCCAATTTTTCAGTTTTGGATTGTTAAACAAGTTTGAAATATCCAATAAATGTCGTTCCACTTCATGATTGTGTCCCACTTGTTGTTGATTCTTCACAAAAAAATACAGTTTTATATCTTTGTTTGAAGCCTGAAATGTGGCAAAAGGTCGCAAAGTTCAAGGGGGCCGAATACTTTCGCAAGGCACTGTATAAAAAAAAAGCTAGCTTCTATTTACGCACCATTGCATCAATTTAAGTAACATAGTGAAATAATCCCCGGCAATTTAAGATGGTGATTTTGCTTTTTTTTTGCATGGGCCCTTCCACATCTGCAGTGGAAAGTGGCAGAGCTACAGCAATGTTTGTCAGACCAGAATACCTCCCAAACTCGTTTAAAGGTAACCCATACAAATTAATGGAAGTATGGAGGTAGTTTTGTGGAATCAAAAACGAGGGGTAAATATGTGTAAATCTCCTAGATATAGGGCAGACACTTCAAAACCTTATTCTTAAATTTTCTGTATTTTTGACCATTTATGAATGTGTTATTCAATGCATATCTATGGGCAATGGGATCCTAAAATTCAAAATAAAATAAATAAATGATCCATGGTATGACCTTCTTAAACAATTACCCCCACCCCCCAAAAAGCTTAAACGTTTCAGAAATGTTAGAAAATTAGCAATTGTATTAGTATAAAATAATATAATAAATATTTATCTTTAATAAGGGTGTCAGTAATTTCAGATCCCACTGTATGTAAAATGATATTCGTATTTGTGGATTAATTGACTTCTACCTGATCCCTTTTATGAAGGTTTTCGATCACAACAAAGAAAATGCCATTCTCGGGTACATCAAGGTTTTTTTGTGTTGTGCCGGCCATTGGTTGAGACACAACATACTTTTGAATACAGGGTGAGTGTCATGTTTTGGCTGATGAATGTACTCAAATTTGAATAAAATTCAATGTTCACCTTTTAAATGGTACCACAAAGATGGTTGGAGGGCTTCACATCAGAGAATGTTGAGTTGAATGGAAATATCTGTTTTGTTAAATTATGCTGTCAATCCTCCATAGGAAACTGATTAGAAATCATAGATATGTATATGAAAAATATATAATATCGATAATAGAATAGACATTACCATTTAAGTTGACATTCGACGATGGGTGGAAGGGTGGACCAGCCGTCATCTTTGCGGTAGTAATTAGAAATAACAAACATTTAAATGGCGTACCAGCTTAATTGCAGTGGTCTGAAGGGATCGGCCCATTCTATGAATTCTATTTCAATGATTGAAATGACACCCACCCTGTTCAAGACCATGTTGCGTTTCAACCGATGGTGGGCACAACACAACCTCAGATGATGTGAAAAAGGGTATAAACAACAAAAATATGTGAATATAAAACAAATCTGTGAGTTTACGCATTTTTAGATGATTGACCTGAAAGGTTTAAAAATTAATACTTTTTTTTCAATAAATAATCAAATAGTTTCGCAACACTGTTTGTATGCTTTTTTATGGTATCAAACTCAACTGTTGATCTTATCCAGTGATGAATACATGGATGTCTCATGGTATAGTGGTGTATACAAAATGGCTAAACTTTGAGCACCTTTATCTCCTGAATGTTTTGGCATTTAATTCCAAAAAGTAACTTTCTGACCACTTCTTCCATGAGCAAACATGTATGGAAAGTTTATTGAAATCAAAAGGGATGCTGTCAAAAAGTTATCGAATTCAAATAGATTTACCAAATCGAAAAACTTTAATGAAAGGCATCAGGTAGAAGTAAATTCAACCAATTATACGTATATAATTTAGCATATTTTAGATGACCATGTTTTCAGAAATTTGATTATATAATCTTGAAGCCCAATGGAAAAATAGTATGGGACAGGATCCAGGAAGTAGGCGGGACAATCATAGCCTATACATAATGTTAAGAGGTCCAATGTTAGCGGTATGCTAGCATTTTTGGGAGTGTGACGTGCAGATTGCAAAATCTAATTCAAACTAGAGCTAAAACATGCTAGCATACCGCTAACATACCTGCAGTCATTGTGGTAACGCTAGTCAGCATTGGCTTGTGAAAATACCTCTAACTTCCTTCATACTGCACTTCGAGACATAAAAATGTCATCCATTTGAATCGTATAAACGCTATTGGTTGGTCGTATAAACGCTATTAAAATGGTTGTCCTACCCAGTTTTCTTTACCTCTTCCAATGTCTACGCAATTTTATACCACAAAGCTATTTTAAGAAACTGGATTCAATAGTAACTCCATTTTTATGGGATAACAAGGCAGCCAGAATTTCAAAGAAGCATTTATGCAAGTACAAAATAGAGGGGGGCTTTGGCCTTCCTCACTTTAAACTGTATTATTGGGCTGCTAATCTGAACATTGTGTCTTTCTGGAGGGAAAGTTTACCTGCGATGAGACAGAAGGATATGCCTGCATGGCTTTGATTGAGCAGGCTTCCTGTCAACGTTCCTCACTCCCTGCACTTGTTAATAGCCCATCATTTGTGAAAAAATCCATTTATGACTCTAACCCAGTCATTTGTCATACGCTTAGGATCTGGAAAAAGATTAGGTATTTTCTTAACATACCCATTGTATACATTGACAGCCCGATTTGCCTGAATCATGCATTCCACCCCGCATTGGATGATGTGGTGTTTTCACAGTGGAGGGAGAAGGGGCTCACAACAATTGGTCATCTATAAATAGATGGTCAGTTAGCTTCATTTCAACAATTACAGGGAAAGTTCAACATGCCAACAACACATTATTTCAGATACCTCCAAATCAGGATTTTCGTAAGGACACATATCCCACAGTATGGCATGAAGCCAAATAGTCCTACATTAGATAGCTTGATCCTTGTCAAACCCCATTCAAAAGGGCCGGTCTCTAGACTGTATGATGTGCTACAGGCCCACATAGAGGTATCCACAGACACCATTAAACGGGCTTGGGAACAAGAACTTGGGTCAGAAATCTCAGATGAAGACTGGGTAGAAGCTCTCAGGAATATAAACCACAGTTCAGTGAATGCCAGACACAACCTTGTACAGTTTAAGGTGATATACAGGTTACATTACTCAAAAGTAAAACTGCATAAAATATTCCCGGACACCTCACCACTGTGTGAGAGGTGCAAGCAGGATGAGGGGACGTTGACCCACTTATTCTGGACATGTCCTAAGTTACATGTTTACTGGGCTCTCATTTTTGATTACTTATCTAGAGCCTTTGATAGAGTTCTAGCCCCAGACCCATTGACCGCTCTGTTTGGTACAGTTGATGGGAATAACCACGAAGGGAAAGCTGTCTCCCTTTGTACTCTATTAGCCAAAAGGCTCATATTGCAGTTTTGGAAACTGGAGACTGTACCTACCTTTGAAATGTGGTTACGGGATTTAGGGAATGTAATACATATGGAAAAGATTCAATACAATACCTCCAATAGAAGTCCAATGTTTTACAAAATATGGCAGCCGATACTGGATAAATGGTCTAGTCCCGCTTCATAACTGGGTTGACGATCTGCTGCTACTCTGTGCTGTACTCCACTCAATATTTATTTTTTGGCTTAACTACACTGCTTGTAATGACTATATGCTGTCTTCATACATGTACCACCTAATAGGATTTTGTTTTATTTTGTGTATGTGTGAGTTAGGTTTTGTTTTGTCCTCTAAATTGGCCATCCCATTCAACAGTACAATGAATGTCATTGTTAGTATTGCTGTCTTTTTTATTCGATTTTTTATTGTAAAATAATAAACATATTATAAAAAAAAGAAATATATCACCTTCTGAAAAGTTACAGTTGGATTCCCAGCTTACCTTGTCCAAAGCTGTAAACCAGGTTAGGCAGAGTGAGACAGTAAAAAGACAGCAGATCATACTGCGCGACAGCAGCTCCTTGCAGAACCAAGAGAGTGAGGAAATACATTGCTCAAAAAAATAAAGGGAACACTAAAATAACACATCCTAGATCTGAATGAATGAAATATTCTTATTAAATACTTTTTTCTTTACATAGTTGAATGTGCTGACAGCAAAATCACACACAAATTATCAATGGAAATCAAATTTATCAACGCAAAGTGGAAAACCACACTACAGGCTGATCCAACTTTGATGTAATGTCCTTAAAACAAGTCAAAATGAGGCTCAGTAGTGTGTGTGGCCTCCACTTGCCTGTATGACCTCCCTACAACGCCTGGGCATGCTCCTGATGAGGTGGCGGATCTCCTCCCAGACCTGGACTAAAGCATCCGCCAACTCCTGGACAGTCTGTGGTGCAACGTGGCATTGGTGGATGGAGCGAGACATGATGTGTTCAATTGGATTCAGGTCTGGGGAACGGGCGGGCCAGTCCATAGCATCAATGCCTTCCTCTTGCAGGAACTGCTGACACTCTCTAGCCACATGAGGTCTAGCATCGTCTTGCATTAGGAGGAACCCAGGGCCAACCGCACCAGCATATGGTCTCACAAGGGGTCTGAGGATCTCATCTCGGTACCTAATGGCAGTCAGGCTACCTCTGGCGAGAACATGGAGGGCTGTGCGGCCCCCCAAAGAAATGCCACCCCACACCATGACTGACCCACCGCCAAACCGGTCATGCTGGAGGATGTTGCAGGCAGCAGAACGTTCTCCACGGCGTCTCCAGACTCTGTCACGTCTGTCACATGTGCTCAGTGTGAACCTGCTTTCATCTGTGAAGAGCACAGGGCGCCAGTGGCGAATTTGCCACTCTTGGTGTTCTCTGGCAAATGCCAAACGTCCTGCATGGTGTTGGGCTGTAAGCACAACCCCCACCTGTGGACATCGGGCCCTCATACCACCATCATGGAGTCTGTTTCTGACCGTTTGAGCAGACAAATGCACTTTTGTGGCCTGCTGGAGGTCATTTTGTAGGGCTCTGGCAGTGCTCCTCCTGCTCCTCCTTGCACAAAGGCGAAGGTGGCGGTCCTGCTGCTGGGTTGTTGCCCTCCTACAGCCTCCTCCACATCTCCTGATGTACTGGCCTGTCTCCTGGTAGCGCCTCCATGCTCTGGACACTACGCTGACAGACACAGAAAAACCACAGCTCGCATTGATGTGCCATCCTGGATGAGCTGCACTACCTGAGCCACTTGTGTGGGGTGTAGACTCCGTCTCATGCTACCACTAGAGTGAAAGCACCGCCAGCATTCAAAAGTGACCAAAACATCAGCCAGGAAGCATAGGAACTGAGAAGTGGTCTGTGGTCACCACTTACATAACCACTCCTTTATTGGGGGTGTCTTGCTAATTGCCTATAATTTCCACCTGTTGTCTATTCCATTTGCAAAACAGCATGTGAAATTTATTGTCAATCAGTGTTGCTTCCTAAGTGGACAGTTTGATTTCACAGAAGTGTGATTGACTTGGAGTTACATTGTGTTGTTTAAGTGTTCCCTTTATTTTTTTGAGCAGTGTACATGCATTTTCATACAGAGCTAAAAAAAGCGGAGGGGAACACAGAACAGAGACAGACGTGGAGAAAAGAGTCATAGACAGCACCAGTAGCTAGTTCAAATGTTTGTTGCAAATCTGGGAAATCCCCTTTCCACAGATGGAAAGATTGCCCAGCAAAGGATGCAGAATGCAGGAAATTGTCACAGCAGAGGACACTTTTCAGCTGTCTGTCGATTAAAGCAAATGCATGAGGTTTCAGCGGAGGTACAGCCGGACAGCATCTTTCTGGGAGAAGTGAAGGGAAACACTACTGGCTGGCATACAGCAGAGACTGACCACAAACCACTGTTGGCTCTATTAGGGACAAAAGCACTGGACGACTTGCCTCCCAGAGTTCTGCGCTTCCACCTCAGATTACTGAGGTTCACCTACAAGATGGTGTATATGCCAGGGAAGGCACTGATCACAGCAGATGCACTCTCCAGGGCCCCAATTAAACGTCCATTATCAGAGGAGGAGCAATGTACCTAAGGTACAGGTGTCCATTAATGCAATAAGGGACAGTCTACCTGCATCTCAGACCAAACTGCAGCAGATTGCAGAGGAGCAGCAACGAGACCACATCTGCCAACAGATAGTGCAGCAGTGCAAAAAAGGATGGCCCAGGCAGGAGGAACTGCCTCAACTGCTGAAGCCCTATTGGGTGCACCAAAGTGACTTCCATTGTAATGGAGACCTTCTCATGAAAGGACAACGGATAGTTATCCTCGAGACTCTACAACCAGAAATGCTAGACAGAGTGCATGATGGACACATGGAGAATGCAGACTGAGGGCTCAACAGTCAGTGTGGTGGCTTGGTCTGAGTACTCAGATTGCCAAGCTATTGGCCCAGTGTGAGGTCTGTACAAAATGTCAACCTTGTCATCCGGAGCCAATGATGGCAACGGAGTTGCCAAAACGGCCATGGCAAAAGGTAGGGGCGGATATGTTCTATTGGAAAAATGACACTTATCTGCTAGTGGTAGATTGCTACTCAAGATATATTGAAATAACAAAGACACCCATAACCACATCAGCTGGTGTTATCAATGGATTAAAGTACATTTTTTCCAGGCAAGGGGTCGCTGAGGTCCTGGTTACAAATAACGCTCCCCAGTTCTCTGCAAGCTCATTTTCTTCTTTTGCTGCAGAATATGACTTCATACATGTGACCAGTAGCCCCTACCATGCACAGAGTAATGGTGAGGCAGAGAGAGCTGTGAAAACAGTCAAGGGACTGCTGAAAAAGAACAAGGATCCATACAGGGCTCTGTTAGCTTACAGAGTTACACCACTGCATCATGGGCTGTCACCTGCTGAGCTCCTGATGGGCAGGAGGCTGCGTTCCCCATTGCCTGTCTCGCCGGCTCAGCTTAAACCCTGATGGCCTAACAGGAAGGCCTTCGCTGAGATGGACAAACGTCTGAAACAAACGCAAACTGGTGACACCGTGCTAATCGGAGACACCGTGCTAATCGGAGACACCGTGCTAAGGAGAGGCCAGAGCTGACCGAAGGTCAACATGTGTGGATTACAAACTCAGACACCAGCAAAAGTGCTGAGGAAAGCAGATGCCCCACGCTCCTATGTGGTGGACACAGGCTCAGAAGAGGTACGAAGGAACAAACCACACCTCAGAGCTCTTCCAGATCTAGCAGCCACACAGACTGAGGCCACAGAAAATGCACAAAAAGAGGATGAAGGAGGGAGAATGCTCACAGAGCCACAAGCGTGCCCAAAAAGGAATGTGAAGCCACCAGAGTGGCTGAAAGACTATGTTACGTGAAGAGAAAACATACTGTTGGGGACCATACCCAGCAAAAAGAGACTGCACGTACCTAAGTTAATGTTCATACTGTGTGATTTAATGCTTTCATACTGTTTCAGGATGGGAAGTAGCATGTTAGAGAATAATACTGGTTTCTAAATTGCATTTCAGTTATGCTTCAGTGGTTATGCATGTTGAGTTCTTGTTCATGGGAGAGGGGAAGATGTAGTAGGATGTCCCTTGGGGGTATCCGTACCTATGTAGGACATGCGAGGGTTAGGTTAATAAACAGGCTGGAGCTAGAACCTCGTTGTCGCGCGTCCTTATTTTAGATATTACTACAACAATAATGCAAAATATGCTGGTTTCAAAGCTGATTGTCAACAAAAACATTATTTATTCATGGTCTTCCTCGCCACCAAAAACTCATTCACTTCTTCGTCTCCCTCACTTCCTGTCTGGTTTCCATAGCCACGTTCTGCCTCACAAATGATGTCATTATTGTCTTAAAGAGAAAGCACACACTTTCATTGGAGGTTTCTTCTATGCAAATTGTTGATCAGTACAATAAAATATGTTCTCCTAGCCGTTGCTAATAAAATGTCTTGACAAAGTAAAAATGATTATATAATTGATTCATTAGTACATGGCTGTCTCTAAAATAATTGCAATAAAAATTTTCAAATGTAATGATATTGAACTCAAAAGATGATTGAACAGAGCAATAACTGAGGTGTATCTGTCTGGATCAAGTGCCATTCTGTGACTGGCTAACACGCCTTAGTTTATTTATTTATTTTTTTTGGACTGTTTTGGTGTTGAGTATCGTCATACTAAACCTGGTATCAGTATCTAAGTCAAAACGCTGGTATCGTGACAATACTACTCGGTGTATATGTAACGGATGTGAAACGGCTAGCTAGTTAGCGGTGGTGCACGCTAAATAGCATTTCAATCGGTGACATCACTTGCTCTGAGACCTTGAAGTAGTGATTCTTCCTGCTCTGCAAGGGCCACGGCTTTTGTGGAGCGATGGGCAACGATGCTTCGAGGGTGACTGCTGACGTGTGCAGAGCATTCCTGGTTCGCACCCAGGTCGGGGCGAGGGGACGGGCGTAAAGTCTATACTGTTACATATAGTCATACCAGGTGGAACATCATACTGGTCATTTTGTCTTTAAATATCCTTACATATGGAGCAAAGCGTCATGAGCTGTTTTGTGCCTTACAGTACATGACATGGACTTGAAATGCCCTCTGCCAATTAAGCCTCAATTTGGGATGGTCCCTCTCTTATACACTACAGTGTTTTGACTTTGACAGCTGAGATCATTTGGAAAGATATATTTAGGAAGTCAATGGCTCATTCATGCTCTTTTTCGCTCTTTGAGCTCAGTTTCTCCCCTTCACTTCATTGACATTCGTCACATCAGTGAAACAAAAGCCTAACCCTATTTTTCTGCTCACTGCCAGTGGAATTCTGTGGCCTGGTTGCGCAGCGCAGACTTACCTTGTCATGAGGTAGGGATTATCAGTGTAATTAGTACACTTCTGAAAGGGTCTGTTCCCACCGCTATCTGGTTAGGGGATCAGCTGAACTGCCCCCATCTAATATTGCCCCCATTTTTCTTCTATCCCACAAACCACCATGCAGCAAGGACTCATGGTCAACGGAAATTAACTGATTATGAAGAGAAGTTTTGCCTTGATATCCTGGAGTTGAATCAGTTTATGAGAATAATAATAGGTTCTTGTCCCCAGTTTATAAAAAAAAATGTACTAATGATTCAGCAATTTGTGATGAGCTCTCTTACTTATCTGAAAGGATAAACTTGTAAGCTTCCCTCTCTGAAAGTCCCCTGAGTCTCTCTGTTTGAATAGCATCAAACTTGAATCAAACTTGTTGCCAAGTCCCTGCTGAGTTTGTATTTGAACAGATGCTAAGTAAAGGACTTGTGCAAAAGTAGGTCAAGTGGTGTATGGAGAGGCCTCAAGTGTGCGAAACTTGTTGATGGTCCTTCTCCTGTTCAGTGTTCCCCTTTTCCAATTGATTGTCCATTTGATGGTTTATTTGTCACAGTATCATCCTACATTGGGATTTTCTGTCCTCTAAAGCCCTATTCGAACGGGATACGTTTTACTGGGGGAGCTCAGGTAATGTAATTATGTGCACAAGCACAAATCACCATAATTTTACTCCCGTCTGAATCTGTCATGTCAGTAATTTTTACTTGGTAGGAAGGTTATTATCCCAGCCCTAAAAACCTACTGTTTTTTTGGCAAACTCCGATGTCCTCTGATAATACTTATCCTGTGCAAATCGTCATTCCTGTGTTTTGAGGGACGTTACAGAGTTTAACATGTGCTGCATCCAGTTTGGCTAAGAACATGGGAACAAATTGATGCTTAAAACAAAGTGCTATGCCTGTAGCCTACAGATTGATTATCTGTTTTGTCATATATCAACTTTCCAAGTGCCATACTTTTAAAATATGAAGTGGACGATATTGTGCCAATGAATTGATAAATTGTCAAATTCGTCAGGTAAGTAAATGTATGCATAGGTGCATTAGGCCAGTATCAGGCTATCCCTAGACATTTGAAATATCTTCACACCTAGAAGAGCCTCCAGGCTTCCTTCATAATGGTCAATTGTGAATGAGGGAAATAAAATGTGTTACAGAGGCAGTTTTTTAAAACAAATCCTGTCCTAATCGTCTGCTGGAAAAACGGACATGCCGGGGTAATAATTACATATCCAACGTTCTATACTAATACCAGTTACTTAGTTGTCTAGTTGAATAAAGGTAAAAAAATATATATATATATGTATGTGTGTATGTGTGTGTGTGTGTGTGTGTGTGTGTGTGTGTGTGTGTAGAGTTGAAGTCGTAAGTTTACATACACCTTAGCCAAATACATTTAAACTCAGTTTTTCACAATTCCTGACATTTAATCCTAGTAAAAATTCCCTGTTTAATCCTAGGTCAAAATTCACCCAATTTATTACTATTTTATTAGTCCCGTGTGAATAGGGCTTAAATTGGACATGGACAACCATTCAAAGCTACAAATGTAACAAGTCAACATTTTGTTAGGCTCGTCCCGTTCTTGTTATGAATGTTGTTTTAGGTGACACAACTTTGGCAGTACATTGCATATTTACTCTGATGTCTGGTGACTAACACTTGCAGACATATTATGCAGTAAGATAAATCATTTTTTTTTAAATTTCATCACCTGAAAAGGGAAGTTCCTCTCCATAGATTATTTTGTTGTTAGACAATGTGTGTTGAGGAATTGGTTCTACGACGACCCCTTAAAATATTTAAACTGGCCTGTCTTCATTACTTCTCTCAATGTCTCCTTATCTCCAGATGAATGTGCTTAGGACTTGTCTAAATAGGTCACTGGCTAACAAAGCAACTGTCTTTTTGATGTTTTGCAGACTGGCAGAAAAGTGGTGATTCATCAGACCAATTTTCTTTTGGAGTGCTAGGTTGTGATTCCAAAGTTTCATTGCTTTAAAGTCTGACCTCTTGAAAATCCTTACAGGCCCCAACAAGAAGCACAATGTTGAGATGGAGGAATTGAAAAAGATAATTGTGTTATGTAATCCTCTTCAGGGTTCATTTTTTCATGAATCATGTGGAGGAAATCACCCCTCCTGTGAGTTTATGGTCACAGTCTTTATAGGTGCGAAATCCCCTAGACAGTGTATTTATAGCCCATTATGTAAGATTTAATCCAGATTGTGACCCTTCTCTTAGGGCTGAAAAATTAATCAAATTCAGATCTAAATATCGATATTGTTATGTGCAATATCAATATCGCAAGAGGCTGTGATTTCTTCCTTTCTTTGACACTCCCTTAATATGACAGAAACTAAACTATGGTACCTCCTCCAATGAGATGCTTTAGGCTCTGATCATTCACTCTCTACATGCACAGAGGATGCTGACAAATCAGAAGCATGCTCTCTCACTTTGGCACATGCTGTCCTTGCTTAGAGCACGCAGTTAGTCGGCAGGTAGCCTAGTGGTTAGTGTTTTTTGTTGTAACCGAAAAGTTGCAAGATCGAATCCCCGAGCTGACAAGGTAAAAATCTGTCATTCTGCCCCTGAACAAGGCAGTTAACCCACTGTTCCTTGGCTGTCATTGAAAATAATAATTTGTTCTTAAATGACTTGCCTAGTTAAAAAAAATTATTTGAGGAGAGAAAGGGCTTTACCAAAGCCAGTGCAGTATGTGGTTTAGAAACTCTGTGGCTTTATCTCCGTGTCGGAAACATGAGTGCTGCTAGTGCTAACAAGAAGGTCAATTTAATGCCAAAGAAGGGCGCATCTGCAGTGGTTTGGCAGTATTTCGGCTACAGGCGAACCGATGTCAACCACATGCAAGTGTTGTGCAAAATGATCCTCAGACTTGTGAAGACCACAATCAACATGGCAAATGTGTTCAATAATTTGAAGAAGAACCATCACCTACTTATTAGGATTGAATGGTAAAAATAAAGCCTGACAGCAGCAAAACACCTCAACCACAACCAGCAACTGTCAAGACTTCTGCCAAAGTCGGATCCTCTCCTTGTTAGGGCGATGTTCGGCGGTGGACGTCACCGATCTTCTAGCCATCGCCGATCCATTTTTCATTTTCCATTTGTTTTGTCTTGTTTTCCCACACACCTGGTTGTCATTCCCGCATTACATGTTGTGTATTTAACCCTCTGTTCCCCCCATATCTTTGTGTGGTATTGTTTGTTGTAAGTGCTTGTGCACATTGTTGTCTGGTGCGCTACAGGTCTTGTACCCATTCTTTGTTATTCTGGATGCCGGTGGTTATATATATTTATATTGAACTGCTCCGGTTATTACCCAGTTCTGCTCTCCTGCATCTGACTTCACTGCCACCAGTTACGCACCCCTTACAGCAACCTACATTAAACAGGCATTGATTGCCAATGCGTTTTCAAGTGTAATGCCCTATGAAAAAACATCCCGTAGACACACAGAAATCACTGAGTCTATCACATAGCCAAAGACATGATTCCTATTTACACAGTCAGCAAAGACTGCTTCAAGGTGATTAAGGAGCTGGACAGGATATACAAGATTTCATCTCGCACATATTTCTCCCAAGCTGCCATCCCAACACTGTATAACAAAATGAAGGGAGAAGTTGAAATGTCATGTTGAATGACTGGATCAGACTCCAATGTTTGGACACAGACTGCACCTTGCAATATGTAGGCTATGTGTTACATGTTAAGGCTATTTATTTATTTACCAGTTCAATGATGATTTAACCTTTTTAACCATATTTTACCTTTATTTAACTTGGCAAGTCAGTTAAGAACAAATTCTTACAATGACTGCCTAGGAACAGTGGGTTAACTGCCTTGTTCAGGGGTAGAATTACATAATCATAAGCTTCCTATTCCATCTGCAGCCAATGGTGCCTGAATAAATAATTAACTTGGGTTATTTAAGAACTCATAGTGGTAAAATAGCTGGCTGTTAGCAGGTGGCTGTAGGCAGAATGGGATATCTACATCGAGGCCACTGCCTTTACCACATCAGGTGTTCCTCACACCCCTGTATTGACTTAGTGCCTTAAAGTATTCACACCCCATTACTTTTTCCATATTTTGTGTTACATTACAGCCTGAATTTAAAATTGATTCAAATGTAGATTTTGTGTCAATGGCCTACACACAATACTACAATGTCAAAGTGGAAGTGTTTTTATAAATGTTTACAAATTAATAAAACATGAAAAGCTGAAATGTCTTGTCAATAAATATTCAACTCCTTTGTTTGCAAGCCTAAATACGTTCAGGAGTAAAAATGTGCTTACCAAGTCACATAATTTGCATGGACTCACTCTTTGTGCAATAATATTGTTTAACGTGATTTTGAAATGATTATCTACTCTCTTTACCCCACACACATAATTTTCTGCAATGTGCCAGTTCAGCAGGGAATTTCAAAAACAGATTCAACCTGAGAGACCAGGGAGGTTTTTCAATACCTCGCAAGGAAGGGCAACTATTGGTAGATTGGTTAAAAAAAAGCAGACACTGAATATCCGTTTGAGCATGGTGACATTATTAATTACACTTAGGTTGGTGTGTCAATACAGCCATTCGCTACAAAGATACAGGCGTCCTTCCTAATTCAGTTGCCGGAGAGGAAGGAAACCACCCAGGGATTTCACTATGAGGCCAATATGGACTTTAAAACAGTTAGTTTAATGACTGCAATAGAAGAAAACTGAGGATGGATCAACAACATTGTAGTTACTCCATAATACTAAACTAAATTACAGAGTGAAAAGAAGGAAGCCTGTACATAATAGAAATATTCCAAAACATGCATCATGTTTGCAGTAAGCCACTAAAGTAAATTGCAAAAAATGTGGCAAAGAAATCAACTTTATGTCCTGAATAGAAAGTGTTATGTTTGGGGAAACATCACTGAGTACCACTCTTCATATTCCCAAGCATGGTGGTGGTTGCATCATGTTATGGGTATGCTTGTCATCGGCAAGGTTTATGGAGTTTTTTTAGGATAAAAAGAAACAGAATACAGCTAAGCATTGGCAAAGCTGGTTGTCTGGTTTCCACCAGACACTAAGAGACAAATTCACCTTTCAGCAGGACAATAACCTAAAACTCAAGACCAATGGGTGTCATGGCTTGCACTGCTTGGCTCCAGGTTAGTTCACTCTGAAGTGAGTCTAGACTACCACAATGCTTATAGCACAATAGTTCAAGCAGTCATGAAATAAGTATGTGTATCTAGGCCTAGCTGCTGTTTTCACATCACTTAAAATAGGTTATATTGCCTGTGATATGTAAACCTTGTTTAGTGCAGCAATAGCATGTTGTTTTGATGGACTGTAATTATTGGTAGTGTAGTTATAGTTTTGTTCTAGAAAGTGCCACAGTTGATACACACTATTCTACGGCATCTTAGTCACTTTTAAATTGTGTTTACATATTTCATCATCGATTTCATACAGTGGAGAGAACAAGTATTTGATACACTGCCGATTTTGCAGGTTTTCCTACTTACAAAGCATGTAGAGGTCAGTAATTTTTATCATAGGTACATTTTAAGTGATTAATTTGCATTTGATCACCTACCAACCAGTAAGAATCAGTTACGTACCATCGGTTACGGCTTCACATATGAACTGGAAAGGATTGTCTATAATCCCACTGAGTTTAGCCCCACCTTTCACGACAATTGAGTGCTTGAGTGTTGTTGTTTTGGGCTAATGTTAGCTAAGTATCTTGCATTTGGAATGACGTATTTGGAGTAAACTTGAGTGTACCACAGGCATGTATCAACTGAAGAGTTACCTGAAGCTTGAGAGGAATAGGAGATGCAGTAGAGCAATACAGTGCTGAGGCAGAGGGCTCGTAATGAGGACGACTGGCGGCTTCTATGAAATGTGTGTGTTGGGCATTCTGTTGCCCAGAGCTGCTGAGGCATCACCCAGGTGTGTTCCATGCATTGTGAAGGATAAGTCCAGTGTCTATACGACTCAGGCTGGCTCTAAAAGATTGTCACCAGACTCCATCTTCATCAACCATCTCCCTGAACACCTTCTTCTGATCAAGCTATGAAAGTACAACACCATTTTTTTAATGTTAATGTTTAAAGTAAAACACACCAACAGTAGATGTGCAGGTATTATTTAAAAATACAGTATATCAACTTTTAAATGATGAAACACTTTGGGTTTAGAAAAAGTACTTCACCAAAAACAGTAGAAAATCAATAAATGAATAGCTATGAATACATAAATAAATACAACTATTTCATAATCATGGCCTCTAAAGTGGCCATAAGGCGTACCTCCCTGAAGTACAACATTAACCAAAACATGAGTAGAGTTGTGAACTTTCTGTAGCTAGAATGCCACATACTTTACCAAATTGAAGTGCCAAGGTGAAACGGTAATGACAGCAGCTTACCATTACTTTCACCATAACAGGTTATGCGCAATGAAACTAGAACCATTCAGGCTGTAACTAATATTGCATAGCATGAACAAGGCTTGGGCTGGATACCGGGGTATTTGGAAAAGGCCACGGGTGGGATTTTCAATAGCGTCAATACTGTTAAAGTTTATCAATAAATGTTTATTTGTAGCGACTTTTTTAGTTAAATACCTGCAGTCAACCTGTGCATTATGTTAGATCAAGCAAATTGCATTTCACCTGTAACCTTATTTTACATTATGAATCTTACCGTAGTTCACCAGAACAGTTGAGCCAGTCACGTGTTTGTTTGTAAATTGCACAATGAGCGAAAGAGAGAGCAGTCCAGCTTTGTATCGACAGGGGTCTGTCACGCCCTGGTCGTAATATATTGTGTTTGTCTTCATTTATTTGGTCAGGCCAGGGTGTGACATGGGTTTATTGTGGTGTGTTTTGTCTTGGGGTTTTGTGGGGTGTTGGGTGTGTGGCTTCGTGGGGTTATCTAGCAAAGTCTATGGCTGTCTGGAGTGGTTCTCAATCAGAGGCAGGTGTTTATCGTTGTCTCTGATTTGGAACCATATTTAGGCAGCCATATTCTTTGAGTATTTCGTGGGTGATTGTTCCTGTCTCTGTGTTTGTTGTCACCAGAGAGGCTGTATAGGTTTTCATGTTCCGTTTGTTGTTTTGTATTGTTCGTTCGTTCGTTCTTCGTCATTAAACATGTATCAAAGATACCACGCTGCATTTTGGTCCGCTTCTCCTTCACCAGACGAGAACCGTTACAGGGTCGTGTTTTGTATTGAAAGTCAAGTGTTTTTTTGCTTCAATAGAAAGATCAGGGACGTGCAACTATAGATCCTACTTAACAGAAAATACATTAGTGCAACATCAGGCAGAAAATTGCTTCATTTTCATCAGATGACAACAGAATTGCAACACTATTTGGCTGGTAACCACACGAGTAAATGAGCTTATAATGGAAAAACGTTTTTGTTGTTATAGATTTAAAAATAGACTTGAACACCACCGCTGAAGCTTTCATCTTCCAAGTTGTTTTGTTGTTTACCTGAATAGATCTAGCTATCAAAAGTCGCAGCCCCCTCTTCCAATGCATTGTGGCTGCATCCAATGCAGTGTTTAGTGAATTCTGCTAGATGAAAAGCCGAAATGAGTATAACCTTCTGACATTTAAAACATACTAGATTTTTCAAAATTCGAATAATTTAAAACGTTCTATTTTTGAATACTCGGACTGCGTCATGCGTGATAGCGTTGTTTCACGCAATTGGTTGATTTCAGTAACGTGTTCCCATATCTAATTGACAAATGATTATCAGTTGTTGTCAAAGCAGAAATGAGTATGGCATCCAGCCATTTAAAGTATACTTGATATTCAAAATGTCACATACTATTAAACAAAACAGTTTTGCATACTAAAACGGTCTACTATTTAGTAACAGCCCCTTTATCTCTGCTTTTGATTCATCTCTGCTCCCCTCCACTGAATTCCAATGGCCGTTAGTGCGGTATCCTTAGTGAAAGGTCTGGCCTGTGAGGAATTCCCCGGCCTGCGAGGAATGTCCCGGTAGACAATAGAGCCTGGGTTCACCTCTCTCACCACCAAGCTGGGCCCAGTCAGAGAAGGGAGGAAGAGACTAGAAAAATGGGCTAAACCCAGGGCTCAGCGCAGGGATTGAGTGTGTGTGTGCTCTCGTTTTTAAGTGTATTTTCTGGGCCTTTGTTGCAATGTCACATCTTTGATGTTTGGGATGAAAAGACCCCTCCCCTCCCTTATCTTCCATAAGCATAGCTTTAGCCAGTTAAGGTGCATTTTGGGTCCCCTACACCACTGGAACCTTCTAGTTACACACAGGCTTTTTGTGTCGGTCTGCCTGGGAGCCTCTTTCACATGCAGCACTTTGGTAATGCCCAGCCTGAACATGATTGGAATGCTTTTTTCAATTAATTTTTTACATATTTTTCTTGTATAAAGGCTCTTTTGTTCCAACAGGATAATTAAGTTGGAATGTATTCCCATCACGGGGGCTTGAGTTTGGGTATGAGAGGAAAGAGAGAGAGGGGGAGACAGACAGGCCTGGGAGAGAGAAGGTCTTATCTGTCCAACACTTATTCCAACACTGTCGTAGCGGTTATAGCCATTGTCTTCCACTTTACAACTTTTTACCCTCAGAATTTTTGAGGTCGTTCAGCAGTCTTTGTTACTCATCAAGACACTAGCATTTCCTAAACCGCCATCTTTGCATGCTTATTGTCCGGTCTTGTGTAGAGGCTGTTCTTCTACAAACACAATGACTTTCCTTTGTTTACAGAGGATTATGTAAATGTGTTCAATGAACATGAAAAGCGACAGCATGTCCTCTTTTTCCTCTATTAGCCTTTCCGGAATACATTCCATAACCTTAAACAAAGGGAAAATGCCTTAGAATTAACTAAGAAAGTGAGTCATGCTGTGAGGTCGCAGACTGCTTGAACCGCAGGGTCAGCTGACACTGTGAAGTGTCAGCCATCTTGACTTATCCTTCTCTGGCCACTGGAGTCCAACTTAACTCTGATGCACGTACAGCAGTCAGGGACATTTCTGCTGAAATGTCAGTTTAGTTGAATGTTCGTCACAGTCCATTTGGCACATTCTATGCATGTTTGACTTAGATGGACCATGTAAGAACATTTAGTTAAGAATAGAAGCAATGATGTGTGCACAGTAAGCAGAATAAGGGCCATATTCAATCAAAAGTAAATCAAGTTAAATCAAGACTTTGTTCCACCATTTCCCTGCACCAGTCTGGTTTTGTCTAGTTCCAGACATGAACCTGTGTGAATTAAAGTATCTTTCACTGTCCTGCAGCAAACTTCCAAATAAAGCTTTAGGTTTTGATTAAATATGGGGCCTGACTCTCTCACTTTGTAAGCTGTTATTGGAAAATGGCATGTTGAAGCGTGTCTGACAGACAAATTCATCAGTTGGTTATCATTTGGAAGTGCAATAAAGCTCCTGAAAATGACTCCCTTTCAATTTCATGGTTGCAGAAGAATGCCTCCCAAACGCCACGGTCCCATGGGCCTTTCGATGTTCAAACCTGTGACCATTTGTTGAGTCTCATTTCAGGATTAAGAGGTCAGAGATAGGCATGGATGGTTGATGGATAGACCCTAGTAATGCCTTCACTGCCTTGTGTTCTCAAAACAGGCTGAGTAACAAGTGTTTGGCAAGCCTTCTTGAAAAATCCTACCACTGAAGGAAACTATCGAGTTAGTAGACAGTTGCCATATTTTATCTATGTTATAAATAAAAGATACTATCAACTGCTGTGTCCCAGCTATATCCTTAATGCATGCGAGGGATACTTATAGCCACCCGAGTTATCCTAAATACCCCGGGAGGCTTTCACCTTCTGTATCTGAGACTAAAAAAGTTAGAGCTTGGTGTGGGCTCACATTGGACAATGGCTTGTTGTTCCACGTAATACTTGCTTTCAGGATAGTCCTACTCCAAGCTTGTTTGTGTCTCTGATTTCCTCCCTCAAGCTGAAGAAATCAAATAGAAAACAGAGGTCCCAATGTAAACTGTCCAGACTATAAGGTATAAATGTTTGTAGAGCTGGCTCTCGCATGCAAGAAACCCCTGGCGATACAACAGATTTGCGTTCATTAAGCACACGATAGCAACACTTTTTGCATTGGAAAATGAGAACAAGGTCCTCTGAAATGTATGCACCACCCAGGCGCCTGGATTTCCCCCCTCTTACTTAGCGGGGGTAGAAGAGTTCCGATTCAGCTGTCTGCTTGTCCTGACTCATTGCTTTGCTTGCAGAGGAACTTTATTTGTTTTGGCATGAGTCACTCGTCGGAATTACTTTTGTGAGTCTGTGAACATTTTTGGTGGGATATCAAGACACGCCATATGAACCATAGTTGTCGTTAAAGCGACTTATACCTCTATCGAAACACCAGTCATTCCATTTCATGTCATTCTCTCATATCTATACTCCTTTGTCAAATACTGCACTTTGTTACTTGACTCTAAAGTGTAATTTCACCTTGCATTGGCTGAGAGGGTAAGACTGCTCAGTAAGCCAGAAAAAATGTGTTCGAGCCATGGAAAGGTAGGCCTGTTCAAGCATTGAGACAAATATAATGTCCAATCCTAATGACGCCTCATCCTGTGGGTCATGAAAAAGTTACGCTTTTGCGAAGTCCTGTTTTGACATACACACCATGACCAGAAGTATGTGGACACCTGCTCGTTGAACTTATAATTCAGAAACCATGGGCATTAATATGGAGTTGGTCCCCACTTTTCTGCTACAACAGTCTCCACTCTTCTGGGAAGGCTTTCCACAGATGTTGGAACATTGCTGTGGAGACTTGCTTCCGTTCAGCCACAAGCATTAGTGAGGTTGGGCACTGATGTTGGGCAATTGGGCCTGGTCCGCAGACAGTGTTCGAATTCTGTGTAGGATCGTCAAGCTTTCCCACACCGATCTCGAAAACCATTTCTGTATGGACCTCGCTTTGCGCACGGGGGCATCGTCTTACTGGAACAGGAAAGGGCCTTCCCCAAACTGTTGCCACAAAGTTGGAAGCACAGAATTGTCTAGAATGTAATTGTATGCTGTAGCGTTAAAATTTCACTTCACTGGAACTAAGTGGTCTTGCCTGAATCATGAAAAACAGCCCCAGGCCATTATTACTCCTAGTGAGTGTTGCAATGGAGGACAGACTATTTTTATGTGCTACGCACTTCAGCACTCCGCACTTCCGTCCGTGAGCTTATGTGGCCTACCACTTCACGCTGAGCCATTGTTGATCCTAGATGTTTCCATTTCACAATAAAGCACTTACAGTTGACCGAGGCAGCGCAGAAATTTGACGACCTGACTTGTTGAAAAGTTGGCATCCAATGATGGTGCCACGTTGACGGTCCATGAGCTCTTCAGTAAGGCTACTGCCAATGTTTATCTATGGAGATTGCATTGCTGTGTGTTCGATTGTATACACCTGTCAGTAGTGGGTGTGGCTGAAATAACCGAATCCACTAATTTGAAGTGGTGTCCACATACTTTTGTATATATAGTGTGTCAGCTTTTTTCTGAATCTATTCCTTGGGGTGAAACAGTCATTTTATGATGGTAGCCAGGACCCATTAAAAATAGTAACAGTCAAGGAAAGGCTTTCTGTGTAAGCGGAAATAAACGGCACTTGCTATGAGGGCAAGACACACAATGCAACAGTTTAGGTCAAGCCAAGTCGTAATAATATTATAAAAACCAACGTTAAAGCGGCGTAAAAGGACACTTTGCACCAAATCTGGATTTTTCTAACTGTCTTATCTGCTTGATATCAATGTTTGAAGAGGGTTAACAAAGTGGATACATGTACACACACTATATATATCTGTTCACTTCATGAGGGCATTTTCCTATAACATGCAGGGCCAGTATACATAACAAACCAAACATTGGCTCCTTCATGAGGACCTTACTGTTGGAATGTCTCATTGCACCTGTATTTAGAAGCCTTCTAATTTCCTATCTTCCACTGAAATGTTGACAGAAGACCGTCCACAGACTTGAGGGTGAACAGGGTGAAAATGACGTCTCTCCGCCACTGTTGTTGAATTATGTTTATCTCCAGTAGAATAGAGATGGGCGATGTGGACTTAAATCCATATCGTGATAAATTGACCCATTTTTGCGATAACGATACACCTCAAAAAAAATGTTTTGCTCGATAACAAATGCAATAAGAAAAACTGTAAGACAACTGAGATAATAGTTTACTTTTTTAATCATAGGCTATTTCATTTTAACTATCCAATACATTCATGATTGATATTTTGATGTGCAACCAGTCAAAAGAGAATCCAGAATTATCTGATTTATTTTTGGCTCTTCAGAAAATTTCCCAACATCTTTGTACATATTGGCCTATAGGGTGTATTATACACCACCTAAGGAAGTGGGAACTTTAAACACTTAGCTAGATTGCTAACTTGAAATATGATATTGTTGCTAGATAGCCATATAGGCTAATTAATTCATCTATCAGTAAATGTAGGCTAATGTCCTGCAAAAACGTTCCAGCGCTAGGCCTAGGCTACTTGATGTAGGCCTAGTCACTGCGAGTGACAAGCTCCATTCCATGGGCGCATAAAAAACTACAGCCTACTGCGGTTGTAAAGTGGTGCCATGAACTTAATATTAAGAGGAGAGAAATACATTATATACTTACAGAAAGCTGTCACTCTCCTTTCTGTAACTAGAAAAACAGTAGTTGCTTTGAAAACTGTATTTTTCCTGCAATAACATTTTGAGCAGCGGTCATATGCTTTTGTGCTGCTTCTCAGAATGCCTCTTTCCCTCCTCCATGCGCACAGTGGTGAAAGGGAGTGAGAGGCAGCAGCTGTCAGCGAAAAAGGGACAGGCAGATACTTTCATAGCTGGAATTACCATAATGGATATGATATTATTGTTGTTGACCAAATAATGGTTTTAGAACAATCTACAGAAAAATCGGTAATTTTCGGATGATCGTCTCAGCTCTACAATATAATGTGCTTTATTCTCTTCCATTTGTCAGCACTTCAGTTGGGGTGTGCGTTGTGTTCTTTTGTTTTACTGCCATCCTTCAAATATACCCAGTATTATAAGTCTATGAGTAATTTAATGTTTTTCGTCAAAGTAGAGCTAGCTTAAAATGCTAGAGGGAGCTTAGCTTGCTAACTGACATGGAGTTCCTTTGGCGTGACCACTCCAATGTTTCTGACAGATTGCATTTTTTCCACCTTTTCATCATTTTGATGGGGGTCCTTTGTTTCCAACCCCCACCCCCACCCCCTCACCCCACATTCTCTTTCCTTTTCTGTTAGTTTTTTTCTGGGAAAATACCCTGTAATAACAACAGGCAATTTTTCCAAGATAAATATGTACACTGCAAATCCCGAGGGGACAAACAGTCAGATGCACTTGATGAGTGATAGAAATGGTCATTGTTGCGAATGGAGCATTTGTTAAAAGAACACCAAGGCCAAATTTGAAGGATTGGCAGTCTTGTCTTTCCATACTGGAAATGGGTTCTTTACTCTTTACATTTTTTAAATTTAACCCTTATTTTGTCTTTTTGAACTTTTATGGATTTTGTATCAGTTCTTCCCATTCCAAACCAGATGTTATGATCCCAGAAGTCAACACCTCCACTTCCTGACTTCCGCCTCTGCTCTGTCCGCTCTTCACTGAGGTGAGAGTGAGGCGGATGACATGACCTGCGTGCCAGCTCCGTTCATTCACATCCAAATTACAGCTCATCACCTAGCCAACCCCTCCCCTCCCCACTGCACACCCCCACCCTTTCTCATTGAGCTATCAAACCACAAAGCCCTATTCTCCTGTCCGACTCAGGGCAAGACAGACCACAGTGAGTACAGTCCATATTTCAGCTTACTGACAATTTGCTCATTGGCAGAATCCACTGGCTTGTGTCTTGCGAGCCTTCACTGAAACGATAGAATTCTTGGAACAATAATTGTGAGGTGAAGCTTTGCCAGAAGGTTGGAGTTTACAGTTCACCGAAAGGAAAATACTTTGGCTGGAATCCAACCCATTTATCTGAGGGGACAGGATAAGGCTTGACATTTGGTCTCTGAATAAGGACCATCTCCCTCATTTTTGTGTCTGATGTTATCATTAAGAAGCCTCGACTTCCTCCGAGTGCTTGTATGTAGCACAGGTCTACTCCTCTTGGGCAGCTGCCCTTGCACTGTTCCTCAAAGTACCCCACCCCCCCTTCCCAGTAAACCAGCTGCTGTCTGCAATGTCCCCCACCCATCACCATCACCATCTCCACCACCCCAATCACTCCCCTTGCTCCTTTTCAATGGAGATTTTGAGCAGGGGAAGGCTCTCTTTCAGTTTGCAAGATTGATGGTGGTTTAAAAGACAGACTGGTCACAAACAAAGTGACAGGTGGATTTTGTGGTCAGGGTTCAACCCAGATGTAGTCATCGACAGCAGGGCACAAAGCTCAGGCCCTCCATTTTGGTCACACTGGAACGGACGACTTTCAACTCAGCTACTTGACATTGGTGGTTACCCTCATCTAATCAGAATCGAACCAGGCTTACCCCAAATGGGGTTGGGTTAGGGTCAAGTGGCTGAGCTTTGCACAGCACCTTGTGTGTGTGTGTGTGTGTGTGTGTGTGTGTGTGTGTGTGTGTGTGTGTGTGTGTGTGTGTGTGCGCTGACTGCCCCCATGCGCCATTGGCCAGTAATTTCATTGTATTGTAAAAGCAGTAGTTGTGTGGTGTAGTTCTTGGTGAGAGTTGCTAGTTAAATCATGTGTGCTCAACCCTTTTACACTTGAGATGGGCATTTGAAATATTTTTTTAATAATAATAATTTAATAATAATATTTAATATATCTAGACTCTTTTTCTTGTTTGCTGCGCGTGTCGGTACCGCTTTGTTTGTGCAGGAAGGGCAAGGGCCTTTGTGTGGGGAGGGAGGTAGAGGTCTTCATGGGTCCCAAAAGTTGCACCTGTTCCGAAATGGACTTGGGGCTTTCCCAACTAGACCCAAAATGCATAAAGTTAAAAAAATATTTATATAGATACACATTTTGAATGGACCGAGGACAACTAGACCTGTTCTGTGAAGACCTTGACGGATCTCTTTCTGGTTCAATCAGAGTGAGGGAAGAAAATACTTTTTTTTTAAGCTACATTATTAACTGGAGCTTATTAAGCGCAATAGGAAGGAGAGAGGTACTGCTCTAGCAGGGGCTGTACTGTGAGCGAGATGAGAGAGCAACAAACCAAACCGACTTGCACAATAGTAGACTAATAGCTGCCATAGCTAGGTTATTTATCATCAAATATGATTACGTAGTACCTGTCTTGGACGGCATCAAACTGGGAGACGCTAGTTATTGTAAGCTAGCTAACGTTAGCTAGCTTGGCTTTCTCATCCTACAGTTACAAATAACAACATCTCCATTCAGATTATGAAGTAGCAGCCTGCCTGTTGGCTCTTGGTCATTGTAGCCCGTCCTTCTCCTCTAACTTTTAATTACATAATTTTAATTTTTGCCACTCACGGAGCAAGGCTATATTACTGTAGCCTATTGCCTTGATGAGTTTTGATTTGCCAACAACAAGCTACACTCACCACGCTTCACTCTCGTGAAATTAAGAGTTGCAGTATAAATTATAACATTTTTCACTTCTTTTTCTACTGCAGCAGTTGCGTTTGGATCTGTAAGGGCCCTTTCGTCTACGCAGACGACATCATTCTGTATACATCTAGCCCTTCTTTGAACAATGTGCTAACAAACTCTCAAACAAGCTTCAAACCCATACAACACTCCTGCTGTTGCCTCCAACTGCTTTTAAATGCTAGTAAAACTAAATGCTCTTCAATCGATTGCTGCCCGCACCCTCCCGCCCGACTAGCATCACTACTCTGGACGGTTCTGACCTAAAATATGTGGGCAACTATAAAAACCTAGGTGCCTGGTTAGACTGTAAACTCTCCTTCCAGACTCACATTAAGCATCTCCAATCCAAAATTAAATCTAGAATTGGCTTCTTATTTTGCAAAAAAGCCTCCTTCACTCATGCTGCCAAACATACCCTCGTAAAACTAACTATCCTACCGATCCTTGACTTTGGCGATGTCATTTACAAAATAGCCCCCAACACTCTATTCAGCAAACTGGATGTAGTCTATCACAGTGCCATCCATTTTATCACCAAAGCCCCATATACTAACCACCACTGCGACCTGTATGCTCTCGTTGGCTGGCCCTCACTACATATCCGTCGCCAAACCCACTGGCTCCAGGTCATCTATATGTCTTTGCTAGGTAAAGCCCCGCCTTATCTCACCTCTCTGGTCTCCATAGCAACACCCACCCTTAGCATGCGCTCCAGCAAGTATATTGCACTGGTCATCCCCAAAGCCAACACTTCCTTTGGCCTCCTTTCCTTCCAGTTCTCTGCTGCCAATGACTGGAGCAAATTGCAAAAATCTCTGAAGCTGGGGTCTTATCTCCCTCTCTAACTTTAAGCACACCCGACTACCTCATCCCCGTATTATTACTTATTACCCTCTTGCTATTTTGCACCCCAGTATCTCTACTTGCACATCATAATCTGCACGTTTATCACTCGAGTATTAATGCCCATGGAGGGTGAGCTGATCTAACTTTGATGTAATGTTTTTAAAACAAGTCAAAATGAGGCTCAGTAGTGTGTGTGGCCTCCACGTGCCTGTATAACCTCCCTACAATGCCTGGGCATGCTCCTGATGAGGTGGCGGATGGTCTCCTGAGGGATCTCCTCCCAGACCTGGACGAAAGCATCCGCCAACTCCTGGACAGTCTGTGGTGCAATGTGGCATTGGTGGATGGAGCGAGACATGATGTCCCAGATGTGCTCAATTGGATTCAGGTCTGGGGAACGCGCGGGCCAGTCCATAGCATCAATGCCTTCCTCTTGCAGGAACTGCTGACACACTCCATCCACATGAGGTCTAGCATTGTCTTGCATTAGGAGGAACCCAGGGCCAACCGCAACAGCATATGGTCTCACAAGGGGTCTGAGGATCTCATCTCGGTACCTAAGGGCAGTCAGGCTACCTCTGGCGAGCACATGGAAGGCTGTGCAGCCCCCCCAAAGAAATGCCACCCCACACCATGACTGACCCACCGCCAAACCGGTCATGCTGGAGGATGTTGCAGGCAGCAGAACGTTCTCCACGGCGTCTCCAGACTGTCACGTCTGTCACATGTGCTCAGTGTGAACCTGATTTCATCTGTGAAGAACACAGGGCGCCAGTGGCGAATTTGCCAATCTTGGTGTTCTCTGGCAAATGCCAAACGTCCTGCACGGTGTTGGGCTGTAAACACAACCCCCACCTGTGGACGCCAGGCCCTCATACCACCCTCATGGAGTCTGTTTCTGACCGTTTGACTAGACACATGCACATTTGTGGCCTTCTGGAGGTCATTTTGCAGGGCTCTGGCAGTGCTCCTCCTTGCACAACTGCGGAGGTTGCGATCCTGCTGCTGGGTTGTTGCCCTCCTACGGCCTCCTCCACATCTCCTGATGTACTGGCCTGTCTCCTGGTAGCGCCTCCATGCTCTGGACACTACGCTGACAGACACAGCAAACCTTCTTGCCACAGCTCGCATTGATGTTCCATCCTGGATGAGCTGCACTACCTGAGCCACTTGTGTGGGTTGTAGACTCCGTCTCATGCTACCACTAGAGTGAAAGCACCGCCAGCATTCAAAAGTGACCAAAACAAAACAGCCAGGAAGCATAGGAACTGAGAAGTGGTCTTTGGTCCCTACCTGCAGAACCACTCCTTTATTGGGGGTGTCTTGCTAATTGCCTATAATTTCCACCTGTTGTCTATTCCATTTACACAACAGCATGTGAAATGTATTGTCAATCAGTGTTGCTTCCTAAGTGGACAGTTTGATTTCACAGAAGTGTGATTGACTTGGAGTTACATTGTGTTGTTTAATAAAGTAAAGTGTTCCCTTTATTGTTTTGAGCAGTGTATACTTGTGATAATGACAATTCCAACAATACTGTATGAACAGTATAACTTAATATATTTTATATTTTATTTCATTTATTTCACCTTTATTTAACCAGTTAGGCTAGTTGAAAACAAGTTCTCATTTGCAACTGCGAACCTGGCCAAGATAAAGCATAGCAATTCGACACATACAACAACACAGAGTTACACATGGAATAAACAAAACATAGTCAGTAATACAGTAGAACAACATAAAACAAAAAGTCTATTTTCAGTGAGTGCAAATGAGGTAAGATAAGGGAGTTAAGGCAACAAATAGGCAAATTAATTACAATATATATACAATATAATACATCAATATAACAATTTAGTCTGAAATAAATAATGAATCATATTCAAACGGGAATACTTTCGCAAGGCACTGTATATATTGTTATTTTTTACGGCTGCTCTTTATTTACTTGTTACATTCATCTCTTATTCTTATCTGTATTTTTTTGAAACTGCACTATTACTTAGGGGCTCGTAAGTAAGCATTGTGACTAATACAATTTTATTTGATATCTACGCTAGCCAGATACGGTGCCTTGCGAAAGTATTCGGCCCCCTTGCGTTCTACTGCACGCCCAATTTTTCGGCTTTTGATTTGTAAAAAAAAGTTAAAAATATCCAATAAATGTCGTTCCACTTCATGATTGTGTCCCACTTGTTGTTGATTCTTCACAAAAAAATACAGTTTTATATCTTTATGTTTGAAGCCTGAAATGTGGCAAAAGGTCGCAAAGTTCAAGGGGGCCGAATACTTTCGCAAGGCACTGTAAGTTAGCCAACTAACTAGCTAGCAAAGCTAATTGGAGGCAATTTTGCTGCTCTTCATATCCTTTTGCACAACAACTCCATTCGGATTAAAAAACAGCCTACCTGTTGGTTACTCATTTTAGTCTACTCCTTTCATTAAGGTAACTTAATTCCATAATTTGAATTCCATTTGGCATTGATTAGAAGTATCCCACTACATCTGCTAGGCTATATATGGAGCCTCTGACTGTAGTGCCTCTTTGATTGCCCGGCAATAACAACAAGCTACAGGCATGGAACATGTGCAGGCTACTGGTGTCTTTATTTAGGCACACCTTTTAAAAAACAACATAAAAAAACAATGTTAAAGTCATGGTACAAACAGTACTTGTATGTAGTGATGTCACATGAATAATTCTATTTAATTCCGGCAAATAATTTTCATTGTTAAAATATGGCTATAAAACTCTCACAAGTTATCAAATATTTAAGTTTGTTCGTATATTAGATGAATCAATTGACCGTGCCCTTCCCTATTTTTACACTAGCTGCAAATAAGCCCAATTCTTAAACCACCTCACCCTTCACTCTCAGTAAATATTTAGCCAGTCAGTCTGAACCCACAGGGTCCTCTTCACCTCTGTGATCCCACCTGCCCAGCCCTGTCCAGTCAGTCACAGACAAGCAGACATCTGGATTCCTGGTGGGGAGTGCCACTTTGTTCATTCTGGGTCTGGGAAGCAGGTAAATTATTAGCAGTAGTTGGTTTACTCCTCACCTTTACACTCCACTGATTTCTGGCACAAAATGGCTACTGGCGGCCTCCCGGGTGGCACAGTGGTAGCTGTTCCACCAGAGACTCTGGGTTTGAGCCCAGGCTCTGTCGCAGCCGGCCGCGACCGGGAGGTCCATGGGGCGACGCACAATTGGCCTAGCGTTGTCCGGGTTAGGGAGGTTTTGGCCGGTAGGGATATCCTTGTCTCACTGCGCACTAGCGACTCCTGTGGGGGGCCGGGCGCAGTGCACGCTAACCAGGTCGCCATGTGCACGGTGTTTCCTCCGACACATTGGTGCGGCTGGCTTCCGGGTTGGATGTGCGCTGTGTTAAGAAGCAGTGCGGCTTGGTTGGGTTGTGTTTCGGAGGATGCATTGCTTTCGACCTTTGTCTCTCCTGAGCCCGTATGGGAGTTGTAGCGATGAGACAAGATAGTAACTACTAACAATTGGATACCACGAAATTGGGGAGAAAAGGGGGTAAAAAAAATAATAATTAAAAAATGGCTTCTGGCGACAGTGGCATCACACAAATTGATGTTGCTGCACATTGGTGACATGGATGAGGTGAATTTCCTCCCCCTCAAATCGTAAAGCGCTTTGAGCACCTGGAAAATAAACTATAAATCACATCCATCAAGAGCTCCTCCTATGCTCAGTCTCCCTCTGTGGATGGAATGGTGGTTTGAGCTCAGTCTTGTCCATGGCCGTGTTTGAATATCCCCTTAATTTAGCCGTTGCTCAAAGTGATCACTGATCCAGCCATTCACAGAGGAAGGAAGAATGCATTCTTAAAAGGATAGTTCAACCACATGACGAAATAGGTATTCGAACATGGCCCATGTCCCTATGTCCCATGACCCCTGATCTTGGTTGGCCTCTGCTCCTCGCCCTTGCCCATGTTCTGTCTGAACTGTGTGAACAGGTCCGTCCTGTGGGCTGTCCCTTAAGCCCTGCTAATAGTCTTGTGATTGAGCCTCTCCACTTCTAATGAGGTTGAATACTCTGTGGCTGGCTGTGTCACCCAGCAGAGCTCTCCAGGATTTGAGGACTCCCTCTTGTGTTAGAAGGGCTGTATTGCATTGCATTGGTGAATTGGATAGAATTTGTTGTTCACGATTCGTTTTCGTACCTCAGGTGCGTAGGCTTGTGCTACTGTTTAAAAATAGGATGTATTATCAAACATCTTGGCACTGTATAAATATGTTTCGTGGCCTTATGTCAGAATGTTATGTAGATTTGGCAGCATTTTGAAGCAGAATTCTCACACATACCTAATATTGGCGCACACAGCGTGTTAGTTTCTGATCGCGTCATTCAAGATACATTGTAACAAAGAACACGTTCCTGTAGTCTGACGGGTGCTTATGAGATCAATATTGCAAAATTGTTGAAAGGTTTTCGCTCTGGGGGTGGCTGCTGACTTGTTAGACGTTTATTACGAAAATAAGCAGTCTTCTAATTAATTTATCTCAGTAAACATTGTTTATGGGCCTACTGGTGGATTTTTCTGTTCACCCCCTCCCCTGAACAAAGCCCCCTCTCCACTTCGTTTATTGACGTTGGATGAGAGGCGTTGAGCTTCAGGATAGTCAGCAGTTGCATTGTCGTTGTGCACGTACCTACCAATCCCTCTGTTCGTTTACCTGCACAATCACATGCTTTATCTGACAGGAGGTGCCAGCGGGTTCACTGTTGACAAGCCTTATTAATACACATACAGCGCATGTTTATGTTTCCACAGGTGTCTCTTTGTTTGGAGAATGTCTCTCTCCTTCCTTGCACTCTCTCTACCTCTCTCTCTCTGTCTCTCTCTCTCTCTCTACTCGCTCTACTCTCTCTTTTTATATTGTAAGCACATGTTCTTTTATCTGTTTGGATCAAGGCCCAATTATGTCAGGGTTTTCATCACGACCACTTCAAATCAATTAAATCAATGTTATATTCTATTACATTTATGTATCTTCTAAATCGTATGTATTACGGTAACACCTACATTTTTACCAATTGGAGGAACTGTTGGTCCATAAATACAATTTTATGCAGATATCCTTCAATATTTGTAAGCAATCGGATCCCTTGTGGTTTGTGTTGGATTACAGTCAGCCCCACTTATAAAGTTATAGAAATGATTAATCTGTCAGCCATAACACATATTAACATTGGTCTCATTTGATTAAGTATGGCAAAGTTATCACTTTCTCAAAATGTATTGTAGAGTACAGTTATTTGGTCATACATTAGGCAGCACAGAGAGCCACTTGCATGAAGCTGACTTTTCATCCACTGCTGTGTGAATTAAATGTATACATCAGGGCATTATTCTAGCAGCGATTCTGTCCTGGGTGCATATTGAATGGAACAGTGTAACATTGTACTGCGTGTGTTCTTGTTATTATTATTATTATAATTACACTTGTTGGTTTCATAATACCATCATCGTTTTAAGAATGAGTCAGAACATGGTTGTGTGTATATGGCAGCTGTAGAGAACGTGTGAATTCATTGATATGTTATAGCTATCATACTGTATCCATGTTATAACACAACAAAAAAGCACATCCTTTTGATGGTAGAAGAAAGTGACATCCAAAGTGTTTGAGTTGTGCCCACTATTGGTTGAGACACCTCCAGGATTAGAAGTAGAATCCAGTTGCTCATCAATTACTGAGCGGAATGCCTGGTGGCAGGAACATAGTGGCCCAGCTCTAAAGTTGGCTAACCTCCCTCTCTTTCTTTATTTATCCCTCTTTCTTTCTCTCTCCCCCCTCTCTATCTTTTCCCCAATCTCTCTCTTTCCCTGCCTCTTTTTCCCCATCCTTTTCTTTGCTCTAACCCCTCCATCCTGTCTTTCTCTCTCTCTCCCTCTCTCTATCTCTCTGTACTCTCTGTACTGTATCTATTTGACTGGGCTGAGCACTATGGGCTACATTCTCCCCTGTTGTTCAGGAATGTAGCAATGAAGGCGGGGGATGCTGCTTCTGCTTGCCTGAGCAGGACCACGAGACCACGTAGGGCTGAGCTGGCTCTTGGGTTTGTCTGTACAGGTTGGGTTTGTCTACGAAGAACGAGTCCGCTGAGAGCAGACATGAAAGATGTCTGTCAAATGAACTCCCCTCCCTCACTCCTTGGTTGGAGCCCCCTCTACCCCTCCTTGTCCTCCTCTCCTCTATCTCCATAAATGCAGCTGAGCTGCGACACATCTCTAACAGCATCTGTGAAAGGCCTCTCCTTCCTTATCTGCCAATGGCTTTGTGATGTCTCTCCTTGTTATAGCCTTTTCAAACACTCCTTCAGGTGCTGCGATAGTGCCCTGGGAAACTTGTGCACACACACACACATAATTGTCCATACAGTCTATACACACCACATATTTATATTCCAGACTCTGACATTGCAAGTTTTGATATTTCTTTATTTTTGTCATTGATTATTTGTGTATTATTATTGTACTGTACTGTTAGACACTTACTGCACTGTTGGAGCTAGTAACATAAGCATTTCACACCTGCTAATCTGTGTACTCAACAACTAATCCATTGCTGGAATGCTCCTCGCAGTGTGCACATTTCTGCTCTGGCCCAGCACGAACACACCCAATTCAACTTTGTTTATTCTTTGTGTTGGTGCTGGGCTAGAAGACAAAAGTGCACCCTCTGTGGGTCCCCTGGTTATGGATTGACAAACACTGCTATAGGCATAGCAGTTCTGGGATGATTACCTTCTTGAAGGCGTTTTGAGATGTTCCTTTGAGTGCTGCCATCTGCTGGAATGGGTTACCACTGATGTTTTCATGACACCATAGCTACGGTAACATCCTTGGCTTTCATGCAGGACATGAGGAGAGTTGAGAGGGAATCTATACCTGAATTGTGTATTTTCAGCTTTGCATATCTGGATTTGGGGATTTTCTCCCATTTTTCCTTGTAGATTTTCTCAAGATAGGGAGTGGCGGTGAACAGAAATCTTCAAGTCTTTCCACAGATTTGAAATTGATTCAAATCTAGGCTTTGGCTGGGCCACTTGAGGACTTTCACATTATTGTTCTGAAGCCTTTCCAGCGTTGATTTGGCTGTATGCTTGATGTCCTTGTCCTTTTGGAATGTAAATCTTCGCATTTTGTCATTTGCACTCTGGAGCAGGTTCGCATCAAGGATTTTCTTGTATTTAGCCTCATTCATTGTTCCCTCTAACCTTACCCCTCTCTCAGTCCCTGTCGCTGAAAAGCATCCCCATAGCATGATATTGCTACCACCATGCTTCACGGTAGGGATGTTGTTAGACAGGTGTTGAGCTATGCCTGGTTTTCTCCAGACATAGCACTTTGCATTCATTTACATTTACATTTAAGTCATTTAGCAGACGCTCTTATCCAGAGCGACTTACAAATTGGTGAATTCACCTTCTGACATCCAGTGGAACAGCCACTTTACAATAGTGCATCTAAATCATTAAGGGGGGGTGGTGAGAAGGATTACTTATCCTATCCTAGGTATTCCTTGAAGAGGTGGGGTTTCAGGTGTCTCCGGAAGGTGGTGATTGACTCCGCTGTCCTGGCGTCGTGAGGGAGTTTGTTCCACCATTGGGGGGCCAGAGCAGCGAACAGTTTTGACTGGGCTGAGCGGGAACTGTACTTCCTCAATGGTAGGGAGGCGAGCAGGCCAGAGGTGGATGAACGCAGTGCCCTTGCTTGGGTGTAGGGCCTGATCAGAGCCTGGAGGTACTGCGGTGCCGTTCCCCTCACAGCTCCGTAGGCAAGCACCATGGTCTTGTAGCGGATGCGAGCTTCAACTGGAAGCCAGTGGAGAGAGCGGAGGAGCGGGGTGACGTGAGAGAACTTGGGAAGGTTGAACACCAGACGGGCTGCGGCGTTCTGGATGAGTTGTAGGGGTTTAATGGCACAGGCAGGGAGCCCAGCCAACAGCGAGTTGCAGTAATCCAGACGGGAGATGACAAGTGCCTGGATTAGGACCTGCGCCGCTTCCTGTGTGAGGCAGGGTCGTACTCTGCGGATGTTGTAGAGCATGAACCTACAGGAACGGGCCACCGCCATGATGTTGGTTGAGAACGACAGGGTGTTGTCCAGGATCACGCCAAGGTTCTTAGCGCTCTGGGAGGAGGACACAATGGAGTTGTCAACCGTGATGGCGAGATCATGGAACGGGCAGTCCTTCCCCGGGAGGAAGAGCAGCTCCGTCTTGCCGAGGTTCAGCTTGAGGTGGTGATCCGTCATCCACACTGATATGTCTGCCAGACATGCAGAGATGCGATTCGCCACCTGGTCATCAGAAGGGGAAAGGAGAAGATTAATTGTGTGTCGTCTGCATAGCAATGATAGGAGAGACCATGTGAGGTTATGACAGAGCCAAGTGACTTGGTGTATAGCGAGAATAGGAGAGGGCCTAGAACAGAGCCCTGGGGGACACCAGTGGTGAGAGCGCGTGGCGAGGAGACAGATTCTCGCCACGCCACCTGGTAGGAGCGACCTGTCAGGTAGGACGCAATCCAAGCGTGGGCCGCGCCGGAGATGCCCAACTCGGAGAGGGTGGAGAGGAGGATCTGATGGTTCACAGTATCGAAGGCAGCCGATAGGTCTAGAAGGATGAGAGCAGAGGAGAGAGAGTTAGCTTTAGCAGTGCGGAGCGCCTCCGTGATGCAGAGAAGAGCAGTCTCAGTTGAATGACTAGTCTTGAAACCTGACTGATTTGGATCAAGAAGGTCATTCTGAGAGAGATAGCGGGAGAGCTGGCCAAGGACGGCACGTTCAAGAGTTTTGGAGAGAAAAGAAAGAAGGGATACTGGTCTGTAGTTGTTGACATTGGAGGGATCGAGTGTAGGTTTTTTCAGAAGGGGTGCAACTCTCGCTCTCTTGAAGACGGAAGGGACGTAGCCAGCGGTCAGGGATGAGTTGATGAGCGAGGTGAGGTAAGGGAGAAGGTCCCCGGAAATGGTCTGGAGAAGAGAGGAGGGGATAGGGTCGAGCGGGCAGGTTGTTGGGCGGCCGGCCGTCACAAGAAGCGAGATTTCATCTGGGAGAGAGGGGAGAAAGAGGTCAGAGCACAGGGTAGGGCAGTGTGAGCAGAACCAGCGGTGTCGTTTGACTTAGCAAACGAGGATCGGATGTCGTCGACCTTCTTTTCAAAATGGTTGACGAAGTCATCTGCAGAGAGGGAGGAGGGGGGGGGAGGGGGAGGAGGATTCAGGAGGGAGGAGAAGGTGGCAAAGAGCTTCCTAGGGTTAGAGGCAGATGCTTGGAATTTAGAGTGGTAGAAAGTGGCTTTAGCAGCAGAGACAGAGGAGGAAAATGTAGAGAGGAGGGAGTGAAAGGATGCCAGGTCCGCAGGGAGGCGAGTTTTCCTCCATTTCCTCCATTCAGGCCAAAGAGTTTAAAAAATGTCTTATCAGACAACATAATATTTTTTCTGATGATTTCAGAGTCGTTCACATGCCTTTTTGCAAACTACAGGTGTGCTGTCATGTGCCCTTTTTCAGGAGGATCTTCCATCTGGCCACTCTCCCATAAAGCCCAGATTGGTTGGCTTTTTGTGCCCAAGTGCTGGGTTGAGGTCAGGCTATGTGCATGCCAGTCAAGTTCTTCGACACCGATCTCAACAAACCATTTCTATATGGACCTCGCTTTGTCCACGGGGGAATTATCATGCTGAAACAGGAAAGGGCAATCCCCAAACTGTTGCCACAAAGATGGAAGAACAGAAACTTCTCAAATTTCATTGTATGCTGTAGTGTTAAGATTTCCCTTCACTGGAACTAAGGATCTGAGCCCGAACCATGAAAAACAGCCCTAGACCATTATTCCTCCTCAACCAAAGTTCACAGTTGGCACTATGCATTGGGGCAGGTTCTCGTTCTCCTGGCATCCACCAAACCCAGATTTGTCAGTCAGACAGCCAGATGGTGAAGCGTGATTCATCAATCCAGAAAACACATTTCCACTGCTCCAGTTGAAGTCCTGTATTGCTGTTTTAATTGTTTGATAGCTCGTTGGAGGTTATACCGGGATTGCATTTTAGCGTCCGGATTAATGTCCCGCTCCTTGAAAGCGGCAGCTCTAGCTTTTAGCTCAGTCGGATGTTGCCTGTAATCCATGGCTTCTGCTTGGGATATGTACATCATCGATGCACTTATTAATGAAACCGGTCTCTTGTATTGTAAACTCCTCAATGTTATTGGATGAATCCCAGAACAAACAGTACCAGTCCAAAGTTTGGACACACCTACTCATTCAACGGATTTTCTTTATTTTAACAATTTCTACATTGTAGAATAATAGTGAATACATCAAAACTATGACATAGTACATGTAGTATTCAAAAAAGTGTTAAACAAATCAAAATTAATTTTAAACTAGCCACCCTTTGCCTTGATGACAGCTTTGCACACTCTTTGCATTCTCTCAACCAGCTTCACCTGGAATACTTTTCCAACAGTCTCGAAAGAGTTCCTGCATATGCTGGGCAGTTCTTGGCTGCTTTCCTTCACTCTGCGGTCCAACTAATCCAAAACCATCTCAATTGGGTTGAGGTCGGGTGATTGTGGAAACCAGGTCATCTGATGCAGCACTCCATCGCTCTCCTTCTTGGTCAAATAGCCCTTACACAGCCTGGAGGTGTGTTGGGTCATTGTCCTGTTGAAAAACAAATTGTAGTCCCACTAAGTGCAAACCAGCTGGGATGTTGTATCGCTGCAGAATGCTGTGGTAGCCATGCTGGTTAAGTGTGTCTTGAATTCTAAATAAATCACAGCCAATCAGCACCCCCACACCTCCTCCTCCATGCTTCATGGTGGGAACCACACATGCAGACATCATCCGCTAACCTACTCTGCATCTCACAAAGACAAAGCTGTTAGAATCAAAAATCTCAAATTTCAAATTTGGACGTCCTAAGTACATATTTACACCAGTCTAATGTCCATTGCTCGTGTTTCTTAGCCTAAGCAAGTCTCTTATTCTTTTACATGTCCTTTAGTAATGGTTTCCTTGCAGCAATTCGACCATAAAGGCCTGATTCTCCTCTGAACAGTCGGTGTTGAGATGTCTATTAATTGGACTCTGTGAAGCATTTATTTGGGCTGCAATTTCTCTAAAGAACTTATCCTCTGCAGCAAAGTAACTGGCTCTTCCTTTCCTGTGGCGGTCCTCATGAGAGCCAGTTTCATCATAGCTCTTGATGTTTTTTTGCGACCGCACTTGACAAAGTTCTTGAAATGTTCCTGATTGACTGACATATCTTAAAGTAATAACTGGATTGTCGTTTCTCTTTGATTATTTGAACAGTTCTTGCCATAATATGGACTTGGTCTTTTACCAAATAGGGCTATCTTCTGTAAACCACCCCTACCTTGTCACAACACAACTGATTGGCTCAAACACATTAGGAAGGAAAGAAATTCCACAAATGAACCTTTAACGAGGCACACCTGTTAATTGAAATGCATTCCAGGTGACTACCTCATAAAGTTGGTTGAGAGAATGCCAATAGTGTGCAAGGCTGTCATCAAGGCAAAGGGTTGCTACTTTGAAGAATCTCAAATCTAAACATTTTTTGGGTTACTACATTATACTTTGTGTTATTTCATAGTTTTGATGTCTTTGCTATTATTCTACAACATGGAAAATAGTAAAAATAAAGAAAAACCCTTGAATGATCTGGTGTGTCCAAACTTTAGATTGGTACTGTATTCCAGTCTGCTACCATGTTCTGTTGCCTATCTTTTGCTTCATCGAACCACTTCTGTATTGAATGCGTCACTCGTACTTCCTATTTGAGTTTTTGCTTATAAGCGGGAATTTGGAGGATAGAGGTATGGTCAGATTTTCCAAAAGGAGGGCGATGGAGAGCCTTGTATGCAGTTCTGTGATTGGAGTAAAGGTGATTTAGAATGTTGTTGCCTCTAGTTGCACAGGTGACATGCTGGTAATGAGATGAAACCGGATTTCAGTTTCACTGGATTAAAATCACAAGCCAGGAAAAGTGCTTCCTCTGGGTGAGCATTTTCTTGTTTGCTTATGGCCCTATACAGCTCGTTGAGTGCGGTGTTAGTGCCAGCATCCGTATGTGGTGGTAAATAGACAGCTATGAAAAATATACATGGAAACACTCTTGGTAAGTAGTAGTTTATGACATCCTTGGAGAGCTCTTTGGTCTTGGCCATGGTGGAGAGTTTGGAATCTGATTGATTGATTGCTTCTGTGGACAGTGGTCTTTTATACAGGTAACAAACTGAGATGAGGAGCACTCCCTTTAAGAGTGTGCTCCTTATCTCAGCTCATTACCTGTATAAAAGACACCTGGTAGCCAGAAATCTTTCTGATTGAGAGGGGGTCAAATAATTATTTCCCTCATTAAAATGTAAATCAATTTATAACATTTTTGACATGCGTTTTTCTGGATTTTTGTTGTTAAAATTATAGACTGATCATTTCTTTGTCAGTGGGCAAACGTACAAAATCAGCAGGGGATCAAATACTTTTTTTCCCTCACTGTATGAGTGAATGACAGAAAAGTGAAGTGTGTTTTTTGTGTAAATTTGAATATGAATGTGAGTTGGTAAAGTGAGAAGTGTGTGTCATTTGATACACCCATGTCTGGAGTCCACGTACCTGTGCTTGTTTATTCACTACTGCCCTGTCTTCATGGTGACTTCCAGTAAGAGGCCAATGACCCTCGCTAGCTGTAACAACAAGGGCCAGGGGGGCTGCCAAAAGGCCCCTGGGTGTGTGGAGTGTTACTAAAGATCCCCTCATTGCAAGTTGGTTTATTGTCACCGTCGATCCTGCCTGAGTTATTTCCATGTTCTGTTTGTTTGGCCTGCAGTCAAAATGGCACCAACACTAACGGTCACCCTCTTGAAATGGACCCAGATATGTTGCACACTTCGAACTAGCTGCAGTCTTATGGCCCCCAGTCTATGTCTTTCTTACGTCTTATTTTCACCATTCTGCTTTATCAAATATATGAATGAGAGCTAGGTCTGAGGTTGTAAATAGAGTTGCAAATACCCATAAATGATTCACACAAGCTATATTTAGGCCTAGCCATTGCATATTTGCTGTACGATTTAAGAAGACACCTAATCTCAGATGTTGTGTATTGTGAATAGTAGTGCGTAGTGGCAGATGATTGGACGGCGTTCGGATTACCCTGTTTTTGTTGCCGTTTTTAATTACGCAAGTCCATTCATTGACCCATTGACAACGGCAGCCTTACGAGTCATTCCTCGGGTTATATTACATAGGTATTGTCTGAAGAAGGGGAAGCAGGTTAGGAGACAGTGCTTTGGTATCACTCCTGCTTCATATGAACAGTCATACCATTTTGTCATAATTTCCAGTCACAATTTGAGTGACAAACTCCAGGAGAGGTTTATTGAGACTACGGCTTTATAGCCTATTGATGTCTCTTTCTTTGTACATGCTATGTAATTTTTTTATGGGTCAAATTCATCTTCAATGAACTCTATGTATTCTTATAAACGAGTGCCTCTAAAAATGTTTCAGGTTTCTTTTGACTTTTGACTAGTACTTTTCTGGAAAGATGTCCTCCCACCTTCCTGTTTGTGGGAAGAGTGTTCTGCTCACAATAGGTAGCAGCTGTGGAGGAGAGGTGGGTTGGATGTGAACTGGACAAGAGGAAGCGGATGTTTCAAACCCACGCACAGATTGTCTGTGATTTCAGCGCACAGGGCTTTACGAGTGATGCCAAAAACACAATAAGCATGCAATTCAACCATTTTCTGCTTCTTGTCCCAGTTTTTCACGTCGATGGGCATCCAACTGCCCTTGTCCACTATACACATTTCCAGTGCCAGTCATTCAACAGCCACCTCCTGATTGCACAGAATAGGTTCAATGCCAAGTTCACATCTGCCACACTATGCCTCCACGAACCCCTCAGACTTGGTATACAATCACGGCTTCCCAAAATATTTTGGACTCTGGCCAAAGAAGATATTACATCCAATAATAGTTACTGCATGGTGTAACAAGCATTCTCAGGCCAGGTCCTTGTTGGGTGCTTTTCACATAGGGTTTCTTTGTAGTTAATTTGGCATCTGTGCAAATGTCGGTTCCTTGATGGTGTTAAGTGGTGATCCCTTGTGACTCAGCTCAACTGTGATTCCTTCCAACAGTAACCTCTGAGCCTATTTCAGTATGCTCCAAACTGAAGAAAACAGACATGGGATTTCACACTTGGTTCCTTTCAGCCAATTTTATGTGAAGTGTGAACACTCCAAAGGAACTCAGACACCTCAAAAGAGCCCCTGGAGCAAACTGAACTGAGACCATCTCGAGAGGTGGTCTGAGTTCAGTTCGCTTGAATTCTGTGGTCCGTGGACTTCCCTTTGGTCCTGTGGACTTCCCTTTTTTAGACAAAATTTAACATAAAGTTCCCCAGGTTCCCTTGTTATTATTCCTGCACCACACACTAGACTACTACAACACCGTTTCCCCTGCCAGTGCCATAAATTCTAACATTGGTGACACAAAAGAGGGAAGATGATGATGTGCAGGTTCGCAGGAAAAACGTGAGCTGTTTATGGATATTGATTAGCGTCTGTCAAGGATGCACATACATTCCAAAATGTGTGGATTTTTTTGTTCAGATTATTGGTTTTTAATATGTTCTCTATAGGATTAGAGTGTTTTGTAAATTATTTATTTGATTGGGGGGTTTGAATAGTGTGAGAAGACAACATATTTGGGGAGGATCACAATATAGGGTACAAAATCAATTCTAGCTCTTAAAGGGGCAATGGCCTACATGGGGTGTACAATGTTCAATTCTAGCTCTTAAAGGGGCAATGGCCTACATGGGGTGTACAATGTTCAATTCTAGCTCTTAAATGGGGCAATGGCCTACATGGGGTGTACAATGTTCAATTCTAGCATTATTTAATACGCAGTTATTCTTCTGCTATGTATTATGTTACCAATAATATTGACATGTTCAATTCTGATCGAATGGATTGTCCTCCACATGGTAAAAACCCAGAGTGCATTGAGTGAATGTTGGAAAAACCTGTTGGTTCCTTTCTAAACATAACAATGTGAATGCAAAGTGGACTAGGACCACAAAATAGACTAAGTGAACTGGAAAAAGAGTTGAATCCTCATTCAAAGGCAAATGCTGTGTGAATACAAAGAGAACTGTGTTCTTTTGTTTTATTTTAGCCCATAGTTCACTTTAATGTCGGCTGAGATCGGTTCTTTTAAAGAGGACTATATGTGAAAACACCCTTAAACAGGGAGGAATGCAGATTTTAAGTTTTCCCGTTGCATGCCGTAATGAACATGATCCAGGTGTCTCTGTCTGATGTGGGATTGGGACGTTCTCCTGCAATATCCCGAGCTAATATCTGGACACTTTCAGAATTATGCCCCAAAGGGAATTTAAATTAATGTAGACTTTATTTTTTCAGGACAGTCATTTGACTTCCTCTGCTGCTGGAATAGTACTGTTTTAGTGTTGTTTCGATCTATGCAGCATTTACTTTCTGATCTTTCTCTCCACTGGTGGGAGACGGTTCTTCTGAAATGCTGTAATTTGTGTATTACACTTCATCAAGTGCTATTCAAAATATCTTCATTTGATTGGCTTACCTACAGTGTGATTATTTTATTTTATACTGGAACAGGAATTTATGGTCTATGTCACCCAGATATCATTAGTTAAAGGAGTAAAGTTTCAAGTATGGGTCCATCCAATTTACTGAGAATTTGTGTGCATGAAAGTCTAAAACAACACAAATTAGAAATGGTCTTAGTTGTATTATTCCATTGTGCATAAATACAAGTTACAAAATGCAGCTTAAAACCTTTATTATGGTACTGCTAACCTTTTCCCAACATGCCAAGGGCCCTCAAGTAAAAAATGTAAACAAATTAAAGAATGGTGTCCAAGTTTCTTAAAACTGAACTTTGTTGTCTTTGTTAGACATAACAGTGCATACCTCACACATCCTCACAAATAATTATCAGTTACAAATGAACATGCCTCACATAAGAAGACGACAGGATGTTTTCGATCTGCGTTATCTTTACAGCGGACGTGAAATAGATGGTGAAAAGCTGGGGCATTTGCCTTTAATTTTCAACTGCACTCAATGTACTCTCGTTTCGTGTAGATTTCCTGTGTTGAAAACTTTCTGGCGCTGTCACTCAAAAGGCAACTTACACGGCATCAGTTCAATGGAATTTTTCTCTACATCGTCGGGGACGTCCAGGAATAAGCAAATTTCCTGATGCGGAGGAGACTCCAGCAGAGAACACGCCAAGCAAAGGATATTCTTGGGCACCCACTCTTTTGGCCTTCTCCGCCCCTCCCAGACCTATGAAACATTGCAAACCCTGTGAACTCTCTTTGTCACACATTACATTTCACATTAAGACACCTTTAGGCCCTGCCTATTCATTTCATAGCTGCAATAACAACACTTGTGTGAATTCTCCAGTTGATTGCATCCATGCAGTATGTTTCTCTCTTTGGGGACTGTGGGAGACAGACGGCTTTGGCATCTGATGCAGTGACGGAAGGGAGTGAGGGACACACCCACAGGAGATGGAGCAGAAGAGGGTCAGGTTGTGTCTGGTTGTCAGGGATGGAACTAATTACAAATACTCTTGTTACTGTAATTGAGTAGCTTTTCCATGCAATTTTAGCATTTTTCAAAGACGATCATTTAACTTTTACTTAAGTATGTTTTGACTGAAGTATTGTACCTCTACCTCATTAAAACCATCCGTTACAGAGTACAATATTTTGTAGGCTATAGTAATAGTAATAGTAGATCATGAGGGCAAGGAAAGTTTGCTATTGAGCCCCTCCAAAAAAAGGTAATCGTTGTTTAGTCAGTGACCAATCAAACAAAATGTCACGCATCACACCAATATAGGCCAATCATATCAAGCTGTGCGCACAAAGTGAATAGAGATTTTATAAAATGCAAAAATAACTTAGTTTAGTTCGAGACGTGTCATGAAAGAGAGGAATGTTTTTATATCAAAGCGGTGTGTGTGAAAACAATGGAGACGGAGGAGACTGTGACCAGTTCTTCAAGCACAAGAGAGGTGATGCAATGCAAGCTTTGATTACCCAGGATGGCAGAGGTGGCAGCCTACACAAACTCTGCCTCGAACTTCAGGAAATATTTTAAAGGTAAGATAACTAGCTCGCTAGTAGAGATAGCTATCTAATATTCATGACACAGTATTTAGAGAGACCTAGGATTTTTTTTGCTATGTACTGTAAATTGTCTTTGTAAATTAGGATAACGTTAATCTAAAAGCCAGAGACTCAGTTAGTCCAACTGTGCATATACAGTGCCTTGCGAAAGTATTCGGCCCCCTTGAACTTTGCGACCTTTTGCCACATTTCAGGCTTCAAACATAAAGATATAAAACTGTATTTTTTTGTGAAGAATCAACAACAAGTGGGACACAATCATGAAGTGGAACGACATTTATTGGATATTTTAAACTTTTTTAACAAATCAAAAACTGAAAAATTTGGCGTGCAAAATTATTCAGCCCCTTTACGTTCAGTGCAGCAAACTCTCTCCAGAAGTTCAGTGAGGATCTCTGAATGATCCAATGTTGACCTAAATGACTAATGATGATAAATACAATCCACCTGTGTGTAATCAAGTCTCCGTATAAATGCACCTGCACTGTGATAGTCTCAGAGGTCCGTTAAAAGCGCAGAGAGCATCATGAAGAACAAGGAACACACCAGGCAGGTCCGAGATACTGTTGTGAAGAAGTTTAAAGCCGGATTTGGATACAAAAAGATTTCCCAAGCTTTAAACATCCCAAGGAGCACTGTGCAAGCGATGATATTGAAATGGAAGGAGTATCAGACCACTGCAAATCTACCAAGACCTGGCTGTCCCTCTAAACTTTCAGCTCATACAAGGAGAAGACTGATCAGAGATGCAGCCAAGAGGCCCATGATCACTCTGGATGAACTGCAGAGACTCTGTCCATAGGACAACAATCAGTCGTATATTGCACAAATCTGGCCTTTATGGAAGAGTGGCAAGAAGAAAGCCATTTCTTAAAGATATCCATAAAAAGTGTTGTTTAAAGTTTGCCACAAGCCACCTGGGAGACACACCAAACATGTGGAAGAAGGTGCTCTGGTCAGATGAAACCAAAATTGAACTTTTTGGCAACAATGCAAAACGTTATGTTTGGCGTAAAAGCAACACAGATCATCACCCTGAACACACCATCTCCACTGTCAAACATGGTGGTGGCAGCATCATGGTTTGGGCATGCTTTTCTTCAGCAGGGACAGGGAAGATGGTTAAAATTGATGGGAAGATGGACGGAGCCAAATACAGGACCATTCTGGAAGAAAACCTGATGGAGTCTGCAAAAGACCTGAGACTGGGACGGAGATTTGTCTTCCAACAAGACAATGATCCAAAACATAAAGCAAAATCTACAATGGAATGGTTCAAAAATAAACATATCCAGGTGTTAGAATGGCCAAGTCAATGTCCAGACCTGAATCCAATCGAGAATCTATGGGAAGAACTGAAAACTGCTGTTCACAAATACTCTCCATCCAACCTCACTGAGTTCGAGCTGTTTTGCAAGGAGGAATTGGAAAATATTTCAGTCTCTCGATGTGCAAAACTGATAGAGACATACCCCAAGCGACTTACAGCTGTAATCGCAGCAAAAGGTGGCGCTACAAAGTATTAACTTAAGGGGGCTGAATAATTTTGCACGCCCAATTTTTCAGTTTTTGATTTGTTAAAAAAGTTTGAAATATGCAATAAATGTCGTTCCACTTCATGATTGTGTCCCATTTGTTGTTGATTCTTCACAAAAAAATACAGTTTTATATCTTTATGTTTGAAGCCTGAAATGTGGCAAAAGGTCGCAAAGTTCAAGGGGGCCGAATACTTTCGCAAGGCACTGTATATATATATAATTGTGTGTCTACACAATAGGTACAGCTAGGCATGGACTCATCGCAACATTAGACAACTTGTTAGGTCTGAGAACGTGATGAACTCACTACAGTCCCAGTATCTGTATGGAAAGTCTGTCTGGGCTATTGTATTGTCCGTGATATGATGAACTAAGTTGCCACATAAAGCAGAATTTATTTGCTGAAATATTCCATATTTGTATGTTGTGTATTTACAACTAAACAGGTTTGGTCTACACAAAACATAATCTTGGCACAATGACAGAGGACGAGACAGAGCAGCATTCATCATATGAAGATGATTTCTTCTCATCACTGATGCCAAAAAGGTCACAAGGTACAGGGGAGTTGGATGGGTACCATGCCTGTGTGTCAGACAAGATGGACTTGCTTCATTCCTTTCCATACATAAAGAAGCTGTCCCTCAAAATGAACAAGGGCCTGCCTGCCTCTGTGAAATTCTTAGCCGTGTCGGACTGCTCTTCACTGCAAAGCGAGCCAGGATCGACTTGATTCACTTTGACAATCAGTGCCTGATGAAATGGAACAGCATGTTCAGCATGCTCAGAGAGATGTTCAGAGAGAAGTAGGCCTTAGAACAGAACTCCTTTTGTTTTTGCTCAAGGAACACTAAATAATCTAATGTACTCTGTACATGGAGCCTATATATAGTTTGTCAATCTAATACAGCCCATTTTCTATTTTGAGGAGTTTACTCATTAATTTAGCATAGGACGCTAGCGCTGTGATCACGCTGGTGGGAATGCACATTGCTTATGTGACTGCATAGGACAACACATCAAGTCCTTCATCCTCAACCAGGGATCATCAACTAGATTCAGCCGCAGGCCGTATTTATTTTTCAGTGGATGGTCTGGGGGCCGGAAAAAGCAGGGTCGGCAGTTAGCCTAGCAGTTAAGAGTGTTGGGCCAGTAACCAAAATGTCACTGGTTTGAATCGCAGAGCTGACTAGGTGAAAAATCTGTAGATGTGCTCTTTGCGCAAGCCACTTGACCTTAATTTCTCATGTAAGTCGCTCTGGTAAAAAGCGTCTGCTAAATGACTAAATTGTAAACATAATTACAAATCATTTTTAGACTGCAAATTGACCTCAAGAAGCCCACACAGATGTAATATTTGACTAAGACATAATCATTTCAAACCTTGCTTACATTTGTATACGATCATGTGTCTCTATTATGAGTGGGAAGACTAGGGACAGATTTCAACTTCTTGCGACTAGCAAACCCGTATCCGGGAGCGTAATCATAGCCTCAAGTGCATTACCATAACGCAACTTTTCCTATTCATGAAAATCGCAAATGAAATAAATATATTCAAACACAAGCTTAGCCTTTTGTTAACAACACTGTCATCTCAGATTTTCAAAATATGCGTTACAGCCAACGCTAGACAAGCATTTGTGTAAGTTTATCATGGCATATTGCTATGCTAGGCTCTGCTGGCAGCAGGCAACATTTTCACGCAAATAAGAAAAGCAACCAAATTAAATAATTTACCTTTGAAGAACTTCAGATGCTTTCATTCAGGAGACTCCCAGTTAGATAGCAAATGTTCCTTTTTTCCAAAAATATTTTTGTCGGCGAAAAAGGTCCCGTTTTGTTCATCAGTTTTGGCTGAGAAATCGACTGAAAAATACTTCAACTATAATGCATTATCATAACACAACTTTTTCTATTCATGAAAATCGCAAATGAAATTAAATAAATATATTCAAACACAAGCTTAGTCTTTTGTTAACAACACTGTCATCTCAGATTTTCAAAATATGCGTTACAGCCAATGCTAGACAAGCATTTGTGTAAGTTTATCATGGCATAATGCTATGCTAGGCTCTGCTGGCAGCAGGCAACATTTTCACGAAAATAAGAAAAGCAACCAAATTAAATCATTTACCTTTGAAGAACTCAGATGCTTTCACTTAGGAGATTCCCAGTTAGATAGCAAATGTTCCTTATTTCCCAAAATAATATTTTTGTAGGCAAAAAATGTCCCGTTTGTTCATCCTGCTTGGCTGAGAAATCGACCGAAAAATACTTCAACTATAACGGCAAACTTTTTTCAAAATTTGCTCCATAATATCGACAGAAACACGGCAAACGTTGTTCAGGATCCATCCTCAAGGTGTTTTTAACATATGTATTCGATAATATATCCGTCGAGGCATTTGGTTTCTCATAAGAAACGATTGGAAAAATGGCTACCTCAGTATTTTACGCACGATTTTTCCGGGAGACACCATGCAACCACTCGCCCTATATGGTCCCTTACAGCCATTCTCCAATGGAAATGCCTAAAAAGACGTCACAATGCTGTAGATACCTTGGGGAAAACGTGGAAAACGTATGCTCACTCCAAGCTCCTTCACAGCCATATAAGGAGTCATTGGCATGAGGCGGTTTCAAAAAATGCAGCGCTTCCTGATTGGATTTTTATCTGGGTTTCGCATGTAACATCAGTTCTGTGGCACTCACAGACAATATCTTTGCAGTTTTGGAAACGTCAGAGTGTTTTCTTTACAAAGCTGTCAATTATATGCATAGTTGAGCATCTTTTCATGACAAAATATCTTGTTTAAAACTGGAACATTTTTCATCCAAAAATGAAAATAGCGCCCCCTATATCCAAGAGGTTAAATTAAGATCACTTGGATCTGATTTCCTGGTATTATTACAGTCTATTGTGTCCAAAAATAAAACATTTATTTTTGATTTATTTATAGAAGACTCGGGGTGACAAATAAAAGGACCCGTGGGCTGCCAGTTGGGGAACCCTGTCCTAAACTATAATAATCAAAGAGAGTTCTAAAGGAGATTGGTGTTGTGGATTTTTATGACGTTGTGACCACAATGAAAGAGTTATCACTTGGACTGCAAATGTAAATAAATCAATAAACTGCTTTATTCTAAAGTTGTCAGCACCTCCTCTATCTCTTGTGCTTGTGGTTGTGGTCAACTTAGTTTGGAGTGACTTGTTCATTTCCTTAGAAACTGGCAAACAATCGGCAACAATGGACATTTCATTTTGACAGTGTTGTGCCAATATCCTCTCCAGTGAGGGAAAATTATATTATGAGTCCATTAGCCTGTGTTTCAACTACAAGTGATCATTCATACAGTCCCAAACCATCCTTTCTGCTCTTAATTGCGAACCCCATGTGGCCACTGGGGAGAAACGCATGAGAACAATATACCAGATTAGTTAAATCGCTGGATGTGTCTGCAAATAATTACACAACACACACGCACACACACGGACACAGAGGTCTAAGGCACTGCATCTCAGTGCAAGAGGTGTCACTACAGTCCCTGTTTTGAATCCAGGCTGTATCACATCCGGCCATGATTGGGAGTCCCATAGGGTATCGCACAATTGGCTCAGTGTCGTCCGGGTTTGGCCGAGGTAGGCCGTCATTGTAAATATTAATTTGTTCTTTATTGACTTGCCTAGTTAAAGGTTACACACACAGATACCACACCACACTGACCAAAAAGTCAGTACAACATTAACAATGGCACATAGCCCATTTTCAAAGGGATTAGTTGTTTTTTTAGGGTCAGTCGCTCTTTAAGAAATTGTATTATTAGACTATTCTCTGGATCATAATATACAATTTTGACAGTGTTTCTTCCTAACCAAAATTGATCTTTGCATTACCGCTGTCATATGACAGATAGCTAATAGGCTATTTTATAATTTGTCTGGTGAAATTAATAAGTGAATGTTCACCACATATGTTTATCTTTCACAGAAATGGTGGAGTATATAATGCATTTACAGTTTACGTTTATAACCCTCTAGACTTCAGATGAAATGACAAAGGTAAACAAGCAAGACCATAAAACCCTGCACATTCTCTATGCCCTTCCATCATGCGCCTACAATTTTCACATACTTTAGTTTTTTAAGATAGGCTGGTGGATTTTCTACTTTTCATGTTTGTACAAAGAGGTTAACTCAGGGGGAACAAATGGCCCTTTTCTGTAAAACATTGAAAAGCACCAACATTTACATTGAAAGTCAACCAGCTTTTTTCTCTAAAGGTATCCTTTCTAAAGAGACCCTTTTCACTGCTGGGACAAAATGTGGGTAGGAGGAGGAGGAGCTGTGGGAGGGAAAAGTTACAAGGGCAACCAATAAGGATGAGACCTCCTTATCCCCGCCTTCGAATTAAGGCACTTCTCTTCACTTTTCCCCCTCTGGCTGGTGGTCTGCAGTGTGCTGGAGGAGAATGGAGCATGTGGAGTGAATCAGTGGCAGTGGGCATGTCACAGTTCACTCTGGGAACTTTATCAACACTGCTGGTGGAGTAAAATTTGGGCAGCAGCGGGATGGATTGCAAGATTGGATTCCAGCTGAGTATCTCCCTTTTGGTGGTAGTATTGGTGGGCCGTTGTGAGGCGTTGTGGTTTTCCTGGGGCAGTACAGATGGCACCACTGAGGCCCCATCGCTTGACAATGAGGGATCTGAGAACCCAGTGACTAGCAATGAATCACCAACGCCAGAGAACATTGAGGAAATGGGGGCAGATATCATTGACATAGAAAGCGGGATACATAAGTTTGCGCAAACTTGGAACCAGAATGCAAAGGCCACGGAGGCCCCCAAGCTGACCACTTTGAGGTCAAAAGCCAGGAATGAGCGCCCAATGGAAAAGGGTGCCGGTCGGCCCACGTCAAGGGGAAGCAAACCTGGTAATGACATGTCCACAGTACAGGGTGTGGGATCTGGTCTCTGGGAGTGGTCAGGGGTTGGGAGTGGGTCTGGATTTGGATCCTGGTCGGGATTTGGGTCTGGCTCTGAATCCGGATCTCGGTCTGGATTTGAATCTGAATCTAGTTCTGAATTTGACTCAGAGTCTGAAATCAGACATGGGTCTCAAATTAGACCTGTGTCTGGAATTGGGTTTGGGTCTCAATCTGGATCTAGCATTGAATCTGGATCTGAAACAGGAGCCTCTATTTGGGATAGCCAGGAGGGAACAGTTTTACCCACAGACCTCATCGGTTTAGCAGAGAATGTCAATGTGCTTGCAGGGAAAGAGAATGAGATGCTGGGTATTGTCAAGGTGGACCTAGCAGAAAGTGTTTTGGATGCGCACAACAGAACAGCTGAGTGGACTGCTACGGTTTTCCCCTTAGACAGTCCCAAGCCCGTCCCAAGTGTTAATGTCTCTCTTGAGACAACTCCCAGTAACAGAAGTAGCAACAGAGTAATTAACAGTAGCTCTAGTTGGAACGCCAATAATTTTAACTCGACAGAGTATTCTGATGAATACACTGTCTCAGGTGATTTTCTAACCCCTTTTGACAGCAACCACTCTCTCTTAGCTACTAGTGAGACGCCGGCCCCGGAATCCCCACGTTGCTGGCCAATAGATTTCCATTTGCCTTTCTGCAAATCCATGGGTGGCGACAGCTTTGTGTTGCCCAACTATTTCAATCACAGCAGTGTGAAGGAGGTCCGGGCTGTTTTGGGCTCTTGGGCGTGGCTCTTGAGGTCGCACTGCCACCATAGCCTGGAGTGGTTTTTCTGCCTGCTGCTGTTGCCCAGGTGCCCCCGGGGACTGCCACCGCCTTTGCCTTGCCGCAGCTTCTGCGAGGTCCTGCAGGACAGCTGCTGGACAGTCCTCGATGAGGGCAGCCTCCCTATGGAGTGCCACTCTTTGCCTGATGAGGACAATGGGTATCAGTGCTTGTCAGTTAGTAACCAGAAAGGTAATCCCTGGTTAAAATGTATTCCCTTTTTGGAAATCCATTTTCAACCATCCCCAATCCCACCCCCTGTTTGTCTTTTTTTGTCACCCAGTAGTCCTTGGACATTTATCTCGTGTTTTTTGGGCTAATCCTGACACAGTGTATTTTAAGTGTATTATATGAAGGTTCAGGGGACTAACCAGTGTATTTCTGTTTGCAACTCAACCCTTCGGCAACAACAATGGTGTGTGCAAAGACTAAACAAGCATGGCACTAGTGTTTTCCTCACAACCCAAACCGGTCGCATGTCAATGTATGTCCAAGTCGTCCGGTTGGCAAGTGACTAACTAAAATGTATAAGAATGTGTCACATACACACATGAACGCACACACATTCCCCAGAAGTAAAATATATACATTTTCTTCTGGATAGCTATAGACTTTAGCATAATGTAAGTTAGGTGCAGGATAAGTAGTCTACTTTTGAGGGAGAGAGACTTGATGAAGCTGAAGTTGGAAGTTTATGCATATAGAGTTTGAGATGATGTAATAAAACCAGAGTAAGGGGCTAAAGGTCACAGTTGGATTCCGTGTTATATGATTTGTCCCTCCCAGACTTAAATGGAGTATTTGTAGAGACATTTTATTTCTTTCATGTGCACTTAAAGGAGTGAAGGTCACCCCGGCATGTAGTGTACATTCTATACATAATCTTTTGGCATGCCATCTTTATATCAACAAGCTGTCACGTGTATTCATAGAATAAACCATTGCAATACACATTACAAGGAGTACATGGTAACTTTGAAATGAAAATGATTTCATTTTGGTTGTATGAATTGCTTGTCAAAGTTTGTGCATTCTGCTCTCTACATGGTCAAATGAGCTGTCGTATTACATTGAGCACAAGGGAAGTGATTATTTTATTTGTGTGGTTTGGTGTGATACATTCAACAAGCCCACCTTTGTGTGTGACTATACTTGCATGACAGTTGATCTTATTTTAGCTTGGTGACTGTTTCAACTTGGAGTCATATAGACACCAGTTGCAGCTATTTCAATGGCCTTGAGCATGATGGGGGAAAGATAAATGCTGCTGGTAGAAAACAAAAATCCTTTCCCTGTCCAACATAAACCCTGTTCAGTCTGCATATAAAAGTGGGAAAATTGCTTTCAGCAACAAACTTGTTTTGGATGCCACTGGGTGCACATGCAACATTTTTCTTCTGCTAGTTGGGTTGAGCAATAATTTGCCTATGCCATCAGTGTACCAGGATGGTAGCTCATTATATTCAGTTAAGTCAGCTCTCAGCCATCACTGACCTTTCTAGCCTCCGATCTCATGATTAAATCCCACCCTGCTGTTATGGTACAGTGAGAGGGGGCTCTCAGGATTCACTTTTGGCCTAAGCATGCTGTGGCAAAATCTCTTAACCACATGTTGCGCTCCAATTGACTTTCTTCTCTTTGCCAGGTAGTAATGTGGAAACACATATGCTTATGGCTTCTATGTCAAATGAGTGCATTTTCTTTTTTAGGCGTTTTTCTGAATCTGCACATAACTTTTCAAATACTTCAGCAGACACATTTCCTAAAATGGAAAAACATGAAACATAAAAATATTCTTACAATGTTGGAGAGGAGGTGGTGTAGGTACACTACATGACCAAAAGTATGTGGACACATTCTTGTCGAAAATCTCATTCCAAAATCATGGGCATTAATATGGAGTTGGTCCCCCTTTGCTGCTGTAACAGCCTCCACTCTTCTGGGAAGGCTTTCTACTAGATGTTGGAACATTGCTGCGGGGACTTGCTTCCATTCAGCCACAAGCACATTAGTGAGGTCGGGCACTGATGTTGGGCGATTAGGCCTGGCTCACAGTCGGCGTTCCAATTAATCCCAAAGATGTTTGATGGGGTTGAGGTCAGGGCTCTGTGCAGGCCAGTCAAGTTCTTCCACTCCGATCTTGACAAACCGTTTCTGTATGGACATTGATTTGTGCACAGGGGCATTGTCATGCTTAAAAAGGTAAGGGCCTTCCACAAACTGTTGCCACAAAGTTGGAAGCACAGCATAGTCTAGAATGTCATTGTATGCTGTAGCATTAAGATTTCCCTTCACTAAGTGGCCTAGACTGAACCATGAAAAACAGCCCCATACCATTATTCCTCTTCCACCAGACTTTACATTTGGCACTATGCATTCGGGAAGGTAGCGTCCATCAAACCCAGATTTGTTCATCGGACTGCCAGATGGTGAAGCGTGATTCATCACTCCAGAGAACTCGTTTCCGCTGCTCCAGAGTCAATGGCGTCGAGCTTTACACCACTCCCATAACCGCACTTTCAGTTGACCGGGGAAGCTCTAGCGTGTCAGAAATTTGACAAACTGACTTGTTGGAAAGGTGGCAGCCTATGACAGTGCCACGTTGAAAGTCATTGAGCAGCCATTCTACTGCCAATGTTTGTCTATGGAGATCGCATGGCTGTTTGCTCCATTTTATACACTTGTCAGGCACGGTTGTGGCAGAAATTGCCGAATCCACTAATTTGAAAGGATGTCCACATACGTTTGTGTATATATAGAGTACATTTCAATGAATAAGTCATTCAAAAAGAAGAGACACCTTGTTTGCCCTATTAAGACCCCATAAATGTTTACAATAAGTAGTTGTTTAAAGGTACTGAAAATGGCTCCAGATTACGAAGTTGTCAAATAAATATAGTGGTGGAGACTGATGCCATTTCACCCTGATCAGGGTGGTGTATTTGGAGTTTCAGTGCTCACATTCATATCATCCGGCTTTGCACTATCTCTTTTTACGGCACTGCTATCTCTAGACGGCTTGCTCCACTGACAGGTTTTAGTGGACAAGATGTCTCTGGTCCGACACTAAGTGAATCTGTAGAGTGAATCTGAAAAGTCTCAGAAATGTAGGAAACACCAATGTGATTCTCTGAAACATTCAGAGTATGTGCCAGGCTAAATTAAATAAGTCACATTGTAAATGACCTCAGGGCAAGTCATGCTATGCACTCATGTTATAAAATGAGACCTTGAGGGCAGGAATTTTATTGCCGATATCCAAGAGCAGTTGTTCAGCACTGAGGCTGAGGCATCTGTGCTTGGTATTGCCTATTAGAGCTGCCTTGAGGTACACCTCTATTTATCCATTACAGCCTATCATCTAGGTCAAGACCAAAACAAAAAAAATCCCGCTGACAGACCATCTGGTTGCACTCACCCACATCATGGTCCCTTGGTTGAAGTCCATCAGCCTGTGCAAAACAAATGGGTTTTGGGTTAACAAATGGCTCTCATATTACTTCGTTTTTGGGTGATCACTGAGATGCTGAGTATGCCACATTAACATAATTGCCCTAAAACATGCACAAATGTGTGATTTACTTTTGTAAACATTTGTGGTCATACTGTATATTACACTACTCATGTGGTACCTGTTGCGATAGCAAAATTGCTTGATTTTCTGAAGTGAACTGCAGTGGTGCAGCTCAGTATTGAAATGTTAACAGGTTGACGGCTTCAGCTTTCATTAGACTGCAGGTCACAGTTGAATAGCCGAGCTAATGTGTCACAACCTGTAAAGACCAACCCTAAAGCCAAAATCGGTCTGTTTCGTTGTTTATTAGCCCAGGGTAACTCAATATGGGTATTTTCCCAACCCCCAACACTCTTCCACCAAATACTTCCCTCGCTGGTAAATACTTTCATGGTGTTGTGTGTGTGTGCTTCGTCATGGCTACTATTTCAGACACTTCCCACTATCTACAGTTCCTGTGGACATCGTGTGTGGGAGAGGGCACTTTCTTTATCCCTATCTGTACCCCCTCATGCCCCCACTTATCATTTGAATGGTGATGGGCCGCTTATGGAAGAGTCTCTCATCGCTTCCCTTCATAATTCTGAGCTGGAATTTGGGCGGGTGTTCAGTGGGTTCACAGGGGGTTGTCATGTTGACTTCATCAGGGCCCTGCACAGCAGAGTACAATGAGGCAGTTTACACACTTTCTATATGGAGAGATGTGTGGGAGGGTCACTGCCAATGGGAACATTGCACTGCTGTTGCCCTTGTGCATGAGTGGATCAGATAATGGGTAGTTCAACCACTTCAACAACTGGGAGCACCTCAGTGGCATGAAATCAAATGGTTTAACTCATTAGCCATGTTAGTAATGTCTAGGGTTTTGTCATGGTCACTTGCTTTCCTTTGAAAGATAAGCTTTTACAGATTTCAGGGTTGTTGGGGTCAATTGCATTTACATTTGATTTGTTTTAACGTGGCATATTGGAGAAATGTCCAAGAAAGTCCTCTTTGAAAAGAAGGAGACATTGGGTAAGGGCATTGACTGACCTAGTATGGGGTCCATTCCTGCAGTGGTCAGCAGGTGGAGCTAGTACCTAGTTATCCATGCTCTTAGATGCCCCCACATTTCTATATCATTAATGATATTCTCCCTTCAATGTGTACCATACCAGATTATGACCTGATGATGAATGAAATTGTCTCCCTGAATTGTGTATACATTGGCCTATATACAGCATGACCATGTAAAAATGGAAAAGAAGAATGACCTGTAATATTTGTTGGCACCTCTCCAATGCATTGTTTTCTTTTTGTTTTGTGTTGCTTTGTATGCACTTACATCATTCAGTAGGCCTATTGGCCATTTCATAGGCTACAGGCCTATGAAATGTGGGTTCACAGGGGGTTGTCATCTGGATGGGATAGGGTGGGTGGGAATAGAGATAGGAAAGTCATGTTGATGTTAGGCTGTATATGTTTGTGCATGTGTATGTATCTTGTTTGTTTATTTTGGTCTCGTCTGAATAAATAAACTATATAAAAAGGAGACATTGCTTCGTAAAAGGGCAGTCTGCTGTTCAAACAATAACAAAGTAGCCACCCCGCCTCTGCGGGATGGAAAAATGTAATCACTCTTAAATTCATTGACTATGTATGCAAGGACTATACAGCTATGATATCAAAATTATAGTTTGAACAATGTTTTGAGGCTCTACAGTGTTTGTTTACAATGCATTGATTACAAACAAACGAGTAAAACAAGCTTATATGTTTGGTTATAGTGGGGTACGACAGTTGAACTAGGCTCATGAGGCATTTATATAGTTATGTTCTTAAAGAATCAATTGGTGTAATACCCCAAAAATCACAATTGCCCATGTAGTTTAACTTTAATTTAACATTTCTGGAATTTACTGAATTTAAATAGTTAATCCCAACGTCTCTAACTGCTACGGTGGTCCGTATGTCTTCCCCACTGCCAGACAAACTCTGGCAGTGGGATCATGTATATATTAGGGTATGTGTTTGTGTTTTTGTGGCTTTGCGGTTTCTATTCCCAGGGGTTCATACTATACTGTGTCTGACACTGATTATCCACAATGCAGTGGTTCCATGCAGGGAGTTTAATATTGTATCCCATGACAGGAAGGCTTAAAGCTGGCAGAGATCTCACGTAGGTGTTCGCCATGGAAAAACTTTTCTAAGCTGCACTCTGAGGGTTCCAATTATGGGCACAATGTTCTCAATCGTTCACTAACAGAAGCTCCTAGCTCCCTGGTTTCTGTTACAATGGGAAGGCCAATTAAATGGTCCTTAGTATAGTAGAGATACAGAAGTCATTTTCAGCTGGAGTATGACCATGCAGAGTACCTCTTGATTAAACAGTTTTCAATGCATAGCATTCCCATCTCGTCATTTTCTGAGGTGATACGATTAGGGCCCGGTACCGAGTCTGCAGAGCTTAAGTGGTACCCACTCCGGCAGCACTTGGCTTTTTGGAAATCGTGCTCAAATCTTACTGCTGGCAAATCCCACACACACACAGGCCATAAGTTATGCGCTATGGTCATATTCAAAGAGAATGCAATTTAGGCCTCGTCACCAAAAGTGCAAAAATGTTGGATGCGTGGAAAGGGTACAACCTGGTGGTCATCAGAGTGCAATGCATTTCTTTTCCACCCACATTTGAATATGACTTTACCTTGAATGCATCCTCCATATGCACCATTGAACTCTCACTTGTTTCCAATGGGGAAAATGAATGGAAAAATAAGTTGGAAGTTTCCTTGCCTGTCTGTGTGTTATTTAAATAAGAAACTTGATAACACAGAAGTCCCAAACGCTAGTGTCATGTTTAGATATCAGATTTCAAAATCCTTCTAGACATTTTTGCACAGTGAGGTACTAGCCAAACCAGATCAAACCAGACACATCTGATATTCTAAATTTCTTAAAAGAAGCAGTCACATCTCTTTACTCAATGAGGTTCTGTTTAACTCCAATAATATAATAGACAAAACTCAAATTACCAACAAGTTGAAACAACATTTTATAGCAGCAGGCCATTTATTTGAAAGGGGCAACTCTGAAAAGACTGTTCATGACACATGCATCTCTGATGCACCCCTGTTCAATCACAGACATGCCTGCTATTGTAAATGTTGAACAACTGTTCTCTCTTCAGCAAGTCACTACTAAGAAAGTTCTTGACGCTCATTTAGTTATTGTTGTTAAAAAAGTCCACTGGGGCAGACATGCTTGACCCGTGTCTTCTACGGCTTGCTGCACCTCTGATTGTGGAGCCCTTGACACATATTTTTTTATCTATCCATTATCTTGGGTATTATTCCTTTGTTCTCTCACTCCACAAAGGTAGTGATCCCTGCAATCATAATAATTAGCGGCCAATCTCAAAACATTCACGTTTAGCAAAAAATGTAGAACTCTTGGTAAATTCTCAGGTGTGGTCCTTTTAAAATAGAAATTGTATTCTGAATGCTCAACAGGACACAGCACTATCTCGGCTGCTTCTCAAGTAATAAATTACATAGTTAATGAACTACACAGGAAACCACACTGCGATGCCCTTTTATATAGATCTGTCGAAAGCATTCAATACGGTTGATCATACAGTCCTGCAACAGAGGCTACCCGTAATTGGTCTAGACCGAGCGGTCTACTGCTGGTTAAAAAATTACCTGCACGATAGAAGTCCTGTATATCTGCTGATGGAGTTCAGTCTAATTTTCTTAACATAACCAAAGGAGTGCCACAAGGCTCAGAATTAAGCCCTTTACTGTTGATTACATTAATAATGTTAGCTTGTCCCTGAATAATAACTGGGGCCATCCGGATGCCCCCTCAGTGCAGCAGGCCATTAACGATATTCAGCTTTGATTCAATTCAAGTATTGCTTACAGATTGCTTACAGATGTTAAATGTTGATTAAACCAAGTTTGTTGTTCTCCAGGTCTTTTCAAATTTAACCTAAAGATCTGCGTAGCGGCACTTCAAGGGAGCCTAAATTAAGCCAATCCCTCATTAGTATTTAGGTATTTGGATTGATGAAAATGGTCTTTTAATACACACATTGAATAACTGAGAAAGATTGGTAATTAAGATTGGTTTCCTTTATACAAATAAATCCTGCCTTGCTTTTGAAAACAGGAGGAAGATTGTTAAAGCATCGCTCCTCCCAGGACTTGACTATGGTGATATAATCTACATGCACGCAGCAGCTTCTGTTTTAAAACCTTTAGATTCAGTCTATTACTCAGCCCTGCATTTTTTATCATAGGAGACAATTTTCATTCATATACAGTAGTTCTGTTGGCTGGGAGTCTCTGACTACCAGAAGTGCCCAACATTGGCTGATATTTGTATATAAAGCAGTTCTCCAGACACTCCCATACTACCTCACCACTTCTTAATTGGAAATCCAGCCACCATCAGATTTGCTTTCAAGACTGGCTGGTTCTCGAGGTTCCACGAGTCCGGGAAGATTGTTTTTAGTTATTGTGCCCCTAGAGCTTTGAATGACCTGCAGGCCACATTGAGGCTTGACTCTCTGGTCTCGAAGGGTCAGTTCGGGACTTTAATTAGGAATGTGGTGAAGGAGAACTGCACTTGCTTTGATAGATTTGTGTTTTTATCTGTTGCTTTTGAATGTGATTTGTTTTAATTGTAAATGTTGTTTCGTTTTTTCCAGAGCACCCTTGTAAATGAGACTCTGGTCTCGGTGGGTTTCCCCTGGTTAAATAAAGGTTACATTATTATGTTTTTTTTTTAAATTGTCATTCGTGCCACTATATATGAGAAATATGAGAAAAAAATATCTGTACAAAAAACAAATCCCTTTGGAATGGTAATTGTCTACGTATTTTATTTCAACCCTAGATTTTCAAATCTCTTATTCCCCAACAATTTAGGAACCAATGCCAACAGGACCCTTTCAGAAGCTGCACTTTTTTTCTGCCTGATTGGCATATATCAAGTCTTGTTAAACTGTCATAGGATGACAAAAGCTTTTCTGGGTGTTGAATGGAGATCCTAGTTAAAATGCTAATATTATAGGGCTGGACAGTATACCGGTATTGATGCATGGACCGGTTTCGTTTTTTTCTTTACCTCCTATTTGGTTTTGTCACTCAAGGAGTGCGTTTGTTGTTGCTCGGCCACAAGATTGTTTGCCGTTCACTCTTCAGTTTGCATGGTCATTGCAGCAGATGCAACAATATGTTGATGACAACGATGCTGCTTTCTACTTTGCTTCTGAATATAAAATTGCAAGTGTTATATAATTACACTTAGTTTGCGTGCAATATGTTACCGTCTACAAACAGCTAATTGTCTTTTCTTAGCAAATTGTGGTTAAAATAAATCATTAGTCACTAATCGCTAGCTAGCTCGCTGGCTAGCTAACTAGCTAGCTGACTAGCTAGCTAATACATGTACTGAGTCAGATAAACGTAGCTAGCTAATACAGCCTAATACCTGTGCTGGTGTAAACTTAAATCAGCATGTTTTTTCAACAGCATCTTCTAAATCAGAGAGGAATAGACGCTGCTTAGTGACATGAAGTAAGATACAACATTTAATGTAGCCAAAGATGATAGGATCCGACTCCCCTGAGAAACACTGACCAACACTTTGGGTCCTACCCTGTGACAATAAAGCCTCCATAGAGATCCTACTAGAATTCATATTCCTAATTCTATGAATGCCTCCTTGGCTTTTTAATTTGGTGTCATGTCAAACAACACTGTATTCAAAGTGCCCACTATTCCATTCTGAATAATCATTATATTTCCATGATTGCAACAGTTCACCTAAGTGTTTTGACCTAGCCTAGGCAGCCGATAGTGGCTGCTAGATCTGCACTATTGATGTGCATTCCCGGTAATACACTTATGTCGCCCGTGGACCGGCTCATACATAAAGCGTCCTCCATTCAGGGGATAATTTTCCTCATTAATTAATTAATTAATGCACATAATTAATTAATTGTATTGGCGAGCCAGCAGATTTTCCACCACCATTTTTGGATTTTCAGACAACTTAGGATGTTGCACACCGCATTCAGCCAAGGGTGTGCAACGTCCTAAGTGGTGTGAAAATACCAAAATGGACGTGGAAAATTGTGTTAAAGCTAGTTAAAGAGGAAAATGATGCCCTTTAAGCCTGAATGGAGGATACTTAATATACGAGCCAGTCCACAAGGGACACGACTGTATTACCGGGAATGCACATCAACCTTAGTGCAGATCTAGAGGCCACTATCAGCTGCCTAGGCTAGTTTTGATCTATATCGCAATTGCAATATTTTGTTAAAAATAAGGCCTAGATTTCTTTACCCATATCGCGCAGCCCTATTTGGCAGTGTGTAAATTGGCTCAAATTATATAAACTTTAGTTTTGAAGTTTCTTTGAACAGAATAAAACAACCTGAATTGAGAAATCCCAATTTAAAATCACATAGAATGTATGTGTTGCCACTCTAGGGTCATGCACAACTCAGAGAGCATATGTAAAACTTGTATTATTAAAAAACACAAAAGACCACCAAAGACTGTCAAAAATGTGAAACATATCGTGATATGATATTTGGGCCATATCGCCCAACCCCTGCACACATACCAATTTGTTTTCATCATTTCAAATGACTCACTGCCTTTTAGACGACACAATACGGGTGCATTCACCAACATCAGCAAAGGCATTCCTTTGGCTTTAGGTTTGAAGGGGAAAGCCTTACAATCATAAATTATAAAGCCGGTAATTCAATTGACTTCCGTTTCTCGTTGTGTTGCAAGACCCTTTGCCATTGTTTTTGACGAGTGATTGATTCTACATTGTTTAATAGGCACGTCAACATCTCCCAGCTTATGTCAGTATGCTGAGCAACATAGGTTATTTTAGGGACTATGGAAAGAACCACACTGTGGATGCTTGTCACTCAGCAGCACACATTGCCATGAACTGTCAGATGTGTGCCTAAGATATCAACTGAGTCTCCCTTGATATTGTTTATGGCCATGCCTGTGGGTGAAACTAGATCTGGTCGGCATAATAGGTGAACTGTTCCACAATGAGGGGGCTTGTGTTTGGGAAACTCAGAATGCTGTAGGAGCACACAGTTCCAGGAAAATGAGGACTCGTGTCGTAGAATTGGCAAGGCACATCGAAAGATCAGATGACCGTATCATAGGAGAATGAGGTAAGGGCATTAAGAAGGTGGAGAGGAGGCAAACTTTCCCTCCAGATGGAACGTTATGATCGCAGACTGAGGGACTATTGTCACAAGACACAGATCTTTGTCTTTTTGTTTTATCCCAAAAACCCTGAGACACCCCCACGTGTCAGCCAAAGTGCAACACCCCTGCAGACGTGTAGGGGTTAAGTGGTGCCTTGCACAAGCGCAGGAAATTATGACTAGGACCTCGATGCCAGCAAACCTCCAGTTGCCAGCCCACTCCCCACCAGACTTTTTACCATTGAGAACTGGCAGAGAGAGTTAGGGGGGTTCCTGTGTCGACCTGCAAGCGCAGGCCTGCCCGTCCATCTGTGGCCCCTCGAGCTGTCATTCTCACTTTGTCCTGACTAACATCTTGTAGGGCAGTGCGAATGATGATTTATTGTTTTCTGTTCAACAGTCATGAACCCACAACTCCCTCTGGTGATTTGAGTGGGGCCCTCACTTGCAGCAACAAATCCCGAGTCCTGTTTAGGGTCATATGTCTGCTTAATTCGGTCATATGTGACAGACCGGCTCAATTTGGTCTTATGTAGCAAAATTTGAAATGGTGTATTTCACATTGGATGAAAGTAGAGACCCAGAGCTAGAAAATGGTACATCCTACACTTCAGTTGAGGAACAACAGGAAAGTAATTCCGCATTGAAAGTTGATAAACGTGTCACCTCACTTTTGAGAAAATGGCCTTTGAATGTTTTGGTAGACCTACTGAGAGTTCTTCTTTGTCTACACCCATTCAGCATTGTTTACACCCTCTTAAGCTTTAGCCCCACCCATCTCGTTAAGGGTTGATCCGCACGTTCTGTCCTAACAACAGCAGTCAAGCACCCAATCTAACTGGCTAACGTTGGCTAGCTTTCTAAGAGAATAGCTCACTCTGACTATTTTCCTCTGCCCTAGCAGAGCTGGTTTGGTTGTTTTTATGTTATCCAGAACATTGTTGACTGCAACTGTGCTGCTGGCATCAATTTACGTTTTTTTGCCAACATTTACGGGCACCGGCCATATTCAATGGATGTTGAGCATTCGTAGATGTGTCCGTTATTCTGCGCTCTGGCTATCTAATCCGATTTCCGATTTCTCTTTTGTTGTGCAAGAGCGCAGAATAATGAATTTACCAGCCACATCTATCAACAGTTGTCAAAGTGACATCATTAATATTCTATTGAAATGGTTACTTGCATAGTGGAGTATTTTATTAAGATATGTACAGTGGGGCAAAAAAGTATTTCAGCCACCAATTGTGCAAGTTTTCACACTTAAAAAGATGAGAGAGGCCTGTAATTTTCATCATAGGTACACTTCAAGTATGACAGACAAAATTAGAAAAAAAATCCAGAAAATCACATTGTATGATTTTTTATGAATTTATTTGCAAATTATGGTGGAAAATAAGCATTTGGTCACCTACAAACAAGCAAGATTTCTGGCTATCACAGACCTGTAACTTCTTCTTTAAGAGGCTCTTCTGTCCTCCACTTGTTACCTGTATTAATGGCACCAGTTTGAACTTGTTATCAGTACAAAAGACACCTGTCCACAACCTCAAACACTCCAAACTCCACTATGGCCAAGACCAAAGAGCTCTCAAAGAACACCAGAAACAAAATTGTAGACCTGCCCCAGGCTGGGAAGACTGAATCTGCAATAGGTAACCAGATTGGTTTGAAGAAATCAACTGTGAGAGCAATTATTAGGAAATGGAAGACATACAAGACCAATGATAATCTCCCTCGATCTGGGGCTCCACGCAAGATCTCACCCCGTGGGGTAAAAATGATCACAAGAATGGCGAGCAAAAGTCCCAGAAACACACGGGGGGACCTAGTGATTGACCTGCAGAGAGCTGGGACCAAAGTAACAAAGCCTACCATCAGTAACACACTACGCCGCCAGGGACTCAAATCCTGCAGTGCCATACGTGTCCCCCTGCTTAAGCCAGTACATGTCCTGGGCCGTCTGAAGTTTGCCAGAGAGAATTTGGATGATCCAGAAGAAGATTGGGAGAATGTCATATGGTCACATGAAACCTAATTGGAACTTTTTGGTAAAACTTTAAAGTGTACTGCTAGCTAGCAAACAGTACACTTTAATTTGAAACGAAAATTACTTTCTAACAAAATTAGAAACGTGTAATGTCTTAAAATGTTGCTAGCTGGACTTTCCTACCCGTTATACATGGATGGCTGCTTCTCCCTCTGTCATAGATGCCATGGTTGCCCTTAGTTTGAAGATGTAATCCGGAGGTGTTTTCTTCATCTCCTTAGCTGTCATACTTAAATTCCACTGATTACAAAATTCGATCCAACAGAAAGTGGAGAGCAACACTTATGCAGTTCTACTACGCAATATATATATATATATATATATATATATATATATATATATATATATATATATATATATATATATATATATATATATTACTCTTAGACAGGATTACCTACACGTACTGACCAACTCAAATAGACAGAAGCGTGCTACATGGCAGACCGTTCTGAACTCATCTCTCGGCATGTCCAGCCCACTCATTATCTCAGCCAATCATGACTTGCGGGAAGGATGCTATTTTTCTGTTGCTAAACCAACTAGGCTCATGATTTAACTATTGTATTCCTATTTACAGATGGCATACAAGTTTTGTATTAAGGCAGATGACAGTTCACATGTTCTAGATGTTCTGTAAAGTAGTGACGTGTGACATATGCCTAGTTTCCTGAAACGAGTCACATATACAGTATTATGCATGTTGAACATTCAAATGTAACATTATAGTGTTGATATGCGCACATTAGTGTCAGAACATGACCCACTTGAGAGTTGTTTGGATTTTTTTTCAGTTCTGTCAAATGATGTTCTAATCTCTCTCACACTGATAGATTGGCAATGCAATAAACGAGACACAGGAAGGGGCCCCTGTTATTTGTTTTTTTAAATTACGTTTATAGGAGTGCTCTTCCGTAGCTTTGGCATTGGGTTAAGTAGATTACCTCATATATTTTACCTTTCAACCTAAACACCTGCAGGCCCTAATGGCCTACACTTCTCATAGATCCTCAGGAGGACTTTGAACCTTGTGTAATGACTCATAGAACTTGTTTATCCATCATCTGAAGGTTCTCAAAGAATGTTTTGTAAAGGAGGAAAAACATGTCAGCTGATGCTCAAAGATGATCAAACAAACTTGTAGAGGCTTTGTAGGAAAAAAAAACATTTGTTTTGCATTACTTCCCATTTGAAGTGTCTTCTTTATCCTTGACTGATAAGATTTTTATCTCCCATAAATGCAATATTTATAAAGATGTATTGATTTATATTTTGAATTAGAATTATGATGAAATAGGACAATTTGTGCAAGGTTATTTGCTTATCACCGTGCGATAGAGGTGCATTTTCTCACTACAAATCACAAGATGCGGATTTGAGGTCAAGAGGACACACACGTCTTTGTGTTCTCTGTTTCTTTCCAAAACTTCCCCCATTATAATACACTGATCCCATACCATTCACCCGGGGTGACGGAAGAGGGAGCACAGATATTTGGGGAACACAGCTGTAGGTTTCCTGTTGCACTGACATGATAGCATTTAACAGATGTCACCGAATTAAAGGGGAACTGTTGTGTGTGTGCTGAAAGGTGTTAGAGTAGAAGTCAGGAATTCTTTTAAATAAATTCCATAAAATGAATTAATTCACTGATTCCATTCGGTTAAATTCAGGTATTGATAGAATTTGAGAAATGTATCATTATTTTGTATTTTTTTTATGGAATTAATTTCTTATGCAGAATTTATCCTCATGCAGAGTATGCAGTGCATGATTATCTTCTACTTACAAAACTACAGCCTGGAAAATCTTAGACTTACAGTACCAGTCAAAACTTTGTTGCACCTACTCATTCAATGGTTTTTCTTTATTTTACTATTTTCTACATTGTGGAATAATAGTGAAGACATACCTATGAAATAACACATATGGAATCATGTAGTAACCCAAAAAGTGTTAAACAAGTCAAAATATATTTTATATTTGAGATTCTTCAAAGTAGCCACTGTTGCCTTGATGACAGCTTTGCACACTTTTGGCATTATCTCAACCAGCTTCATGAGGTATTTACCTGGAATGCATTTCAATTAACAGGTGTGCCTTGTTAAAAGTCCATTTGTGGAATTGATTTCCTCCTTAATGCGTTTGAGCCTTGTTGTGACAAGGTAGGGAGGTATACAGAAGATATGCCTATTTGGTAAAAGACCAAGTCCATATTATGGCAAGAACACCTCAAATACGCAAAGAAAAGTGACAGTCCATCATTACTTTAAGACGTGTAGCTTTGATGTATTCACTATTATTCTACAATGTAGAAAATAGTAAAAATAAAGAAAAACCCTTGAATGAGTAGGTGTGTCCAAACTTTTGACTGGTACTGTGTGTTTCTTTGTGATAATCTTGTGATTATAATTATGTGTTGTGATGAGTGTCATAAGCATTCGGTTTACATGTACATCTACAGTATACCCCTGGAACAAGAATCTGGGTGATAATATCTCAATGGTCTTAGGAAGTGTTTTCAGTATTTACTGCATCTGATCTAACTGAAGCATACAGTGTTAATTAACTCTGTTTTCAATTGAGGTACAATCAAGGATGATCATCCTCCCTTTTTTATATTAACTTTTTTTCCAAAACATGATTGCGTGAGAAGTGATTCAAATTTCGAAACACAAAGGAAAAGGCGGTCGGAGGCACTTGTTAGAAAAAGCTTACAAAGTCTATTCAATCAGACTTCCCGTTTTCTGTTCAGCTGTGTCGAATTTTGTTAACGATCTTGTAAGATCCTAGTCACTTCAAATTTATACAGACAAAAAGGTCCACAGACACTGGTCGTACACTTTGTGCCTTGCAATATTGCATACAGTCAGTCATATCCGCCTTGGATCTATTTGAAATGCTGTCGTTTGAAATCAAAAGAAGTATGGGGTCACTTAAAGTAATGATTCACCCATTTTGAATGCTATGTTGTTTTTGCGCATCTCTCAGCGATGTTCTGTCGATTACCTGGGTCATTTCATGATTTCATCTGTATCTGAGCTATTCCCGTTCAAGCATACGTACATTTGGCCGGTATGACATAGCATTTAAGACTCCCAAGTGGTGCAGCGGTCTAAGGCACTGCTTTTTGGTGCTAGGGGCACCACTGCAGACCCTGGTTCGATCCCGGGCTGTATCACAACCGGCCGTGATCGGGTGTCCCATAGGGCGGCGCACAATTGGCCCAGCGTCTTCCGGGTTATTAGGAGAGGGTTTGGCCGGGGTAGGCCGTCTTTGTAAAATAAGAATTTGTTCTTGACTGACTTGCCTAGTTAAATAATATAAAGCCTCTCTCACTACACTGGAAGTTAACAGGAGTATGACTTTTATATCGCGAAAACGTCTATCATACATGTCAGATTTCAATACTGGCTGATGTCATAACATGGGAGGTTGTCTTCTCTCGAATGAGCCATTGATCATGCTTTTGCGATATTCCAACCTCAAGGAATTTATAATTTAACAGAGGGACTAACACATTTCTCCTATTTGTCTGCCTCTTCAGTGCATTGCATAGTGCCGTTCGAATGTCAGACTCGACTCACATCGATATGCTGGTTGAACATGGTGAGATTGTAGAGTCCTATATTGATGGAGCAGTTTGTTTGGTGATTTTACAGCTAAATAGCTATTTCACATGCTGATATTGACTTTAGTATTATTGTAGCTTCGTCCAGCCAGCCCATAGAGAGAGCATTGCATTGTGGGCTTTGTAGTCGACTTGAGCTGCAACAGATTACCGCAACGATTTTCACATGTTGCTACCAACCTTTGCTCACTAAAATATTTTTCTCACATATTAGTGTTATGTAACACTGGGAATTATAGGAATAAGCGGCACCACACCCTAATAGCATTTGTATTCATTAAATATGCACATACTGTGTTTGCATGTAACACTAATAATTTTTTTCTGGACATTGTATGAAGTCAGCCTACATTTTTTGTTTCATTTTGTTAAGACACTCTGGACTTACACACAGCAGATTGTGGATAAATATTTATTTCATAATATCTGTAAATACTTTTGAGGAAAATGTCATCGAGAATTTTTTTGACAACATATCAACAATTCCCTATGTATAAGTCTGAAGAATTTTTCAAGGTAACCACACAAATTGTGATGAATGCAGATGCTTCTGAGAGGCTGAGAAAAATGTGTTGGCATGCAGGAAGAGTCTGACTTTCGGGAAAAGTACACTGAAATTAGACTACCAAATGCCAAACACCTATTTAGACCCAATCACCATCTCTTCAAAGTCAGTTACTACATATATTCCGGTTTGTAGCAGGACTTTTATATTATGCGATTCAATGAAGTGAGCTTTGAAATTATGGATGGATGTCTATTTAAGTGGTTACATTTCATGACATGTTGATAATGCTAGTATGATAAACTAACAAAAATATTTCATCTACTTTTTGAAATGTTTATTTTAAATGGACCAAAATCCCCCAAAATGTCAAAATTGATATGAAGCTGCAAAAATTACATTTTTGCGTGTGGTGCCTGTCCTTACCTGACCCCATGTTAAAACCAATCTTAGACTGGTTAGCATGGAGTTCCCCTTATCCAATGTCAGTGAGGGAAGAATGTCATGTCGGCATGCCTTCACAAGGGGCTTTGGGCTAAAATAACTCCATCTGTTGAAGGGATCTAGATTCTTGTAGGTCCCAGGAGAAGTGCTTTTGGGGGGATGCTTTTTGAGGGATGTCATAGTTGCTATTAGTTTTTATAACCCACTCCATTATTTGAAGGCAGGCAATAGGAGTTGGCTTGTTTGAATTGGGTCCTTTGAGAAATGCTCACATATAGGGTTGGCTTTCAAAAGATAAGAGCAAAAAGTCATTGTAGCTTTGTAAAGTATTTTTGCACAGTGATTTGTTTGGCTGTGTGTCAGTTGCAATTAACTTCAGCCATATAATGTATTTGTTTGTAATGTTTCCCTGATATCTAAGTTGATTGACACGTTGATATGTAATGCACAATTTATCTTGAAGTTGTGATAGATGTTTTACAAGTCCAAGGAAGTTTCCCATGTCAGGTGATATTTATCTTAAATATTAGACCAGGAATCAATGAAATATCATTACATTAATGCAGATCTTCAAGTGACTCTGGACACTGGGTACTTTAACATTGCTGCCCCCTTCCCTCCCCAAAAAACTCACGAAACACTACAAAGAAAGTGTTGGCGGTCTGCTTTTACCTCACAGACCAAAACCCACTGTGTCAAACCCCAACACACTAATAGAGCACGCTAACACACTCTCGCCATGCAGCCCACCCCATCATCGGCGTTTCCTGTGTGCTGTGTACTAACTTCCTGTTTCTCTACTGTAGATGAGATCAGTGTCTCCCTCCTGCAACTGATCGGGGACCCTCCCCCAGACGAGATCACCAAGATCTATGGTCCCGACAACAGCCCCGGCTACGTTTTCGGTCCCGACGCCAACACGGGCCAGTTGGCACATGCCCATCTTCCCAGCCCCTTCTACCGGGACTTCTCCCTCCTCTTCAACCTGAAGCCCCAGTCCACCAAGGGCGGAGTCATCTTTTCGGTCACAGACGCCTCGCAGAAGATCATGTATGTGGGCGTCAAGCTGTCGCCGGTCAAAGCGAACAAGCAGAATGTCATCTTCTACTACACGGAGCCCGACTCGCAGGTGTCGTACGTGGCGGCCACCTTCCCCGTGCACAACCTGGCCGACCAGTGGAACCGCTTCTCCATCTCCGTGCTGGACGACAAGGTCACCTTCTACATCAACTGCGACGACCAACCCCAGGTGGTACGCTTCGAGAGGTCCCCGGATGAGATGGCGCTGGAGGCCGGAGCCGGAGTGTTCGTGGGCCAAGCCGGAGGGGCCGATCCCGATAAGTTCCTGGTATGTATCATGCTATGACTGGACTTTTTAATATCAGAGTTGGGGTCCGTTGTGTTTCAACTTGGTCAATGCGAAAATGTGTCATTTGTAATTTCCTGGATTGAAGGACTTGAAAGGCAATTCTACCCCAAAATCTCTTATATTTTACTCAGGGCCCTATCCTGAATAGCCTATTAGCCTATGGTATAATAATAGCATAAGAGTAGGATCTGTAGTCCGCAATTCTGGCTCAAACTTGAGCAGAAATCAGAACGTCCTACGCAGTCCAAGATGAATTCATAGTTTTGACTTATGTGCACTTATCTCAAGCCCTACTATCCTTATAACATTTCCTACTTGACAAATATATCGGTGTCAGGGGCAAGTGGAATCGGAAATCAGACCAGTCAGTGTTGCCCTCCTAGTCATGCTGATTCAGACACGTGAAACCGAAACCGTCGTGTTTGGCAACCCCTTTATGATTTGATTGCCTTTAATTGGCCTGCTTTAAATCAAAACATAAAAGTGGTCTGACCCCGACCATCCCCTGTCTCCTCCGGGGAAACACAGAAGTATAATTGGTGGACTTCATGGTGGGGGATCATTTAGCTCCAGTTGGCTCTCCCCTCCATCCCCCTGTGTAAGTGCTGCAGCTGACCCTACTGTCCCTCTGCAGCACCCAGCACACAAATACAGGTCTCCCTGTAAGTAGAGAGCACAAGCAGACAGGTGCTTCTGTGACCAGGACAATTGGCCTTATGTTCCGAGCACAAGCAAGATGGTGCCTATTGACGGCGCCCTTTGTTTAGTTTTTTGCTGACATCATCTGAATTTGTTGTATCTCCTCATTCAGTAGATTGTAGGGTAATATTTAAGCATATGAATCACATAGTGGTCACTAATATGCAGTTTAAAAGTGTATAAATAAGTAGCTAGTTAGGTCTTTGTGTGCTATAAGCTATTCATCAAGCCTTTATTCACTGTTTTATTTTCTACTTGTGTGAATAAGGAAACAATGAATATGCTACTTATATTGCAAATCGGTGGCTTAATGTCATTCCTATACTGAAGTGTTACCAGTTGTACATTAAAATCTGTAAGTCTAAGACCTAACATTCTGAGAATGAACCCTGTTTGAAATTAATGAATGAAATTGAGTACATTTTATTTCAGAATATTGGCTTGCGCTGAGACACTGTTGCTAGGATAAAGCAAAAGTTGAGATTGAACTTAAATTGATCCCGCTCCAATAATAAGATTCAAGTCAGTATCGTAAGCTAGTGTTTCCCAACTCCAGTCCTTGAGTACCCCGTACATTACAAATTTTTATTGTAGCCCTGGACAGGCAGACCTTATTCGCAAAAATATGTGCTGTTGGGAGTACTCAACATAGTAAGCCATGCAATCATATGATGTCAGAATGAGAACAGGTAAGACATTTGACCTGCATTTTGACAAATAACGCAACATTGAATCTTTTTTATTGCTTGACTAACTTACATATTTCTGCAATGATTCATTAGTTCCCAGACAGCATTGTAACTATTGTTTTACTTTCTGTCTATGCATTTACAGATGGTAAACCCTGTCTGACTAAACCAAGATAATTGGATGATTTAAAACATGGTCAGAGGAAGCAATGATATCTTTATTCCAATAAAGCATTAACGGGCAACTCGAGGGAGTCTTTTTGTGCGTATTAACCCTGAGGTAGACATAGAAAAAGATTGACGGACGTGGGTTCGTTTTATGTCCATGGCATATCCTTTAAAATATGTGAATGTGTGTAGTTCTACCCACTTTTGACTGATTTTGCTGGGCATTTTCTGGGCATGTCTTCAAGCAAAGTACACCTCAGGGCCTCGGAATGCTCAGAGCAGAATCCCAAATAGCTCTCATTTGGGTTCAAGACAGCTCAGTCGGTCTGTCCTATCTTGACAAGACCAAATGAGGGGATTTAGACAAAAGGGTTTGGCCAAATGTCAGGGCATTGTCTCTTTTGTTCTCCAAGCTGTGTGGAAGGGAGGTTTTCATCTTTTTAAAGACAGTTCTTAGAGACAGCTGAGGCAAACAATGGTTGTTTACATAGACCTCAGGCATTGCCCAAGTTCCGACACTTATCATTGCATTATCTGTTGACTCAACGCAGGGTGTTGAACCCTTATGCCTGCACTGAGGAGGTATAAGCCAGAGACATGTAACTACTCAAGTCAAATGTATAGATCGTCCATGAGATTGACATGATAGTTTTAACATATTTAAAATTAAAATAAAGCTATACATTGTTCATTTACACATACTCAAATGACAACAGAAACATAAATAACAGAGTAATATAACCTGTTATTATTGGTTATGATAGGGTAAGATAGCACCTGCTCCCAGGCCTGGAAGTAACAGTGGAAAACGAAAAGGCACATAGGGTGCCTACAGCTTACTGAAGAAAAAGTCCTCATAAAATCAACGAAATAAATATATTTGATAGCTATTTAGGGACATTGAAGGCTCTGTGAACACATTTGTGGACATTCATCGAAAGAGAAGCTCTTCATATCTAGAGCTTTTATCCGTTTAAAACATGTTAAAAGCAAATTCCCCTGAATCACATGATTGGCTTTTTGTGATTGACTTGATAAGATGCTATTAATGCGATACATTGAAAGAAGCTCCTGTGGTGGAGAGTTTGATGGACTGGGACCGTGGAAGAGGAGAGTCATATCACATGCGTCCATTTCATTGCTCAACACTGGGACAACTGTAATAAACCCCTCAGCTTCTTCAACGAGGGGGGAATTCCACAACAAATCCACCACACAGATCAGGTACACATGTTTGAAGACACAGGACTTCAGAGGGAAGATTTATGTTTGTTTATGTTTAGAGCAGGGCCATGGCTTGTGGGTTTAATGGTGGGAGAAGAATGCAGACGTGTACAGGCAGAGGACCAGCTGTGCAGCGCACCGCAACATGCCTTGTTTTACATCACCCCACACATACAGACACCAGACATCAAAGACAATGTATTGACAACTGTCTGTGTGTGTGTCTGCCTGCGTATATGCGCTTGCCTGTGTGTGTTTTCCTTCATAGGGGGTGATTGGGGAGCTGAGGGTTGTTGGAAACCCCCGGGCTGCTGAAAGACAGTGTGAGGAGGAAGGGGACGACTCGGATGTGGTAAGTGACCCTTGACCTGCCACCCATACATTAACATAGGTGGGGCAGCGTAGCGCTTATATAGTTGTTGCCTTAGCAGGATATGTGGTGGCTTAAACTTAGAGGGAACTTGGGAAATTAGAGGGAACAATAGCAACCAAACAGAAGCAAAGGGGCTGAAGTCGGAAGGGACCTACCTGAAGAAACATGAGTTTTTCATTGCAAAACGTTTTGCTACGGGTTTGCACTAATGAATACACCCCTGGTCTCTCCCTGCCCAGGCTTCAGGAGATGGCGGAAGCGGCGATGTGGAAGGGAAACTGGACGGGAAGAAGAAAGGCTCGGTAAGATCGTTTGACATTTTTAATGTTAAAATTAAGGTTAAAACCAGGTTATCCGTGACGTTTCAAAGGTCAGAGAGTGTGAGCTGCAAGGCTTGGCTATGTACTGGTTGTAGGTTTGGTAATGTCAACACATGATGGGTTTTTACAACACTGAACAAAAATATAAAAGCAACATTGTGCACGAATTTGTTTACATCCCTGTTAGTGAGCATTTCTCCTTTGCCTATGTAATCCATCCACCTGAATGGTGTGGTACATCAAGACGCTGATTAAACAGCAAGATCATTACACAGGTGCACCTTTTGCTGTGGACAATAAAAGGCCTCTCTAAAATGTGCAGTTTTGTCACACAACACAATGCCACAGATGTTTCAAGTTTTGAGGGAGCGTGCAATTGGCATGCTGACTGCAGGAATGTCCACCAGTGATGCTGCCAGAAAATGTAACATTAATTTCTCTACCGTAAGCACATTCAACCGGCCTCACAACCGCAGACCACGTGTATGGCATCATGTGGGCAAGCGGTTTGCTGATGTCAACGTTGTAAACAGATTGCCCCATGGTGGCGGTGGGTTCATGGTAGGGCAGGCATTTGCAAGGGACAACAAACACAATTGCATTTTATCGATGGCAATTTGAATGTACAGAGATACCGTGACCAGATCCTGAGGCCCATTGTCGTGCCATTCATCCATTCATCGTGTGTTATTGACTGTACGTTTGTTTACGTGTAACTCTGTGTTGTTGTTTTTGTCGCACTGCTTTGCTTTATCTTGGCCAGGTCGCAGTTGTAAATGAGAACTTGTTCTCAACTGGCCTATCTGGTTAAATAAAGGTGAAATAAAAATATTTAAAAAATCTGCTGCCATCACCTAATGTTTCAGAAAGATAATGCCCGGCAACATTCCTCAAGGATCTGTACACAATTCCTGCAAGCTGAAAATGGCCCAGTTCTGCCATGGCCTGCATACTCACCAGACATGTCACCCATTGAGCATGTTTTGGATGCTTCAGTTCCCGTCAATATCCAGCAATGTCGTACAGCCACAGCCACAATCAACAGCCTGATCAACTCTATGCGAAGGAGATGTGTCCTGCTGCATGAGGCAAATGGTGATATCACCAGTTACTGACTGGTTTTCTGATCCATGTCCCTACCTTTTTTTAAGGTATCTGTGACCAACAGATGCGTATCTGTATTCCCAGTCATGTGAAATCCATACATTACGGCCTAATGAATTACAATTGACTGATTTCATTATAACGCTGTAAAATCTTAGGAATTGTTTTTTGTTGTGTTTATATTTTTTGCGCAGTTGTTGTAGAGCCTCCTTTGTCTTACTCTCCCCATAGGGTACTTTCAAATGGGACGCGGAGGTACAAAAATATGTGTGGGTTGAGGACGACAGACCGACAGTTACGGTATGTGCCCTGAAATCCATTTTATCTGTATATGTTGCCGTTCACTCACAAGCATGTGAATTTTTCACCTTTTGATGTGTCAGGACTTCACTCCTTTCTCGTGAGCGGCGGACACAAATCAAATCAAATTGTATTTGTCACATGCACCGAAAACAACAGGTGTAGGTAGACCTTACAGTGAAATGCTTACTTACAAGCCCTTAACCAATAATGCAGTTTTAAGAAAATACCTAAAAAAGAGTTAGAAATAAAAGTACCAAATAATTAATGAGCAGCAGTAAAATAACAATTGCGGGGGCACTGGTTAGTCGAGGTAATTGAGGTAATATGTACATGTAGGTAGACTTATTAAAGTGACTATGCATTATTTAGTAGGGATGTAGGGAACTCTGTAAAACTATGTAGGGCACCTTATTCACTACTATAGGGCACTACTGTATGTTGGGAATAGGGTGAAATTTGAGATGTAACCATCCACAGTTATGTACTTTTAACATATGGTCGACATTGAAACCAAGTTATCTGGCTATTTCAAACTATAGGGAGCTGTATGGGGAGGGGGTGGGTAGTGGGGAATGTATATGGCCAATTTGACTGTGGGTCATCACCTGGACAATGTCCTAAACTAACACGAGCATAATCTCCCCCACACAAACACACAGACGTGGACCATGCATTTTATGATATTACAATACCCTCTACAATAAGCAAATGTTGCAGCACAACCTCGAGCCTCCATACAACGGCACTGTCGGGGCACGCCGGTCCAATTACAGTGGAAGACTAGGTAGACAGCCAGATGTGTCTGTTCCAGCTCAGGGCGATGATATCGCCAAAGTTCCTGTTTTGTTATTTTGACTGGTTTCTCAATCAGACTTAAAAGTTGAGAGAACAGGAATAGGGAGGTAATGGAAAGAGATGACAGGGGAAGTTGGCCTGTCTTTGGCCTGCCAGACCTTGTAGGTTCCACAGGGCTCCAGGTGCACAGGCCAACTTTGAAGCCTTGTGCCACTTCACACGGGCTTTCCATCCTCCCGACGTGTTTATTAGCATTGAATGGAACAGCTGTTACCCAACATACTGGTGACTTTGACTTTCCATCAAGTTGTTTCATTGCAACATATAATGCCTGTCTGACCAGATTGTCTGAGTTTTAGCCTGTTTGACTCCCGCTCAAGCTTGGGAATGCAAAGAAGGAAACGCAGAGTTATCTGAGGAAACTTTCTGTTGTGCGACTGACGGCGGATTTGTGTGTGATTGAAGGACTTGTGAGTTGTCATCATTACACAGTGCACTAAGGGCAGGATTTCACTCAAATCCGCACTGCAGAAAAAAGCGACAACATCGTTTCTGCTCCTTTAAACAGCTTTTGGTAGAATGAGTTACCTACCGTCAAGCTTAAGAAAACTCGGAAACTCCCATTACGCAATTGTCTGGGTGAAAGTGCGTATAATTTAATATTGTCTGAGATATGTTTTCTTTTAAGACTCTGCTCGTGACAGTGAAGTAAACAGACTTCTTATTTCATTACATTTCTCACACAATTGTGTCTCGAATCTCATGTGGAGTCCGGGATTACGCGTGTGTATATTCGGTGTGTGAATCTGGTCCTTGTGCCAACTTTACCTTGTTGCATCAGCTTTGTGGCCTAAATAGTTTTGTTCAGAGAACATATAGCAGACAAGTTTAAATCTGCATCGGGCAAAATTTGGCTTGTGCCTTCTATGGTTAAATTATGCTGTGTTTTTCAAATCCATCACCACCAAGTGCCTCGTCTGTCCCCACCCTCTTCACTCCCACCTCTCAGAAACGATGAATGCATGGGAGTATGCATGCAGGTCTGTTTTATTATATATATATATCCCCTTGGATCTGTCATATAACAGTCATGAGTCAAATTCTTCACACAGTCAACTTCAGGCCCTACAAAAGGAATAATGTTTGCCCACAGAGGAAACTGCTTAATTTTGTGAAGAATTCCATACTTTTTATTTCAAATTGCCCCCCTCCATCCATCTATCCATTCATCTGTCCCACCCAGTACTCCCCTCTCAGATTCCACAGGAGACAATGTGAGGCGTGTCACCTGGTGAAGAATGAGTTTAGAAAACGGGGGTGTTAGGTGTTATCTTCCTCTCACTGAGGGGGATGAGTCTGGAAATGGCCTCCCCTCTTCCCCTCTGCAGATTGTCCCATCTGTAGAGCGCTAGCAGTGATGACAGATCTTTGGCAGTACTTCCTTGTCTCTACTCCCCAACACACACAACCTGACACTTACACCCAGACACACACACTGAAACATGTACACACACACACACACACACACACACACTGAAACATGTGCACACTCTGACACACACACCCTGACACTTATACCCAGACACACACACTGAAACATGTGCACACACACACCATCTCCTCCACTCTATTCTCTGACCACTATCTTAAGAGCTGGAGCCCAAAACGGGTCACATTCCTGTTGCCAGACATGTTCCTCCCAACCAAAATACCCGCTGCTTGGCGCCATCCCATCCACTCCCAGTGGGAGAAAGTACACCCACCATCTCGCTCACTGGACCAACTCACTGTTGTATATTCATTCATAATGGGCGCACATAAACTTGGCGCCAACATCACAGCTCTTTGCAACACCACTGTAGAGACTACCTCACAGAGGGGAAGAGAGAGTGTGTTTGCTTGGTAATCGGTATCAATTTGTTTAGGGTAAGCTAGCCCGAGAGGAAATTACATAATGGACACCGTCTAGTCTGTGCTCGTCTGCCAACCATTACCACTGTGCTAGTCTGCCAACAAGTAGCACGTATGATTACGCCATAACAAAATAAAACACAAAACATATAGTACATACAGTGGAGTCTGAAATTATTGACATCATACCCCCAAGGCTAATCTCCCCTGTTATTGGTAATGGTGAGAGGTTAGCATGTCTTGGTGTTATGGTCTTTGACCCTGACCCAGTTGGGAAGCCAACTTTGAGTTGTCCTTGGAGCTGGATGTATTTTTATGGTCATATGAGGTCATATTATTACCCCATAACAACAAAAACATGAACATGGTTTTCTTTGTTTAAGATCTACAAATACTCATGTGGGATTAATATGCATGTATTTTTTCCTTTGGAGCTCAGCTGGATATATTTTTATGTTTGTTTTTCAATGCTGTTTTAACGTCTTTCTCCAGACTACCCCTCCGTCGTCACGCCCAATTCAGCAGCCCCCAGTGACCCGGCAACAACCAGAGGTGTCTTCCAAGAAAGAGACTGGTGAGTTCAATAAGGTCATAGTCTAGATCAGGACTCCTCAGCCCTGTGTCTGGAAAGCTAACCTACTTTAGGTTTTAACCCCAGTTGTAAATAACTTGATTCAGCTTAACAAGCTTATTATTGGAATCAGCTGCACTAGATTAGGGTTGGAGCGAAAACCTACAGGACGGTAGCTTTTCAGAAACAGAGTTGGAGAGTCCTGGTCGAGACAAGACAGAATGTTGTATGGGTTTGCAAGACCACTCGTCACATTGGCTGACTATTGTAGATGAGTTTGTAGCACTTTATAGTAATATTATTATAAGATAAGATGTACTTTATTATCCATGAACTTATAAAACACAAATGTGTCTTTATACACAATCCAACCCCCCGAGCATCATTTATAAGACGTGTGATTTGTGTAACATGTGTAAGTCATTAACACATGCCTTATAATTATCTATTATTGGCTTGTAAAAAGTTATTATAAAGTGTTACCAATGTGTTACATGCATCTGTATTATATTTTTATGTAGTAACAGTGGATAATTGATAAATATTGACATGGACCAAATTTGACATGATGGTTATGATGTTATGAGAAAAGTTCATGGTTACCATACCATATGCATGCTATGTGTGATGACACTTCATTTTCATGATTTAGGTAGACTACTGGTTATTTTCAGTGGTGAAAAGTAATTAAGGAAAACATACTTTAAACTACTACTTAAGTAGTTTTTTGTGGTATCTGTACTTTACCTTGTAATTTCAATTTTTAACAACTTTTACTTCACTATAAGGGCACACGGCGATACACAGGAGGCAGATCGTTGGAGTCTTAGATGTTTATTATTCCAAAAAGGGGTAGGCAAGAGAATGATCGTGTACAGGCAAAAGGGCAAAAACAGTTCAGAGTACAGTAGGGTAGGTACCGAAGGGCAGGCAGGCTCGAGGTCAGAGCTGTCAGAATGGTCAGGCAGGTGGGAATGGAGTCCAGAAAACAGGCAAGGGTCAAAACCTGGAGGACTAGTGAAGAGTAGAGAAAAAGGAGTACATGAAAAAAACAACTGATTGAGTTGGCAAACATACAAGACGAACTGGCACAGAGAGACAGGAAACAGGGATAAATACACTAGGGAAAATAAGTGACACCTGGAGGGGGTGGAGACAATCACAAGGACAGGAGAAACAGATCAGGGTGTGACACATCACTACATTCCTAAAGAAAATACTGTACTTTTTACTCCATACATTTTGCCCTGACACCAAAAGTACATTTTGAATGCTTAGCAGGACAGACAATGGTCCAATTCACACACGTATCAAGAGAACAACCCTGGTCATCCTTACTACCTCTGATCTGGTGGACTCACTAAACACATATGCTTCATATGTAAATTATGTCTGAGTATGGCCCTGGCTCTCAGTAATATATCCATCACAAATAGTACAAACTTGCCCAAACTGTGAACTGGACAGATAAGCTTTTGAAAACTTCTGGTATGAGACATACAGTAACTTCAGAAAGCATTCATACCACTTGACTTATTTCACATTTTGTTGTTACAGACTGAAGTAAACATTTATTAAATAATGTTTTTTTCTCACCCATCTACACACAATACCCCATAATGACAAAGTGTAATATTTGTAGAAATGTTAGAACATTTATTGAAAATGAATGACAGAAATATCTCATTTAAATAATTATTCACACCCGAGTCAGTACAATGTAGGAGCACCTTTGGCATCGATTACAGCGGTGAGTCTTTCTGATTATGTCTCTAAGATGTTAATGGATAACATTTGCTCATTTATTGTTTTCAAAATTCCTCAAGATCAGTCATTGATAAACAACCATATTCAGGTCTTGCCATAGATCTTCAAGTAGATTTAAGTCAAAACTGTAGCTTGGCCACTCAGGAACATTCACCGTTTTCATGGTAAGCAACTCGTGTAGATTCATCTCCCAGTGTCTGGTAAAAAGCAGACTGAATCTGGTTTTCCTCTAGGATTTTGCCTGTGCTTATCTCCAATCCATTTATTTTTTTATCCTGACAAACTACCCAGTCCTTAATGATTACAAGCATACCCATAACATGATTTAACCACTACTATGCTTGATAATATATAATAAAAACCACTGAGTGGTACTCAATAATGTGTTGTATTGGAATTGCCCCAAACATAACTTTTTGTCCTGAATAAAAAATGTTAATTGCTTTGCCCCATTTTTTCAGTATTACATTAGTGCCTTGTTGCAAATATAATTATATTTTTATTCTGTCCTTTTCACTCTGTCAAATAGGTTAGTATTGTGTAGTAACTACAATGTTGTTGATCCATCCTCAGTTTTCTCCTATCATAACCATTCAACTCTGTAACTATTAAAGTGGCGGCAGGGTGGCCTAGTGGTTAGAGTGTTGGACTAGAAAGGTTGCAAGTTTAAATACCTGAGCTGACAAGGTACAAGTTGTTCTGCCCCTGAACAGGCAGTTAACCCACTGTTCCTAGGCCGTTTTTGAAAATAAGGATTTGTTCTTAACTGACGTGCCTAGTTAAATAAAGGTAAAATAAATACATTTTTTTAAAGTCACTATTGGCCTCATTGGGAAATCCATAGCGGTTTCCTACCTCTTCAGCAACTGAGTTAAGGACACATATACCTTTGTATTGACTAGGTGTATTGATACACCCTCCAAAGTGTTATTAATAGCTTCACCATGCTCAAAGAGATATTCAATGTGTACTTTTTTTACCCATCTACCAATAGGTGACCTTATTTGTGAGACATTGGAAAACCTCCCTGGTCTTTGTGGTTGAATCTGTGTTTGAAATTCACTGCTTGACTGAGGGACCTTACATACTTTTGGTCATGTAGTGTACAATTATGTGGACACCTGCTCGTTCAACATCTCTTTCCAAAATCATGGGTATTAATATGGAGTTTTGCTGCCATAACAGCCACCACTCTTCTGGGAAGGCTGTCCACTAGATGTTGGAACATTGCTGCGAGGACTTGCTTCCATTCAGCCACAAGAGCATTAGTGAAGTCAGGCACTGATGTTGGGCGATGAGGCCTAGATCGCAGTCGGCGTTCCAATTCAAAGGTGTTCGATGGGGTTGAGGTCAAGGCTCTGTGTAGGCCTGTCAAGTTCTTCCACATCAATCTCGACAAACCTTTTCTGTATGGACCTCACTTTTGTGCTGATTGGCATTGTCTTGCTGAAAAAGCAAAGGGCCTTCCCCAAACAGTTGCCACAAAGGAAGCAAAGAATCGTCGAGAACGGCATTGTATGCTGCAGCGTTAAGATTTCCCTTCACTGGAACTAAGGGGCCCCAGACCATTATTACTCCTCCACCAAACTTTACAGTTGGCACTATGCATTGGGCTAGTTAGCGTTCTCCTCTCATCCGTCAAACCCAGATTTGTCCGTCGGACTGCCACATGGTGAAGCGTGATTCATCACTCCAGAGAACACATTTCTGTCACGCCCTGGTCTATATTTATTATGTTATATTCATTTATTGAGTCAGGCCAGGGTGGGACATGGGTTTATTTGTAGTGTGTTTCGTCTTGGGGTTGTGTGGGGTGTATAGATTAGTCTATGGCTGCCTGAGGCGGTTCTCAATCAGAGTCAGGTGATTATCGTTGTCTCTGATTGGGAACCATGTTTAGGTACCCTGGGTTTCACTCTGTGTTTGTGGGTGATTGTTCCTGTCTCTGTGTTTGTTGCACCAGTCAGGGCTGTTTCGGTTTTCGACGTTTGTTATTTTTGTATTGTTCGTGTTTCGTCATAATTAAAGTATCGAACGAACCACGTTGCATTTTGGTCCGATCCTTATTCCACCTCTTCGTCAGAGAAGGAGGTAGAAGAAAGCGGTTACAATTACCACTGCTCCAGAGTCCAATGGTGGGGAGCATTACACCACTCCAGCCAATGCTTGGCATTCGCATTGTGGTCTTAGGCTTGTGCGTGGCTGCTCGGCCATGGAAACCCATTTCTTTAAGCTCCCAAAGAACAGTTATTGTGCTGACGTTGCTTCCAGAGACAGTTTGGAACTCAGTAGGGAGTGTTTCAACCGAGGACAGACGATTTTTATATTCTACGCACTTCACACTAAGCGGTCCCTTTTCTGTGAGCTTGTGCGGCCTACCACTTCGTGCCTGAGCCGTTGTTGCTCCTAAAAGTTTCCACTTCACAATAACAACACTTACAGTGCAGCACTAGCAGGACAGAAATTTTAACAACTGACTTGTTGGAAAGGTAGCATCCTATGATGGTGCCATGTTGAAAGTCACTGAGCTCTTCAGCAAGACCTTTCTACTGCTAATGTTTGTCTTTTGAGATTGCATGGAGGTTTGGCTGATTTTACACACGTAAAATGTTTTCTATTTCTTTGTTTTTGGCCGTGTGTGGTTCCCAATCAGAGGCAGCTGTCTATCGTTGTCTCTGATTGGGGATCACATATACGTTGTAATTTTCCTTTTGGGTTTTGTGGGATCTTGTTTTCTGTTTAGTGTTTCTGCCTGACAGAACTGTGCGCTTTCGTTTTCACGTTTGTTATTTTGTGTTTGTTGAAATAAAATAATCATGAACACTTTGCACGCTGCGCTTTGGTCCACTCTTCCTGCCACCAACGAGAGCCGTAACAAAATTAAAGGGGGTCCACATACTTCTGTTTATATAGTGTATGTGTGGGGTCCAGAGATGAGCTGGTCATTCAAAAACCATGTTGAACACAATTATTGCACACAGTGAGACCAAGCTTATTATGGCAAGTCTTTACTCCTGAACTTATTTAGGTTTGCATTAAGAAAGGGGTTGAATACTTATTGACTCACAACATTTAAGTTTTTCATTTTTTGTGAAAATTTCTAAAAACACAATTCCGCTTTGACATTATGGGGTATTGTGTGTAGGCCAGTGACAAAACATCTCAAATGAATCCATTTTAAATTCAGGCTGTAACACAACAAAATGTGTTATTGAAGTTATCGCAATAGTGGTATTTAAACTGTAATTTACTCTGGAGGGTTAACTTTCCTGAGTGAAGGCAATCATGTTTACATTGACTGCATTTAGACCTTTAGAACACACTATAAATGTGACAAGTGAGAGTCACCTAAACTGAAGTAGTGAGAACAAAAATTTCAATTCACTTCCTTGCCCCTATCCAATCAATAAAGAACAATGAAACTAGCTTTGCCAACTATTGGGGCCGTTATATTTATTTATTCTCAGACTACAATTGGTATTGTAGTTCATGCCACAACAATGCATATTTACCTGTGTACCAATAAATAGTGTAAAAATACTTTTCAGTCAATGTTGATGACAGGTTTACTGAGTCCAATCCTGGTGATCCAGGACCGCAAGGTGGGTTACTGAGGGCAACAGAACAGCTGGGGTGTCATCTCAATAGTCTGAAATGGACAGTGTAGCATGTAAATCTTGGTGGGGCTAACTCCCCAGAATGTTTTTCGATGCATGCCAGAAAATCCACTACACCACCCAACACAACAATAAACAATACATTAATTCCACTATAACGGTGTCAAATGATGCCCACAGTCTGTTAGGGTCTACATAAAGCTGTCCCAACCACAGAGCTTCGTTTCAGCACAATGGAGTGGATGCTTACCACAGCTACACCTGGCTATTATCGGGGCCTAGTCTGGCAGCGAAACAGTTCATTTGGTCTCATTTGCTGCCTTTTTAAAAAACATAGCTGCTATGGCTGACTTGCTTAAACAAATGTGAGTTCTACTGAAAATGAAGATGTACGAAGTATGGCATAAGGGAACGATGAGCGGATGAAAGGCACTCCGTAATTTCGATGAAGACATTAATGAGCGAGCTAATACGGACATAGTCAATATAATTATTTGTTCAGCACTTTTGAAATGTACAGCGACATAATTTAGAATATGGGCTGTTCTTACAGTAATCTCCCTTTACACCAAGTCAGAACCGTAGGATAAATAAAAGAGGCATATAAGCAGACAATGAATATTCGATGATGAAATTTGTCTGAAACAGGCTATAAGCTGTGCACCACCAAGTCAGAACAGTAGGCTAAGTTATAAGGGGGAAAGGGACCAAATTATTAGGGTGAGGCACATGGGCTACTAAAAGCTTACTACACAACATGCTGACCACACCAAAATAAATGTAAACATACATGTTATTCAATCACTGCACCCACACTGCTCGCGCGAGCGTCTGTGTTGGCAAGCGCTAAAATAGAAGTCAGTTCTATTTGTGAGGCTGAACGCGTTGCAAGTCCTGCCTCTCTCATTTCCTTATTGGTTTATAGAAGCAGATACCCACATGCCATCTCCTCATTGGTTATACCCACATGGGTGATTGAAAGATGAACTGTGGGTGGTCGGTCGTGGTAATACACCTATGAAAGTTAGATGCCAATCGCCATATAAAATCCAAAGAAGAAAAAGCCCGGAAGGAGGAGAGATGAAAAGAAATTATTTGGTTGACCGTTTTATGTATGGATTAATTATCGGAGTAGAGGACCTTGTGCATTTCAGGTAAAATAACAACTGAGCGTTTATATACCAGGACGAATTAGCTAGCAACAGCAAACTAGCTAAATATGGCAAATTAGCTAGCAACTGCAAGCTAGCTAGCTACATTGCCATAAATGTTTCATGCTTTTTGATCTGTCCCCAAATTAATATAATTGGTTCAGAGTTTGTTTTGATATTTCAACCTGCGTGTCGTGATCGTGTTTGGTGTGGAGGGACAAAATTAATTTGCGCACGATGGAGCACGTGCGCGTCCGGTTTGGGTATTGTGTTAGCATTACTTTCTTAGATACAGTATACGTATCTCCCTCGCATATTAAATCATTTATGCAGCAGCATAAAATATATTTTTGGACGTTGTTGTGTGGTGCTCACCTGAACGGGAAGGGGATGCGGCTGTCTTGTGGGCAAATTTTGCCATCAAAGTCTGGCATTCTCTGGATTTAAGGTGCTTTTAAGAGAACTGGGAACTCTGGAATTTTGACATCAGTAATCTTCAGGTCGAAGTTCTAGAAAGAGGCAGGAGTTCCCGACTTGGAATTACGAGTTCGATGACTGTTCAAAACTGTTTTTTTCCCTCCCAGAGTTCCCAGTTGTCTTAAACTTAATGAAGTCTGACATTTCCCAGTATTTGTGATTTCCAACTTGTGTAATGTTGATTTATTTATTTTTATTTCACCTTTATTTAACCAGGTGGGCAAGTTGAGAACAAGTTCTCATTTACAATTGCGACCTGGCCAGGATAAAGCAAAGCAGTTCGACACATACAACGACACAGAGTTACACATGGAGTAAAACAAACATACAGTCAATAATACAGTATAAACAAGTCTATATACGATGTGAGCAAATGAGGTGAGATAAGGGAGGTAAAGGCAAAAAAAGGCCATGGTGGCAAAGTAAATACAATATAGCAAGAATAACACTGGAATGGTAGATTTGCAATGGAAGAAAGTGCAAAGTAGAAATAAAATAATGGGGTGCAAAGGAGCAAAATAAATAAATAAATTAAATACAGTAGGGAAAGAGGTAGTTGTTTGGGCTAAAATATAGGTGGGCTATGTACAGGTGCAGTAATCTATGAGCTGCTCTGACAGTTGGTGCTTAAAGCTAGTGAGGGAGATAAGTGTTTCCAGTTTCAGTGCTTTTTGTAGTTCGTTCCAGTCATTGGCAGCATAGAACTGGAAGGAGAGGCGGCCAAAGAAAGAATTGGTTTTGGGGGTGACTAGAGAGATATACCTGCTGGAGCGTGTGCTACAGGTGGGAGATGCTATGGTGACCAGCGAGCTGAGATAAGGGAGGACTTTACCTAGCAGGGTCTTGTAGATGACATGGAGCCAGTGGGTTTGGCGACGAGTATGAAGCGAGGGCCAGCCAACGAGAGCGTACAGGTCGCAATGGTGGGTAGTATATGGGGCTTTGGTGACAAAACTGATTGCACTGTGATAGACTGCATCCAATTTGTTGAGTAGGGTATTGGAGGCTATTTTGTAAATGACATCGCCAAAGTCGAGGATTGGTAGGATGGTCAGTTTTACAAGGGTATGTTTGGCAGCATGAGTGAAGGATGCTTTGTTGCGAAATAGGAAGCCAATTCTAGATTTAATTTTGGATTGGAGATATTTGATATGGGTCTGGAAGGAGAGTTTACAGTCTAACCAGACACCTAAGTATTTGTAGTTGTCCACGTATTCTAAGTCAGAGCCGTCCAGAGTAGTGATGTTGGACAGGCGGGCAGGTGCGGGTAGCGATCGGATGAAGAGCATGCATTTAGTTTTACTTGTATTTGAGAGCAATTGGAGGCCATGGAAGGAGAGTTGTATGGCATTGAAGCTTGCCTGGAGAGTTGTTAACACAGTGTCCAAAGAAGAGCCAGAAGTATACAGAATGGTGTCATCTGCGTAGAGGTGGATCAGAGACTCACCAGCAGCAAGAGCGACCTCATTGATGTATACAGAGAAGAGAGTCGGTCCAAGAATTGAACCCTGTGGCACCCCCATAGAGACTGTCAGAGGTCCGGACAGCAGACTCTCCGATTTGACACACTGAACTCTATCAGAGAAGTAGTTGAACCAGGCGATGCAATCATTTGAGAAACCAAGGCTGTCGAGTCTGCTGATGAGGATGTGGTGATTGACAGAGTCGAAAGCCTTGGCCAGATCAATGAACACGGCTGCACAGTAATGTTTCTTATCGATGGCGGTTAAGATATCGTTTAGGACCTTGAGCGTGGCTGAGGTGCACCCATGACCAGCTCTGAAACCAGATTGCATAGCAGAGAAGGTATGGTGAGATTCGAAATGGTCGGTAATCTGTTTGTTGACTTGGCTTTCGAAGACCTTAGAAAGGCATGGTAGGATAGATATAGGTCTGTAGCAGTTTGGGTCAAGAGTGTCCCCCCCTTTGAAGAGGGGGATGACCGCAGCTGCTTTCCAATCTTTGGGAATCTCAGACGACACGAAAGAGAGGTTGAACAGGCTAGCAAGTAATAGGGGTGGCAACAATTTCGGCAGATCATTTTAGAAAGAAAGGGTCCAGATTGTCTAGCCCGGCTGATTTTTTGGAGTCCAGATTTTGCAGCTCTTTCAGAACATCAGCTGAACGGATTTGGGAGAAGGAGAAATGGGGAAGGCTTGGGCGAGTTGCTGTGGGGGGTGCAGTGCTGTTGACCGGGGTAGGAGTAGCCAGGTGGAAAGCATGGCCAGCCATAGAAAAATGCTTATTGAAATTCTCAATTATGGTGGATTTATCAGTGGTGACAGTGTTTCCTATCTTCAGTGCAGTGAGCAGCTGGGAGGAGGTGTTCTTATTCTCCATGGACTTTACAGTGTCCCAGAACTTTTTTGAGTTAGTGTTTCAGGAAGCAAATTTCTGCTTGAAAAAGCTAGCCTTGGCTTTTCTAACTGCCTGTGTATAATGGTTTCTAGCTTCCCTGAACAGCTGCATATCACGGGGGCTGTTCGATGCTAATGCAGAACGCCATAGGATGTTTTTGTGTTGGTTCAGGGCAGTCAGGTCTGGGGAGAACCAAGGGCTATATCTGTTCCTGGTTCTAAATTTCTTGAATGGGGCATGTTTATTTAGGATGGTTAGGAATGCATTTTTTTTAAATATCCAGGCATCCTCTATTGACGGGATGAGATCAATATCCTTCCAGGATACCCCGGCCAGGTCGATTAGAAAGGCCTGCTTGCTGAAGTGTTTCAGGGAGCGTTTTACAGTGATGAGTGGAGGTCGTTTGACCGCTGAACCATTACGGTTTATGTCCAATGGCCGATGAGCACCGATATGTTTTATCTATAATTCCTCTTCATATGACAAGGATTGAAAAGGATTTGCCAGTAGATTGTCGAATTGATTCATGACGATGACTGCTTGTCTAGCTTGCTAGCTAAGATTTTAAAGTATGATGTTGCCATGATCAGTTCAAGCAAAGCCACATGATCTGTGGCCAATGACTTTGAGCCTTCTTGGATGGGCAATCTATGGCAGCACCCAAGGGGCTTGATTTTTCGTGCTCTCCCTGTAGATTTTGCGGTGACGTGGTCTCCCCATGAGTGACATGAGCCACTCACGGCGCAACTAGAGAACATTGCCAACCCCTACGCTCTGTATTTTCCGCTGGCTGCCCCACCACCACAGAAAGCACTGAGCTAGGCTGAAACTAGTAATGCACCGATATGACATTTTTGACCGATACCGAAATCCGTTATTTTCTTTGCCCCAAAAAACAGTACGATAACCGATATTTAAAAAATGTACAGCCTTTTAAGCATTCTAGTACGGTTAAATAGTTAACACACACACATGGACGCAGCAGTCTAAGGCACTGCATCTCAGTGCAAGAGGTGTCACTACAATCCCTGGTTCGAATCCAGGCTGTATCACATCCGGCCGTGATTTGGAGCCCCATATGGTGGCGCACAATTGGCCCAGCGTCGTCCGGGCCGTCATTGTAAATTAGAATTGGTTCTTAACTGACTTGCCTAGTTAAATACAGGTTACACACACTACACTGATCAAAACTTAATTTTGTTGGCATTTATGTATGTCCCCATTACCAGTAAAACATAATCAAAGCCTATTTCTTTCACTTACTTGCTGTGCTGTTTGGTTGTTCATTTGTTCAGTCATTTCATGCTCAACCAGGATTTCTATGGAACGCCGTTTGGGTCTTTGCATGTCAAAAAAGATAACACTTAGACATGTCAAATAACACTCTTTGATATGTCAAATAACACCATGTCAAACAAGCTTGTTAACACCGTGTCAAACAAGCTTGTTGACCAATCAGGCCTGAACTTGACTGCACGGCACATAATAATTTAAAGCTTTCATTAACTTTTGTCGTAGTTTTTACACATTGATTACACCATCACTCGTATATCATGTGTCACAACGATTCATTGATACGTATGCTGTGATGATGGTAAAGTTGTCTCGCGCACCTACTGTGATGGTCATAAAAAAAGTTAGCTCGTTCATGGATGCAAACAATTTTCTTCCCCCAAAACATGGCAAAATGAAAATCTGTTTCTGTAGTTATAGCTAGGTTTCATAATCTAAAATAACCCTCATTTATAAGACAGTTCTTATTTGATTAACGGTGGTTGGACCCATCTATGTGAAGCTAGCCACAATAAGGATTAGCCACAACAGTGGACTTTACAGTTAGCCTTCAAAATAAAAGTATGGCATAATTCTTATATTTGTATATATTTGCATCACTGTCAATTACATACTTTTATTTTGAAAGCAAACTGCAAATTCCACTATTGTGCCTTATCCTTATTGTGGCTAGCTTCACAATACATAACCCGGTCAAGTCGAGCCTCACTAGCCAGTTGAAGATAACTGGCTGCTTATAACCTTAGGTTTGGCCAACAGGGTTAAGTAGCTGTCTAACTAACTATTCATTATTTATTATTTTCATGAACTGAAGTTCAATTTCAATAGGCGAACAACAAGTGGCAAACTAGCTAATACTTACTCACAAGGATTCCTATGTCATTGCTAAGAATACTGAAAATGACTGCAGTTTCTACTGGTCATTATTTTCATGGTGGTTATATTGGTGCTAGCTAGGTTCCAAGCCAAAGCAAGCTACCCCAGAAGTTGCGGTCGAACAAATGATGCTTTATTACCAACGCGGTATTGTAAACACATATTTCGTGAACTGTGTTTGCTTGTTTTCTTTTTTTTGTACAGCTTTGACAGTGCTACTGTATCTTTTTTGACACGCAATGACCCAAATGGCATTTCAAAGTGTATATATGTCATGTAGCTAAAAGCAGTGACGGTATTACTGTGTATCTCCGGTAGGGCAACATCTGAAAAAAATCACCCACGACAGAGAACAGTTGACTGTCATGGGCAATGAGTTCCATTATCTTGACTTTAATGGATTTCACCTTTGAGGTGTCTCGCTGAAATGTTCTTACTCTTTCAAATGACGGCACAACATTTTGACTGCTCCATCCACACAGCAGATCTTGAGGGCTATGTTAGGAATGCTGTGTTGCACCTGTAGGGCAACATTTCATGTGGCGTCATTACGTCATGTACCTACGTTGTAAAGGTATGCATGGTAGCTTTGACATCGGCGTTAAACTAGATATCAGGCCGATACCGATGTTGGCATATGTTCACCGATATATCATGCATCCCTAGCTGAAACACCTGCGTTTTGGTGCTGCCTTATTCAAGAAAGCAAAAAAGAGAGCATGTTGTATGCGGCTTTATTAACACAATTCATTTTTTTTATATTGTTTTGCAATCTGATATGTGATGTATTAATGCCAAAATAACATGCAAAACAGGCAAATATATAGACACTACTGTTCAAAAGTTTGGGGTCACTTAGAAATGTCTTTGATTTTTGTTAATTGTTAATGTTGTAAATTACTATTGTAGCTGGAAACAGCTGATTTTTTTAATAGAATATCGACATTATCAGCAACCATCACTCCTGTGTTCCAATGGCATGTTGTGTTAGCTAATCCATGTTTATAATTTTAAAAGTCTAATTGATCGTTAGAAAACCCTATTGAAATTATGTTGAGGTCAGGGCTTTGTGATGGCCACTCCAATTCCTTGACTTTGTTGTACTTAAGCCATTTTGCCACAACTTTGGAAGTATGCTTGAGGTCATTGTCCATTTGGAAGACCCATTTGCGACCAAGCTTTAACCTCCTGACTGATGTCTTGAGATGTTGCTTCAAAATATCCACAATTTTCCACCTGAATGATGATCTATTTTGTGAAGTGCACCAGTCCCTCCTGCAGCAAAGCACCCCCACAACATGATACTGCCACCCCTGTGCTTCACAGTTGGCATAGTGTTCTTCGGCTTGCAAGCCGCCCCCTTTTTCCTCCAAACATAGCGACGGTCATTATGGCCAAACAGTTCTATTTTTGGTTCATCAGACCAGAGGACATTTCTCCAAAAAGTATGATCTTTGTCCCCATGTGCAGTTGCAAACCGTAGTCTGGCTTCTTTATAGCGGTTTTGGAGCAGTGGCTTCTTCCTTGCTGAGCGTCCTTTCAGGTTATGTTGATATAGGACTCGTTTTACTGTGGATATAGACACTTTTGTACCTGTTTCCTCCAGCATCTTCACAAGGTCCTTTGCTGTTGTTCTGGGATTGATTTGCACTTTTCACACCAAAGTACATGCGTCTCCTTCCTGAGCTTTATGACGGCTGCGTGGTCCCATGGTGTTTATACTTACATACTATTGTTTGTACAGATGAGCGTGTTACCTTCAGGTGTTTGGAAATTGCTTCCAAGGATGAACCAGGCTTGCAGAGGTCTACAGTTTTTTGTTTGAGGTCTTGACTGATTTATTTCGATTTTCCCATTATGTCAAGCAAAAAGGCACTGGGTTTTAAGGTAGGCCTTGAAATACAATTCACAGGTACACCTCCAATTGACTTAAATTATGTCAATTAGCCTATCAGAAGCTTCTAAAGCCATGACATAATTTTCTGGACTTTTCCAAGCTGTTTAGAGGCATAGTCAACTTAGCGTATTTAAACTTCTGATAAAGTGAATTATAAGTGAAATAATCTTTTTGCAAACAATTGTTGGAAAAAGTACTTGTGTCATGCACAACGTAGATGTGACTTGCCAAAACAAGACATTTTTGGAGTGGTTGAAAAACAAGTTTTAATGACTCCAACCTAAGTGTATTTAAATTTCCGACTTCAACTGTATATATATATTTTTAACTAAACAGGTAAGGCTCAAAGCAGGTGGGTTTCTGCCTGGAATTACAAGTCGCCACAGGAAATAGCTGCCTCCTTGTTTCCTTAATTTTTTAAAAGTGATTGGGTGAGTGACTGACTTTTTTTCCTCATGGATTTTCAGTGAATATAGACAGCTAGAGATGCAGGTGCCATTTGGTTAGCTAGCAACAACTTGAATGAATGTTATACACTTAGCATATCTCTTGCATTCACAAATTCACTCTGGCTATCTACTCCAATTTCCAAACACTCTCTTCTCTTGATAATATGTAAATAGCCTAACCAGCTCTGCTACGGCAAGTAAAATGGGGAGGGGACACTACTTCACCGCAAAATCTACTGGGAGAGCTTGAAAAATCAAGCCCCTTGGGTTCTGCCATAGATTTACAGTGAGGTGTTCTCTCATTTGTTTCTGGACGTAGCTAGCTAGCCTACTTAAGCCAGTTAGCTTGAGTGCTTGGTTGGGATAAGCATGCGTTGGCAGGCAAGCTGCAGAAGGACGAGGAGGCTTCAATTCCCCATCGTTTAGCAATTTTGACGGCCAACTATATGAAAAAGTTTTGTGTTTATCGAATGTTTCTTAGCTAGATTTGAGCTCATCTTGCTCTAGCTAGCATTAGTTGTTGATCTTGTTGTTGCTTATGTGTATAACTGAGGGAGCGCCTACCTTTTCATGGTTTATTGATCAATATGACTGTAAAGTTCTCAAATGTAAGAGGATTCCCGTGGTGTTTCCATATTTGCAGAAATGGATTTTATTTGCAAAAATCGATTGTAGCTTTTGGCGAATGCGTATTAATGATCTAAAGTCGCACTGTTGCAGCTGCCTGTAAACACACAGTCCAGTTCAAAGTGAATGATGGCAGCGCCGTGTGGCAAATAGCTTGTTTGTATAAAGGTCTTCTGTAGCTCTGATTGGCTATAGCTCACCAGTCTGTGTTGACTCTGGTCCTGGACAAGATGCATGTTTTTATTTGGTTTTATTTACTGCAGTGTCTATTAATTGTCCAAACACACTGCCGCTTTCACAATGCCTTAGTATACGTAATTCCTAAAAATTGTAAGAATTTATGAAAACAACCATATCCAAGTGGTCGCTTGTCAGATTTTCTTTTTAAGTGTCATATTCTTCCCAGGGGTGTATATGAACAGATTTTAATAAAATGTCATGTTGCTAAAATGCTGTCAGTTCCACTTTAAATGCAACAGTGTTTCACACATAAGTTATTTTCAAAGAGATGGCTAACAACAACAAGCACGCTGCAATAAAAAACACAGTTCCACTCACCAGATGATGATCACTTGAAACTTAGGTTATTCTTGAAAAGAAAGAAAGAAAATCATCCGCCCCATGGAAAAAATGTGTAGAATTGCAGCAAACTTGCTTTAAAACGGCTAAGTTTTCTCTACGCCACATGGTAAAATGTGCAGAATTTCTGGAAATGAACTTTGTGATAACAGTTGCTGCAGCCGCTGCAAACTACTGACAAGAAAAGCTGTCTAGCTAGACCGTGGGAAAAGTACTGCTCGCTATTGCACAGTGACCTGTTGGCCTTCAACAAGGCAAAAGTTTCCATACATTTTTTGTAAAAAAAAAGGTCACACTCAATAAGTCAAAATGTGTTTGGTTGATTCCAATGTCACTACTAAATTTTGCCCCAATACTGTTGAATGGCAGAAACCTTTATCTAGATTTTGATTGCCTAACCAATGACTGCCTCAGCTAGCTAGATTCTATCTGAATGTCTAAAGAATCCATATGTTGTTCTGAAATATGAATACAGAAATACTGGACATTTTGATCTCTTATTATGGTGGTTATTTTGGTAAAATTACAATCATTGTCTTGAATTGGACTTGCATTTTTCTGGTCTCAAACCCCTTGTCCCCCTCCCGATCTTGATCTTGACTCGGTCTCGGACCCCTTGTCCCACCTCCGGTCTTGGTCTTGACTCAGACTCGATTTCCTCCGGTCTTGGTCTTGAATCAGTCTCGCTTTAGGTGGTCTTGAACACAACATTTACCAGGTATTTGCTTTTATCTCCACATCAGTGGAGATGGAAGAAAAGGGACACAGAGAGGAAGTCACTTGAGATGCACCCACAAAGTGTCTGAGTTGGATGCTCTCACTCTGGACTGCAGGATATGCAAGACTCTGCATGTTGCATTGCCATGCAATGGGGGGGTCTATCCAAATTAAAGTGCCTGCTTGGTTGGTAGAATTGGGCAGCAGGGTAGCCTAGTGGTTAGAGCGTTGGACTAGTAACCGGAAGTTTGCAAGCTCAAACCCCCAAGCTGACAAGGTACATATCTGTCGTTCCTGAACAGGCAGTTAACCCACTGTTCCAAGGCTGTCATTGAAAATAAGAATTTGTTCTTAACTGACTTGCCTGAGGACTAGGCCAAACATGGATTTACCAGGAAAGATGATGGGAAATAATGTGCATGCAGTTGTGGAATTTTAACTCTGTCAAGAAGGTTATGACCATATCCTCCAAGGCTTCTCAACAACCTATAAATTACAGTCGGTAGTAAGGACACAAGGATGCTCTGGCCAACAAACGAGAAAGCCATTTCCTGCCGGTAAACTGGGGAAGGAAATGTTGGTTTAGGATAAGGATGCAACCGTTCATCATTTTGTAAACATTTATTTTCAGGAGGTAATAACTTTTGCCTTTCTTTTTCTCTATCTTTCTTTTGTTTTCAAGGCCCAGGTGGATCTAGAGGAGAGAAGGGTGACAGAGGAGAGAAAGGAGACAGGGGTCCTTTCGGTCCAAAGGGAGATTCTGGGTCTGAGTTGGGCACACGAGGAGGGGCACGTGGAGAGAAGGTGCAGACTTATTGAATAATTTTAAACAAACAAAATAGATGACACATTCATACAGTGTACTAATTAAAATTCCACGAAACAACATTGTTGGTCTTAAACTTCAATGAAAAAACATGTGTGTTCAAAATGTCTATTCATTTTCTATTTATTTTCTATTGAAGTCTATTTTTACAACACCTTTCATACACCAAAGCAGCTCAAGAAGCTTCATATGCTCTAGGTGCATTAGAACCTGAGTTCAATATCCATATAGTGAAGTGAATACAGGATAAACGCTGAGTGTAACAAAAAAGATTTCGATGACATAGGCTGACCAGGTGAATCCAGGTGAAAGCTCTGTTCCGTTATTGATGTCACTTGTTATATCCACTTCAATTAGTGTAGAGGAATAGGAGGAGACCGGTTAGGGATCTGATCCTTTTTTTCAATTTTCACCCAAAATTACATATCTAACTGCCTGTAGCTCAGGAACTGAAACAAGGATATGCATATTTCTTGATACCATTTGAAAGGAAACACTTAAGTTTCTGGAAATGTTGAATTAATGTAGGAGAATATAACACATCAGATCTGGTAAAAGATAATTCAAAGAAAAAAAATGTTTTTATTTTATTTATTTTTACCATCTTTGAAATGCAAGAGAAAGGCCATAATGTATTATTCCAACACAAGCACAATGTAGATTTTGCCCAATAGATGGCAGCAGTGTATGTTAAAGCAAGCATTGGAGTCAACATGGGACAGCATCCTTGTGGAACACTTTCGACACCTTGTGGAGTCCATTCCTCATGAATTGGGGCTTTTCTACGGGCAAGAAAACAATACTAGGATGGTGTTCCTAATGTTTGTTATATTCAGTGTATGTGTTATTTCTTAACCACTTAGTCTCAATGCTCAATGTCACAACACTTGCTAGTTGTGGCATGATGCTTTTTGAAAGAACTCATATAGGGACCAGGTGAAGCCTGCACCCATACCTCTTATTGCTTTCAAACACACCAAAATTGTTTGGTCATATACATATGTAGATACTAAAATGTTCTTTTGTGTTTTTTTCCTGCAGGGAGTGCCTGGAGAAAAGGGAATGAAGGTATGTTCAAATTATCTATTATTATCACCTTGTTGTGGTCCCAAATACCGTTGAATGCTCCCTCAGGTTTATTATTTATTGTCTGGTCGAAGACCTTAAGGTTGAAACGTTGCACAATAAAACTGCACGGGCATTCAACAGAAAGCAGGTGTTGGGCTTTTTAAAATTATATATCTTTGGGCTCCCGAATGGCGCAGCGGTCTCAGGCACTACATCTCAGTGCTAGAGTCTTCACTACAGACACCCTGGTTCTAATCCAGGCTGTATCACAACCGGCCGTGATTGGGGCTTACCATGGGGCGGTGCACAATTAGTTTGGCCCGTGTAGGCCGTCATTGTAAATAAGAATTTGCTCTTAACTGACTTGCCTAGTAAAATAAAGGTTAAATAAAATTAAAGCATTTCTGACTTTACTTTTTGTACCATGCACCTGCAAGTTACTGGATGTGTGTGTACACTACTTCTTAACCTGTTGTCCTAATAACCACATAATAATGAATGGCACTCCAATTGTCGTGTTCATGTGCTGGTCTTTTGTATTTTATTATTGGTCTCCTCCATACCTTTTGATATAACCTCATTATGATCAGTCAATGCATTTTGAACCTCCTGAACTGCAACAAATTATGACAACTCCCACCATTATCATCTTCTTTATTATCTTTATTTAAAGTCACATTTACATCTAGTATGTGTAGCATGATGTACTAATTACTCTACCCATATTGTTATGAACAACACAACCCGTTTTATTTTTAAAGGTTGTTCCTGAAGCTAACATAATGCTTTCCCGTCTCCATACCAAGAGGGTATTCTTTGGAAACAATAAAGATGTATAACTTTTTGAATGTCCTATTGTCTCCATAGGGAAAAGCAGGCTTCGGATACCCTGGGTCGAAGGGCGACCCCGGCCCCGCTGGTCCCCCCGGACCGCCAGGCTCCCCGGGGCCCGCGGCTGAGGTGGTATCACGTGGCGACAGCTCCGTGATTGGGACGGTTGCGGGTCCCAGAGGACCAGCTGGAACTCCGGGACCTGCAGGCCCTGAGGGGCCCGCAGGAGCTGATGGAGAGCCTGTGAGTTGCCTGCCCTGACCTTCCACCTCAATACCAGCAGAGGGCAATCAATAAGAAAGTTATTCAGTCAGCCGTGATCTGATTCTCCATATTTATCCCACTGCACTTGCACACTCCCCGTCATGGATTTAAAAGCATTGGATTGGGGTAAACATTGGCCTAATGGAGTTTCAACCATTGTTAAATCCATTAGAGGGAAAACATCTTACTGTGTCCAACCTAACCTCGAACACTTCGGAAGGTTACAGCTCTCATGGTCACTTCGGGAGAAGTATTGAGAATCGGAACGTGGCCACAGTAGGATGATTTAAGCCTTATGGGTAATCCTATATCTGTGCCTATCGACAACTTCTACCTGGAGTAGTGCTTAGCGTTTATGGCCAAGTGCAACTAACAGGTATAACTTAATTATTTAGTGACATCTTAGACCAGGATATATTTTTTCTTTTCTTGATAATAAATAACCATACTTTATTAGACAAGTTGTAATTAATGGATTGCATAAATTGGAAAATATAAAGTAATGTGTGTACTACCATGAGTTTTCCATTCATATAACCTGTACGACCTGTGCGGGTAATCTAAGTGCGTATTGATGGTTTAACACCTGGAGATAAAATGGTGGTCAACAGTGGTTGCAATTAACCTGTAGTTTTAAATAATTTCCTTTTTGATCAGTGTCGTAGACCATACTTTTAATGATGTTTTATTTTCCTCCTCTTCACAGGGTGATCCTGGTGAAGATGGTTCTCAAGTAAGTTGCAAAAAAGCGGAATTACATTTTTGCCAGCAGCACAGTTAGTCACTAATGCTCTGGATGACATGAAAACAACCTATCCAGCTCTGCTAGGGTGTTCTCTCATTTGTATCTGGAAGTACAGTAGTTAGCAAGTTAGCCAGTTAGCTTGGGTGCTTGACTGCTGTTATGAGGTCAGAACGCTCTGTTCAACCCTACTCCTCGGCCAGAGCGTCCAGTGTGTGCTCTGAATGCTCCGAAAGCGAAACGCTCTGAATTTACGAACTGACAATGCTCTGAATTTATGAGCGCACTCTGGCACTCCAGATTTGAATTTAGGAACACACCCGAAATCCTAAGATGTCTAGCAAGTTATTTGTTATGCTAACAAGCTAGCAAGAGGTTGCATAGCAACAGCATCAACTTCTGGTAGACAGGCGAAGCACTAGTACGCTCAACTGAAGGGATAACGCTCGTTTACAGTATACTAAAATTTGCAAATAGTATGTAGTATATACTCATTAAATATGTAGTATACAGTATGTTATTATGGGTATTCAAACACAGCTTAGGATTAGCATATTTAAGTGCCAATACTTGTATTTCTCAAGATACTAGTCAGCTCTCTGGTCTGTCTCTTACCCAGGGCCTTGTTGGACCGCCAGGCTTCCCTGGAACCCCAGGAGACTCTGGGCTCAAAGGAGAGAAGGTACTAAATGCTGTCATGGCATGAAGAAGCTGGCATAATGTAGCCTGGTCCCAGATCATTTTGTGCTGTATAACCAACTCTTATGGTTGTTTGGCAAGACACTGAACATAGGAGTTAGCAAGAAAACACAAACAGATCTGGGACCAGGCAGGCATTATGCAGCAGTCATCAGTTGCAGTCTGTTATCTGTGGATTGCCCTCCCCAATGAGTCAAAGACCAGTGTCAGCATGAGCGGGGGATCAATCCAGTTCAGAAAAAGTCAAAGAAGACTTATTGATTGAAATGTTTCAAACACTGCTTCAGATCTTGTGTAAATAAACACATGACCATATTGAGATGTACCCCTTGTTTGTGTCCCAAATTGCACCCTATTCCCTTTATAGTACGCTACTTGGGCTCTAGTCAAAAGTAGTGTGCTATGAAGGGAATAGGCTGCCATTCGGTGCGCACCCCATGGCTAGGTTATTCAATGCAAGTTTATTTGTCCCCTTAGGGCAATTACTAGCTAATTACTAATGCAGTCAATCGTTCATGTGTGTCTGCTCCACAGGGTGACCGTGGTGAGGGCCAGCCGGGCCCCAGTGGACCTCCCGGACCCCCAGGACTCCCAGCGCCATCCAGTCACGACCGGCCGGTGAGTCCACATTGACCTCAGTCATTTGAGCCAAAATTCTAGTTATGTATTTTCTACAACCACTTGCAGCTAGCAAAGGACACTGAAACCAACACAACAGGGTTGTTGATACCAAAAATTGTCAGTTGAGATCAACAAATCATATTTTAGCTAAATTATTTCAGATGGGAAGAAGGGGCAAGAGAGCTGCTGTAGTTGTGGAGCACATGACTTCTATGACGTCTGTGAGCTATTTCACCTTCTTTGTTTCAGACCTTTATGGACATGGAAGGCTCTGGGTTCCCTGACTTGGAGGCTCTTCGGGTAGGTCCACTTTTCTTATATTGGCTCCACTCTATAAGCAAAAGGGCCATAGATTGCCTTGTCATCCAACACTGGTTCAGGTGCAGTTGTTAGGAGTGTAGGGTCAATTTGCCCCTAGATGCTGGTCTTTGGCATTTTTTTTGCATTTTCCCAACTAATGGTTAAGATTAGGATTGGAGGAAGGAAAGCTGATCCTAGATCTGCACCTAGGGGAAACTTCATCCCAGAGCGTTGTTAGGGCTCCACTACACCTGTATAAACAACCCAAACTCAGTACATATTGTTTTATGTATTCGCCTGACAAAACATCCAACTCAAGGAGCGCACAGCGTCCTACCTCAAATTGGATCCCGTCTTGAGCTGTGAAATGCATTTGAAGGAATTTGGAAAGGCCTTGATTTACTTAGCCGATGTCAAGCTGAAACTATTACAAACTAGGGTTCATGGATTTCCATCAGCAGTTTACTCTGACAAAAATGTATTCATTTAATTTATTTTTATTTGACTAAATTGACTGAGAATTGTACATTATTTTTGCAGCAACAAACTAGGAGAACAGTTGCAGGAGGAGGAGAGGAGTTGAATGTGCAAAAATGAAATATGCAATAGTCATGATTCGTGATGTATTCTCTGTGTATTTTCTGGGGTGTTAGGGACTGCCTGGTTTGCCTGGCCCTCCTGGACTCCCCGGGGCCCCAGGTCCTGCCGTTGTTGGTACAGGGCTCTCTAGCTCGTTTGGCCCCCAAGGTCCCCCAGGACAAGATGGTGCCCCTGGTCAACCGGTAGGTCCTCAGGAGATGGACCCTTCTCTCCGTTTGTTTGCCTTTCATGTAACATACCACAGTGGAACCATAATAGTCATAAGCATTTGATTGTGTTTTTATCCATGATTATTTGGGATGGATGTGCTGTGCTTTATCATCATGTAAGACGGAAGGTGACCTATCTGCAGTGAAAGGACCATATGAGTAATCAATTGATCCACCACACTGCTGATAGTGTGCAAAGTGTAATGATTATGATGATGATTAAGTTAATAAACATAATATTAAGTACTAAACTTGTGCTTTGTAGGGGTTACCCGGCCCACCTGGTACTGATGGTCGCCCAGCAGTTGCAGGGGCCAGGGGAGAGAAGGTGACTGAAAAAACACAAATGATTCTAACGATCAAGTTCTTTCCATCTGTTAGTCATGGCTTCTTTTGTCATTACCAAATTACATCATTGATTGTTTTCTGAAGATAAGTACCTATGGGATTTGAATGGGATCAATTCAAGTTGATCACCTCTACATTCGGAGTTGCAATCTACTGTGGAGATAGCCTGCAGAGTTCTGTAATACTATCCAGGTCTATGCCAAAACAGTTCGAGCTTCTACTTTTAAAAATCCATCTCTCCAGAAAAAGTCCCCCACTGTTAATGCTTGTTATAGACCCCCTCAGCTCCCATCTGTGCCCTGGACACCATATGTGAATTGATTGCCCCCCATCTATCATCAGAGTTCGTACTGTTAGGTGACCTAAACTGGAATATGCTTAACACCCCGGCCATCCTACAATCTAAACTAGATGCCCTCAATCTCACACAAATGATCAATGAACCTATCAGGTACAACCCCAAATCCGTAAACATGGGCACGCTCATAGATATCATCCTGACCAACTTGCCCTCCAAATACACCTCTGCTGTTTTCAACCAGGATCTCAGCGATCACTGCCTCATTGCCTGCGTCCGTAATGGGTCAGCGGTCAAACGACCACCACTCATCACTGTCAAATGCTCCCTAAAACACTTCTGCACGCAGGCCTTTCTAATCGACCTGGCCCAGGTATCCTGGAAGGATATTGACCTCATCCCGTAGTAGAGGATGCCGGGTTGTTCTTTAAAAGTGCTTTCCTCACCATCTTAAATAAGCATGCTCCTTTCAAAAAATGTAGAACTAAGAACAGATATAGCCCTTGGTTCATTCCAGACTTGACTTCCCTTGACCAGCACAAAACATCCTGTGGCGTACTGCACTTGCATCGAATGCTGGGGGTGATTTATTGATCCACCTCTATGCAGATGACACCATTCTGAATACATCTGGCCCTTCTTTGGACACTGTGTTAACAAACCTCCAAACTAGCTTCAATGCCATACAGCACTCCTTCCATGGCCTCACACTTCTCTTAATAAGTAAAATTAAATGCATGCTCTTTAACTGATCGCTGCCCGCACCCCCCTGCCCGATTAGCATCACTACTCTGGACGGTTCTGACTTAGAATATGTGGACAACAACAAATACCTAGATGTCTGGCTAGTCTGTAAACTCTCCTTCCAGACTCATATTAAGCATCTCCAATGCAAAATTTAATCTAGAATCTGCTTCCTATTTTGCAACAAGCCTCCTTCACTCATGCTGCCAAACATACCCTCGTAAAACTGACTATCCTACCTATCCTTGACTTCGGCGATGTCATTTACAAAATAGCCTCCAACTCTACTCAGCAAATTGGATGCAGTCTATCACAGTGCCATCCGTTTTATCACCAAAGCCCCATATACTACCCACCACTGCGACCTGTATTCTTTCGTTGGCTGGTCCTCGCTACATATTCGTCACCAAACCCACTGGCTTCAGGTTATCTATAAGTCTTTACTAGGTAAAGCTCCACCTTATGTCAGCTCACTGGTCACCATAGTAAGACCCACCTGTAGCACACACTCCAGTAGGTATATTTCACTGGTCATCCCCAAAGCCAACACCTTATTTGACCTCCTTTCCTTCCAGTTTTCTGCTGCCAATGACTGGAGCGAATTGCAAAAATCACTGAAGTTGGAGACTCATATCTCCCTCACTAACTTTAAGCATAGGCTGTCAGAGCAGCTTACCGATCGCTGCAGCTGTACACAGCCCATCTGTAAATAGCCCATCCAACCAACCACCTACCTCATCCCATATTTGTTTTTCTGCTCTTTTGCACACCAGTATTTCTACTTGCACATCGTCATCTGCAAATCTATCACATCTATCACTGTTAATTGCTAAATTGTAATTACTTCACCACTATTGGCCTATTTCTTGCCTTACCTCCTTACTTCATTTGCACACACTGGATACAGATTTTTCTATTGTGTTGTTGACTGCGTTTGTTTACCCCATGTGTAAATCTGTGTTGTTGTTTTTATCGCACTGCTTTATCTTGGCCAGGTCGCAGTTGTAAATGAGAACTTGTTCTCAACTGGCCTACCTGGTTAAATAAATGTGAAATGAAAATATTTAAAAATTCCCCCTCTACAGGGTGACCCAGGTGAACTCGGTCTTCCGGGAGCAGTCGGCGCAAAGGTGGGTACCGAGCCTTTTACTTTACCTTGTCAAAGACTCAATTGAAAACACAGAAGTCAGATTTAAAAACATACAGTGTTCTACAAGGGCTCAAGCTTTTGCTCTTTTCCTCTCTTCCTCCAGCAAAGCTCCTCCTCCTACTTTCCTAGCTATCTCTCCAACCTGTTATCTTCTTACTGTATGTCGTCTTGCTCCCCTAGACCTGCTAATATGCAGCAGGTACCAGGTACCCAGCATGGGAGTGTGGACTTTCTGTGTCTCTAAGGCATGGTTGTGTTCATTAAGCACCAAACAGATGGAAACAGGGAGGGGCTTCCTGAACTTTACTTGTAAAAGGTTAATAAAAAAATATGTTGGGTTCCCTAATGAACACGACCCAGGTTTATCTTACTCACACTTCCCTGAAGAGCTACTGGGTGTGCAGGCTTTTGTTCCAAATGCCTGCACACCCAGTATCTCTCCAAGACCAGAGTTGGTGACCCTTGATTTTGTGCTGTACTAAATGTAGTTTTAAAACCATGTTAAGAATGTGGAATGCCTAAAATGAATCAATTTAGCGTGTGTGTATGAACTGTAGTGCTGACCCAATTTAGTTGACTGGTCGATTGTTTGGTCAAAAGGCTGTTGGTTGACTGAGATTTCTTTAGTCGAGCAGTAGCAAAAAAATAATTATTTTCATTGTGTACATGACACCTGTCTGATTCGTGCCTGTCCATCACTCTGACACTCTGACATTGCATTAGGAGACGAGAAAAAAGCCCTTGCCTTAAGAAAGTTAAAGGAGAGAGGAAACCCCAATTTATTTAAGTCTATAATCAACAGCCTAACCGTTAAATGTGTCTGGCTTTATAAATCATCCATACAGTGTATTCAGAAAGTATTCAGATCACTTCCCTTTTTCCACATTTTGTTACGTTACAGCCTTATTCTAAAATGAATGAAAACATTATTTCCACCTCATCAATCTACCCCACAATACCTGATAATGACAAAGCAAAAACAGGTTTAAATTTTTGCACATTTATAAAAATAGGAAAAACATACCTTATTTAATAAGTATGCAGTCCCTGTGCTATGAGGCTCGAAATTGAGCTCAGCTGCATCCTGTTTCCATTGATCATCTTTGAGACGTTTCTACATCTTGATTGGAGTCCACCTGTGGTAAATCCAATTGAGTGGACTTGATTTGGTGATTCTTGATTCTATATAAGGTTCCACAGTTGACAGTGCATGTCAGATTAAAACCCAACCCATGAGGTCGAAGGAATTGTCCGCAGAGCTCCGAGACAGGGTTGTGTTGAGGCACAGATCTGAGGAAGGGTGCCAAAAAATGTTTGCAGCATTGAAGGTCCACAAGAACACAGTTGCCTCCATCATCCTTAAATGGAAGAAGTTTGGAACCACCAAGACTTCCTATAGCTGGCCAAACTGAACAATTGGGGGAGAAGGGCTTGGGTCAAGGAGGTGAACAAGAACCTGATGTTCACTCTGACAGACCTCCACAGTTCCTCTGTTGAGACAGGAGAAACCTCCAGAAGCCCAACCATCTCTGTAGCACTCGACCAATCAGGCCTTTATGGTAGAGTAGCCAGATGGAAGCCACTCCTCAGTACAGAATATTTACTCAGTACTTTTTTGAAGCACCATTGGCAGCGATTACAGCCTAGAGTATTCTTGGATATGATGCTACAAGCTTGGCACACCTGTATTTGGGGAGTTTCTCCAATTCTCTGCAGATCCTGTTAAACTCTGTCAGGTTGGATGGGGCTCGTCGCTGCACAGCTATTTTCAGGTCTCTCGAGATGTTCGATCAAGTTTAGTTACGGGTTCTGGCTGGGCCACTCAAGGACATTCAGATACTTGTCCCGAAGCCACTCCTGCGTTGTATTGGCTGTGTGCTTACGGTCGTTGTCCTGTTGGAAGGTGAACCTTCGCCCCAGTCTGAGGTCCTGAGCGCTCTGGAGCAGGTTTTCATCAAAGATATCTGTACTTTTCTCTGTTCATCTTTCCCTCAATCCGACTACTCTCCCAGTCCCTGCCCTCCCACAGCATGATGCTGCCAACACCACGCTTCACCATAGGGATGGTGCCAGGTTTTCTCCAGACTTGACGCTTGTCATTCAGGCCAAAGAGTTCAATCTTGGTTTCTTCAAACCAGATAATCTTGTTTCTCATGGTCTTAGAGTTCTTTAAGTGCCTTTTGGCAAACTCCAAGTGGGCTGTCATGTGCCTTTTTACTGAGGAGTGGCTTCCGTCTGGCCACTCTGCCATAAAGGCCTGATTGGTGGAGGGCTGCAGTGATGGTTGTTCTTCTGGAAGGTTCTCCCCTCTCCACAGAGGAACTCTGGACAGAGCCCCAGAACCATCTGGCTGAGGGGAATTTTCTCTAGGTTAATCTCTTTGTAGGTGAGGGCTTTGTGGTGGAATGTGTGGGCATCGCAACCTTTTAGTATTTTGATAAGGCCCTACTCCCCCAATTGCTCAGTTTGGCCGTGCGGCCAGCTCTAGGATGAGTCTTGTGGTTCCAAACTTCTTCCATTTAAGAATGTTCTCCCGAGTGGTCTAAGACACTGCGTCTCAGTGCAAGAGGCGACAGCAGTACCTGGTTCAAATCCAGGGTGCATCACATCCGGTCATGATTGGGAGTCCCATAGGGTGGCACACAATTGGCCCGGCGTCGTCTGGTTTTGGCCGGGGTAGGCCGTTATTGTAAGTAAGAATTTGTCTTAACTGACTTGCCTAGTTAAATAAAGGTTAACACCAACAACAACAACAACAAAAATATATAATATATATATAATATGACGGAGCCCACTGTGTTCTTGGGGATCTTCAATGGTGAAGACATTTTTTGGCACCCTTCCCCAGATCTGTTTTGGCTGTTTTTAATCTTTGCTATGATAAAGGATTTACTTTTTTTAACAGCTTCTCTGTTATTATTTACACTTTATTTTGTGTTATTTACACTGTTCAAGTTGTCCAAAAAAGTATATTTATAGTCATATTAACACTCCTTTTTCCTTCTTGTTCTTCTTCTTATAATTATTATTATTTAACCACCATCGTGCCGTAGGCCTAGGACCGCATCCAGTTTATTTCTAAATACCGTAACTTATTTAGGCCTATATTTCAGTATTTATATAGGCTACTGTATCAATCAATCATTCATTTGTTCATGTCATCACACAGCGTACGAGTCATTCATGATTTGAAATGCAATCAAGCATTTTAGTTTTAAAATAAAATAACAAAGCAACCTTGAATAGGCTAATTAGCGTAAACGATAAATAAACCGTTACATGACAGCAATTGTATTCACAAATACATGCAACTGTTTTTAGTCTGCTGAAATAAAGACTTTCCCCCAAAAAAGGCATTACAACAGGCTCTCTGGTATGCATATCATTTATTTTGCGTTGTTTACATTGTTCCAAATGGTCAGAAGAATTATATTGCAATCGAACAGCACCTGTTTTTCAATTTTTCTGACACATGCGTTATGATGTTCGAAGTATATAACCAATTTATTGATGTGACTATGATATACTATAGGTCAGGGCCTATTGGTCACGTACATGCGATGCATACATGTGTCACTAAAGAGAGCAAGGATTTCGGGTGATTTCAGTAACAGAACTTTCAGTCAAAAATCGCTGTAATTATATTGCAGCTTCAGCAACATGGACAGCGCAATAAACACTGTCGATGTTCTGCTCTGGTCGCCTGAGCAGGGAGGAAAGACAACGAGTGCTAGTCACACAGTCACTCGCTGTAAAAAAAAATAAAATACACAGCACAGCAAGTCTGAGCCCAGCCCGGCATAAATCAATTGTAGTCTGACTCGCTGTAGTGTGTTTGTGTCTTCATTATTTAATCAAACAGTTATCTTAAAGCGTCAGACAAACTCAGTGCATATACTTGTCTATATATAGTGTCTATATAATGAAAAATACACATTTTACATTTTTGACCAATCGATTGGTTGAAAGAACAGACAACTTTTTCCGACTAAGGTTTTGTTGTCTGGGACAGTCCTAATGATCTCTAAGTCATGTTTCAGGCTAGGGGACTATTTCAACTGTCCTATGACTGTATCTGCAGTTGGTCAGTTTCTCCTAATGTTGCTTAGATTGCCCTACAATGTGATTAATACCTGTGTGAAGTGTGTCCTACTAGTACACTATTAGAAAAGAAGGTGCTATCTAAAACCTAAAAGGGTTGTTTGGCTGTCCCCATAAGAGAACCCTTTGAATAAATATGTATTTATTTCCACAGAGGGTTCTACATGGAACTCAAAAGGTTTCTACCGTGAACCAAAAAGGGATCTACCGGGAACTAAAAATAGTTATCTATGGGGACAGCCGAAGAACCCTTTTTGAACCTTTTTTTAAAAAGAGTGTAGTGTGTGGATTGGATGGCTCATCAATATGATAATGACTGTTTTTTAATCTTGACCTTCATCCTATTCCACAGGGCGCACAGGGATTGACTGGTGTCCCTGGTCAGCCAGGACTGGGCGGATTGGCTGGCCTTCCTGGACCAATGGGACCAGTGGGACAACCCGGGCCACCAGGACCCCCCGGACCAAGCTATCACACTGGCTTTGTGAGTCCCCATGAGAGATGGGTTTCCTTATCTCAATGGTCTTTACGATGCATGATTACTAATGCCCAATGTTAAAACTGAGTGTTTCTTAGTATCACAAGGATCTCACTAGCTTATCAAACAAGCTGTAAACATTACCCAGTCTTAAACTATTGCTGCATCAACATTCATTTACCTTTTACTTATCAGTTTTAGTTCAACAATAGTTTTTGGTAGTGATGCACCGATATGACATTTTTGGCCGGTACCGATTACTAATATTTTTCTTGCCAAAACAAACAATGCTGATAACCGATATTCAAAATTTTAGCTGCCTTTTAAGCATTCTAGTACAGTTAAATAGTTAACACACACACACATGGATGCAGCAGTCTAAGGCACTGTATCTCAGTGTAAGAGGCATCACTACAGTCCCTGTAGTGATAGAATTATTTGTGTGCTCTAGGGCAACAGTGTCTAGATAGAATTTGTATTTGTTGTCCTGGCAAATTTACTTGTTTTGGCAGATCATTTTTTGGGCTTACTGAGATTCACTATCAGAGCCCAAGTCTGACAGAATCTGTGCAGAAGACGTAGGTGCCACTGTAGACCCACAATGGTTGGGACAGCACCAGATCATCAACAAACAGTAGACATTTGATTTCCGAGTCCAGTTGGGTGAGGCTTGATGCTGCAGACTGATCTAGTGCCCTCGACAATTCATTGATATACATGTTGACAATGGTGGGGCTCAAGCTGCGTCCCTGTCTCACCCCGCGGCCCTAAGGAAATAAATGTGTTTTTTGCCAATATTAACCGCACACTTGTTGTTTGTGGACATTCATTTTATAATGTCATATGTTTTTCTTCCAACACAGATTTCCATCCATTTGTATAGCAAACCTTCATGCCAAATTGAGTAAAAAGCTTCTTTAAAATCAACAAACCATGAGATGATGATTTTGTTTTGGTTTGTTTGTCAATTGGTGCACAGGGTGTATACGTGGTCTGTATTTTGGTAAGAAGGACACTGAGGACATTTTGGAGTCTGCTGTTGATACTGCAGACAGTTTTTTTGAGATTACTGTTGACACAGATTCCACAATAATTATTGGGGTCAAATTTGTCTCCACCTTTGTGGATTGGAGTGACCAGATCTTGGTTCCAAATATTGGGGAAGATCCTAGAGTTGAGGATAATTTTGTGAAGGTTTGTTTTTGTTTTTGGTTCTTTGTTATATGGCCAAAAAAGTTGGAGAAGTGGTTTATCCATACATCTACATTTTTGGATAGGTCGCTCGTTTGTTTAGTGTGTTCCAAATTTCCCAGAATGGATTTGATTCTATGGATTCTTCAATCACATTGAGCTGTTTTCTGACATGCTGATCCTTAATTTTTCTTAGTGTGTTTTTGGAATGTTTTAGTTTTTCCTCATAGTGAAGGCGTAAACTAAGATTTTCTGGGTCTGTGTTTTTGGTTGGATAGGTTTCTACATTTCTTTCTAAGGTTTTTGCATTCTTCATCAAACCATGTCTCATTCTTAGATTTTATGCTTGAATAAAATGTTTATATGTTAGCTGATAGTCATATATATTGTTCATGATTCCTCAAAGTGAGTAAAGAAGTTGTTTCATTTGTCTGGGACCAAGACGTTGATATCCGCGACGGGCTGTTTTTCTTTTTGTTATCCGTTTTTGACTGTAGACCCTGCCACGTACATCTCGTGTTTGAGCCGTTGAATTGCGACTCTACTTTGTCTCTATACTGACGCTTTGCTTGTTTGATTGCTTTGCGGAGGGAATAGCTACACTGGTTGTATTCGGCCATGTTTCCAGTCGCCTTGCCAAAATTAAAAGTGGTGGTTCGCGCTTTCAATGCTGCCATTAATTCAAGGTTTCTGGTTAGGGACGGTTTTAATAGTCACAGGGGGTACAACATCACTGATGCTCTTGCTAATTAACTCGCTCACCTATTCACTTGTATACATCAATGTTGTTGTCTGAGGCTACCTGGAACATATCCCATTCCACATGATAGAAGCAATCTTCAGACCAGCATTGGATAGACCTCATGGGCGTTTCCTGTTTTAGTTTCTGTCTATAGGCTGGGAGCAAAAAAATAGAGTTGTGACAGATTTTCTGAAGGGAGGGCAGGGGAGGGCTTTGTATGCATCGCGGAAGTTAGAGAAGCAATGGTCCAGAAGGCTACCAGCTCGTGTCGCTCATTTGATATGCTGATATAATTTAGGAAACCTATGTTCTCAGATGATCTTTGTTAAAATTCCCAGCTACAATAAATGCAGCCACAGGATTTATGGTTTCCAGTTTACATAGTGTCCAGTGAAGTTCTTTCAGGGTCGTCAAGGTATCTGCTTTAGGGGTGATATACACGGCTGTGACTAATAGAAGAGAATTCTCTTGGTAGTTAATGTGGTCGGCATTTGATTGTAAGGGATTCTAGGTCAGGTGAACAAAAGGACTTGAGTTCCTCTATGTTGTTATGATTAAACCATGAGTCGTTAATCATAAGGCATACACCCCCACCCTTCTTACCAGAGATATTTTTTTATTCTGTCGTACAATGCGTGAAGGAACTGGGTGGCTGTACCGACTCTGACAACATATCCCGAGTGAGCCGTGTTTCCGTGAAACAGAGAATGTTTCAATCTCACTCGTGCCATAATTTCGTTCACCTTGTTGTCTAGAGATTGGACATTGGTGAGTAATATGTTCGGAAGCGGTGGATGGTGTGCTCGCCTTCTAAGTCAGACCAGTAGGCTGCTCCACTTCCAAATATATGTACGATAAGTTGACTCTCTTTGTCTCTCTTTATCGTTCCCCACCCCCTTTCCATTGTGTAACAAGCCATCATATTATGTCAGTCCACGAGGTGTCTTTTATCTCATGTAAGTGTCTATGGGTATTCTGTGTTATTATTGAGTTAGTTAGTAAATAAATAATTTAGCCTATTTGTGTATTGCTGATTCATCAATGAGGTTAGGGTTCTTGCAGATATCAAGGAGTATGTGATGTTCAAAAGAGACTGATATGAGGTAATAATAATTAATAATTGACTGTTATTGTTGTACAAGATCCCTATATATCTTTAGAGTTTAAGTTGGGAGAAAGTAACTCGTTAAACAACTTTTCCCGTGGTGCCCCAAATTGCTAATGAGTTAATTGTTACATGATTAATTTAATCGAATAACAATTAAACATTGTTAGTTGATAAAATAAATGACAGTTATCAGATTAATGATTGTCACGACACATCAAACCGTAAACTTAATGCATAATCTATATATGGAAAAATACATGCTTAAAAATGTTGGCAAAATAACAAGACAACTTTTGGTAGACCAAGATTTATTTTTGCCGGGGACAGTCCTACTCTCTCATGAGTTGTTCATTGTTGCACCTTAGCTTTCTCACTTCCTTCAGCACTCTCCCCTCCTCCTTCAGCAGGACTGTTTTTCCGTCTCCCTCCTGTTAGAATTTTGTCACCACTGTCCAGAGTGCAGACATTACTCTCCATCTTCTGCTCTCTGGGTCTGGTTGAGGGGGGGGTTGTTGTGCTGGTCTGTTGGGGTCTGTACTGTCTGTAATGTGTTGAATTGCTGTTTGAGCTCTACCAGCTCGATCTCCAGCTGGGTGAATTTATCCCTAATATTAATGCAGGAGCAGTGCTGTGGGTGCTGACTCTCCTATTGGGGTTGCTTATCTGTCTGAGGGGGGGGGGGTGTTGTTATCTGTCTTGTTCGTGATGGGGGGGTCATCACCAGGGGTGAGATTCTCATACTGTGCTCTCTCTTTGATCCTGTAAAAGTCCTGCTAAAAAGGTTTGAGGTTTCCATTCACCATTACCATTCCAGACCTGTACAGGTTGACACAGGCTGTCTCGATATCCTCAATGTGCAGTATTCTGAGTTTCCACCCTGGGTTAATACCCTTTCTCTTGACAGAGGGTTAGTGTGCTCTTATTGTCCTGTGCCATGCCAGGGGCTCGTCTGTGTGGAAGATGAGGTTGCTTCCGTTCCCATTCTTGTAACAGTCAGCAAATTGTGTCTCTGGAGGGGTTTAATCTTTGTACTTTTTACGTGCATGATAATTATTTTATGTGGGGAACTGCACATTGATGGCCTCTGCATAAGGGTGTGAGGCCTCTTCATTTGGGTTGGGATTGTGTTCAGCTGGCATTGTTATATTCAAGGGCATTCACACCTCTCACTTTGCACCTCAATGAAAATGGACATTGCTGCCAGGATATCTGTCCTGTCCTAACTAAGCATTTGAGTCTTCATATAGTAAGGTATCTTATAGTAATATATCTAGAGATTATTGTAACATTTTGCTCTTACTTCTTGGCCTTGGAAGTAGCTCTCAGTTGTAGGTTTGGTGGTATTTTTAGTTTTTTTTCTGTGCTTTTTCTGCTGGTTGTTGTTTTGCTGGGTGGCCCTTGGCAATTTTTGGTAATAATATTTTTGTCCAAATTCAAGGTTGTTTGCTTGAATTTTCTTTTTGGAGTGAAGGTTCTGTTGTAAAGGGCAGTTTCCTGAGTAAGTCCATGTGCAAAAATCCAGGTTTATCACACAAATTTCTGGAAAAAGTTAATGAGCTCATGACCTCTGTCTCTCTGTCTCCTTCCTTCCTATCCTTATGTGTGAAGGATGACATGGAAGGCTCTGGTGTGGGAGTGGCCAATGGGGTTCCTGGAGCCCGAGGGCCAGATGGGCGACAGGTGGGTGTCCTCTGCAGCTGGCATTCAATTTTAGCTACAATATATACTGTATGTTTTGATTCTGCCATTTTAATAGATTCTCTCACTGATTCCACTTTATTTTGTTCACTTTCAGGGTACTACTGGCATCCCTGGCCTACCGGTATGAGCTTTACTTTGGTATAATTTCATATAATTTCATCAAGAAAAAATACAAATCATTAAATAAAAAGTTTAGACACCAATACAATGCAATCCATCTCAATATTCTAACATTAATTCCTTGTGTGATCAGTTTCAATTTAACTTGTGGTTTGTATTTCACTCGTTAGGGAAAGCCTGGTTTCCCTGGTGCTCCTGGTGAGATGGGAAATGAAGGACTACAAGGAAGAGATGGCCGACCAGGGTTGGACGGTTTCCCTGGACCTAATGTATGTCAGAACCTGCTTCCCTCCACCCACCTCACAATATCTACATAAGGTTTCTGAGCCATGTAGTTAGCGTTAGCTAGCTATCTGGGAACACCAATTCAGGTCGGTCCAGGTCAGTCCTGGGCGGCAGGGTAGCCTAGTGGTTAGAGCGTTGGACTAGTAGCCAAAAGGTTGCAAGTTCAAATCCCCGAGCTGACGAGGTACAAATCTGTCATTCTGCCCCTGAACAGGCAGTTAACCCACTGTTCCTAGGCCGTCATTGAAAATAAGAATTTGTTCTTAACTGACTTTCCTAGTAAAATAAAGGTAAAATAAAACAATTTTAAAATACAACCGTGCAGGTTTTTCTCCTCCAGACTGAAGGTCATGATTAGCTGATTACATGTGACTGGTTTGTGGTGCAGCTGGGCTGAAAATGACCGCCTGTCTTGATTTCATCTGCTCTGGTACACAAAGACAACGATTAAAAATCAAAGTGGGGGACAAGGTTGGGGTTCAATCTTCAGCAAGTCAGCTCAGAGAAGGAACTGAAATTGAATTTATGGACATCCTTTTTCTAAATAATGGACTTTTTCTCACAAATGTATGTTTTTCTGTTTGGTTCCCCTTTCATCTTCCAGGGACAAAAGGGGGACAGAGGAGAAAGAGTGAGTTTTTTCACGTTTTCCTAGAATTAAAATGTAATTCAAGGGACATAATAAAAGGACAATTACATGCCTAAAGCAAGACAATTTAATACAGATATTGTGTACCAAAAACTAGCTACCAGGAAATCAATGTGTTTAGCAATTAACCATCAGGCGGATGAGAAAATCTCTGACCCTGTGTCAGTTATTAGGGACAACTTCCACCTAGTCCCATGAAACGTATGGATTCTGTGCCAGCATTTCTTTGTCACTAAAATGTTCTATTCGGTCTGTTTTTTTTAGGGCGAAACTGGTCGCGATGGAAATGGACAGCCTGGACCACCAGGCCCACCCGGCCCACCAGGACAAATAATCTACCAGACCTCCAGCAGCGTAAGGCCTCCTCCCAAAACAACCCCTATAGCCCCTACCCACCTAGACACTAGCCCCTCTAGTCCCTACACCTCTAGAACCTACGCCTCTAGACCCTCACCCCTCTAGACCCTCCCTCTAGAAACTTGTTATGATCTGAAAGGCTTGGATATTATCTGAAAGTCATGGGCTCCCGAGTGGTGCAGCAGTCTAAGGCACTGTATCTCAGTGCAAGAGGCATCACTATAGTACCTGGTTCGAATCCGGGCTGTATCACATCTGGGCATGATTGGAAGTCCCATAGGACGGTTTACTATTGGCCCAGCGTTGTCAGGGTTTGGCCTTAATAAGCCATCATTGTAAATAAGAATTTGTTCTTAGCTGACTTGCCTAGGTTAAATAAAGGCTAAATAAAAAATGTTGAAATAAAAAAAGCAGCGGCAATATGTTACAACGACAAAATTCCTGGCATATCAATTGGCAAGGTTTAGCTTCTAGCATATTGCTTATTTCTATCTGACTATTTTGTATCCACATGAAGTGCCTAGGGGTCTGGAAATAAACATACCCATCCTTCTGCATGATCATCTTTAGCTCTACTGTATCTCCACCTCCAACATGGATGGTTGAGTGTGCATTGATATTAAGCTGTTTAGTTTCTCTCTTTGCAGTATGATGGTGTCGTTGGAGGAGCTGGGCCCCAGGTAGGTGATTTTTTTAACTCTGTTACCATTTATGTGGTTCCAAGTTACTCCAATAGTCTTTAAAGCTTATTTTATAAGACCTGCAGGACACTGCCTTTTGATACGACTAAGTGTTTAATTGATGAACTAGGTCATTTATTTATCCAAACTTGATTGCTCAGTTGCAGTAATTATTAGGGCTGTCAAACGATTTAAATATCTAAATCGATTAATCGCATGATTTTCTGTAGTACATTTGAGAATTTGCTCAAATTTGGTGCTAAAGAAAGTTTTTTTCCATTGGAAAAAGCAGTGCATTGAGTTACAGGCATACTATCCTTTGATTGTAAGAGACGGGAACACAAAATAATCTGTATCAGAAACAAATTACTCCCAATGTTTAAGTAGGCCAATCAATGTTCACAAACACATACTGTTAAAGCTTCAGGCATTCTAAATGAGTGTTCTCCCAATTTCTGAATGAATGGTTGACTACAGGAAAACAATTATTTGCTCTAAGGATACAAAGAACATTCGAACCTGTCTAACAATGTTATGAATTCCACAGAAAACAATAACAACAGGTCCCCCAGGTCTGAGTTCCTGCAATACAGCTATTAGATCTAGTCTAGGCTACTTCAACATGAACTAGTCCCAAGCTACTACTACTAGAATTGGAATAATTTGCTTAAAACCTTTGACATGAGAACTACAACAAAAACAGTAGCTAAATGGAATGGATGTCCTGTTCTGATTTACAATCATTGTGGGAAGTTCTAGTTATATCAATAGACATTCAGCCATGGCATTATAAACATTAGTTTGGTTAGATTGCATTAGAATAAATATCTAGCTACTTCTGTACAAATATGTTTTTGCTGTTATCTAAACAAACGCCTGAGAATGTGTTTATGGTTTAACTTTCTGTACGTTTTCCTTGAAAATTGTTGCTCAAAGCTGTGCGCGTATTCTATGTTTAAGAGACAGTAAGCACTACATAACAGCAGCTGCCACCGACTGCAGTGTCCATGTGTCCATTTTCTTTTTACAGCAGAACATTTTATATGCATTATTACCGTGTAAAGAACATTATCCTTGGTAATGTTATTAACATGTTAACTTTGACAGCCCTAGTCATTATGCTTGATGTAATTTCATCGATGTTTGAAATCCAACCAGAGACTCAATCAAAAGCCACAATTAAAAGGAGCCAATGACTATAAACTTGAAACTAGTGGTGGGCACCAATATTGATAATTCGATTTGATATTGATATGATCGAGGCATATGTTGATATCACTTTATCCTTGCTGGTACCCTACACTATTATGTAAAAGAGTATACATGTGCCAGACACAAAATCCTCTCGCAGGCTCTCAACTAAGAAGCATACTTAACAGGCTAATGATGGGCCATCAACGCGCGTTACATTGTATTCAAACTGGTTGGGTAGGTTCTCAGATCATTCACACTTTCCCTAATAAGCTGGAAGTTTTCTAGACACTAAAGCGGTGAAATTGAAGTGTACACAGTTTCAATGTTATTTATTCAAGCCAATATATCGGTTTCTGGAAAAAAGCAGCTGATATTGATATAGATGTTCCATATCGGTGCACATCACTACTTAAAACCTTGGGTCATAGTCATTCACACCAAATGGAAGAAAACAGACCGAAATACGAAGGGACTACCTGAATGTGTCCAATAAGATAGTAATTTTGTTTTCCGTTGCAAAAGGGACCTTAATGAATACAACCACTGTATATGGTCCTCATTACACTTTGGAAGTGTAGCTTCTATAACAAAGGTTAGGCTACACATCTACGGAGATGGCAGTAACCTTCTGTTTCTATTTGTTGTATGTAATTAATATATAACGCTATCGCTGGCGTAGTGCAGTTTCTCTGAACACCCCGCAGAGGCTGAGGGTGCCCCCCTCCCACGCTTCCTACCATTAGGGTATCAGATCACACTCCTTCAGTGGCCTCCAACTGCTCTTAAATGCTAGTAAAATGCATGTTCTTCTGCTGCCAAATACTGGAACAAATTGCAAAAATCACTGAAGTTGGAGACTCATATCTCCCTCACTAACTTTAAGTGTCAGCTGTCAGGGCAGCTTACCAATCGCTGCAGCTGTACACAGCCCATCTGTAAATAGCCCATCCAAACAACTACCTACCTCATCCCCATATTTGTTTTTGTTTTTCTGCTCTTTTGCACACCAGTATTTCTTCTTGCACATCCTCATCTGCACATCTATCACTCCAGTGTTAATTGCTAAATTGTAATTACTTCGCCACTATTGGCCTATTTATTGCCTGACCTCCTTACTGCATTTGCACACACTGGATACAGATCTTTCTATTGTGTTATTGACTTTACATTTGTTTATCCCATGTGTAACTCTGTGTTGTTTTTGTCGCACTGCTTTGCTTTATCTTGGCCAGGTGGCAGTTGTAAATTAGAACTTGTTCTCAACTGGCCTACCTGGTTAAATAAAGGTGAAATAAAAACATTTTTTTAAATTATGTGGCACTAGTGCTTGTAGTAGCATATAGCTTTGCTTTAATGGATACATGTTTATTTTTTTTGGTCATCATTTTCTCATGTTAAGCCTAATGTTTATGTTTCACGAAGCTATAGACCTCTGCTATTGAGAATGCTGGCTGGTGGCAATACTTAATTAAAGTGGCATGTTCAAACATTGCAGATTGTAAATTGAATTTTTGATGCAACAGTATTAGAGCTCGACCAGCTCTGATTTTTCAACGCCGATACCGATGCCGATTATTGGAGGACCAAAAAAGCCGATACCGAATAATCGGTCGATTTTTTATTTTTTACATTTATTTTTTTATTTTTTTTATTATTGATTTATTTGTAATAATGACAATTACAACAATACTGAATGAACACTTATTTTAACTTAATATAATACATCAATAAAATCAATTTAGCCTCAAGTAAATAATGAAACATGTTCAATTTGGTTTAAGTCAGGCAAAAACTAAGTGTTGGAGAATAAAGTAAAAGTGCAATATGTGCTATGTAAGAAAGCTAACGTTTCAGTTCCTTGCTCAGAACATGAGAACATATGAAAGCTGGTGGTTCCTTTTTGACATGAGTCTTCAATATTCCCAGTTACGAAGTTTTAGGTTGTAGTTATTATAGGAATTATAGGACTATTTCCCTCTATACCATTTGTATTTCATTAACCTTTGGATGTTCATTAACCTTTGGATGTTCTTATAGGCACTTTAGCTCCAACCTGGGCTCGAACTAGGAACACATCGACAATAGCCATTTCACTTCGGTTACACCAGCCTCATCTCGGGAGTTGATAGGCTTGAAGTCATAAACAGCGCAATGCTTGACGCACAACGAAGAGCTGCTGGCAAAACGCACGAAAGTGCTGTTTGAATGAATGTTTACGCGCCTGCTTCTGCCTACCACCGCTGAGTCAAATACTTAGATACTTGTATGCTTGTATGCTCAGTCAGATTATATGCAACGCAGGACATGCTAGATAATATCTAGTAATATCATCAACCATGTGTAGTTAACTAGTGATTATGATTGTTTTTTATAAGATAAGTTTAATGCTAGCCAACAACTTACCTTGGCTTAATGCATTCCCGTAACAGGCAGTCTACTTGTGGAGTGCAATGAGAGAGAGGCAGGTTGTTATTGAGTTGGACGAGTTAACTGTAAGGTTGCAAGATTGGATCCCCCGAGCTGACAAGGTGAAAATCTGCCGTTCTGCCCTGAACGAGGCAGTTAACCCACCGTTCCTAGGCCGTCATTGAAAATAAGAATGTGTTCTTAACTGACTTGCCTAGTTAAATAAAGGTATAAAAAAAGAATGGGCAAATTGGCTCCCAAAAATACAGATTTCCGATTGTTATGAAAACTTGAAATCGGCCCTAGTTAATCGGCCATTCCGATTAGTCGGTCGACCTCTAAGTATACTAATCAGTAACCAATAGATTTGTTTTATTTTATGTACAACTGTCCTGTAGGCCTACAGCCTACTTTAGCCTTCCTCACGTTCTCTCCGAGCTTGAATAGAAAGACTGTGCTGTATAAAACCAGTCTATTAATGTCAAATAGTACAATCAGTCAACCGTCAAAATAATATCTTACTAGGGATTGTTTAATTATGCAGACAATGCAGTCTAGCCTCTTTGCCTATCTTTAGCTAAACAGTGCATTCGGAAAGTATTCAGACTCCTTTCCTTTTTCCACATTTTGTTACAGCCTTATTCGAAAATTGATTAAATGCATGGTTTTGAAATCGAGCTCAAATGCATCCTGTTTCCAATGATCATCCTTGAGATGTTTCTAGATCTTGGAGTCCACCTGTGATAAATTCAATTGACTGCACATGATTTGGAAAGGCACACCTGTCTATATAAGGTCCCACAGTTGACAGTGCATGTCAGAGCAAAAACCAAGCCATGAAGTCTAAGGAGTGCCGAGACAGGATTGTGTTGAGGTTCAGATCTGGGGAAGGGTATCAAAAAATATCAGCAGCATTGAAGGTTCCCCAAGAACACAGTGGCCTCCATTCTTAAATGGAATAAGTTTGGAACCACCAAGACACTTCCTAGAGCTGGCGGCCTGGCCAAACTGAGAAATCGGGGACAATGGCCTTGGTCAGAGAGGGAACCCGATGGTTACTCTGATTGAGAATTCTTCTGTGGAGATGGGAGAACCTTCCACAACGACAACCATCTCTGCAGCACTCCACCAATCAGGCCAGACGGAAGCCACTCCTCAGTAAAAGGCACAAGACAGCCCGCTTGGAGTTTGCAAAAAGGTACCTAAAGGACTCTGATCATGGCAAACAATATTCTCTGGTCTGATAAAACCAATATTGAACTCTTTGGCCTGAATGCCAAGCGTCACATCTGGAGGAAATCTGGCACCATCCCTACGGTGAGGCATGTTTTTCTGTGGCAGGGACGGGGAGTCTTGTCAGGATTGAGGGAAAGATGAACGGAGCAAAGTACAGATAGATCCTTGATGAAAACCTGCTCCGGAGCACTCAGGACCTCAGACTGGGGCGAAGGTTCACCTTCCAACAGGACCATGACCCTAAGCACACAGCCAAGACAACGCAGAACTTGCTTCCATCTCATATTGCATATTTTCAAATAAACAGCAAACCTGGTTTCAAAAAACAGATAAAGCAACACCTCACGGCACAACGCCTCTCCCTTACTTGACCTAGGTAGTTTGTGTGTGTATGTAGGCTACGTGTAAGGGGGTGCGTGCTGGTGGCAGGGAAGTCAGGCGCAGGAGATCGAACTTGGTATAAACGGAGCAGTTTAATAAGTGCTCAAAAACTCCAAAAACCAAAATATACAAAATAATACAAGTGGGTACAAAACCCTTCGCAAACCAAAACATAACTTGCACATTACTTACAAACAAACAATCACCGACAAGGACATGAGGGGGAACAGAGGTTTAAATACACAACATGTAATTGATGGGGTTGTATCCAGGTGTGATACAAGACAAGACAAAAACCAAAGGAAAATGAAAATGAAAAGAGGATCAGCGATGGCTAGAAAGTCGGTGACTTCGACCGCCGAACGTCACCTGAACAAGGAGAGGGACCAACTTCGGTGAAAGTCGTGACACTACGTGTGTCCTTTCAAAAATGTATGTTGTTCTGTCCTAGAGCTGTTCATGTCTAATGATGTTCGGTATTATGCCATTCTGTATTATGTTTTGTGTGGACCCCAGGAAGAGTAGCTGCTGCTTTTGCAACAGCTAATGGGGATCCTAATAAAATACCAAATACCAAAAAAAGTACTGAGTAAAGGGTCTGAATACTTGTGTACATGTGGAAGTTCAGTTTTTATTTTCAATACATTTGCAAAAAAATCTAAACATCTGTTTTTGCTTTGTCATTATGGGGTATTGTGTGTAGATTTAATCTATCTGTCTCATCACTCGTAGGCTTACCAGTGTACAGTACACAGAAGTGGGGCCTCTCTTATGAGTGCCATTCGGTCTGGCAGTCATCAGCTTGGTTTTCTGGTAGAGGAGAAGTAGGGTCGGCCCTTTCAATAGAGCAGGGCTCTCCATCCCTGTTACAGGAGAGCTACCCTCCTGTAGGTTTTTGCTCCAGCACTATTTGGAACTTACCCGATTTTGCTCTCCAGGAACAGGGTTGGGTGGAATCAAGAAGAGGAGGAGCAAGCTTCCACCTGCCATAGTGTTTTGTCAGTCGGGGTGGTAGCTTTGCTGATATGATTATCTTCTGTAATTTAGCACAAGCTTGATCAGATAAAGCATCTTTGTAGCCATGCTGGTTAAGTGTCCCTTGAATTCTAAATAAATCACTGACAGTGTCACCAGCAAAGCACCCCCACACCATCACACCACCTCCTCCATGCTTCACGGTGGGACCACACATGCGGAGATAATCCGTTCACCTACTCTGCGTTTCACAAAGACACGGCGGTTGGAACCAAAAATCTCAAATTTGGACTCATCATATCCAAAGGACAGATTTACACAGGTCTAATGTCCATTGCTCATGTTTCTTGGCCCAAACAAGTCTCTTCTTCTTATTGGTGGCCTTTAATTGTTGTTTCTTTGCAGCAATTCCACCACCGTGAATTCCACCATGGTTTTTGTGACTGCACTTTTCCGCATTGACTGACCTTCATGGCTTAAAGTAATGATGCTCTTTTGTTCTCTTTGCTTATTTGAGCTTTTCTTTCCATAATATGGACTTGGTCTTTTACCAAATAGGGCTATCTTCTGTATACCACCCCTACCTTGTCACAGCACAACTGATTGGCTCAAATCCATTAATAAGGAAAGAAATTCCACAAATTAACTTTGAAATGCATTCCAGGTGACTACCTCATGAAGCTGACTGAGAGAATGCCAAGAGTATGCAAAGATGTCATCAAGGCAAAGGATGGCTACTTTGAAGAATAAAAAATATATTTTGATTTGTTTAACACTTTTTTAGCTTACTACATGATTCCAAATGTGTTATTTCATAGTTTTGATGTCTTCACTATTTTTCTACAATGCAGAAGAACGTAAAACTAAAGAAAAAACCTGGAATGACTAGGTGTGACCAACTCTTGACTGGTACCGTTTATTAGGCGAAAGCTACATTTACACAACCCACTTTTAAGAAATACCATTTGAAGTTGTTTTCCCAATGGCCTGTGTCATTTTCATAACTAACATTATTAATTCATCAAGATATTTTATTAATGTTCTCATAGGAAACAAATGTTGTTTTGTTGCAAAACCTATTGAGAGCATATAATGCGATGAAATCATGGTAATGATTCATGTCCTTAGACATTTGAGTTGATTGGAAAACTATGTTGTAGGGGGAGATAGTGGAATCCTTTACAATACCACTAAGTTTCGATTTGACTTAATGGGTATACATCCCTACAAAATATTTGGAACGATGTGTGTGTAACGGTTGAAGAAGAGGAGGACCAAAATGCAGCATGGTTACTATTCATGTTTTTTTAATAAAGACTCTACACATGAACAAACTAACAAAACAAGAAACGCGAAAACCCAAAACAGCCCTATCTGGTGCAAACACAGAGACAGGAACAATCACCCACAAAACCCAACACCATACAAGCTACCTAAATATGGTTCCCAATCAGAGACAATGACTAACACCTGCCTCTGATTGAGAACCATATCAGGCCAAACATAGAAATAGACAAACTAGACATGTAACATAGAATGCCCACTCAGATCACACCCTGACCAAACAAAACATAGAAACATACAAAGCAAACTATGGTCAGGGTGTGACAGTGTGGCCTTACTTATTAACCAGGATAAATCATTTTAACAGATTTTATGTTGTCTCTCCTTTTCTTTTCTGTAGGGTGAAACTGGTCTTCCTGGCCAAGCTGGATTCCCTGTAAGCATTGATTTTCCTAATGTTATCCTACAGGTCACTTAACTTTGTCTTGCTACAGTTATCCTACAGTTCTTCTAACGTTGTGTTCTAACACATGTGGATGTCATAGTGTGGTGGATATTTGACCTGAAGGACTAAAGAAAGAAAAAATGTGTGCTAGTTTGATGTGTGATAAACAGCTAATTTTCAACTTTATTGTATTTTCTAAAAGGGTCCTATTGGATCAAAGGGTGACAAGGGAGACCCAGGCCAGCCCGGTTATGGAGTCAAGGTCAGTGATGTGACTGCACAGCAACATAGCCCTATCATTAGTGCTACAGTGCACCACTATGTAAGGCCTATTCCCAGCAAGTGTTTCTTCTGTGGGGGTTAACAAATTAAAAGATTGTCTTTATATGTGTCTCTTCTCAGGGCGAGAAGGGCGAGCCTGGCTTAATCATTGGGCCTGATGGGAGTCCTTTGTACCTGCGAGAATTGTCGGGTGAGAAGGTGAGTGTCTCACTATTGACCTCTGTTTGCCTCTATCTTATCTGTCTGTTGGCCTCATTAAACACCAACTTCATCTTCTGTAGGGAGACAGAGGACCTGCCGGACCCGTCGGGCCTCCTGTAAGTACTTTTAGGCTCATTACTTTACATTACCTTCTTACTATTTGAAGCTGCCTTAAATTAAACTGACTCAGCGATATGACGTGGTCACGAGTTTCAAGTTGTATTAGTCGTATGACCAGGATACACATAAGAATAAAAAGTAAATGGCTTGGTAGAATAGAAAAGTCTAGTAGCAGCAGTTGTGATTTGTGTGTAGTATGAGTGTGGATGTGTGTGTTTGGGTGGGGTGTGCTAAGGTGCAGAGAGTCAGTGCAGTTGGTCAGTCCATTTCAAGTGTTCAGCAGTCTGATGGCTTGTGGCTAGAAACGGTCTCTGAGCCTGTTGGTCTGAGACCAGATGCTCCTATACTGTCTGCCAAACTGTAAGGGAGTGAACAGTTAGTGACTGGGATGTGTGGGGTCCTTGATGATGCTGCGGGAATTCTTCAGGCACCATTTTGTGTAGATGTCCTGAATGGATGGGAGCACGGCCTCATTGAGCGACAGTAGGGCAAGAGATATTGTCAAGAGAGAGTGTGAGGCAAGAGTCTGCACTTGTCAGCACCAGCACAGATCCTGTTAAGCATCTTTTCATGTGCACGACAGTTCACGTCTCTCTTCTGCAAGGGTATAGCTGCATATGATAGCAAATGCTGACATGTGCAACCACTCGCTTCATGCGGTCTTAGTTTGTGTTGGAAGTAGCCCTGTTCCTCGTGGTAAACACATATTGCTGAGTCTACCTTAAATAAACTGAGCTGCCATGTAGATCAATAGCTATGTTTCCATTAACTTGTCTAGTGATGTTATTGTCAATTTAAAATGTTTGCATAGAAAATGGATTCAGCAATTTCCTGCTAGGGTGCATTTCAATTGAACTATCTTGTGTCGATTAAAAACAGCTGGACGTAATGATGTCCCACCTAAAACGGCAAATAGCGGCAAATTGCACATTAATAAATTGCCAACAGGCTGTATGCCCTCGCATTATTATTTTCATGTCTCAGGTATAGCCTGCAAAAGCCAGCATGTATAAATTGCAATAATTAAATTTTATAAACAGGGTAGTTTGGCTCCTGGATGCTGAATGGTTGAAGTCTGTGGTATATCAGACATTATAAACATGGTGGTTCGAGCCCTGAATGCTGATTGGCTGACAGCCGTGGTATTTCAGACCATATACCACGGTATGACAAAACATTTATTTTTACTGCTCTAATTACGTTGATAACCAGTTTATAATAGCAATAAGGCACCTCGGGTTTGTGGGATATGGCCAGTATGCCACAGCTAAGGGCTGTATCCAGGCACTCCATGTTGTGTTGTGCTTAAAAACAGCCCTTAGCCGTAGTATATTGGCGGTGCTTTATTGCTTAATTTTACCATGGCATTGTTGAATAGTAATTTCTGATTGGCTTGAAGGGCATTCTAGAGTGTGCGTTATTTCCCTATAATGCACAGTATCAGCATGGTAGAATTCAGTGGCTATAGTTCATTCTTATAGCCATATTTTTATTCCTTATAACTGGAACTTCCATCAGGAGCTCGCCAGGTAACTAGATACTAGTCTTTGTTAACCACGGCTAGCGGTCGTCTTCTTTTTTCCCTTCAGAATCAGCCAGCCTTAGCTCGGACAATCACCTGCCAGTCTGCACAGCGCGATATCAACCCAGAACATATCGGACTGCTTCTCTCTACCATATCACTGGATTTCTGCCGCTCTGGATCATTACACCGGATCATTACTAGCTAGCTGCTACTGGTAGCTAAAGCCTCTGTCCCGAAGCCAACACCAGCTAGCCTTGAGCTAGCCTCACACTAGGCAGGGGCGGCAGGGTAGCCTAGTGGTTAGAGTGTTGGACGAGTAAAGGAAAGGTTGCAAGTTCAAATCCCCGAGCTGACAAGGTACAAATCTGTCCTTCTGCCCCTGAACAGGCAGGTAGCCCACTGTTCCTAGGCCATCATTGAAAATAAGAATTTGTTCTTAACTGACTTGCCTGGTTAAATAAAGGTAAAATAAAATAAATATACCAGCTAATTCTAGGACTACAATACCTCCTTTGCCAATTGGCCTGGACCCTTTATTGTCGAAATGGAGCCCCGCCAATCCATCACGACTGGACTGCCGACGTGAACGCCCAATATGGTCTCAACAGGCTATTCTGTTACGATATCGCCGCAGGACCATCTACTGGCCCCGGCACGCTAGCTTTTCTGAATGCTGTGTACCCTGCTCGCCCATCGTAGTAGTGACTACCGAACAGCACCCTGACTCTCCTATTGCTGCTCTTTTGACCCTATGATCACTCAGGTACACAGCTGATGCCCCCTGGACTGTTTCAATAACACGGTACCTCATTTGGTTTACCTGTCAGCCCCAGCCTTGAACTCAGGTCCTGTATGTACCTAACTGACCTGCTTTGCCCATTCATTGCCATTTACCCGTTGTTGTCTTAGGTCTCCTGATCAACACCTGTGATTGCTTTATGCCTTGAATATGCCTTGAATCTATTCTGTCACGCCCAGAAATCTGCTCCTTTTATTCTCTGTCCCCAACGCACTAGACGACCAGTTCTTATAGCCTTTAGCCGTACCCTTATCCTCCTCCTCCTCTGGTGATGTAGAGGTGAACTCAGGCCCTGTAGCCCCCAATTCCACTCCTATTCCCCAGGCGCTCTCATTTGTTGACTTCTATAACCGTACAAGCCTTGGTTTCATGCATGTTAACATCAGAAGCCTCCTCCCAGAAGTGTTTTTTTTTCATTGCTTTAGCACACTCCGCCAACCCTGATGTCCTAGCCGTGTCTGAATCCAGGCTTAGGAAGACCACCAAAACCCCTGAAATTTCCATCCCTAACTATAAAATGTTCCAACAAGTTAGAACTGCCAAAGGGGGCGGAGTTGCAATCTACTGCAGAGATAGCCTGCTGAGTTCTGTCTTACTATCCAGGTCTGTGTCCAAACAATTTGAGCTTCTACTTTTAAAAATCCACCTTTCCAGAAACAAGTCTCTCACTGTTGCCGCTTGCTGTCGACCAGCTTCTGCCCCCAGCTGTGCCCTGGACACCATATGTGAATTGATTGCGCCCTATCTATCTTCAGAGCTCGTGCTGTTAGGTGACCTAAACTGGGATATGCTTAACACCCCGGCCATCCTACAATCTAAGCTTGATGCCCTCAATCTCACACAAATTATCATGGAACCTTTCAGGTACAACCCCAAATCTGTAAACACGGGCAACCTCATAGATATCACCCTGACCAACCAGCCCTCTAAATACACCGCGTCCTAAACAATATCATACCCGCCACCGATATAAGACAATACTATGCAGCCGTATCCATCGACCTGGCCAAGGCTTTCGACTCTGTCAATCACCGCATTCTTATCAGCAGACTCAACAGCCTTGGTTTCACAAATGACTTCCTTGCCTGGTTCACCAACTACTGCTCAGACAGAGTTCAGTGTGTCAAATCTGGGGTACCTGTTGTCCGGACCTCTGGCAGTTTCTATGGGGGTGCCACAGGGTTCAATTCTCAGGCTGACTATTTTTTTCTGTATACATCAATGTCACTCCTGCTGCTGGTGATTCTCTGATCCACCTCTATGCAGACGACACCATTTTGTATACTTCTGGTCCTTCTATGGACACTGTGTTAACTAACCTCCAGATGAGCTTCAATGCCATACAACACTCCTTCCGTGGCCTCCAACTGCTCTTAAATGCAAGTAAAACTAAATGCATGCTCTTCAACCGATTGCTGCCCACACCTGCCCGCCCGTCTAGCATCACTACTCTGAATCTGAACGGTTCTGACATAGAATATGTGGACAACTACAAATACCTAGGTGTCTGGTTAGACTGTAAACTCTCATTCCAGACTCACATTAAGCATCTCCAATCCAAAATTAAATCTAGAATCTGCTTCCTATTTTACAACAAAGCGTACTTCCTTCTTCATGCTGCCAAACATACCCTAGTAAAACTGACTATCCTACTGATCCTTGACTTCGGCGACGTCATCTGTTTTTATCACCAAAGCCCCATACACTACCCACCACTGTGACCTGTATGCTCTCGTAGGCTGGACCTCGCTTCATATTCGTAGTCAAACCCACTGGCTCCAGATCATGTATAAGTCAAGCCCCACCTTATCTCAGCTTACTGGTCACCATAGCAGCACCACCCATAGCACGCACCCCAGCAGGTATATTTCACTGATCAACCCCAAAGCGAATTCCTCATTTGACTACCTTTCCTTCCAGTTCTCTGCTGACAATTACTGGAACGAACTGCAAAAATCACTGAAGGTGGAGTGTCATATCTCCCACACTAACTTTAAGCATCAGCGGTCAAAGCAGCTAACAGATCATTGCACCTGTACATGGCACATCTCTAAATAGCCCACCCAACTACCTCATCTCCATATTGTTATATATATATATATTTTTGTTCCTTTGCACCCCAGTATGCACATTCATCTGTTCATCTTTGAGTTGCTTTTGAAAGCAAAAGTTAAATATAAAAACATTATTGGCATTGTTGAATTCAATTACCATAATAGCAAGCTAGGACTGATGGTTTGGTTAGCTAAATTAGCAAGTCTGTCTGTTTGGTTACCAAGGAAACTACTGTAGCTATCTAGTAAACTTGCTAGCTACTTCAGTGGATGTTAAACACAGTTGAACAAATGTGTTAAATTATAGCCATGGTAGAAAAGGGGCTCTATGCATTCTCTGGAAAATAATGCAGTTCCGTGGAAGGTTAGTTTCACACACCTTCCATGTAATTTGTTATTTTCCATAGAACACATAACCCTTCATTGAGAATCCCTTACATATTTGCCATATTCTAATAATTGTCATGCGCCAATGTATTGCCATGGACCGTGCCATGGTGAAACTCCTGTAGATCTGAAATAATTGGATGGTGAAACTTGCCAGCCAACCAGAAAAGCAAGGTGAAGCAATTCAGGCATTGAAAGTCAGGACAATCCTTGTCCTGCAAAGAAGCATATTTTTGTAGTTGAAAAAAAAACAGATTTTGCATGCAATTCAGGAATTTAGAATAATATGTGGAGCTTAATTATTACTCGGTGACATCATGTACCTTGAAAATGATTTGAAAATCACAATTTAAAATAACACAAAACAAAACAAAAATCCACCCCTGTCGAATGGATAAAAATGTGTCTAGTGAATGTGTTTTTGTCACATATGATTGATGTGTCGTTTGTGCAGGGGCAGTATGGACCTTCTGGGATAAAGGGTGAATTTGGAATGCCGGGAAGACCTGTAAGTACTGGAGCTAAATTTCTAACTTTACAATTACAGTAGGGTCTCAGTAGCGTGACAGTAGTAGTGTCACACAAAGCAATATGGATGTAATTACTGTTGCAGTTGCAAATTGCTTGTGACATCATCTCAAGCTAGCAAGCTAACCACGCTAGTGACGACCAAGCTAATGCAGTTCATGTTAGACATTTCCAGTTAAAACTGGACAGAGAAACATCTGGTTTCACTTGTAAAATTACCTTTATTGACTTCCAGACTATCTACTGTACATAAACCATGACTAGCCAGGGTGTCTAGAGTTGTTTATATCAGGGGTGTCAAACTCATTTTTCCCCCGCGGCCGCATTTGGTCTCTCGGATTTCCTCGCCGCCCAAAATGATGGATAAAAAACCTTTATCTAATTTTCTATGCTCCCTGACTGTCAAGCTTTCATTTCGGTGATTATTAGTGAGCTGGATACAATCAAAACACTGTACTAATGTTGGTCCATTATCATTTCAACACAGTTTCGATTTGGTTTTAGTAATTTAGAAGTAGATTAAGTCCACCCCCCACAATTGTTTTTATTTAAAAAACACAAATATGTGTATATATACATACATACATACATAGTCTCTGTATATATCATTTGCAAATAAATTCATAAAAAATCCTACAATGTGATTTTATTTTTTTTTTTTTTTGTCTGTCATAGTTGAAGTGTACCTATGATGAAAATTACAGGCCTTTCTCGTCTTTTTAAGTGGGAGAACTTGCACAATTGGTGGCTGACTGAATACTTTTTTGCCCCACTGTATATATACAGTACAAGTTAAGAAGGGCTGTCTTCTGTATACAACCCCTACCTTGTCACAACTGATTGGCTCAAATGCATTAAGAAGGAAATAAATTCCACAAATTAACTTTTAACAAGGCACACCTGTTAATTGAAATGCATTCCAGGTGACTACCTCATGAAGCTGGTTGAGAGAATGCCAAGGGTGTGCAAAGATGTCATCAAGGCAAAGGGTGGCTACTTTGAAGAATGTAAAATCTAAAATATATTATGATTTGTTTAACACTTTTTTTGGTTACTACATGGTTCTGTATGTGTTATTTCATAGTTTTGATGTCTTCGCTATTATTCTACAATGTAGAAAATAGTAAAATTCAAGAAAAACTCTTGAGTGAGTAGGTGTGTCCAAACTCTTGACTGGTACTGTCTATTTTTTTTATTCAAACCACCCGCGGGCCCTATGTTTGACACCCCTGGTTCATACATTTTCCATTTGGCATGTATTTTTTGGTCGCTATTGGTGCAGCACTGACAGCTGTGTTGACATGGAAACTAGGACGGATTTCCGATTGGAACGATATCAACGAATCATGTAAACTCTTTTCTGCTAACTGATTGGATATTGAATACAGTCAGTTGCACGAAATAGGATTGATTTCTGTCTCTTGCAATGCAGGCAATTTTGGAAGGGAGACATAGAGCTACCTGGATGCAACTTTGTTGCAAGCAACATAAATTACATCCATATTCCTTCGTGTGACATCAATTTAAGAGATACAGATTTTTCCTTTCGTTGAGCAGGTGTGGAATAAGTCAAAATGTACATAACATCTATTGCCAGTTTGAGTGTTATTATGGAAAGTAAGTACGGAATGCTACTACTACTACTACTACTACTACTAGTATTATCTCTATTATTATTATTATTATTTCTAGTGAATGCTCCTTTTGTAAGGCCTGTGTAGTGTCTAACTGTCCATGTCTGTTTCCTACAGGGTCGCCCTGGTGTAAACGGATACAAGGGTGAAAAAGGAGAGCCATCCACAGGTGCCGGATTTGGCTACCCAGTAAGTGTGACATGTGCATATAACATTGCACTGGGCCGGTTTACAATCCAATGGAAGTGCACTGACTAATGTGATCTCTTTTCAGGGTGTCCCAGGCCCACCCGGACCCCCAGGACCACCCGTGCCTGTGGACCGCTTCAACGTGAGTTTATCAGAATCCTTATTCCCAAAACCAGGGTTTTGTTCATTCAGCACCAAATGGAAGACTGACAACTTTGACTTGTCTAATAAGCAACAATCACTTTAATTTTCCAGTGCATGCCCTAATGAACACAACCCTAAAGATCATATACAGTTGAAGTCGGAACTTTACATACACTTAGATTAGTCATTAAGACTCATTTTTCAACCACTCCGCAAATGTCTTGTTTTTTTTATTTAGTTTTTATTTTTACCCCTTTTTCTTCCCAATTTTGTGGTATCCAATTGTTAGTAGCTACTATCTTGTCTCACCAACTACTTTGCAGATAGAGTTCAGTGTGTCAAATCGGAGGGCATGCTGTCCGGTCCTCAGTCTCTATGGGGGTGCCACAGGGTTCAATTCTCGGGCCGACTCTTTTCTCTGTATATATCAATGATGTTGCTCTTACTGCGGGCCATTCCCTGATCCACCTCTATGCAGACGACACCATTCTATATACTTCCGGCCCGTCCTTGGACACTGTGCTATCTAACCTCCAAACGAGCTTCAATGCCATACAACACTCCTTCCGTGGCTTCCAACTGCTCTGAAACGCTAGTAAAACCAAATGCATGCTTTTCAACCATTCACTGCCTGCACCCGCACTCCTGACTAGCATCACCACCCTGGATGGTTCCGACCTTGAATATGTGGACATCTATAAGTACCTAGGTGTCTGGCTAGACTGTAAACTCTCCTTCCAGACTCATATCAAACATCTCCAATCTAAAATCAAATCTAGAGTCGGCTTTCTATTCCGCAACAAAGTCTCCTTCACTCACGCCGCCAAACTTACCCTAGTAAAACTGACTATCCTAACGATCCTCGATTTCGGCGATGTCATCTACAAAATAGCTTCCAACACTCTACTCAGCAAACTGGATTCAGTTTATCACAGTGCCATCTGATTTGTTGTTAAAGCACCTTATACCATCCACCACTGCGACCTGTATGCTCTAGTCGGCTGGCCCTCGCTACATATTCGTCGCCAGACCCACTGGCTCCAGGTCATCTACAAGTCCATGCTAGGTAAAGCTCCGCCTTATCTCAGTTCACTGGTCACGATGGCAACACCCACCCGTAGCACTCGCTCCAGCAGGTGTATCTCACTGATCATCCCTAAAGCCAACACCTCATTTGGCTGCCTTTCGTTCCAGTTCTCTGCTTCCTGTGACTGGAACGAATTGCAAAAATCGCTGAAGTTGGAGACTTTTATCTCCCTCACCAATTTCAAACATCTGCTCTCTGAGCAGCTAACCGATCGCTGCAGCTGTACATAGTCTATCGGTAAATAGCCCAACCATTTTTACCTACCTCATCCCCATACTGTTTTTATTTATTTACTTTTCTGCTCTTTTGCACACCAGTATCTCTACCTGTACATGACCATCTGATCATTTATCACTCCAGTGTTAATCTGCAAAATTGTAATTATTCGCCTACCTCCTCATGCCTTTTGCACACAATGTATATAGACTCTCTTTTTTCTACTGTGTTATTGACTTGTTAATTGTTTACTCCATGTTGTCTGTTCACACTGCAATGCTTTATCTTGGCCAGGTCGCAGTTGCAAATGAGAACTAGCCTACCTGGTTAAATAAAGGTGAAATACTTTTTTTTTTTATCGCTACAACTCCCGTACGGGCTCGGGAGAGACGAAGGTTGAAAGTCATGCATCCTTCCGATACACAGCGCGCATCCAAACCGGATGCCAGCTGCACCAATGTGTCGGAGGAAACACCGTGCACCTGCCAACCTTGGTCAGCGTGCACTGCGCCTGGCCCGTCACAGGAGTCGCTGGTGCGCGATGAGACAAGGATATCCCTACCGGCCAAACCCTCCCTAACCCGGACGACGCTAGGCCAATTGTGCGTCGCCCCACGTACCTCCTGGTCGCTGCTGGTTACGACAGAGTCTCTGTTGACACAACTGGCGCTGCAGTACAGCGCCCTTAACCATTGCGCCACCCGGGAGGCCACACATTTCTTGTTAACAAACTATAGTTTTGGCAAGTCTGTTTGGACATCTACTTTGTGCATGACTCAAGTAATTTTTCTGACATTTGTTTACAGACAGATTATTTCACTTATAATTCCCTGTATCAAGTTTACATACACTAAGATGACTATGCCTTTAAACAGCTAAGAAAATTCCATAAAATGATGTCATGGCTTTAGAAGCTTCTGATAGGCTAATTGACATCTTTTGAGTCAATTGGAGGAACACCATCCCCACCATCCCAACATGTCATGTTGTGGGGATGCTTTGCTGCAGGAGGGACTGGTGCACTTCACAAAATTGATGCCATCATGAGGAAAAAAATGATGTGGATATATTGAAGCAACATCACAAGACATCAGTCAGGAAGTTAAAGCTTGGTCGCAAATGGGTCTTCCAATGGACAATGACCTCAAGCATACTTCCAAAGTTGTGGCAAAATGGCTTAAGGACAACAAAGGCAAGGTATTGGAGTGGCTATCACAAAGCCCTGACCTCAATCTTATAGAACATTTGTGGGCAGAACTGAAAAAGCGTGTGCGAGCAAGGAGGCCTACACATCTGACTCAGTTACACCAGCTCTGTCAGGATGAATGGGCCAAAATTCACCCAACTTATTGTGGGAAGCTTGTGGAAGGCTACCCGAAAAGTTTGACCCAAGTTAAATAATTTAAAGGCAATGCTACAAAATACTAATGGAGTGTATGTAAACTTCTGACCCACTGGGAATGTGATGAAAGAAAGAAAAGCTGAAATAAATCATTCGCTCTCCTATGATTCTGACATTTCACATTCTTAAAATAAAGTGGTGATCCCAACTGACCTAAAACAGGGAACTTTTACTTGGATTAAATGTCAGGAATTTTGAAAAACTGAGTTTAAATGTATTTGGCTAAGGTGTATGTAAACTTCCGACTCTACCATCGATGCCATTGGCCACAAAAAAAGTCTAATGCCATCTTCACATAGGAATAAGAAATAAGATATCATGTTTGTGTGCAAAATACTGGAGAATACTTTAATGTTTAATTACCCATTTGTTGCAGGGATATGACGCCTCAAGGAATTATCCAGGTATGCTGACAATGATTTGTATTATGTTTGACGTAAAAACAACATCTTGAAGATAGAGGATTAAATTTGGCACATGAGCATACCCAGCAGTCATCCAATTGAAGAGTTGAAAATGAAGAGACAATTTTTATTCTTTAAAGAGACAAACATTTCCCCATCAACCTTCAATTGTATTCAGCTATTGAAGAAAAAGGGATTTGTGATCAATCTACCGTCAAGAAATTAGGCTAATGCTTTCATAAAAAGCACCTAGATTTGGGGAATTTACTGATAAAAAAAAACTGGAACATCACATAGTGCTGTCAAGGTTTAATTTAGACTTCGAAATCCATTCTGTTTTAAAACCATTCCATTAGCCCATAAAAAGTTACATTTGACTGCCATTGGGCATGGGTAGTGCAAACAACCATTACAATACAGTGATACAAATTTATATTTATTTCTAATAGAAATGTATCCATATTTATTTTCTAAACTGTGTATATTCTTCACATGTTCTCTGTTTTTTGTAGCGACAAAGGGGGAGAAAGGTGATCGCGGAGCTCAAGGTCTCCCAGGAACGCCAGGTAAGACTTATGTCTCAATACAGAACAGGGGATAACAACAACCACTTGGTTTTATCTTAAGGCTACAATTCAACCTATATGCTTTTCGTGATTTTTAACATTTTTATTTCCAGGTGTGGCCTCTAACTTAGATATATTCACATTCAAGGTACAGTATTATCATTAATAGTACTACAGTGTGCATTACATACAGGGATTTAGTAGCTAAAATAGTAGGTTTGTACAATTTGGAACACTGGTTGAGATGGCGTAAACATTCATGCAAAAAGCACTAATTTGCCGGAACAGGTGGTTAAAAGATATTCACAGAATAAAGAGGTGCATAAACAGCGTTTACAAACATTTAACCTCCACTACATCGCTGTTGAATTTTTAATCTAGCCTTAGAGTTCTCCAATAAAAATGTATCTGGATTTCACTCATCTCTTTGTATTTTGCCTTTCTATTTCTCTCACCACTCTGATTTGGTGTGAAGAGCTCTCTACTGCCAGTCCAGATTCTGCACACATCTTCAATTAACCTAAAACCTAACAAGAAGTGAAATGCTTTTATCCTATACCTACATAATCCTATCATCCTTAAGAAGATGGCTACGTTTGACAGGACAGAACATTTAATAGATGTTTGTCTTTGCAGAATGACCTGAAAGGAGAGCGTGGGGATTCTGGCGTGAAGGGGGAGAAGGGAGAGCCAAGTGGTGGCTATTATGACCCCCGTTTTAGAGGACAACAAGGCCCACCAGGACCCCCTGGAAACCCAGGACTTATGGTACGAAATTGAGAGGACATAAAATGAACTTGTCACAACCTGATATCAGTCATTAAGACACCTTACAATATCTGTCATGTCTTGCTAACAAAAATGAAAATAGAGGGCCTTATGGTGAATGTGGCACAAGTAAAGTTAAATGTTATTTTCCTTTTTTTTATCACAGGGTCCAAAGGGAGATTCAATCATGGGCCTCCCTGGTCCCCAGGGCCCACCAGGCTCCCCAGGGATCGGCTACGATGGTCGTCCAGGAATTTCAGGCCCACCAGGTCCTCCCGGGCCCCCAGGGTCCCCCTCACTACCAGGGGCCTATAGACCTAACCACTGTGAGTTTCCTAACCAGTGACAAACACAATGTCACAATAGTCTTCAATAGCATATACTCCCAGGATAAATTTTACATTGGTGGTGGTTTGGAGTGAGGTACAAGCAACTGCACCGATTATACAAAACATTAGGATCACCTGCTCTTTCCATGACATAGACTGACCAGGTGAAAGCTATGATCCCTTAAGTATGTCACCTGTTAAATCCACTTCAGTCAGTGTAGATGAAGAGGGGAGGAGACAGGTTAAAGAAGGATTTTTAAGCCTTGATGCAATTGAGACATGGATTGTGTATGTTTGCCATTCAGAGGGTGAATGGACGAGACAAAGTATTTAACTGCCTTTGAACAGTGTATGGTAGTAGGTGCCAGGTGCACCGATTTACGTCAAGAACAGCGACGCTGCTGGGTTTTTCACACTCAACAGTTTCCCGTGTGTATCAAGAATGGTCCACCACCCAAAGGACATCCAGCCAACTTGACACAACTGTAGGGAGCATTGGAGTCAACATGGGCCGGCATCCCTGTGAAACGCTTTCAACACCTTGTATGTTGTTCTGAGAGCAAAACGGGGGTGCAACTCGATATTAGGAAGTTGTTCCTAATGTTTTGTACACCCAGTGTATATATCATATCGTCATTTATTTTTTTCTTCATCACAGCCATCAATATTCCTGGCCCCCCCGGACCTGCTGGACCACCTGGAACTCCTGGTCACACTTCAGGGGTAAGGGGTCATCCCACAGTCTGTCATACAGTATTTGATTTTCTTTATATTTGTTTATCTTTCACACTGAATGTTATCAGATCGTCAACCAAAACCTAATATTGGATTAAGGGAACACGAGTGAACAAATAACACATTTCTATTAGTGTTGCACGGTATAAAAGTACCATGGTACCATCACAGTACCAAAACGTCATGATACTTATGATACCAATGCGGTAGTACTGTTCCAAATGATACTACCACATTTTTCAGCCCTACTGATCTAGTGTCTGCTATAAAATGTTTAAAAAGACAGTCTCTTGTATGCGCAGGTCCAATAATATCCTATTCATTTTCATGCGCGTATGAGGTGTGGCAGCTGTATCAGCCAGCGGGAAATGTAGATCCAGATGCATCTTCTGTGGTTAGATTTCTACATTTGTTACATTGGATTACCGCGCACAGCGAGTAATGTTTGTACATTGTATAATTTAATCACCTTTTATAACCAAGAGTACAGGCCAATCTGAGTAGACTGTGCAAGTTCATTGTCATGCAGCCTCTGAGTGCCAGAGAGTGAAAATGGGGCAATGTTTCGAGTCAGGCATGCTGCAAGACCCTTTTCCTATATTCCTGTGGCAATCAAATTTGCCTAGACCTACTGTCAAGTTACCAGGTTAGCAAGCTAGGTAACATGACTGAACAAAGTTGTTTATCAAACTAATAAGTAGAAACCCGGGATTAGTTTAAAACGGCCCGCGACACTTCCCGCCACATGGTTTGTCAAATTATATAAAATTCTTGAGAACAACTCGCCTCTAGCCTAAATGGTTTTGAAGAAAATACCCATATTTCCAGAGATGCCTTTTTTTCTTTCTATTGGGATTCACACTCATTTTATTTTATTTGACAAAACTTTTAAACTAATCCCGAGTCGCTAATTATTTGTTTATTTTTTAATCATGTTACATAGCAAGCTAACATGATAACTTGACAGTAGGTTCTATTGGTTGCAAGAATTTTGTATAATTACACATTTGAATTCGGCGTTGTTTTGTGTATCAGCTCATTAACCATGTGCCATTGAATCGGTATGGGAATCTCTTCCCAACTATTTGGCAATCTACAGTTCCTTCAGAAAGTATTCAGACCCCTTCACTTTTCAAAATGTTGTTAGGTTACAGCCTTATTCTATAATTGATTAATTTTTTTCCCCCTTTCAATATACACACAATACCCATAATGACAAAGCAAAGCAGGTTTTTATCATTTTTGCTCATTTATCTAAAAAATATATATTATATTTACATAAGTATTGAGACCCTTCACTCCGTACTTTGTTGGCACACCTGTATTTGGGGAGTTTCGCCCATTCTTCTCTGCAGATCCTCTCAAACTCTGGCAGGCTGGATGGGGAGCGTTGCTGCACAACTATTTTCAGGTCTCTCCAGAGATGATTGATCAGGTTTAATTCCAGGCTCTGGCTGGGCCACTCAAGGACATTCAGAGACTTGTCCCCAAGCCACTCCTGCGTTGTCTTGACTGTGTGCTTAAGGTCATTGTCCTGTTGGAAGGTGAACCTTTGCCCCAGTCTGAGGTCCTGAGAGCTCTGGAGCAGGTTTTCATCAAGGATCTCTCTGTACTTTGCTCCGTTCATCTTTGCCTCGATCCTGACTAGTCTGCCACTGAAAAACATTCCCACAGCATGATTCTGCCACCCTCATGCTTCACCGTAGGGATAGTGCCAGATTTCCTCCAGATGTGACGCTTGGAATTCAGGCCAAAGAGTTCAATCTTGTTTTCATCAGATGAGAGAATCTTATTTCTTAAGGTCTGAGAGTCCTTTAGGTGCCTTTTGGCAAACTCCAAGAGGGCTGTCATTTGCATTTTACTGAGGGGCTTCTGTCTGGCCACTCTACCATAAAGGCCTGATTAGTGGAGTGCTGCAGAGATGGTTGTCCTTTTGGAAGGTTCTCCCATCTTCCCAGAGGAACTCTGAAGCTCTGTCAGAGTGACCATCGGGTTCTTGGTCACCTCCCTGACCTAGGCCCTTCTCACCCAATTGCTCAGTTTGGCCAGGCGGCCAACTCAAGGAAGAGTCTTGGTGGTTACACAGCAAAACCCCAGATAAACCTGCAATAGTAATTGACAAAAACTAGAAACCGCTGCACCTCCTTTACCGTGGTGGGAGTCGGCCAATTACGCACGGCTGAAATGCGGTCACTCTCCATCTCCACCCCTGAGGTGGAAATATGGTACCCTAGGAAGGAGACGGACTGTTTGAAGAACAGGCATTTCTCAGCCTTGACATACAGGTCATGCTCCAACAGATGACCAAGCACCCTGCACACCAGGGACACATGCTCAGTGCGTGTAGCGGAGTATATCAGAATGTCATCAATATACACCACTACACCCGTGCAGGTCCCTGAAAATCTCGTCTACAAAGACTTGAAAGACTGATGGAGCATTCATCAACCTGTACTGCATGACGAGGTACTCACAATGCCCTGAGGTAGTACTGAAAGCTGGTTTCCACTCGTCTCCCTCCCGGATACGCACCAGGTTCTAAGCGCTCCTCAGATCTAGTTTGCTGAAGAAGCCAGCGCGCCCCGTGCATTGACTCAATCGCTGTGGCTATGAGAGGTAGCGGGTAACTGTACCTCACAGTGATCTGGTTTAGACCTCGATAGTCAATACACAGGCGCAGACCTCCCTTCTTCTTCACAAAAAGGAAACTCGAGGAAGCGGGTGAAGTGGAGGACCGAATGTATCCCTGACGCAGGGATTCGGAGACATATGTTATCATAGTCGCCGCCTGTGATGGGATACACACGACTCCTGTGAAGTGCGGCGTCTACCAGGAGATTTATCGCACAACCCCCCCCGTGGGGTGGTAATTGAGTCGCCATCTTTTTGGAGGAGGCGAGAGCCAGATCGGCATATTCAGCAGGAATGTGCACGGTGGAAACCTGGTCTGGACTTTCCACAGTAGTAGCACCAATGGATATCATGGGAACAATGGGGATCCCTAAACTATGGGCGAACGTTCTGTCTATAAAATTCCCAGCTGTGCCTGAATCGACGAGCGCCTTATGCTGGGACTGCGGGGAAAATTCAGGAAAAGTGACATACAAAAACATGTGTGCAACAGAGGGCTCTGGGTGAAAATGGTGCAGGCTCACCTGGGGTGACACCAGAGTGCCCTGCCTGCTGCCTCGATCCCCAGAGGAACCAAACCGGCACCGACAGGCAGTGTGACCTCTGCGGCCACAGTTGGTGCACGAGACGAAACCTCCTCCGGTCTCCCTGCGCACAGAACCTCCCAGTTCCATGGGCATCGGAGCGGTGGTGCTGGGGGATGGAACCGACAGACCCCACTCTGGACATCCGCGGGTAGCCAGCAGGTTATCCAACCGAATGGACAGGTCCACCAGCTAGTCGAAGGTGAGGGTGGTGTCCCTGCCGGCCATCTCCCGACGGACGTCCTCGCACAAACTGCAGCAATAGTGGTCGATCAGGGCCCTGTTGCTCCATCCCGTGCATCCCGAAGACTGCCCGGAAATGGCGGGTGAAATCCTCGAAATGGTCCAGCGCCGTGTCTCCTTCTCCAGGGCTTTTCCTGAGAGGCACGAGACGAGGGCGGACACCCTCTTACAGCCCGAAGGAGTCGGGTGTATGGTTGCCAGGTAGAGATCTAACTGCAATAGGAAACCCTGGCAACGTGCAGCCGTCCCGTCGTACTCCGGGGAAGGGCGAATCCCACTGGGACCGGGTGAATGGGAGGCGAGTAGTGGAGGCCCTGGTTGTGCTGGTGGAGGTGCTGGAGGAACTCCCTGTCTCTCCCAGCGGTCCATGGTTTGGACGACGCGGTCCATTGCGGCGCCGAGATGGTGGATCCTCGCCACTTGCTCCTGGACGCGCTCCTCCTCGACCCCTATACCAGGGGCACCTGCTCCTTCTGACTCCATATGTTAAGTGTGGAATTCTGTAAGGGGTGCGTAACTAGTTGCAGGGAGATCAGGCGCAGGAGAGCAGAACTAGGTAATAGCCGGAGCAGTTTAATTTCAAATCCAATGGCATAAAGAAATAACAAACATGGGTACAAAACCCGACACGCACCAGTAAACATATGCACAAGCACTTACAACAAACAATTCCACACAAAGATATGGGGGGGAACAGAGGGTTAAATACACAACAATTAGTGAGAGAAATGAAAACCAGGTGTGTAGGAAAACAAGACAAAACAAATGGAAAATGAAAAGTGGATCGACGATGGCTAGAAGACCAGTGACGCCGACCGCCGAACGCCGCCCGAACAAGGAGAGGAACCGACTTTGGTGGAAGTCGTGACAAAAACTTAGGATGGATCAACAACATTGTAGCTACTCAACAATACTAACCTAATTAACAGAGTGAAAAGAAGAAAGCCTGTACAGAATACAAATATTCCAAAACATACGTCCTGTTTGCAAAAAAATGTGGCAAAGCAATTAACTTTATTATAGTGTTATGTCACAAAGTGTTATGTTTGGGGCAAATCCAATACAACCCATTACTGAGCATAGTGGTGACTGCATCATATGGGTATGCTTGTAATCGTTAAGGACTGGCGAGTTTTTCATGATAAAAAATAAACGGAATGGAGCTAAGCACAGGCAAAATCCTAGAAGAAAACCTGGTTCAGTCTGCTTTACACCAGACAGTGGGAGATGAATTCACCTTTCAGCAGGACAATATCCTAAAAGACAAGGCCAAACCTACACTGGACTTGCTTACCAATGAACAGTTTAGACGAGTTACAGTTTTGACTTAAAAAATGTTTGTCTAGCAATGATTCACAACCAATTTGACAGAGCTTGAAAAATTTTTTAAATAATAATAGGCCCTATGTTGCACAATCCAGGTGTGGAAAGCTCTTAGAGACTTACCCGGACAAATTCACAGGTGTAATCGCTGCCAAAGGTGCTTCTACAAACTATTGACTCAGGGGTGTGAATACTTAAGTAAATGGGATATTTCTGTATTTCATTTTCAAAAAATTAGCAAAACAAATGTTTGTCATTACGGGCTATTGTGTGTAAATGGCTGAGGAGAAAAAAAGATATAACCCATTTCACTTCAGGCTGTAACACAACAACATGTGGAATAAATCCAAGGGTAGGAATACTTTCTGAAGGCTCTGTATATGTACCATTAACCAGAGATTGATGTATTCAGTTAAGTGGAGGAATCTCAGAAAAAAAGCAGATTCAAAGATTGTAAAGGTGTACTGTATTTTGCATTGGTCAAAAGTGAATGTATTCATCATAACTAATATGATTCATTGGTTGTTTGACTGATTTGATATATGTCGTCTTGTATATGTACTATAATATGTACTGGTCTCCACAGGTGACAGTTTTGAGGTCATACGACACCATGATTGCTACTGCAAGACGCCAGTCGGAGGGCACCCTCATCTACATTGTCGACAAAACAGATCTCTACATCCGAGTCCGCAATGGATTCAAACAAGTCCTGGTACAGTCATACATTTTTATTTCATATGAGAAATGGGTTCGTAAGGTAGGAAGGAGCTGGAGATGCACATTCAGAAAGTTGAAGTGCAGACTAAAAGAAACAGACTAAAACACAACTCAGCAAAGAATGTATGTACTTTTTTCATATGCTTATTGTTTTTCAGCTCGGTGACTACAGTCCCTTCCACAGAGATCTGGTAAGTTGTTCTATCAATGTAAAAATGTGTAAATAAAAGAGAAAATGTATCAACTTATTTAATGAATAGCTATTGATATATTTGAGGAAACAAGGTCATAGTCATAAAATCAAGTACGACTTTTCATGTCAAATAAATAATGCTCTTAATCTTCAGGACAACGAAGTAGCGGCTGTCCAGCCCCCCCCTGTCGTCAACTACCCCCAGTCCCAGGATCACTCGGCCAACAATGGAGCTGAACACTTCTCCCAAGGCGGTACCGCCACCCACCCCATCAAGCCTCCTCCTCACAAGCCGGTGGAGATCCCCAGGCCTGCCAGACCCGACATCCGCAACCCCGACCCCAGATATCCCCCTCAGTACGACCCCAGATATCCCCCTCAGACTGACGCTAGGTACCCCCCTCAGACAGATGGCCGCTACAGCCATGTGCAGCCTGAGAACAGGTATCCCAACCAGCCCGAAAGCCGATTCCCAGTCAACCCCCAGAGAAGACCCGTTCCCCTTCCTGTTCCCCAGCCTGGCGGTCACTTGCATACATCAGGGCCAGGAGTGAGTACCTTTATCATACTTTCTGGGAAGGCACATAAATTATGTATTGTTCAAGTGTTTTCATCTAAATAGTGTGTGTAGACCTGATCTGTTTTTATAACTCATCTCTCTTTCCTGATCAGCTCCACCTGATCGCCCTGAACATGCCCCAAGTGGGCAACATGCGGGGCATTCGTGGGTCAGACTTCCTGTGTTTCCAGCAGGCTCGTGCTGTGGGCCTGAAGGGCACCTTCAGGGCTTTCTTGTCCTCCAAGCTCCAGGACCTCTACAGCATTGTTCGCAAGTCCGACAGAGACAGCCTCCCCATCATAAACCTGAAGGTGTGTAAACATACTACTGAAAACACAAGTCTAGACTGTGGGATCCCACTTCTGATACCAAATTGACATTGCATTTAGTGAAGTAACCTATTCATTAGCATTTCAGGAAATTCTAGAGATTGTTTCAATCCAACACTGTTCAGCATCAAATAAGTAATGAAATGCTGCCATGGGTTTTCATTTTAACCTTGTTTCTCTTGCTGACAAACATATATGCTTTCTCCCTTTAGGACCAAGTGCTGTTTAATAGCTGGGAGTCTATGTTCAGTAAGTCTGGGGGCAGGATGAAGGAAAATGCACCAATCTACTCCTTTGATGGCAGAGATATCCTGAGGGACAGTGCATGGTGAGTGGTTGCCTCTCAGACACACCTACACAGTAACATCTCCAGTGTTGAATTGACTCTAATAGTGTTAAATCTACAAAGTCCATTAAAGTCCCTGAAGCTAGCTAGCAAAAAAAAAATCTATATTATTATGCTACACAGAGTAAATGTTACACTTTCTAAAGTGTTTGCCAACACCAGTTATTGTTGCATTCATTCGCAATGGTGTAACGTGTTAAAAATCTAGTCATTTTATTCTAATAGTTCACCACCTTTTAACACTGTAGAGTGTTACCTTTTGTTTTACAATATCAACACTCTCTGTGAAATGTTTTACTCTAATAGAGTTGAATACCTTTAAACACTGTATGGTCTAACCTTAAATTATGCACATGTAAAGCTGCTTAATTTATCAACGTACCTTAATCGATGGGACATTCTCTTTTTGGCTGTTAGAGAGAATTTGCCATTCTTATTATGGCAAATAGTTACTTTCTCATTAGTCATAATGAGTGTCGCCATAAGCAAAAATAATGTTTTATAAAGAGTGGTAGCTTAAGTGGTAGTCTATGTATGTATGGTATGCCAGGGTTTATGCCATACTGCTTATAACAGTGACATGAAGGCACTGTATAATCACTGTTAACTGGATTGATTTTTTTTATTTTATTTTTTATTTTTTTTATAAAAATGTGTCTAATAAGGTGATGTACTTAAGGTGATTAACATCATTTCCTTCGATTTGTTTCCCTTCAGGCCTGAAAAAATGGTCTGGCACGGCTCTAGCAACGAGGGTCACCGCCAGACTGACAACTACTGCGAGACATGGAGGGCCGGAGACCGCGAGGTGACAGGTCTAGCGTCCTCACTGCAGACCGGCCAGCTCCTACAACAGTTGCCCAGCAGTTGCTCTAGCTCCTACATAGTGCTGTGTATCGAGAACAGCTCTCTCTCACACTCCAAAAAATAATTTACAAAAACATCCCTGTCACTTTGGTCCAAGTAAACGCATTACAAGTGTACAAACAGGCCCATTCCTCCTCCCTCCGCCCCTAGAAATATGACGTCTTTCGAACTGGGTCTGCAGCGCTTGCCTGGCAGAGAAGTTTCCCATTATCTTTTCTATCCCTTCCATAATGCCAAAGAGACGGGTCGAACAGAGAGGTGTTTGCCTTTTTCTCGGGGCATTGGCACATATTTTCCAAGGGGTTGAACAAGAGAAGAGAAGCTAACTGCGGCAGCATTTTTTAAATTGTGTGCGTAAAAAAATCTGTTTGTATATGATATGTCTGTTTTGAGTTTTATTTTATTCCTGATTTGATGTTACTTTTGAAGCGGTCTTTAAATTTGATATATTCATTCATATTTAATGTACCATTTTCCACATTTTCATTTTATTTTCATTCCATTTAAGGCTTGTAGGTTACAGCAACCTTTTAAATGATATTTTAAGAATTAAAGAAGATAATAGATATTTATTTTTAAATGAAGTTATGTTAGAACACACAATTTGATTTGGAATAGTAACACATGAAAAATGCCTTAATCCATTTTGTAGTCAGCACTTTTTCACAGACTATTTCATACATTTACACAGGTGAGGGTGTTTCTAACCTAATATGGAAAACTGTACGTTGCGAAAAGGAGTGTGTGGTTTTAGAAATGCATGTCAAAAGAGATTATGCTTTGATGTCAAGATAGTTTTATTTACTTATTTTTAAAGGTAAGATATGATGATTCTATGACTAATTCCTACATCTGTAGAAGTTTACTGTACATGTCTACTTGCCATTTTACATTTGGTGAACATTATGTTTTATATGTCTTCATTGGGCATAGCCTACACTAAATTCACCATACTCATATCCAAGACGCAAGTTATAATGTCTTTCGTAACCGTAAAGCAGATGCTGAGACAAATTTGATGTAAGGGTCAATTTTGCGATTAATCAAAAAATATATAATCCTGTTGATAATAACCTGCCATTGGGGTTTGAAAATGTTTTGAGTTCAATTTGGTGCTAATCTCTATTGGAGTGACTGCTGACTGTATTGGTTGAGGAAATCCAGATGTGTTTTATTAAGACACATTGTAGTGTCTTAATAAGCAACCTTGTGTTGATTAATTTCTGAGACTATCTTGGCTATAGTGCTACTGTTGTGTCTTGACTGAACCAGTATGAACCTGTGGATATTCATTATTTTTGTAACCAGTATGTGCTGTACCATTTCTCAGAGGCACTAAATAAATGTTGTTTTTTAATTCATGACACTGTGGATACAACGTTTTTTGCGGCCAATATTTCAATGTAGTGTTACATTATGACTGGTTTTGTTGTGGAAAATGTATGTGCTGATCCAGTAGGTTTAAAATATGTAAACTCATTTCTACCGACACTTTGACATTAAATATATTCTGCTACTATCATGTGGATAGAAATACAGAAGTTTATATTCTTATCCAATTACGTGGTTATCATAATTTGTCTGCTTACCAGCCAAATTAACAAATGTTTGGTCTCCCTCGCAAAATCTTAAAGGTAAACAAGGAATAGAACTAATAGTCCCATGAATTGAGATTGGATTTATTCAATGTAATGACTGGAATTTTAATTTGTTTGGAATTTCTCTTCTCTGTTTTCTCCAAAGTAGATTTTTAACCCGTGCCCCAGGAAACTAGTTCCCTATCCAGATTCATGGTTGTCACAGACAACCACCTTTTGATGAGATTGCAATCCCACCTCAGCACCTTTTACTCCAACAGCACTGTTTTATGGCCCACTCAATGGGATTTAGCTGTGTGTGGCCTTGCAAGCACCTTCTTAACACAAATCAATGTCCTTGGTGACAGAGAAGGATGCTCAAGGTTCCTTGTAGGTGGTCCCTTATATAAGGCCGTTGGAGTAGGGCTCAAGCATACTGCATTATGTGCCCTCAGTGCATATATATATATATAGGATGATTGTCCATGCCAAAGCTATTGGCACAAAGGTCCAGATGATTGTAAAGTGAACAATCATTCAATACAGATTGGTGGTCCAGGTCCTCCACATTGTTGTTGGTCATTGTGATGTGTGCATTCTGTTCAATTAGATACATTTTTCTATAGAACGACACATTGTTGTGAAAGATGGATGAGTATCTGTCCTGTGTATCTGTATGATTTTGTTCATTAACTTCATTGTAGTGATATGGTGTGGTATGTGTTGCTCCAGTGACCTTTGATTGACATTCATACAAGCTGGGACTCTTGCTGGGCTCTTGAGCCATCCCAGACAAGACTGGATTTGTTAAAAATTGCAACAAAAAGACCATTCGGAGGCAATGGAGAAGGATGGAATTGGAAAAGAGGAGGGCTCCTGATGCTGAAAGTGGTGCGCCTGGTTGTCAGGTGATTCTGCTAAAATATAGGAAAAGGCTTCATTTGTAACATTGAGTTACCACGATGACATCATTTTTTGATAACGACTATGAAAGCCAATTTACTAGCGGCTAAGTGTCCTGTATGCTCAAAACAAAAAGGTGCCTGAGTGTGCAGCTCATATATACAAACCAACATCGAAATAAAGCATAGCACCCTACTAAATTGTATCTCATCCACAGCTTTCTCTTAAGCGTCTCAACCCATCATGCTTCTGTAGTGTGACTGGTATGGGGCTAATATTAATTGACTGGGGGGCTCAATGTCATCGTGGCTGTCTTTGGTTGAAAGAAAAATAACCAGCATTACACACTGTTCGCTATTGTTCAAGGTCTTTGATTGAGTAAATCTTTCAGGGAAAAGAACATATTTTGCTGAGTGATGTAGTATCCACGTAAGTCTCCCTGACAGAGTGGTGTGTTAGAACAACGTACAGCTGGCTGCTCTGAAGTGCCTGTTGACCATCTCAACAGCCCAGCTGCCATGGGAGAGCTATATTTAGGAGCTGGTAAGTAATAACTAAGCACATCCAAATGATTCACACGGACGGTAATAATACAAGAGCGAGATGACTAGATATTGGGCTTAATTACATTTGGGGCGGAAGCGAAAGCCATGTCTGTCAGAAGATCTGCCTCTGTTTATACTAACCGATTGACTCACCCGCGACCGATTTCAACAATACCTCGGCTAACAAGCAGGGTTTTCTTTCAGCTTGACCAAAGCTGTTCATAAGGAGAGGCATTAAACTATAGATTCAGTTTCTGTAATCATATATTTTATTGACATATTGTGTAATCCATGCTGGCAGTGTCGATGAAATTGGAGTGTCTAAAAGTCTCATCTGAAATTTATGCCATACAAACTTCATTCAATGTTAAATGGATTTGATTATTTGAAAAGCAAATTAATAAAATTAATTATTTTTATTTTTAATACTAAATCAACCCGATTTCAAAACAGCGACCTCGTCAAGACCCCATTGGTATCAAAAGTGGGATAGCATCATTGTAAAGCATGTTCTGGCCTGGTCTGAGACGCAGTTTATTTTCCATAATCTGAGAGGAGTTAGTGTATCTACTGGATGGTTGAGAACATTATTTTTGCTACTCTTATATAAATGTATTTTATATTTTTAAGAAATCTGAAGAGGGGCATCCCTTAAACAGTAAATACACATTTGACTATTAACTTTTCCTTTCATTTAGTCAGATAAATGAGCAACAATTTCCTACTCCTTACAGTAAATCCCACAGTGATCCATCTGACATTTAAGTACTCCTTTATTCTTTAAATATTTGATGAGGATGAGGTTATCTTGAGTGGCTCCTCCTGGCATACACAGCTATTGCTTGATCACTCCAACTCCTCTCTCTCCCACTCTGACTTAGAACGGATGCTCCACTGATTTCCAATGGACAACTGCCAAAACCAAGTATAAAATGGGACAAAGGCAAAAGTGGCACTCTAGGAATGCAATATGAGTTTAAACGTATAGGACAGACCATCCAAAACTTACCATAGTTGTGGTTAAAAAGCCTTGAATTGGCAAGTTAAAAAAGGTGCTAGATGCTAAGGTTAGCAGTTGGTGAAAGTGGATAGGTAAAAACAACCTAAACATGGATTGTACTCTGTCATTGTCAGTAGACTAAAAAAAGGTAAAGAAACCAATTTCATTTTGAGTGAATTATCCCTTTAAGAACTTCACATCGTGGGTGAGCTACCCCTTAATGTACTGTCAATCCATAATTTACCCAGGCCCGGTTCACGGTTTCCTTGCATACATAGCTCACAGCTCACTACCCTCTCCTGTCTCTGCAGAGCCAGCTGGCTGGATATCCAATGTGACATCTCCTTCCATCTCCCATTAATTTTTTATGGGCCTCTCATCCCACCCCTCTCACATAGAGAGGGTCATGTACAGCATATCAGACCCATTCTATAAAAGCATGCTGTTGTAACTGCCAGTTTTGCTTTGGAATGGGTGACTTCTCTTATCCCTATGGTATCATCAGAGATGGAAGGGAAAGCGAGACATCCCACTCTCAATTTTTCTGTTTCAGTGGAAGTCAATAAACTACAGTGCCTTCAGAAAGTATTCACACCCCTTGACTTTTTCCACATTTTGATTCAATGTGGGATTAAAATTGAATGAATTGTCATTTGTTTGTCAATGATCTACACAAAATACTATGTAATGTCAAAGTGGAAGAAAATGTTTAACATTTCATATAATAAAACAAAATTGAAAAATAAAACGAATATATCTTGGTAAGATAAGTATTCAACCCCTTGTGGTCAATACATGTTTGAACCACCTGAGGCAGCGATTACAGCTGTGAGTCTTCCTGGGTCAGTGTCTAAGAGCTTTGCACACCTGAATTGTACAATATTTGCCCAATACTCTTCTCAAAATTCTTAAAGATCTGTCAAGTTGGTTGTTGATCATTGCTAGACAGCCATTTTCAAGCCTCGCCATAGATTTTCAAGGCGATTTAAGTCAAAACTGTAACTACGCCACTCAGGAACATTCAATGTAATCTTGGTAAGCAAACATAACGCTTTGTATTCGGGACATAAAGTTGATTTCTTTTCCACATTTTTTGAAGTTTTACTTTAGTGCCTCTTTGCAAACAGGATGTATGTTTTGGAATATTGTTAATCTGTACAGGCTTCACTCTTTTCACTCTGTCAATTAGGTTAGTATTGTGGAGTAACTACAATGTTGTTGATCCATCCTGAGTTTTTTTATCGCAGCTATTAAGCTCTGTAACTGTTTTAAAGTCACCATTGGACTCAAGGTGAAATCCCTGAATGGTTTATTTCTCTCCGGCAACTGAGTTTGGAAGGATACCTGTGTCTTTGTAGTGACTGGGTGTATTGATACTCCATCCAAAGTATAATTAATAACTTCACCATGCTCAAAAGGGATATTCAGCTTCTTTTTTTTACCCATCTACCAATAAGTGCCCTTCTCTGTGAGGCATTGGAGAACCTCCATGGATTTTGTGGTTGCGAAGCGTTTTTTGAGACATGGCCCTTACATTTTCGCTGATATGAAAAATATCTTTCAAATAAAAAATATACACTTACTGTAGCAGATTTTCATAGATACAAACATGAATGCACTCATTACTGTAAGTCACTCTGGATAAGAGCGCTGTTAAATTACAAAAATGTAAAAATGTAATCCATATGCTCTGTGTCCATCCAGCTGAAAAACTACTCTTCCGCTACACTTCCTCCCCAGTTAAGCTCCTGTTACGCTTACACACAGGTGTAAGCATGGAGATATGGCCATGTGGGAACACTAACCCTATAAAGGTGTGTAGTAATTGAACCTTTTTCTGTTGTTATTTCTTGCTGATATGAAAGATAAGTTCCTTATGTTTCCAAAACTGTACCTCAACTTATGTGTGTTAACGATCAGACCGAGCATCGTGACTCTTAACGTAGGTCTCCTAGGAAGAAGATACTACTGTCAATAGGTGCTAAAGGTAGTTAGCATCTTGGACTGGGCTAGGGTTGAACATACGCATCAGGAAACTTTGGAAACAGCTTGATTGGAATGCTAAACACTTCTAATGATACACTCGAAATCCGAACAGTGCTATACATTAATTGGATTATGTTTTCAGAACATGTGAAAAAGATGTAGTAACATAACTGTTTTAGGTTTCTTAAAACTGGAATCCATAGCTGTGCAATTGTCACATCCATTTGCAATATTACAACAAAGAAGTTACTTCAAACAACCAACACTGTTTTTCTCCCCCTCGGACATCATTGCACTGACAATAGAACAGCAGAGTACAATTATATATCTTTTGCAACGATACTGGATGCTGGATTTCCTCAAAACAATAACAAATGCGCCTATCAACCATTTCAGCTTTATCATGCACCTCAGTTTTGATTTTGTGAGACTAGTATTTTTTTGTAAATGATTTTTATCCCCCCTTTTTCTTCCCAATTTCATGATAACGATCTTGTCTCATTGCTGCAACTCCCAAATGGGCTCGGGAGACGCGATGGTCAAGTCATCTGTCCTCCGAAATATGACCCGCCAAGCTGCGCTTCTTAGCAGCTGCCCACATGTTGTAGGGAACAACGTTTGAACTGACAACAGAGGTCAGCCCGCAGGCACCTGGCCTGCCACAAGGAGTCACTAGAGCACAATGAACCAAGTAACGCCACCCCGGCCAAACTCTCCCCGAACCCGGACAACGCTGGGCCAATTGTGCACCGCCTTATGATTGAACCCCAGGCTGTAGTGACACTGCAACACTGCAGTGCCTTAGACTGCTGCGCCACTCAGGAGGCCGAGACTAGCATTTTTTATTCCAATAAAATGTATCTTAGTTTTTATGCGAAAATACCTTCTGTTGATAGATGTACAGACACTCATATCTCTCAGGTTTGAACTTATTTACGTTTGACGTCAGACATGTGTAAAGATAGAGCTCTACCTGTGTAGAGCACATACCCCTTTGTCCTTCCAATCTCCGAAGTGCCCTTTTGGGTGGTGGTATAATTTCCCCCCCAAAATGTCATTTTTTAAATAAATGTTTTGTCATTGTTGTTAAAAACCCACTGCCCACAAGTCGTCACCCAGTATTTTGGCTGGCAGCATACCACCCTGCATCTCACTGCTGGCTTGCTGCTGAAACTGAGCAGAGTCGGTCCTGATTTGATGGGAGATTAGGTGCTGCTGGAAGTGGTGTAGTAGGGCCAGCACTCTTTCCCCTGGTCTGGAAAAATATCCCAGGGCAGTGATTGGGGAACATTGTAAGGCGGAACACTGTAAGAACACAGAATAAACCAATTAATAAAAGTCCCATGATGGTAGTGACTGCCCATTACTCCTATCACTTATTAACCATCAGTTATTTTACACTACTTTAATAAAATATTTAAATTGTTGTGTATATTCCATTTGTTTTATTTGATGACTTTATAATTTCATTTCAAGTCTTGCTCTCTATAGAGCTGATGTCTATGCTGTCTGACAAAATCACTATTTTAGTAGTTTGACGTAAATAAGGCATACTTTTATGACTGATGAATAACAACTATCTATCACTTAGATCATGTATTTTTAGGCAGAGATACCTCAAAGAAACTGCTCTCTATGTATCCCCTCTTCATCATGCTTTGTTTCCCCTTATGTAGCAGGCATAAAAGAAACACATACCCAACAGGGATTATGGTCATTGTAATTAATTATCACTTTTTATGCTCTAAACTATGCAGAACATTGGCCTGTTGGAAACAACAAATCCCTACTACATCATAGTGTTCAGGCATGATCTAATTTTCTCTAGAGAAACTGCAGCACAATGTACGCATTGAGCTCAGAAAAAAACGAACAAAATGTAATTCAAATAATTTAACCAACGTTGGTCAATTAGTTGTTTAAAAAATGAAAAATAACCAACATTTCGGTTAATCACTCATCACTACCTCAATTGCAGAGGGGTTCCAGAATGCTATCTGTCAGACATCCCAAGGCATTGCAGTTGTGAAAAACCTGAGTGACGACATCATTGTGTATCGAGCAACACTAGCTGACCATGATAACGGCCTGAGAGCAGTGTTTCAGACGCTCAAGGAGAGTGGACCGACTCTCAACTGCAAGAAATGTGAGTACGTGAATAAATCCAGACTGAAGTTCTTTGGTTTCATCTTCTCTGCTGGCAGTATCTTAGCTGACCGGAAAAACACAGCCATGCACCAGGCCAGCAATCCCCAAAATGCAAGTGACATCAAGAGTCTTCTGGGCATGGCCAACTGCTGCGCACGTTTCATCCAGGATTATGCCACCATCACTGCACCGCCATTACAGGAGCTCACAAAGAAGGATGTTCTGTGGCAGTGGGGTGAGGAACAGGAAACAGCGTTGAAGAAGCTAAAAGACAGACTGAGCAGTGACAACACCACGTCATACTTCAATCAACAATAGGAATCCAAACTCATCGTGGACGCCAGCCCTTTGAGACTGGGTGCCATTCTCCAGCTGCATGCTCAATGATGTGGAGACACGCTACTCGAAAACAGAACGTGAACCACTATCCATCATATCCACTATCCATCATACACTTCCATTTGTACATACAGTATATGGAAACCAATTCACTCTGGTGACAGATCACAAACTACTGAAGACGATCTGGAATAATCCAAGGTTAAAGCTTGGTGTGGAGCCGACAACCCAGCAGACTAAATGCTCCGTCACCCACTCCCAGCAAAGAGCTGAAAGCACACAAGCAGTGAAAGTGGCAGAGGAATATGTCAACTTCGTGGCACAGTACACGCCACACCCAAAGCAATGACACTGGAGGAAATCAAAACTATAAGAGTAGATGGCCGTCAAGGCCAGATCGTTCTTCAAGATGTTCAAACATTCATAGATGACCAGCAGGGTCAAATAATAATCACAGTGGATGTAGAGGGTGAAATAGGTCAGCACCTCAGGAGTAAATGTCTTGGCTTTACATAGCGGAGCATTCAGCGGTCAAGACAGCAGATGCATGAGAGGGAGGGAGATAAGGAGAGTCGAAAACAGCAGGTCTGGGACAAAGTAGCACGTCCGGTGAACAGGTCAGGGTTCCATAGCCGCAGGCAGAACAGCATAAACTGGAGCAGCAGCACGACGAGATGGCCTGGTGATGGGGACAGCCAGGTATTCCTGAGGCATGGTCCTAGGGTTCAGGTATTCCTAAAGAGGAGAGAGAGATGGGAGAATTAGAGGGAGCATACTTAATATCACAGAGGACACCAGATAAGACAGTAGAAATACACCAGATAGGGCAGACTGATCCTAGCCCCCCCCCCCGCACATACAGTAGACTATTACAGCATAAATACTGGAGACTATAGCCCAGTCCGACAATATCCCAGGACAGGGCCAACCAGGCAGGATATAACCCTGCCCACTTTTCCAAGCACAACCCCCACACCACCAGAGGGATCTCAACAGGTCATCAACTTACTACCCTGAGACAAGGTGGACTATAGCCCACAAAGATCTACCCCTCCACACGAGACCGAGGTGGCACAATGCCAGACAGGAAGATCACGTCAGTGACTCAACACACTCAAGTCGAGTATAGCGAAAAAGTCTGCCACGACATCATTCACTCCTCCTAGGGATGGCATGAGAGAGCACTAGCAAGCCAGTACCTCAGCCCAGGTAATAGGGTCAGAGGCAGAGAATCCCAGTGGAGAGATGGGAACCCACCAGGCAGAGACAGCAAGAGCGGTTTGTCACTCCAGTGCTATAGGCCCTATACTGAAGAGATGAGTCTTCTATAAAGACAAAGGTCGAGACTGAGTTTGTCTCTCACATGGATCGTTCTATATGGACCATTCTATAAAAATTGAGCTCGATAGGAGAAAGCACTGCCAACAGCTGTTTGCTTAGAAATTCTAGGAACAATAAGGAGGCCTGCGTCTTGTGACCGTAGAGTATGTGTAGGTATGTAATGGAAGGGCCAAATCTGAGAGATAGGTAGGAGCAAGTGCATGTAATGCTTTGTAGGTTAGCAGTGAAACCTTGAAATCGGCCCTAGCCTTAAAATGAACCCAGTGCAGAGCGGCTTGCACTGGAGTAATATGATCACATTTTTGGGTTGTAGTCAAGATTCTAGCAGGTGTATTAAGCAGTAGCTAAAGTTAATTAGGTGCTTTATCTGTGTAGCCGGAGAGTGGAGCATTGCAGTCGTCTACTCTTGAAGGGACAAAAGCATGGATTTGCTTTTCTGCATACTTTTTTGGCAAAAAGTTTCATATTTTTGCAATGTTACAAAGATGGAAAAATATACTCTTGAAAAAAATGTGATATATTCGTCAAAATAGAGATCAGGCCCCAGAGTAACATTGTGGTCCTTCACAGTTTTATTTGAGACAACTGTACAACAATCAAGATTAATTATCAGATCCAACAGCAGATTTCTTTGTTTCTTGGGACCTAGAACAAGCATCTCTGTTTTTAGTTTAAAAGCTGCAACCATCCACTTCCTTATGTCTCAGTTCCAAGATGGCATAGCAGTTCAGACGTCTTTTGTCCTCGTCTTGTCATGTCCCGTATATATATATATATTTACAACTTTTTTCACATACATTTTAACTTCTTGAAACTCCCCATCCCGGATCCGGGATCGTGACTAAAGCCTCAGGCTCATTAGCATAACGCAACATTAACGATTTCTGAAAATCACAAATAAAATGAAAATAATGCGTCTGCTCTCAAGCTTAGCCTTTTCTTAACAACACTGTCATCTCAGATTTTCAAAATATGCTTTTGAACCATAGAAATTGACTAATTTGTGTAAGAGTATGCAAAGCTAGCATAGCATTTTGAGTAGCATTTAGCACGCAACATTTTCACAAAAACCAGATAACCAAATAAATAAAATCATTTACCTTTACCTTTCATTTACACAATGCTGCAGACACCTTGGGGAAATGACAGAAAGGGCAGGCTCATTCCTCTCGCATTCACAGCCATATAAGGAGACAATGGAAAACAGACCCTCAAAAATCCTGCTCATTTCCTGGATGCCGTCTCATCTTGGTTTTGCCTGAAGCTCACGTTCTAGGGCACGCACAGAAAATATCTTGGTAGTTCTAGTCAGAGTGTTTTATTTCGAAAGCTATCAATTATATGCATAGTCGAGCATCTTTTTGTGACAAAATATCTTGTTTAAAACGGGAACGTTTTTCATCCAAAAATGAAATAGCGCCCCCAGAGCATCAACAGGTTAATATATATTTTTAAATTTTCTATAAACTCATCTTCAAAACACTCTCCTGCAACCCGCCTCACCAATTTATATTTATAAAAAAAGTATTATTTACCTCAAATCTGTAATCCTCCAAGAAGCTAGCCAGAAACTAGCCAGAAGCTAACCAGGAGCTAGCCAGAAGCTAATCAGAATCTAATCAGAAGCTTGTTAGCTTCTTTACTGGCTAATCGTTAGTATTCAGCTAACCACGGTTTGTGGTCATCAGCTATCCTTTAGCTCGAAAATCTATTGCCAGTTTTGTACGGTGCAGCGCGGCTCGGAACGGAACATACCGGACCAATTTTTCTCTCCATGTCCCTGGATTTCAACCGCTAACTCTGGACATTCATACCTGGATCTCACAGTTAACTGCTATCCGTGTGACTATCGGCTTTCGTCGATTCCGGAGCAAACATCAATTATTCCGGAGCTAGCCAGCTAAAGAGTTCCATCAATCACTCCTGGGCTACAATCACCTATCCGGACCCGTTTTACTGCCTACACGGAGCCCCACCGGGCCTTCACAACTGGACTGCCGATCTACCCGAAGGAGTTATCCGGCTGGCTCCTCCGTCGCGACATTACCTGAACGCCCATCTGCGGCCCGCTATCGGCTGCTATCTGAAAAGACAATCGGACAATTTATTTATTTATTTTTAACATTATTATTAACTATATCTATTGTTTTTTTGTTGTTGTGTGATTTGTATTAATACCCTCTACCACACGGAACCCTACTAATCTACTGACGGAACGCAAGAGGTGGCTAATAACAGACCTCCTATGCAAACTTGCTACCGATGGCCTGGCTAGCTGTCTAAATCGCCGTGACCCCCAACCAACCTCCCTACTCACTGGACCCTTTTGATCACTCGACTAAGCATGACTCTCCTTAATGTCAATATGCCTTGTCCATTGCTGTTCTGGTTAGTGTTTATTGGATTATTTCACTGTAGAGCCTCTAATCCTGCTCGCTATACCTTATCCAACCTGTTAGTTCCACCACCCACACATGCAATGACATCTCCTGGTTTCAATGATGTTTCTAGAGACAATATCTCTCTCTTCATCACTCAATACCTAGGTTTACCTCCACTGTATTCACATCCTACCATACCTTTGTCTGTACATTATACCTTGATGCTATTTTATCGCCCCCAGAAACCTCCTTTTACTCTCTGTTCCAGACGTTCTAGACAACCAATTCTTATTGCTTTTAGCCGTACCCTTATTTTACTCCTCCTCTGTTCCTCTGGCGATGTAGAGGTGAATCCAGGCCCTGCAGTGCCTAGCTCTGTCACGCCTTGGTCTTAGTATTTTGTGTTTTCGTTAATTAGTTGGTCAGGCCAGGGTGTGACATGGGTTTATGTTGTTGTATTTCGTAGTGGGGTTTTTTAGTTATTGGGATTGCGGCTGAGTAGGGGTGTTGCATAGGTTTGGCTGCCTGAGGCGTTTCTCAATCAGAGTCAGGTGATTCTCGTTGTCTCTAATTGGGAACCGTATTTAGGTAGCCTGGGTTTCACTTTGTATTTCGTGGGTGATTGTTCCTGTCTCTGTGTAGTTCACCAGATAGGCTGTAATTAGGTTTCACGTTCCGTTTTGTTGTTTTTTGTATTTGTATCAGTTATTTCATGTACCGCGTTTGTTCCATTAAAAAACATGAGTAACCAACACGCTGCATTTCGGTCCGACTCTCTTTCGACAAACGAAGAACGACGTTACAGAATCACCCACCACACACGGACCGAGCAGCGTGTTAACAGGCAGCTGGAGCAGCGAAGGGAGGACGTTATGGACAGCAGAGGCTTGGAGTATACGACGTGGGAAGAAATAGACAGGTGGGCGGCCGACCCAGAGAGAGTGCCAGAGCCCGCCTGGGATTCGCTGGAGCAGTGCGAAGAGGGCTATAGGAGAATGGAGTCGAAAAGAAAGACATGGGCGGCGCAGAGCGAAACCCGCAAATCAGCCCCAAAAATGTCTTGGGGGGGTGCTCAGAGGGAAAGTGGCTGAGTCAGGAGACAGACCTGAGCCAACTCTCCCTGTTTATCGTGAGGAGCCAAGGAGGAGACCAGAACCGGTGTTGGAGGTGAGCGAAACAGAGACTGTGAAGGAGTTAATGGGGAAATTGGAGGAGAGAGTAATGAGGGAGTTGCTAGTTTGGTGCTTTAGGTAAAATATTTGTCCGACGGAGCGTGTCGGGGATTTAATGGCACCTGGGTCAGCGCTCCATACTAGTCCTGAGGTGTGTGTTAGTAGGCTGGTGAAAAATGTGCCAACCTCACGCACTAGGCCTCCTGTGTACCTACCTAGCCTTGCACGTCCTGTGCCAGTCCTGCTCTCAGGCTCTCCAGTACACCTTCACGGTCCAGTCCATCCTGTGCCACCTTCACACACCAGTCCTCCGATGGCAGCTCCCCGCACCAGGCTTCCTGTGCGTGTCCTCAATCCAGGACCACCAGTTCCAGTACCACGCACCAGGCCTTCAGTGCGCCTCGCCTGTTCAGCGCAGCCAGCGCTTTCTCCCTCTCCTGCGCTGTCGGAGTCTCCCGCCTGTTCAGCGCTATCAGAGCCCTTCTCCTCTCCAGCGCTGCCGGAGCCTCCCGCCTGTTCAGCGCTATCAGAGCCTTTCTCCTCTCCAGCGCTGCCGGAGCCTCCTGCCTGTTCGGAGCAGCCTGATCTGTCAGTCTGCATGGAGCTGCCAGTCTGCATGGAGCAGCCAGAGCTGCCAGTCTGCATGGAGCAGCTAGAGCTGCCAGTCTGCATGGAGCTGCCAGTCTGCAAGGAGCTGCCAGTCTGCAAGGAGCTGCCAGTCTCCATGGAGCAGCCAGAGCTGCCAGTCTGCATGGAGCAACTAGCGCTGCCAGTCTGCATGGAGCTGCCAGTCTGCAAGGAGTTGCCAGTCTGCATGGAGTTGCCAGTCTGCATGGAGTTGCCAGTCTGCATGGAGCTGCCAGTCTGCAAGGAGCTGCCAGTCTGCAAGGAGCTGCCAGTCGGCAAGGAGCTGCCAAAGCTGTTAGTCTGCATGGAACAGTGAGAGCTGTCAGTCTGCAAGAAGCCGCCAGAGCTGTCAATCTGCATGGAGCAGCCAGAGCCGCCAGTCAGCATGGAGCAGCCAGAGCCGTCAGTCAGCATGAAGCAGCCAGAGCCGTCAGTCTGCCAGGATCCGCCAGTCAACCAGACTCTTCCAGATCTGCCAGTCAGCCAGACTCTTCCAGATATGCCAGTCAGCCAGACTCTTCCAGATCTGCCAGTCAGCCAGACTCTTCCAGATCTGCCAGTCAGCCAGACGCTTCCAGATCTGCCAGTCTGCCAGACTCTTCCAGATCTGCCAGTCTGCCAGACTCTTCCAGATCTGCCAGTCAGCCAGACTCTTCCAGATCTGTCAGTCAGCCAGACTCTTCCAGATCTGCAGATCTCCCAACCTTCCAATCTCAGGGCGGACACTGAGTTGAAACCAATAGTGGTCCTGAAACAGAACCCTTGAGGAACACCAAAACGTGCTATAGATTTCACAGAGGACAAACCATCCAGAAATGAAAGTACATATTTCTGACAGATAAGCTCTAAACCAGGCAAGAACTTGTCCGTGTGTAGACTAATTAGGGTTTCCAATCTCTCCAAATTAATGTGGTGATTGATGGTGTCAAAAGTGGCACTAAGGTCTGGGAGCATGAGGACAGATGCAGAGCATTGGCCTGATGCCATTAAAAGGTAATTTACCACCTTCACGAGTGCGGTCTCAGTGACGGAGTCTAAAATTGGAACGTTTCATATACACTACCGTTCAAAACTTTGGGGTCACTTAGAAATGTCCTTGTTTTAGGCGAAAAAGCTCCCGTTTCTTCACCATGCTTGGCTGAGAAATCGACCGAAAAATACTACAACTATAACGCCAAACTTTTTTCAAAATTAGCTACATAATATCGACAGAAACAAGGCAAATGTTGTTTAGGATCCATCCTCAAAGTGTTTTTAACAAATATATTCGATAATATATCCGTCGAGGCAGTTGGTTTCTCATAAGAAGCGATTGGAAAAATGGCTACCTCAGTATTTTACCCAAGGTTTTCTGCGGGAGACACCGTGCGATCACATGCCATATATGGTCCCTTACAGCCATTCTTCAAGGGAAATTCCTAAAAAGATGTCACAATGCTGTAGACACCTTGGGGAAAACGTGGAAAACGTAAGCTCATATTTGTAGCTCATTATCAGCCATATAAGGAGTCATTGGCATGAGGCGGTTTCAAAAAATGCGGCCCTTCCTGGTTGGATTTTTATCTGGGTTTCGCCTGTAACATCAGTTCTGTGGCACTCACAGACAATATTTTGCAGTTTTGGAAACGTCAGAGTGTCTTCTTTCCAAAGCTGTCAATTATATGCATAGTCGAGCATCTTCTCGTGACAAAATATCTTGTTTAAAACGGAACGTTTTTCACCCAAAAATTAAAATAGCGCCCCCTAAATCCAACTGGTTAACAAAGTCGACAAAATTAGGTTAAGAGTTGCTTTCCAAGGAGATATCCGGGATTGTAATATACTGTTTCACGGAAACATGGCTAGCTTGGGACTTGCTGTCGGAGTCAGTAGAGCCAACAGGATTTTCAGTGCATCGCGCCGACAGGAAAAAACATCTCTCTGGCATGATTAATGACTCATTGCGTAATTATAACAACATACAGTCCTTTTGTTCACCTGACCTAGAATTCCTCACAGTCGAATGCCAACCGTATTATCTCCCAAGAGAACTCTCCTCCGTTATTGTCACAGCCGTGTATACACACCCGCAAGCGGATACCAAGACGGCCATCAAGGAACTTCACTTGACTTTATGCAAACTGGAAACCATATACCCTCAGGCTGCATTTACTGTAACTGGGGAATTTAACAAAGCTAATTTGAGACCAAGGCTACCTAAATTCTATCAGCAGTACACGAGCAAGTAACACGCTCAACCATTGCTACTCTAACTTCCGCGATGCATACAAGGCCCTCCCCCACCATCCTTTTGGCAAATCTGACCATGACTCCACCTTGTTGCTCCTCTCCTATAGGCAGAAACTAAAATAGGAAGCGCTTTGCTTAGGTCTGTCTAAAGCTGGTCCGACCAATCGGATTCCGCGCTTCAAGATTGCGTTGATCACGTGGACTGGGATATGTTCCATGTAGATTCTGATAACAACATTGACGTATACGCTGACTCAGTGAGCGAGTTTATAAGGAAGTGTATAAGAGATGTTGTACCCACTGTGACTATTAAAACCTTCCCTAATCAGAAATCATGGATTAATGGCAGCATTTGTGCAAAACTTTAAGCACGTACCACCGCATTTAATCTTGGCAAGGCAACTGGGAATATGGACAAATACAAACAGTGTATTTATTCCCTTCGTAAGGCAATCAAACAAGCAAAGTGTCAGTATAGAGACAAAGTGGAGTCGCAATTTAATGGCTGAAACACGAGACGTATATATGGCAGGGTCTACAGACAATCACTGATTACGCAAAGAAAACCAGCCCCGTCGTGGACATCGTTGTCTTGCTTCCAGACAAATTAAACAACTTCTTTGCGTGCTTTGAGGACAATACAGTCCCAACGACGCGAACAGCTACCAAAGACTGTGGGCTCTCCTACTCCGTGGCTGACGTGAGTAAAACATTTAAACGCATTAACCCTCGCAAGGCTGCCGGCCTAGATGACATCCCTAGCCGCATCCTCAGAGCATGCAGAGACCAGCTGGCTGGTGTGTTTGCAGACATATTCAATCAATCCCTATTCCAGTCTGCTGTCCCCACATGCTTCAAGATGGCTACCATTTTCCCTGTTCTCAAGAAAGCCAAGGTAACTGAACTAAATGACTATCGCCCCATAGCACTCCTGTCATCATGAAGTGCTTTGAGAGACTAGTCAAGGATCATATCACCTCCACCCTACCTGTCACACTAGACCCACTTCAATTTGCTTACTGCCCCAATAGGTCCACAGATGATGCAATCGGCATCACACTGCACACTGCCCTATCCCATCTGGACAAGAGGAATACCTATGTAAGAATGCTGTTCATTGACTACAGCTCAGCATTCAACACCATAGTACCCTCCAAACTCATCATTAAGCTCAAGGCCCTGGGCTGCCCCCAGGTGGTGATGGTAGGAAACAACATCTTCACTCTGCTGTTCCTCAACACTGGGGCACTGAGACAGCCTACAGGGAGGAGGTGAGGGCCCTTGGAGTGTGGTCAGGAAAATAAACTCTCACTCAATGTCAGCAAAACAAAAGAGATGATTGTGGACTCAGGAAATTGCAAAGGGAGCACCCCGTATCCACATCGACTTGACAGCAGTGTAGAAGGTGGAAAGTTTTAATTTCCTCGGTGTACATATCACAGACAAACTGATATGGTCGACGCATACAGACAGTGTGGTGAAGAAGGCGCAACAGCGCCTCTTCAACCTCAAGAGGCTGAAAAAATATGGCTTGTCACCAAAAACCCTCACTAACTTTTACAGGTGTTCAATTGATAGCATCCTGTCGGGCTGTATCACCGCCTGGTACGGCAATTGCACCACCCACAACCGCAAGGCTCTCCGGTGGGTGGTGCGGTTTGCACAACGCATCACCGGGGGCAAACTACCTGCCCTCCAGACCAACAACACATGATCTCACAGGAAGGAAAAAGAGATGATCAAGGACAAGAACTACCCAAGCCACTGCCTGTTCACCCCACTTCCATCCAGAAGGTGAGATCAGTACAGGTGAATCAAAGCTGGGACAGCAATTGAAAAAAAATATTTTATTTCAAGGCCATCAGATTGTTAAACAACAATCACAAGCACAGAGAGGTGGTGGCCTATCTACAGACTTATTATTGGCCACTTTAATAAATGGAACATAGTCACTTTAATAATGCCACTTTAAGAATGTTTACATATCATGCTTTACTTATCTCATATGTGTATATTGTATACTACACTATCTATTGCATCTTAGCCGCTCTGTCGCTACTCATCCATATATTTATATATTCTAATCCCATTCCTTTACAAGATTGTGTTTATTAGGTTTTGCTATGGAATTTGTTAGGTATTAGGTTTTGTTGTGGAATTGTTAGATATTACTTGTTGGATATCGGATCTAGAAGCATAAGCATTTCGCTACACTCGCAATAACATCTGCTAACCATGTGTATGTGACCAATAAAATTTGATTTGATTTGAGACAGCCTCATACCTCCATGACTATGGGTAGTCTCACAGACAAAAAAATTAAGACTGTTCCAAAACCAGAGACTGTTAAAAACAAAAGACTGTTCAGAAGCAAAAGAGACAGTTGGTTATTAAATGCAGAGAAATAGTCAAGTTAAAATGTTTGTTTAAATACACAGACATGTTTGACAGTACGAGAACTACAACTGTATTGCTGTAATGTTCTAGGCACGACAGTGCATTAACATTAATAATTGTTTACGACAACACCTCCTGGTGGATCCATAGTACTACAGTTTATTCTAGTCAGTCAACCACTGAACAAGCACAGTGCCTTGCGAAAGTATTCATCCCCCTTGGCGTTTTTCCTATTTTGTTGCATTACAACCTGTAATTTAAATTGATTTTTATTTGGATTTCATGCAATGGACAAAATAGTCCAAATTGGTGAAGTGAAATTTCAAAAAATTATACAAAATAAAAAACGGAAAAGTGATGTGTACGTATGTATTCACTCCCTTTACTATGAAGCCACAAAATAAGATCTGGTGCAACCAATTACCTTCAGAAGTCAAATAATTAGTTAAATAAAGTCCACCTGTGTGCAATCTAAGTGTCATATGATATATCACATGAACTCATGAACTCCGAACATGAACACATGAACTCTGGTTCCGGTTGGAGCGAGCGGTCGCATCTACACTTCGGTCCGCAGGTAGTATAACTTTTCATTACATATAACATTTCTTTATAGTACAACGGTTTGATTTGTCTAATCTTAGCAATTTCTTCTTAGCCAGCTACATAGCCGTCTTTGTATCAACGACAATTGCTTAATTATCGTATTTCGTCGTCCTAACGTATCTGCCCAGCAGCTAGCTAAGCAGCTAGCTAACATCCACTGTCCACTAGCACTGTAGAAACTATTACACTCAACTGAACGACTCGATTAGCGTAGTGTCAGCTAGCTACATAGTTGTCTTCGCTGTCTTCGTATCCAAGATAATTGTGCAGTTTAGAGTGTGTAGACTTAGAATGATTATCTTAATTTACCGAGGTTAGCTAGCCAGCTATTTGTCGTCCTTAACGTAGGAAATGCTGCTAGCTAGCTAGCCAACAGCTAGCCAACCTCTACCGAATTGAACTCCAACTACCCGGTCAACATTCCGCGTCGCTCCACAGGTAGTATCACACTTTCATTTCACTTCATTACAGTACAACGGTTTGATTTGTTTGATCGTAGCTAGCCAGCTACATAGCCGTCTTTGTATCTAAGACAATTGTGTAGTCTAGAGCGATTTTCTAGGTTAGCTGGCCAGCTATTGTCGTTCTTCTAACGTAGCTAGCCAGCTAGCCCCCGAATAGCAGCACTGTAGTAACTATTACAGTACAACGGTTTGTTTTGTTTGATCGTAGCTAGCTAGCTACATAGCCGTCTTTGTATCTAAGACAATTGTGTAGCCTAGAGCGATTTTCTAGGTTAGCTGGCCAGCTATTGTCGTTCTTTTAACGTAGCTAGCCAGCTAGCCCCCGAATAGCAGCACTGTAGTAACTATTACAGTACAACGGTTTGTTTTGTTTGATCGTAGCTAGCTAGCTACATAGCCGTCTTTGTATCTAAGACAATTGTGTAGCCTAGAGCGATTTTCTAGGTTAGCTAGCCAGCTATTGTCGCTCTTTTAAAGTAACGTAACGCAATTAACCTGCTAGCTAGCCAGCTAGCCCCCGAATAGCAGCACTGTAGAAACTATTACACTCGACGGAACGACTTGATTAGTGTAGTGTCAACATCGCACCCACTACCAGCTAGCCTACTCCAGCAGTACTGTATCATTTCAACCATTTTAGTCAATAAGATTCTTGCTACGTAAGCTTAACTTTCTGAACATTCGAGACGTGTAGTCCACTTGTCATTCCAATCTCCTTTGCATTAGCGTAGCCTCTTCTGTACCCTGTTAACTATGTGTCTATCTATCCCTGTTCTCTCCTCTCTGCACAGACCATACAAACGCTCCACACCGCGTGGCCGCGGCCACCCTAATCTGGTGGTCCCAGCGCGCACGACCCACGTGGAGTTCCTGGTCTCCGGTAGCCTCTGGAACTGCCGATCTGCGGCCAACAAGGCAGAGTTCATCTCAGCCTATGCCTCCCTCCAGTCCCTCGACTTCCTGGCACTGACGGAAACATGGATCACCACAGATAACACTGCTACTCCTACTGCTCTCTCTTCGTCCGCCCACGTGTTCTCGCACACCCCGAGAGCTTCTGGTCAGCGGGGTGGTGGCACCGGGATCCTCATCTCTCCCAAGTGGTCATTCTCTCTCTCCCCTTACCCATCTATCTATCGCCTCCTTTGAATTCCATGCTGTCACAGTTACCAGCCCTTTCAAGCTTAACATCCTTATCATTTATCGCCCTCCAGGTTCCTCGGAGAGTTCATCAATGAGCTTGATGCCTTGATAAGCTCCTTTCCTGAGGACGGCTCACCTCTCACAGTCCTGGGCGACTTTAACCTCCCCACGTCTACCTTTGACTCATTCCTCTCTGCCTCCTTCTTTCCACTCCTCTCCTCTTTTGACCTCACCCTCTCACCTTCCCCCTACTCACAAGGCAGGCAATACGCTCGACCTCATCTTTACTAGATGCTGTTCTTCCACTAACCTCACTGCAACTCCCCTCCAAGTCTCCGACCACTACCTTGTATCCTTTTCCCTCTCGCTCTCATCCAACACTTCCCACACTGCCCCTACTCGGATGGTATCGCGCCGTCCCAACCTTCGCTCTCTCTCCCCCGCTACTCTTTCCTCTTCCATCCTATCATCTCTTCCCTCTGCTCATACCTTCTCCAACCTTTCTCCTGATTCTGCCTCCTCAACCCTCCTCTCTTCCCTTTCTGCATCCTTTGACTCTCTATGTCCCCTATCCTCCAGGCCGGCTCGGTCCTCCCTCCCGCTCCGTGGCTCGATGACTCATTGCGAGCTCACAGAACAGAGCTCCGGGCAGCCGAGCGGAAATGGAGGAAAACTCGCCTCCCTGCGGACCTGGCATCCTTTCACTCCCTCCTCTCTACATTTTCCTCCTCTGTCTCTGCTGCTAAAGCCACTTTCTACCACTCTAAATTCCAAGCATCTGCCTCTAACCCTAGGAAGCTCTTTGCCACCTTCTCCTCCCTCCTGAATCCTCCTCCCCCTCCCCCCCTCCTCCCTCTCTGCAGATGACTTCGTCAACCATTTTGAAAAGAAGGTCGACGACATCCGATCCTCGTTTGCTAAGTCAAACGACACCGCTGGTTCTGCTCACACTGCCCTACCCTGTGCTCTGACCTCTTTCTCCCCTCTCTCTCCAGATGAAATCTCGCTTCTTGTGACGGCCGGCCGCCCAACAACCTGCCCGCTCGACCCTATCCCCTCCTCTCTTCTCCAGACCATTTCCGGGGACCTTCTCCCTTACCTCACCTCGCTCATCAACTCATCCCTGACCGCTGGCTACGTCCCTTCCGTCTTCAAGAGAGCGAGAGTTGCACCCCTTCTGAAAAAACCTACACTCGATCCCTCCGATGTCAACAACTACAGACCAGTATCCCTTCTTTCTTTTCTCTCCAAAACTCTTGAACGTGCCGTCCTTGGCCAGCTCTCCCGCTATCTCTCTCAGAATGACCTTCTTGATCCAAATCAGTCAGGTTTCAAGACTAGTCATTCAACTGAGACTGCTCTTCTCTGCATCACGGAGGCGCTCCGCACTGCTAAAGCTAACTCTCTCTCCTCTGCTCTCATCCTTCTAGACCTATCGGCTGCCTTCGATACTGTGAACCATCAGATCCTCCTCTCCACCCTCTCCGAGTTGGGCATCTCCGGCACGGCCCACGCTTGGATTGCGTCCTACCTGACAGGTCGCTCCTACCAGGTGGCGTGGCGAGAATCTGTCTCCTCGCCACGCGCTCTCACCACTGGTGTCCCCCAGGGCTCTGTTCTAGGCCCTCTCCTATTCTCGCTATACACCAAGTCACTTGGCTCTGTCATAACCTCACATGGTCTCTCCTATCATTGCTATGCAGACGACACACAATTAATCTTCTCCTTTCCCCCTTCTGATGACCAGGTGGCGAATCGCATCTCTGCATGTCTGGCAGACATATCAGTGTGGATGACGGATCACCACCTCAAGCTGAACCTCGGCAAGACGGAGCTGCTCTTCCTCCCGGGGAAGGACTGCCCGTTCCATGATCTCGCCATCACGGTTGACAACTCCATTGTGTCCTCCTCCCAGAGCGCTAAGAACCTTGGCGTGATCCTGGACAACACCCTGTCGTTCTCAACCAACATCATGGCGGTGGCCCGTTCCTGTAGGTTCATGCTCTACAACATCCGCAGAGTACGACCCTGCCTCACACAGGAAGCGGCGCAGGTCCTAATCCAGGCACTTGTCATCTCCCGTCTGGATTACTGCAACTCGCTGTTGGCTGGGCTCCCTGCCTGTGCCATTAAACCCCTACAACTCATCCAGAACGCCGCAGCCCGTCTGGTGTTCAACCTTCCCAAGTTCTCTCATGTCACCCCGCTCCTCCGCTCTCTCCACTGGCTTCCAGTTGAAGCTCGCATCCGCTACAAGACCATGGTGCTTGCCTACGGAGCTGTGAGGGGAACGGCACCGCAGTACCTCCAGGCTCTGATCAGGCCCTACACCCAAGCAAGGGCACTGCGTTCATCCACCTCTGGCCTGCTCGCCTCCCTACCATTGAGGAAGTACAGTTCCCGCTCAGCCCAGTCAAAACTGTTCGCTGCTCTGGCCCCCCAATGGTGGAACAAACTCCCTCACGACGCCAGGACAGCGGAGTCAATCACCACCTTCCGGAGACACCTGAAACCCCACCTCTTCAAGGAATACCTAGGATAGGATAAGTAATCCTTCTCACCACCCCCCCTTAATGATTTAGATGCACTATTGTAAAGTGGCTGTTCCACTGGATGTCAGAAGGTGAATTCACCAATTTGTAAGTCGCTCTGGATAAGAGCGTCTGCTAAATGACTTAAATGTAATGTAAATGTAACTCAGTATATATACACCTGTTCTGAATGGCCCGGAGTCTGCAATACACTAAGCAAGGGGCACCACCAAGCAAGTGGCACCATGAAGACCAAGGAGCTCTTCAAACAGGTTAGGGACAAAGTTGTGGAGAAGTACAGATCAGGGTTGGGTTATAAAAAAAATATGAGAAACTTTGAGCATCCCAAGGAGCACCATTAAATCCATTATTACAAAATGGAAATAATGTGGCACCCAATAAAGCCATTGCTTAAAGAAAAAAATAAGCAAACACATTTGGTGTTTGACAAAAGGCACGTGGGAGACTCCCAAAATATATGGAAGAAGGTGCTCTGGTTAGTTGACACTAAAATGGAGCTTTTTGGCCAACCGCTGTGTCTGACACAAACCAAACAACTCTCATCATCCCAAGAATCACCATCCCAGCATCATCATGTGGGGATGTTTTTCATGGGAAACTGGTCAGATTTGAAGGAATGATGGATGGAGCTAAACACAGGGAAATTCTTGAGGGAAACCTGTTTCTGTCTTCCAGAAATTTAGGACTGGGACGGAGGTTCACCTTCCAGCAGGACAATGGCACTAAGCATTCTGCTAAAGCAACAGTGGTTTAAGGGGAAACATTTAAATGTCTTGGAATGGCCTAGTCAAAGTCCAGACCTCAATCCAAATGAGAATCTGTGTATGACTTAAATAGTGCTGTACACCAGCGGAACCCATCCAACTTGAAAGAGCTGGAGCAATTTTGCCTTGAAAAACGTGCAAAGATCCCAGTGACTTGAAGTGCCAAGCTTATAGAGACATACCCAAAAAGACTTGCAGCTGTGATTGCTGCAATATTTGGCTCTACAAAGTATTGCCTTTGGGGGGGGGTGAATAGTTATGCATGATCAAGTTCTGTTCTTTGTCTTATTTCTTCTTTGTTTCACAATAAAATATGTTTTGCAAATTCAAAGTGGTAGGCATGTTGTGTTAATCAAACCTCCCCAAAATCTATTTAATTCCAGGTTGTAAGGCAACAAAATAGGAAAAATGCCAAGGGGGTGAATTATTTTGCAAGCCACTGTATACTGCCTTCCGAAAGTATTTTACACCCCTTACTTTTTCCACATTTTGTCTTTACAGTCCGAATTTAAAATTGATAAAATTGAGATTTTTGGTCATTTGCCTACAAACAATATCAAAGAGGATTTATGTATTTTGCACATCACTTTTTCACAAGGGACGAGAACAACATGTTTTCATTTGAATTGCAGATTGAAATGAATTTTCAGGTTCACATGTGGGGGTTTAATCATTTTATTCTCCTCACATATGAAAAGGTGGTGTTAACATGTGGCAGAAGCAATGTTTCCAAATTATTTACCTTTATTTAACTAGGCAAGTCAGTTAAGAACAAATTCTTACTTTCAATGATGGCCTAGGAACAGTGGGTTAACTGCCTCGTTCAGGAGTAGAACGACAGATTTTTACCTTGTCAGCTCGGGGATTTGAACTTTTGGTTACTAGTCCAACACTCTAACCACTAGGCTACCCTGCCGCCCCAGGACTTGTGTGGACTTGCCAATTCTGTAATGCCCTTCTGTAAAGGTGTAACTTAGCCTATCCCTGGAACTCGGTCTGTTTATTACAACAAGTCTTGTTTTTGTATGTAAAATATAGCTATTTATTTATTTCTGATTTCTAAGCCACCCCCTGCATTATTAGGCTGAGGCTACAACTAGGGGGAGACATTCGGAGTGTTACTTTCTCTTCTTTATGTTGGTTTGTAACCGTTGGAAGAAAAGCCAGAGATACTGAGAGAAGCTAACTAGCTCTATGTCTCCTTATTTATCCTGTTTTCAGGTTTGTACACATTGTTTCATTTTCAAAATCTAGAGATAACGTGTTTACCTAGACTCAGAGTTTTCTAGTCATTTTGATGTATAATTTAAGTGTTTTGACCGAGTGAAAAACAACAGAGTTTTTTCCCATTCATGTGTGTAGTCAAGTTAAGTAGCTACCTAACTTTGATAATGATGGTGCCAATGGACAAGGCCAACATCTGACAAATTCAAACCCGACTGCCATTTAATTTAAAAAATAGTGTTTATCTTTACTTTTTTTGTACAGAAAGTTATCACATGGCCTCCCGAGTGAGGCAGCGGTCTAAGGCACTGCATCACAGTGATTGAGGTGTCACTACAGACCTAGGTTCAATCCCAGGCTGTGTCACAGCCGCCTGTGACCGGGAGATCCATGAGTAGGAGCACAATTGGCCCAGCGTCATCCGGGTTAGGGAAGGGTTTGACCGGCCGGGATTTCCTTGTCTCATCGTGCTCTAGCGACTCTTTGTGGCAGGCCCGGGTGCCTGCAAGCTGACTCCGGTCCCCAGCTAGATGGTATTTCCTCTGACACATTGGTGCATGCGCCTGCCTTCTGGGTTAAGTGAACAGTGTGTCAAGAAGCAGTGCGACTTGGCAGGGTTGTGTTTTGGAGGACGCGTGGCTCTCGACCTTCACCTCTCCCGAGTCCGTAGGGGACTTGCAGCGATGGGACAAGACTGTAAAAAAAAAGTTAGCACATACTATTACATACTATTAACACATATGACCGCCAAGCACTTTTGGACATAAGATTGCCAATTACTAACATTGATTTCGACATCAAATCCAACTTCAACCACTGACTCAGCTGTTCTCCTGATCACTATTCCTAAACTATTCCTTTGTTTCATGGGCTACCAAAACGCCGCAGGCATAGACTTGGTAGTACTGGCATCCTTGTGAGACTGAGACTTAGAGAAAATCGACTGGTACTGCCTTCATTTTATTGGCAAATGTCCAGTTACTCGAGAATAAGATGGATGAGCTTCGTTCGAGAGTCTCCTTTCAGATAGACTTGAAAAACGGCAATATTATAAGCCTTGCAGCGGTACGATCGGATGACGGCAGCCTTGGGCAAATCCAAAGGGGGAGGTGTGTGCCTTTTCACAAGCAACAAGTGGTGCACTGCTTCCAGTGTGAAGGAAATCTCGAGCATTTGCTCACCTGATATATAATACCTCATGGTAAGCTGCAGACCCTTTTATCTACCAGTTCTCATTTGTAATGATCATGGCTGTCTACATCCCTCCACAAGCCAGCACCACTTTGGAACTCAACAAACTGTATGGAGCCATAAACAAACAAGAAACTGTACAACCAAATGCATCGTTTCTGGTGGGCAGAGACTTTACTGCAGGGAGACTTGAAATTGTTCTACCTCACTTCTACCAACAATTATTCTGCGTCACTAGGGATGCTAAAACTCAACCACTTTTATTCAAGTACCAGGAAGTACCAGTGACGCGCTCAATACAGATGTGGTCCGATGAAATTGACGAGAGGCTACAAGACTGTTTTGCTAGTACAAACTGGAATATGTTATGGGATTCATCCGATAGCATTGAGCAATTTACCACATCAGTCAGAGGCTTCATCAATATGTCCATAGATGATGTTGTCCCCACAGTGACTATACTTATCCAAACCAAAAAACATGGATTACAGGCTATATCCGTGCTGGGCTAAAGGCTAAAGCTACTGCTAACAAAGAATGGGACACGGACATGGACGCATATAAGAAAGCCCGCCACAACCTCTGATGAGAAATCAGACATGCAAAAGGACAATATTGGAGGAAGGTGGAGTCCTGTTACACTGTCACCGATGCTCGTCGGATGTGGCAGGGCTTGCAGATGATAACTGATTATAAAGGGAAACTCAGCTGTGAGATGCCCAGTGACAAATAACTCCCAAACAAGCTAAATGTCTTTTATGCTCACTTCCAGGAAAACAACACACCCAAGCCATGGCCTGATCTCTCCTTTTCCAACACTCAGACACAGGCAGTATAGGAGCATCAAAGCAAAAACTGTAAGACTGGCCAATAGCTTTACCCCCAGACCATCAGGCTGCTGAATGAGGGGGACATGCTCCCCTTGTCCCCCTCCTGACCCCTGGGCTTCCTACCCCCCTCTGCTTACTCTGCCCCCACCTCAATGGATATTTATCATTGCCACAGGTGTTAATATGTATACATAATTATTTGTATTTTATTTGTGTTGTTATCTTTCACTTTATCCTACAATGTGGAAGCTTGGAACTCATGAATTGAGCTCACTGTACCCTATAATTATATCTGTAACCCTGTACATGTGACTATTAAACTAATTTAATCTAGTTCTGGCTAGATTTAGGGAACCTTTCCTGAATTGTTGGCTGACATACAGTTACACAGTGGATCATTTCTGGCTGATTTGCGGCAGCTGCCTCTGGGCCACTTCAGGAGCGTAATTCCAAACCAAATGTGGGCCAGAAGAAATTGGCTGATCTGTGCCAGGTCCGGCCCATATACATTTTGTTATCTGCGATGGAATGCAATTCAAATATTTGAGCAGATTGACTAATACCAGGTAGAAAACAGAAATGTCTGAACAATGTTTTAAACATTTTATGTTCGATTTAAGCCAATCCAAGACTAAAAATAGTTTTGATTCTCCATTGAGTTTGCTTTTTAGGACTAAGCTTAATCTGTGTCCGGGAAACCGCCCCTGATAGTGCTGTAATCTTAATCGTTTGAGTCAGTGGCAATTCAACAAGACACGGTAGAACTAATTTCATTAAGACAAGGTGTTATTTTCCGATATATCTGTGGATATCGTTTCCAGAGGAAGACTAACTCTGGAGACTTAAGTCTGGCACTGACCACTGGACATGGTACTTTGGCTATGCATATCAGACCATGTTATAGTGCACTCCCTATTGGCACAGGCATCGATTCTGGGCCCCTGTGTAGTATTTAGAAGATAATTCCCTTTAGAGAAGCTATCAGACAACACAGGGGAGTCCAGAGGTAGTCCATGCACTGAAACGTTCCTAAATCCTGAGACATAGGTAATGTTCCAAATGACACCTATTCCCTAATAAGTGCATGGGCTGTCCATATGGCTTTAGTCAAAAATAGTGCACTGTAAGGAATAGGGTACCATTTTGGACACAGACATTCACAGCTGGGGCTAGCTGGGAAGTCTCACGAGAATTCTCTCCCACAGAGAGAAAATCTACCTTTCAACACATCGGTGCTCACATACAAAAACGCTATCAAAGTCCACTATGCATGCGTTTAATGGAAAATTAAGCTTGACAAAGCCATTGATCATTTATAAAGCTGAGAACTCGGTATGGGTATCGATCTGGAGAAATAAAATAAGCCCCGACACACAGAAAGTGCATGGGTCAAGTGTGTGTGTTTATTCATCTATGTGCATGTGCATGCATGCCTGCACATCTGCACATATCTGCATGCATGCGCTTCCATGCATGTGTGTCAGTGTGCAGAGATATCCATTCCCTAACTCCACTCCACTTCGACAAACCTGCTCTTTCTTCTGGAGGCAGCCTTTGCCAGGTCTGCAGTGGAGCATGCAGTGTTATTGTGCTGGGTTAAGTGCCTCAAAATCTAATTACTCTAATGTCTGTTGCCATCTTAAATCACACTTAATGGCTAAGTGCACTGGTTTGTCTGTCCTTCGGAGGGAAGCTTCCTTCACACTGCTCCCTGAGTAATAATTCCAATTGGATATGAGCAATTGCACTTATTGGCTGGTGCACGGCACTGGCTGCCGGGTTTCTGATTTGCTGCCAGGGGTGTCTATTGGCTGCTCGCTATTGGCTCCTAGGAGAGAGTGGGAGGGTGGCTCTCCCTTTCCTTCTTCTTTGGTAAAGCGTGTGAATGCAAGTACTCCTTTCTCTCATTGTTTGAGTTGCTGCAGGTATTGGTGTCTGCCTCTGAACGTGCGCGCGTGTGTGTGTGTCTGGGAGTGTGTGTGTTGGAGAGGGAAAGAGATAAAAAGAGAGAGTGAGGCGAGCAGTGTTTCTTTTTCCCCTCTAGCCTCCCCGTCTCCCTGCTCCCTGTCACTCCGTTCTTCCTCCCTCCCGGACCACCCTGCCTCCAGTCGGATAGACCCTGGACCTCCCCAGGACCCCCCTCCCATCACCCCTTTGACTCTCCTCACTTCTCCGACCCGCTTTGTCAACTGAGCAGGTAAGATGCTCATACTGCTGCGACTCTCCTTATCTCCCCCTTTTTCCTTCCTCCTTTGGATCTCTCTCTCTTCCTTACTCCCTATCTCTTTCCCTCTCTCTCGCTATCTCTCTCTCTCTCTTTCACTGTCTTTCTAGGTTTCAAGTTATCCCTCCAGCAGTTCCCCTCAGAATTAGGCATGTTTTGAAAGTGGAAGGTAAAGGGAGATTAAACCTGGGAGGTCACAGTCTTTTCTCCCTCCAACTGATATCACACAGAGATCTTACCTTTTCTCCACAGTCATATATCTTCATCTTTCCCATCTGCCTTTACAATCTCGGGCCCTCAGGGTTCGAGCAGAAACTAACACAGAGAGAAGGAAATTAGCTCTCCTACTCAAACTGTTCTGGGTATAACTCAAGCTGTTCCGGTCTGTGACAGCGCACCATATTTTGGTTGCATCCTTAATTGATTTACACTATTTACTGTTGTTTGCAATAACTATTTATAGATGTCAGTGTCAGCATGCGCTAGCTACTTCCCCAAATGGAGAATACGCAGGTCCACCAGAAACCAGAACGCATGACATTGCACAAACGGTAATGACTTTACAACGTTCGCTACTCCCTTGATTGAATCGAGCAATCTATCTTTCTCCAGCAAGCAGTTCCAACATTAGCATGCTCTATAAAGCATTTCTGGCAACAGCAGAAGAAGAAAGAAAAAAGCACATCCACACATCCTGTGTTTTGCCAGGAAGGGGATGTTGTGCGATACTAAAGTGATTTTTAGATGTCAATACAACTGGGCCCCCGGAGGTTTCAACAAATTTAACTCAGCCTCTGATGCTTGGCTATTTCAAAGGGGCTTCCCCTGTGTGAAGGGTGACCTTTATAGTTGTGATAATGATTTTTTAATTTGCTCTGAAAAATGCATCTCTGCTAAAGCCTGCTGGGAGTATGGGGCCTTCAAGAGAGAGCAACCCTCTTGGGAGGTAACAGCCCTTGCTGAGATTGTTCTGGTGTGTTCTGTACAATTACAATGGACTATGAAAGTACTGTGAGGGCCCCTTGAGACAACAATGACTTTTGTCCTTTCTACTTTAAACAACATTGGTTAATTTAGTCTGAGAGAAACATACAGTACCTCTGTGTCGATGACTGCAGTTGCATATAGCTGTTATTGAAGTTGAGTGTCAGTGAGAAGTGATGAGGCGTAGATTAGTTGTGTGGATTTTTCAGAGAGAAGAACAGGTGTCTTCATTTACACCGATATCCCTATGAAGCCGAGCTGGCTCTGTGCCGAAGGCAGGATCAAGTGAAAGTGACTCTCGAAATTTCTGCTAAGCTTTTGAAATGTCCCCCCCACTTGAATAGGTGTCTGCAATATGGCAGAAATGTCAAATGTTTAAGGTTACGAATAAGTGGGCGGTTTCCACGTCATCTCCCGATGTCCTCAGACATGGATGGACTTTGAATACTGACTTGTATCATGGGTGACCTGGCTTCTCCTCTTTCTTTATCTCTCTCTCTCTCTTCTCTTAATAAGGAGTTGTGGTGTGTTGGACTCTCTGAGACAACACTAGTATGTCATGTCAGAGGTTAAAGTTCAAATGAGAACATCTTTTTGATAATCCAAAGAATGGGGCTGAGGAATTGTAACTAGTGTCATATTCCTTGACAGAGTTATGGAGGTTAGGATTGCAATTGGCATGATATTTTTAAGCATTTTGAATAGAGTTTGTTTACAATACTAACAGCCTTTTAGTACAATTGTCTAATCCAATCAGAAATACCCAAGATCAAAGGCTGTTAGTATTGTAAGCAAACTCTATTCAAAATGCTTAAAACTATCATGCCAATTGCAATCCTAGCCTCCATAATCTTAGTACAATTGTCTTATCCAATCAGAAACACCCAAGATCAGATTATAAGGCACTTCTACGTTATATTATTCAAGAACTAATGGGCATCTATCATTAATTGAAGGGGAACAACTTAAAAGAGGCTTTGGGGCTCCTGTGTGGTGCAGCGATCTAAGGAACTGCATCTCAGTGCTAGAGGCATCACGTCAGCCACCCTGGTTAAAATCCAGGCTGTATCACAACCGGTCGTGATTGGGAGTCCCATTGGGCGGCGCACAATTGGCCCAGCGTCGTCTGGGTTTGGCCGTGCAGGCCATCTTTGCAAATAAGAATTTGTTCTTCAATGACTTGCTAGTTAAATAAAGATCACATTTTATTGGTCACATACACATATTTAGCAGATGTTATTGCAGGTGTAGTGAAATGCTTTTGTTCTTAGCTCCAGCAGTGCAGTAGTATCTAATAATTCACAACAATATAAGCAAATCTAAAAGTTAAAGACTGTAATTAAGAAATATATAAATATTAGATTGAGCAATGTTGGAGTGATATTGAATAAAATACAGCAGAATAGAATACAGTATATAGAGTTGAAGTCAGAAGTTTGCATACACCTTAGCCAAATACATTAAAACTCTGTTTTTCACAATTCCTGACATTTATCCTAGTAAAAATACCCTATTTTAGGTAAGTTACGATCACCACTTTATTTTAAGAATGTGAAATATCAGAATAATAGTAGAGAGAATTTTTTATTTCAGCTTTTATTTCTTTCATCACATTCCCAGTGGGTCAGAAGTTTACATACACTCAATTAGTATCTGGTAGCATTGCCTTTAAATTACTTGGGTCAAATGTTTTGGGTAGCCTTCCACAAGCTTCCCACAATAAGTTCGGTGAATGTTGGCCCATTCCTCCTGACAGAGCTGGTGTAACTGAGTCAGGTTTGTAGGCCTCCTTGCTCGGACATGCTTTTTAAGTTCTGCCCACAAATTTTCTATAGGATTGAGGTCAGGGCTTTGTGATGGCCACTTCAATACCTTGACTTTGTTGTCCTTAAGCCATTTTGCTGCAACTTTGGAAGTATGCTTGGGGTCATTATACATTTAGAAGACCCATTTGCGTCCAAGCTTTAACTTCCTGATTGATGTCTGAGATGTTGCTTCAACATATCCACATACTTTTTTTGCTCATGATGGCATCTATTTTGTGAAGTGCACCAGTCCCTCCTGCAGCAAAGCACCCCCACAACATGATGCTGCCACCCCCGTGCTTCACGTTTGGGATGGTGTCCCTCAGCTTGTAAACCTCCCGCTTTTTCCTCCAAACATAACGATGGTCATTATGGCCAAACAGTTATATTTTTGTTTCATCAGACCTGAGGATATTTCTACAAAAAGTACAATATTTGTCTCCATTTGCAGTTGCAAGCTGTAGTCTGGCTTTTTTATGCCGGTTTTGAAGCAGTGGCTCCATCCTTGATGAACGGCCTTTCAGGTTATGTCGAAATAGGACTCATTTTACTGTAGATAGAAATACTTTTATACCTGTTTCCTCCAGCATCTTCACAAGGTCCTTTGCTGTTGTTCTGGGATTGATTTGCACTTTTTGCAGCAACGTACGTTCCTCTCTAGGCGACAGAATGCGTCTCCTTCCTGAGCGGTATGATGGCTGCGTGGTCCCATGGTGTTTATACTTGCGTACTATTGTTTGTACAGATAAATGTTGTACCTTCAGGCGTTTGGAAATTGCTCCCAAGGATGAACCAGACTTGTGGAGGTCTACAATTGTTTTTCTGAGGTCTTGGCTGATTTCTTTTGATTTTCCCATGATGTCAAGCGAAGAGTCACTGAGTAGGCCTTGAAATACATCCACAGGTACACCTCCAATTGACTCAAATGATGTCAATTAGCCTATCAGAAGCTTCTAAAGCCATGACATAATTTTCTGGAATTTTCCAAGCTGTTTAAAGGCACAGTCAGTTTAGTGTATGTAATCTTCTGACCCACTGGAACTGTGATGCAGTGAATTATAAGTTAAATAATATTTCTGTAAACAATTGTTGGAAAAATTACTTGTGTCATGCAGAAGATATCCTAGATATCCTAACCGACTTGCTGAAATTATAGTTTGTTAACAATAAATTTGTGGAGTGGTTGGAAAACGAGTTTTAATGACTCTAAGCGTCTGTAAACTTGCGACTTCAACTGTGCATATGAGATGGGTAAAGCAGTATGTAAACGTTATTAAAGAGACTGGTGTTCCACATCAGTTTTATGTTCTTTCATCGACATGCTAGTGTGTACTATTCAATAATTTATATATACACTCGATGACTAATTGGGGTGCTCAATTTTGCAGTTCCCCACCATCATATATATATATATATATATATATATATATATATATATATATATATATATATATATATATATATACATTCGTTTTTGCCATATTTACACTTTCAGACACCTTAATACAAACTTGGAATTATATTATATGAGATGAACATAAACATTTTAAATAAAAAAATATGGAAAAATGTTCTTTGAAGTATCACTTTTAGAGATGCATGTAATTTTGTCCATGAAACATTGTATTGAAACACTGCATAATTCAATGCATTCCTAGGCAGGACTACTCCCACCGGGGAGTGCCAATATGGCTGACCGGTGCCTTCAAAGACTCAATGGCCATTACATAGAATCAGCAATCCAGGGTTTACAGTATATACATCATAAGTACTATTGCATGGTATCAAAATTGAAGTGGAAATGTTGCTAACACTTTACTTAAACCCATAGTAATGCACTATTATTCTTTATAAGCAGGTATGATCCCTCCCTTCTTGTTATGCCACACCATAATAAATGATAGCTTAAGTAGTGTTATCAAAATATTGGGGACTCAAATATATAACACCGCTTGAAAATAATTTCTTACATATACCGTAGTATCTCTAAGTAGTTCCACCACTACCAAACAGTTGCATTGTCAGAAATGAAACAATAATACAGTACAATAATAACATTGAGTCTATTCTCTTTGAAGAGCCCTCTTCTTGTCTTGAGCCATGCTCTCAAAGCAGCTGGTCCCTTTGTGCTTTGGCTGCTTCTGCCTGTTCCGGATCTCATGCTGTCCTGGCTTGGGAGTTGCCTCGGCAGCAGTGGCACAGCGTGAAAAGGGCACTGACATTCACTGGCCAGTGTCCCCATGTATGCCAGAAGGGATGGGGAGAGCACAAAGCAGACACATACGGTACCAGTAGCATCTACTCTGGTCAGATCTGGCTTCTGTTGTCATGAACACTCTTTAGTTTGACATTGTTTTTGTATTTAAAACAGTGCCGTCGGCCAAAAAGAATAGTTTTAGGCATTCATCAGTTCCATGTTCTGAATGATTTGAGCTATGTTGACATTTTCTGTTTTTATCTTTCTCTTAAATATAATTTCAGTATTTTGCATACACCTTTATTCTGCAATAATCACACCTTGTTTGAACCTTTATATGCCTATGAGCTGTAGGCTATGATATTGCTGTGGTATAGGTGCATTGTTCAGAGCATGTCCGTGGTCAATAAATTATTCCCGAACAACATATTGTAGATTAGAATCCTATAATTCTAACGCCTTTAACGCCCTTTTGATGTCCTATGGACATAGATGCACTACGCCACAGCAATGGCGGGACACTGCTTTTGTGTCCCTTGTTTCTCTCCCTCTCTCCTTCATCTCAGCCCTGATTGGTAAACAGGCCTCCCCCACTGCGCTGGGTTGTAACTTAAAGGCGTCCGGCCCGTGTCATAACTCAGAAGCAAATGCAATGCTGGAGGGGGCTGAAACGGAATGCTGTACCTTTTCAAAGTTGAGGCTATAGGAGAGAATTATGACCTGTGAAATCAGAGGCCTTTTGTCTCGGCAATGTAATTTAAGCCGGCAATGGGCCGTGAGATCAATGAGGGGCTGAAGAGCCCGGAGAGAGAGCGAGATAGGGGTGGAGCTTGGCGCTTTGCCTCCCGCTGCCTGTGTTAAAGTCGCTCTGGGTGGTGCAGTTAGGCCGTGTATAGGCAAGCTGCCACAATGTCAAAAAGCTATTTTTATACCCGTTAATACACAGGGGGTTCAGAGCAATGCTCTACTGGGATGTAACGTGGAAATATTATTGTTAGCTAGGAACAGGCCTGGCTTTGTTGATCAAAGTATGGTTGGTGGCATGGGAGGGATGTTGTGATTCCATTACAACCAGGAGCGCTGTTCAATCAAAACTGGTATGCAGGAGTTCAACACCCTGCTTGTGATTTTTTAACCCAATGATCCCACAGATTAATGTTCAGAATAAAAGGAGAACATGTTTCCTTGCACGGTGAGAACAATATTGTTTCACCATATCCCTGACACCCATGGATGCTGGTTTTAATTCAGTAGGACCCTAGGTCCCAAAAGCCAGAGCAAAGTGGAGTTTAAAGTGGTCAATGACCTAAGCTGGTCACACACTTTGTGGTTCTGCTTTCTATAGTGCCCTCAAAAGCCAAAGACCTACTGTACTGTAACACTGTGTGTTCTTGCAAAGAGACATGTCTGCAGCTTATACAGAAATGCTATCTGGTAATGTCAAGAGAAATGTAAGGGATATGCTTGAGCCCTGTCTCTTAGCCTGCACTTAGCCCACACGCTCTCAGCGTTTTTGCTTGATTAAAAGCAACCCAGGAGTTTGTAGAGCACGATAGGTGCGAGCGCAAGGGCTGACAGCTTAACCGCTGATTATTCAAGCCTCTTAGGCTAAGCCACGGCACTCGAATGATTAACATCGACTCTTTTCCCCCTCTCTCTCCGTCTCAATCTCTCTCTTTCATTCTGTCTTCATTGAGGGAGCGGAGTTTAGGAAATGGGAAAAGATGGAGACAGCCCGCAGAAGGCAGACCTGTTGTCTCATAGCTTGTGGGGATCAGTGCATAGCACAGTGATTCATATGGTGCAGAGGCTTTATATAGACATAATCCACCCCAGTAGCGTAGCAGCGATGGTTGACTGTGTGAGGCAAGCACACCGGTCGGACTCTCCTATTGCGCCTCCTCCTCCTGCCACAGGGGTGTGAGAGTGTGTCACCAGGTCACGTGGTTATGACCCAGTGATATAGGTCATTAACCCCCCCCCCCGACAGTGTGTGTGTCGCAGCAGCGCCTGATACACAACTCACGCCTCCCTCTGTGGGGTCATGACTTCTCCACTTCTGCAGGGTGCCTGTGGCTCATCAACACAACAGATATTTCTAGGGTTAAATAATGTTCCCGAAATGGGGAAGGCTATGGAGTATTCTCTGAATCTTACTTTCTCCAGTTTTCTTGAACTACTTTAAAGAGCATTCCCCATGATATGCCTGCCATAATATGACTGTAAGAAGTGTGTGGCAAAAACAATGTAATCACAGTTTTGGTTTGCTGTTTGGTCTGTGTTGAATTCCCTTCAAAGCATCGCTAGAAAGCCTGCACACTCCAGCATTAAATCATAACATCATGAGAACATTGCCACACGTTCGACATACATGGTACATCACTTGTTTGATACTGTTTTGACTGGGGATGATCTTCAGCTTGTGTAAGAGATATCGAATCATAACGAAAGCTCTTCTTCTTGGGAGTTGGGCTGTGTTGTGTTACCCCTTTGACTTTTTGGCACAGCCACAGACGACAGCACAGTGAGATGCCTGCCGGACAGATTGGCCACAGTTGGGGGGGACGTAGGGTGGGAAGGAAAAAGGTGTAGGCTGCCACTGAGGCATCATTATTACATTTTTTGGGCTAAAGCCTTAGGGTACCCACTGCCTAACCAAGTTTGAACTTGAAATACCAGGTGTAGTACTCTTAGAGCTGGGTTTGGTTCCTTCTCACCCCTTTTTGAGAGAGGATGGAGGATGTGCCCCTTCGGCTTGCCTGACATACTTTCCCTGAGCTGTTGGTTTTTCGGATCCCAAGGCATCCGCAGAGCCCGCTAAGTCAGCAAGAACGCTGCCGAGTGTGCATAAGCAGATGTAGAAAAGAGCGGACGGCTCTAGAAAGACTGAGAAACACTTCCTTCTCCGCTCTTTGCAGTGTACAGGGCCTCTGTGTCTATTGTGTTGCCCGCAGAGACCTAAATGAGCTTCAAATCCCATTATTCACATTATCCCACCTTCCCTAGTCTCTGCGCTAATTAGTCACTCATTAGTCACTAAAAGTTAAAGACCCCTTGGCCCGATTGAATCAAAACTGGTAACCAGGTTTTTAGGTAAGAACAAAATAGAATACCCTCTAACCTCTGCAATAATTTATGTTTCATGTAGCAACAAAAAATGTAGTCAACAAAACTTTATAGGTATAACACGCTACTTTGCAACACTAGGAAAACATTCTCCACCTTAAACCTAGCACTTCGTTTCATCCCTTTCTCTTTCTCTACCCCCCCACCCACGCCCCATCCCCTTCACATTATGAATGAAATGCTATTACCCTCTTCTTACTATCTATTATTCATATAATGCAATGTTGAAACTGTGTCTGTGCTAATACTTAGCAGATCATGTGGGAATCTCCACTAATGCTGCCTCCTTTCCTCATCTCCTTTCCTTCATCTGAACTGATCAGACACATAGACCGGTGAGGGTAAGATAGGGTAATATGCTGAGAACCAACACGGGTGTCTGCTGTCACCTCACCAGTTGTTTAATGAGAGGAAGAAGGAAAGGAAACAAGGAAAGGAAGTCACCTTAGACCATTGAGATGAAGTGCAGGCCTGGACCAAAATCCTGCTTCTGTCAATTGTGATATGAAAGGTCAAAGATTATTGGTTGACAGATACCAGGATGTTTTTGTTATTTTTTTCTGGCTTTTCGAGAATGACACATTGGCCTCCTTACAACGGCAGAAGTCCTTGAGGCATCAAGTGGTGCGCAATTAAGAACGGCTCCTCTATTTTGACATTTTAAACTGCTCATCACCAAGTTGAGCCGCAATCTTTTTCCCGCAGGCAAATCTAAGTAGCATATAACTTAGCGTGGTACGATTTCTCCCTCCAAGTTTGGAGTTTGATCCATCGGCTAATTCGCTTTCACAATCTCTCAGAGAGTATCGCAGCTTGTGACATCATGATGCCCTCCCCCTCCCCTTATTGCTTGAAAAGCTTAGCAGCCTAGGTAAAAGCAGAAAAGAAGCACTATCTATTCTTCTCTGGAGGGGGACAAGAATGTGTGTGGGGGAGGAAGAGTGGGAGGTTTGGGTGATATTCAAGTCTGGGGAAATGCCTTTGAATTTTCCAAAATATATATTTTTTTCTGTGGGATTAAGACATTAAAGTCTCCAAATCATCAAAGTGCTTTAATGTCACTGCTTCATGAGGAGGGGATCTGCGTTGCCTCTTGAAGGTGTGAGGATGTCAAACGCTGCTAAACGATTCAGAATATTACCCTTCCTCTCCCCCACCAATCTTATTTTATTTTACCTGCATATTCAAATGACTAATACTGCTTCTGTTGTTGAGTCGATCATGGTTAGACTTCGACAGTTTTTTCATGGTTATGTTCCAAAATTATGTAAAATGGTCAGTGAGAGAAAGGCCTTGTTAATTTGTGTTTGAATTTTTGTTTTATCATTTACACCATTTTATATCTGTCATATTGTCAGGTCCACCTTGACACCCTAATTAGTGAGGAAATGTTGATGCTTCTGTATGCATGTGTGATTATGAGCGATTTAGAAAGGGAAAGCGCGTGAGTGAGTGAAAGAGAGATAGAGACCGAAAGGGAGGGATATTCCCTCCACTTTGAGGGGAAATCAGCCAAAACCTCAGAAAAAAATTGTAGACCTCCACAAGTCTGGTTCATCCTTGGGAGCAATTTCCAAATGCCTGAAGGTACCACATTCATCTGTACACACAATAGTACGCAAGTATAAACACTATTGGACCACGCAGCCGTCATACGGCTCAGGAAGGAGACATTCTGTCTCCCAGAGATGAGCGTACTTTGATGCAAAAAGTGCAAATCAATCCCAGAACAACAGCAAAGGACCTTGTGAAGATGCTGGAGGAAATGGGTACAAAAATAGCAATATCCACAGTAAAATGAGTCCTATATTGACATAACCTGAAAGGCCGCTCAGCAAGGAAGAAGCCACTGCTCAAAAACCGCCATTAAAAAGCCAGACTATGGTTTGCAACTGCACATGGGGACAAAGATCGTACTTTTTGGAGAAATATCCTCTGGTCTGATGAAACAAAAACAGAACTGTTTGGCCATAATGACCATAGTTATGTTTAGAGGAAAAAGGGGGAGCCAAAGAACATCATCCCAACCGTAAAGCACGGGGGTGGTAGAATCATGTTGTGGGGGTGCTTTGCTGCAGGAGGGACTGGTGCACTTCACAAAAGAGATGCCATGATGAGGAAAAAAAATCTCTGGATATATTGAAGCAACATCTCAGACATCAGTCAGGAAGTTAAAGCTTGGACGCAAATGGGTCTTCCAAATGGATAATGACACCAAACAAACTTCCAAAGTTGTGGCAAAATGGCTTAAGGACAACAAAGTCAAGGTATTGGAGTGGCCATCACAAAGCCCTGACTTAAATCCTATTGTGGGCAGAACTGAAAAAGCATTTGCGAGCAATGAGGCCTACCAACCTGACTCAGTTACACCAGCTCTGTCAGGAGGAATGGGCCAACATTCACCCAACTTATTGTGGGAAGCTTGTGGAAGGCTACTTGAAATGTTTGACCCAAGTTAAACAATTTAAAGGCAATGCTACCAAATACGAATTGAGTGTATGTAAACTTCTGATCCACTGGGAATGTGATGAAAGAAATAAAAGCTGAAATAAATCATTCTCTCTACTATTATTCTGACATTTCACATTCTTAAAATAAAGTGGTGATCCTAACTGACCTAAGACAGGGAATTTTTGTCTACGATTACATGTCAGGAATTGTGAAAAACGGAGTTTAAATGTATTTGGCTATGGTGTATGCAAACTTCCAACTTCAACTGTACAGGTAATACATTTTACATGAAGGGGATGTACACTGCTCAAAAAAATAAAGGGAACACTTAAACAACACAATGTAACTCCAAGTCAATCACACTTCTGTGAAACCAAACTGTCCACTTAGGAAGCAACACTGATTGACAATAAATTTCACATGCTGTTGTGCAAATGGAATAGACAACAGGTGAAAATTATATGCAATTCGCAAGACACCCCCACTAAAGGAGTGGTTCTGCAGGTTGTGACCACAGACCACTATTCAGTTCCTATGCTTCCTGGCTGATGTTTTGGTCACTTTTGAATGCTGGCGGTGCTTTCACTCTAGTGGTAGTGTAACGGATGTGAAACGCTAGCTTAGTTAGCGGTGGTGCGCGCTAAATAGTGTTTCAATCGGTGACGTCACTTGCTCTGAGACCTTGAAGTAGTAGTTCCCCTTGCTCAGCAAGGGCCGCGGCTTTTGTGGAGCGATGGGTAACGATGCTTTGTGGGTGACTGTTGTTGATGTGTGCAGAGTTCGCGCCCGGGTATGGGCGAGGGGACGGTCTAAAGTTATACTGTTACAGTAGCATGAGACGGAGTCTGCAACCCACACAAGTGGCTCAGGTAGTGCAGCTCATCCAGGTTGGCACATCAATGAGAGCTGTGGCAAGAAGGTTTGCTGTGTCTGTCAGCGTAGTGTCCAGAGCATGGAGGCGCTACCAGGAGACAGGCCAGTACATCAGGAGACGTGGAGGAGGCCGTAGGAGGGCAACAACCCAGCAGCAGGACCGCTACCTCCGCCTTTGTGCAAGGAGGAGCACTGCCAGAGCCCTGCAAAATGACCTCCAGCAGGCCACAAATGTGCATGTGTCTGCTCAAACGATCAGAAACAGACTCCATGAGGGTGGTAGGACGGCCCGACGTCCACAGGTGGGGGTTGTGCGTACAGCCCAACACCGTGCACTACCAAAAAATCCTGAAGGAGTATGTCCGGCCATCAGTTCGTGACCTATAGCTGAAGCGCATTTTGGTTCTGCAGCAGGACAATGATCCAAAACACACCAGAAAGTCCACCTCTGAATGGCTTAGAAAAAACTAAATTAAGGTTTTGGAGTGGCCTAGTGAAAAAAGGTGGTTCATGCTCGAAAACCCTCCAATGTGGCTGAATTAAAGCAATTCTGCAAAGAAGAGTGGGCCAAAATTCCTCCACAGCGATGTGAAAGACTCATTGCCAGTTATCGCAAACGCCTGATTGCAGTTGTTGCTGCTGAGGGTGGCACAACCAGTTATTAGGTTTAGGGGGCAATTACTTTTTCACATAGGGCCATGAAGGTTCAGATAGCTTTTTTCCCTTAATATATAAAATCATCACTTAAAAACTGCATTTTGTGTTTACTTGGGTTTTCTTTGTGTTATATTTAAATATGTTTGATGATCTGAAACATTTAAGTGTGACAAATGTGAAAAAAATAAGAAACCAGGAAGAAGGTAAAATACTTTTACCTAGCACTGTATTTGAGATGTTGTCATATGGACTCAAAACCTTACCTAATACAGCATAAACATTATCCTTAAACCTGTGGGGCAGTTATCCTTTATAAACAACTGATTGAATTGCGGTGTTCGAGTTTGTAGCACTGGCGGTGGGTGGACTTTGTCTTGTTTTGGACAAAATAAAATGATTCTGTAATTTTTGGAATATGACTTGTGCAACATCATAGACAATCTGGGATATCCTCAGATATTGGCGGGGCAGCCATTGGGCTTGAACACAGACACCAAATTGTGGCTTTAACATTAGATTTTCTCATGTGGTTAGTGATGGTACTTGAAAATAATATCATGGGTCAGTAACTCACACACAGACATATGCACACATGCACTCACACACATAAACAGGACTGCGATGACCAGGCAGAAAGCCTGGCTCCTCTGGCATAAACATGTCCAGGTTCAAGATATACATCTGAGTGGATCAGTCTAATACTGTGGCTGGCTGGCTGGCGAGCTTCTCATCCTTCTCGGTGGTACTGCACAAAAGTAGACAACCTAACGGGGTCAAACAAAGGGTGTCTAAGGAAATATTTAATTACCTCTTTAGAATTTTGCAAAACACATCCATATCAATCGCCTCTAGATAAGTTTCACCAAGGGCTGACAACAACCAAATTTGAAGCGGCACCAGTTTTATGGTGGTTCATTACTGATAACAAGGAATGCTAGAGCCTGTTTGGAAGTGCTATTTGATTAGCCAGATCACTTACATTGCTGTAACTGGGCTACTCTATTTAACATAAATAGTGGGGAGTGATATGATGCTGTGAACATTTGCTTACTCCTCTTTGTCCTAAGTGGGAAATAACATACGGCCTGCTCTTTAGATTACTGACAATATCAAATCAAATGTTATTGGTCACATACACATGATTAGCAGATGTCATTGCGGGTGTGGTGAAATGCTTGTGCTCCTATTACAAGTAATATCTAACAAATTACACAACATATACCCAATACACACAAATCTAAGTAGGAATTAATTAAGACTATATACATATGGGCGAGCGATGTCAGAGCGGAATGGACTAAGATACAATAGAATAGTATAGAATACAGTATATGCATATGAGATGAGTAATGCAAGATATGTAAATATTATTAAGTGAATAAGACGCTGTAGAATAGTATAGAAAACAGGAGATGAGATGAGTAATGCCAGATATGTAAACATTACAGTGACTGGTGTTCCATTTCTTAAGTGGCCAGTGATTTCTTGGCTATGCCTATATACAGCAGCCTCGAATGTGCTAGTGATGGCTGTTTAACAGTCTGATGGCCTTGAGATAGTTTTTCAGTCTCTCAGTCCCAGCTTTGATGTACCTGTACTGGCCTCACTTTTTGGAAGATAGCAGGGTGAACAGGCAGTGGCTCGGGTCCTTGATGATCTTTGTTGCCGTCTTGTGACACCGGGTGTCCTGGAGGGCGGGTAGTTTGCCCCCGGTTGGGAAGACCACACCACCCTCTAGAGAACCTTGCGATTGCAGGCTGTGCAGTTACTGTACCAGGCAGTGACACAGCCTGACAGGATGCTTTCAATTGTGCATCTGTAAAAGTTTGTGAGGGTTTTTATTGACAAGCCAAATTTCTTTAGCCTCCTGAGGTTGAAGAGGCTCTGTTGCGCCTTCTTCACCACACTGTCTGTGTGGGTGGTCCATTTCAGTTTGTCAATTATGTGTACGCCAAGGAACTTGAAGCTTTCCACCTTCTCCATTGCGGTCCTGTCTATGTAGATAGGGGGGTGCACCCTCTGCTGTTTCCTGAAATTCACGATCATCTCCTTTGTTTTGTTGACATTGAGTGAGATGTTGTATTCCAGGCACAACACTCCCAGAGCCCTGGTGGCTGTCTCATCATCATTGGTAATCAAGCCTACGACTAATTGTGTCTGCAAACTTGATCATTGAGTTGGAGGCGTGCTTGGCCACACAGTCGTGGGTGAACAGGGAGTACAGGAAGGGGCTGAGCATACACCCTTGTGGGGCCACAGTGTTGAGGATCAGCGGAGTGGCGGTGATGTTTCCTACGTTTACCACCTGAGGGCGGCCCGTCAGGAAGTCCAGGACCCCGTTGCACAGGGCGGGGTTCAGATCCAGGGCCTTAAGCTTAATGATGAGCTTGTAGGCTACTATGATGTAGCTATGGTCAATAAACAGCATTCTTACAGGGGGATTCCTCTTGTCCAGATGGGACACGGCAGTGTGCAGAGTGATGGTGATGCATCATCTGTGGATCTATTGGGGCGGTAAGCAAATTGAAGTGGGTCTAGGGTGGCAGGTAAGGTAGAGGTGATCCTTGACTAGTCTCTCAAAGCACTTCATGATGACAGAAGTGAGTGCTACTGGGCGACAGTCATTAAGTTCAGTTGCCTTTGCCTTCTTGGGTACAGGTACAATGGTGGCCATCTTGAAGCATGTGGGGAGAGCAGATTGGGGTAGGGATTGATTGAATATGCCCGTAAACACACCAGCCAGCTGGTCTGCTCATGCTCTGAGGATGCGGCTGGGGCAGAAGCCATGCGAGGGTTAACACTTTTAAATGTTTAACTCACGTCGGCTAAGGAGAGGAAGAGCCCAAAGTCCTTGGTAGCGGACTGTGTCGGTGGCACTGTGTTATCCTCAGAACATGCAAAGAATGTTTTTAGCCTGTCCGGAAGCAAGACGTCCGTCTCAGTGACGTAGCTGGTTTTCCTTTTGTAGACTGTGATTGTCTGTAGTCCCTGCCACATACGTCTCGTGTCCGTTGAATTTCAACTCCACTTTATCTTTATACTGACGTTTAGCTTGTTTGATTTCCTTGTGCAGTGAATAACTACACTGTTTATATTCTGCCATATTACCAGTCACCTTACAGCTGTTAAATGCGATGGTTCACGCTTTGTTTTGCATGAATGCTACCATCTATCCATGGTTTCTGGTTAGGGTAGGTTTTAATTGTCACAGTGGCTACTACATCTCCTATACACTTCCTTAAACTCAGTCACCGTATCAGTGTATGCCTCCAGATTATTTTCGCAAGCTACCTGAAACATATCACAGTCCATGTGATCAAAACAATCCTGAAGTGTGGATTCCGATTGCTCCAACCAGCATTGAATAGTACGATGCATGGGTACTTTCTGTTTGAGTTTCTGCCTATAGGACAGGAGGAGCAAGATGGAGTCGTGGTCAGATTTGCCGAAAGGAGGGCGGGGGAGGGCGTTGTAAGCATCACGGAAGTTTGAATAGCAATGGTCGAGAGTCTTAGCAGCGCGAGTAGTACATTCAATATGTTGATAGAACTTCAGCAGCCTAGTCCTCACATTTGCTTTGTTAAAATCCCCAGCTACAATAAATTCAGCTTCAGGACATGTGGTTTCCAGTTTGCATAAAGTCCAGTAAAGTTCTTTGAGTGCCGTCAAGGTCTTGGCTTGAGGTGGGATGTAAACGGCCGTGTTGATGACAGAGAAAATTCTCTTGGGAGATAATATGGTTGGCATTTAATTGTGAGATATTCCAGTTGGGTGAACAAAAAGACTCGAGTTCCTGTATGTTCCTAGAATTACACCATGAGTCATTAATCATAAAACACGCCCCTCCACCCTTCTGCTTCCCGGAGAGATATGTATTCCTGTCTGCGCAATGTACTGAGAATCCTGCTGGCTTTACTGACTCCAACAGAGTATCCGAGAGACATGTTTCCGTGAAACAAAGTATGTTACAGGCCCGATGTCTCTCTGGAAAGAAATCCTTGCTCTAAGCTCATCAACTTTGTTATCCAAAGACTGAACATTAGCGAGTAACATACTCGGAAGCAGTGGGTGGTGTGCGCGACTCCTAAGTCGAACATGCAGGTTGCCTCGAGTGCATCTCGGCGGCAATGTTTTGGGTCGGCCTCTGGAATAAGTTCAATTGCTCTGGGTAGAGTGAACAAAGGATCTGCTCCAGGGAAGTTGTATACATAAAACATTAAATACGGCAAAGTTTTCTAAGAGCGAGTCGCGATGCTGCCATCTTCGTCGGCGCCATCTTATGATATTATATGTAATATTCATGAATAAGTATAGCATATTTATTTTTCTCATCATAATAACAATAACTAATGAGGCTGAACATGGACTTAACTTGAACATGGTAAATTCTTAAAATAGCATTACTTTCTCTTAAAATAACTATTCCAATTGACCCGTGCACTGGGGATTGAATTTTGAAGGTGAATTCTGAGGCTGTTTCAAGCCTCCAGGACCGTAAATGGTGATTCCTGGTCTAGATTATATTTTCCAAATATTTATTTTGTAGAGTCTTGATTTTTTTGGGGGGGGGGGAATTTTTTCCACAGAATGTCATATCATGCGGTATGTCACCTCACAAACTGTGCATTTCAGCTTTCTGAATAGCTGACACATTAACTTTAGTAAACCTGGGTATAAAAATGGACTACGCCCAAAATGGCACCCTATTCCCTATTTAGTGCACTACTTTTGACCAATAGGGTAAAAGGGTGCACTATATAGGAAATAGGATGCAATTTGGGACACACACAGCTCTACTAATCCTCCCTTTACAGTGGCACAAAATGACATGAAAGCAAGTCATCTTACTGCGCAGTGAATGGGCTCTCCCCAAGCTACATCAAAGCGCTCCAAGGAATTATACACACAGTCAAACTTATGTGATGCAAGTAGTTCTGGTGGCCCATAGTGCAATTAAGCAATTCATACATTATGTAGTGTTTGCTAAAAAACTTCATATGGCTAGCTAAGCCCCTCTGCTGAATCTTTTGTATAAAAGTGATTATAAATCCTACAGCTCCTGATGGGTTTCTAGGTATGAGCAGTTTTACAATTTCCCTGTTTGTGTGTGTTTATGTGTATGGGTAGGTGCGTGCGTGCGTGAGAGAGAGAACGAGATCCCCTCCCCCAAATGTTCTATCTGGAACCTTGGATGTTGAAGCTCACAAACTTTTCAGTCAGGATTTTTTAAAGACTGTATGTCAAAAGTACTGTACCTTAAAACTCCCTTGCCAGCACAGATTGTGAAAGAGTACAAATCATTAAGAACACATTCCTAAAATTGAGTTGACCCCCTTTTGCTTTCAGATCAGCCTCAATTTGTCTGGGCATGGACACTACAAGGTTTTGAAAGTGTTCCACAGTGTTCCCATGTTGACTCCAATGTGATGGACCATTCTTGATACACACAGGAAACGGTTGAGGATGACAAAACGCAGCAGTGTTGGAGTTTTTACACAAACTGGTGTGCCTAGCACCTACTACCAAAGGCACTTAAATCTTGTGTCTTGCACATTCACCCTCTGAATGGCACACACATACACAATCCATGTCTCAATTGTCTCCAGGCTTACAAATCCTTCTTTAACCTGTCTCCTCAACTTCATCTACACTGATTGAAGTGGATTTAGCAAGTGACATCAATAAGGGATCATAGCTTTCAGCTGGATCTCCCCCCCTTGTCAGTCTATGTAATGGAAAGAGCATGTTTTGTACACTCAGTGTATATCAATGATGCTGTTGTACTTACATTACTGATCTTTGTACAGTTGAAGTCGGAAGTTTACATGCACTTACATTGGAGTCATTAAAACTTGTTTTTCAACCACTCCACAAACCACTACACTTTGTGAATGACTTGTGATTCACAAAGTAGATGTAGCTATTAGCAGCTATATCTACTTTGTGAATGACAAGTCAGTTTTTCAACAATTGTTTACAGACAGATCATTTCACTTAAAATTCACTGTATCACAATTCCAGTGGGTCAGAAGTTAGCATACACTAAGTTGACTGAGCCTTTAAACAGCTTGGAAAATTCCAGAAAATGATGTCATGGCTTTAGAAGCTTCTGATAGGCTAATTGATATAATTTGAGTCAATTGGAGGTGCATTACAAGGCCTACCTTCAAAGTAATGTATTTTGATAAGGTGTATATAAACTTCCAACTTCAACTATATCATTGATATTTGATGAATAGTTTAAAAACATTTGTACTGTCCCATAGTAACTATGTGTAAAATGTGTCACTGTGCTTGCTCAACAGTATATAGCTTCTTTCCTCACATGTCTGCGACTGATCTCGGGTCCTCTGCTTCGCAAACACAAGTGACACCATCTTAGCCAGTTGTGCCACCGAAAAGGTACCAATCCGATAGCGAAGGTGTAGACATTTCAAGCTGGGGAGTGAGGCTATAGTGCGACAAGACCTGAGTTCAAATATATGCGTATTTAAGTGTTTGTATTTTAAATACTTACTTTCTGTGTATTTAAGGATAATCAAATAATGTGGCCAAATCAACTGCTTCTATTTGAAAAAAAATTATGTTGCAGTGTGTAGGTAAAATCACTGAGGAAGCCAAGCCAAGTCAGTAAAAAAAGCCATATTACAACCTGTGTTAATTGCGTAGTTTGCTCTATAACCCATTCGTTCATACGCCACCGAGACATACAATAAGGCCATGACAACAAAAAGACAGCAGTCACACACTGGTGGAATAAATTTACATTTACGTTTGTTTCATCACAAAACCGGAGAGCAACATGTGTCCAGTGAAGTCCACAAAGCAAATACTGCATGTACCAAACAGTGATATCACCTGCAGAATGGTCAAGCAAGTCAATGTTCTTGACAATTTACTAAACAACTACTGATTTAGAACCACAGACTTATCGGAAGTCAGCACAAAGACAACAGGAGCACTGCCTCTGCTATTCCAGCTGCCTCCGCTATTTCAACTTAAACATTTAAACGTTATCAAATCAACACGGCTATATATGCTTAGTTTAATACACTGAAAACAAACTTAAAGATACCAATAATTTAGGCCAATCAATGTCTCTAAATATCATGTGGCTGTCCATGGTACTGGTTTCTCTGTGTTTGTGCGCATGTGTGTGCCTAAGTAAACAAAACAAACTGGGAATCCCCCTACTTGTAGACTAGTTGAACGCCAATGTGATCCACCTCTCATTCATTTTGGAAAAACGGTCTATGGCTCTGTCATACAGTACACTTTAAGTTTTTGTTGTCATGGGTTACCAGGCTAAAATGCTGGCTGACTTCCTCGCATGGGCAAAAATGTACCAGCAAAGTTAGCTAGTTAATGTGAGCCTACTCGCTCCTCTTCCGGCTCCCCTGATTGAATCGTGGGATGGGACAAGGACATCCTGGCCGGCCAAACCCTCGCCTAACTTGGACAATGCTGGGACAATTGTGCGTTGCGTCATGGGTCTCCCGGTCACTGCCGGCACGGGTCTTGAACCAGCATCTGCAAAGAGCACAGCTCCTTTTACTCCTCCGGAGATAATATGGATATAGAGATGCATCTGCTTGCCTCCCCCTGACGGCTTGTGTTTCGTAGCAAGCTTTCGTAGGGGCCTGCGATTCATTATTAATACTCATAATATAAATTGTTTAGGTTGGATTAATATTGTATGATATGTTCTGTAAGGCAAAAAGATATGAGTGACTTATTTGGGAACATAAAATGGTGGTTTAAATTGAAAACGGTGCTAACCTCAGGGAATAACGATTTGCGGTAAATTTGCGGTAATAGGATGTATGCTCTTTATGATGTAATCATTTGGCATTTGCTTGGATTTTGTTTCCTCTTACTTTATAGATACACCACTATTCAACTCGATGTGGAAAGAGACATTATTGATGCTTACGAATGAAGTTGCATTTAAATGCAGCTCACAATCTTCTGAGTAGTAGTTTTGCTCCAATCACATGGACGATAAGTGCATTGTCAATGTCAGGTTGTCACACATCAATCCAATGCCTTGGCCTCATTTAGTAGGCAAACAGTGTGGAATGTTGCAGGTAGAAATATGAACAGAACGGACTTAAATCCTTATGGTACATGTCAGAGAGGCATTCTTATAAGTGCCATACAGTATAGACCTGGAAAAATGTACTTGCCCCACAGTCTTATAAAGGTTAACTACTCTGTAGATCTACAGTATATACCTAAGTTCCTTTATTCTCCCTGCCTCTCTGCCTCCATCTCAACAAATCTGCTCAGACAGACGGATGTGCTATTACTATCAGAACAGCCTATAGTCCTGAACAGGGGTCAAACGCTAATCTCTAAAGGTGAGGATATTGTGAGGATATTTAAAGAGGAAATTAAAGGAGGAATAGGCGAGGATAATGTATTAGGCTTTTTAGATATCATTACACATTCATATCTGTTTCATGTGCCGAGGCCCTTTGCTGACTTCAATGCTGCGTTGTAATAGAGTTTCACCTCTGGGATTCTCGCCATTGGCTCTCTGTCAGAGGAGAGATCCGCTCACCATACGCCACCCTAGTTCCGAGGAGGAAGATAAGCTCCCATTCTCTGTGTGCGCCTATCTGTCCCTGTCTTTTATCATTTCCTGTAGACTAGAAGAGCGATGTCTTGGGGATGGGGGTTGAGTACATCAGACAAATGTTCTGATCCAGGGAGGCTTGTTTTCTAAATTGAAAAGCAATTTCCATTGAAAATAATTAGACTAATATTTAACAGAATATATCATCTTTTATACCTAGAACATGATGCATACATTATCTAGCAACCATGGAATCTTGTGTACATTCTGCGTCTGGCATGGCGTGGCTAAGGGTTAGGCCAGGTTAAGATTTTGTGGTGTATTATTGTGTGAAAGTGAATGTGATAATCCAGCAGAGGGCAGTGTCCTCCCCTAGTAAATCAATCTCAGTGGCAAAGTGATGGAGAGCTGATCTTGGGTCCGTTTTTCATTTCCCCCACTAATAGTTAAGGTTAGGACTAGGACTGGAGAAGCTGATCCTAGATTTGGGGAATCTTCACACTGGTGCAAGTCAGAGCCAGTATTCACAAGAGTCTCAGAGTAGGAGTGCTGATATGAGATCAGGCTTGCCTTTTAGATCATACTGAATAAGAATATATCCTAGATCAGCACTTCAACTCTGAAACACTTTTTAAATACGGGCCCTAAAGACACCATGTAACATCCTCACTCCCCCACCTTCCCTCAACACATCATTAATGTGACTTTAACATTGATGTTGTTGTAGGCCAAAAACTTTGGATATTATTGTGTGTGTGTGTGTGTGTGTGTGTGTGTGTGTGTGTGTGTGTGTGTGTGTGTGTGTGTGTGTGTGTGTGTGTGTGTGTGGGTGTGGGTGTGGGTGTGTGCATGCCTGTCTGTGTGCATGCATGCTTGCATTTATTCTATTCACAATCACATAGCTCCCCATCCCATGCTGCTGAATGCATGGTACAACCCAGCAGAGGGAGCTGTGGACACAATAAAAGCTACCAACATGTGCCTTGAGCCACATCACTTTTGTGAGGATACAATCCATAGTTTTTTTGTCACATGATTCCCCTCTTTTCCCCTGGAGTAGTGGCCGGCTCCAGGCATAAGCGACATAAGCAAGTAGTCTAGCCAGCTGTCTCAACTTGTAATAATGATGGTCGAATACCGACCGGGCCCTCAGGGCATTTGCCCAAGGGACCTGACGTCAAGGGGGCCACCATTGATTTTGTTTGTCACTCTCACTCAGATGTCATTAACATGGCTTAAGTCTTGGCAAAAATAGTAGAAATGCATGAAATTTGTCGTAACATTTCTAAACTGCTCTCTGCCCAATGGCAAAATGTGAAGAATTGCAGAAATGTTGCTTTAAAACCACAACATTGTATCTACTCCCCATGGCAAAATGTGTAGAATTGCAGGAAATGTACTTTAAAACGTACATGTTTCTCTCTACCGTAAAGAGGGGGGCTGCTAAAATGTGTGTGTGGGGGCAACCAAATCTGGCTTAGGGCCCCCAAAAGGCTAGGGCCGGCCATGCCTGGGATGTTGTCTTGAAATTTTTACAGGCTGTAAAATACCACATTGTCATATGAAACACATTATTTTTATTGATTTGAGACATACTGGTAGAATGTAGGTAAAAACACAGTACAGCATTTATTCATTCTCTATTAATTAATTGATATTCATGTAAAGTATGAAAGTCAAATGCACAGGGCACTACTTTGTTACTGATGTATTACCTTTAATTGCTGTGATTTCTTCCAGTTTTTCCAACAAATCCAATATAAACCTGAAGAGGAACATATTATTGGACACTTAAACCATTTGAAGTGGTCACCAAGGAAGCATTGCTCAGGTAAGTACTAATATAGGTGGATTAATGCTGTGTACCTTTAGTTTCAGATCTTTTACTTCACATTTAATTTAATTTCTTGTCAACATTGATGCCTTTGCCTGCGCTTGTCCATAAAATGTGGGGGTAGGTCTTGACAAATTAATATAACTGCCACAAAGTTGTTCAAATGATTTAATAACTGCCCCCTAAAACCAAATAACCTAAAATGTATAACTGGAAATTACAATTACAATGTCAGAGCAAACAATATACTGTATAACAGCACAGCAGAGACAATCAACCCATCATTGTGATGATATATTCTAGTATACCATGTACTTGACATTTTACTGTATTCCACCATTACCTCATGACCGTCTGTCCATCACTCCTGTTCCAGATAGAACGGCACTGGACAGACGGAAGTCTCCCCAGTCCTCTGGAAGGTTGACAGCACAAGGTCACATGACCTGGAAGAGAAAACCCAGGAGACTTTTGGGATCCCTTTTTGGTGAGAGAACAATCACACCTCAATGATCTGCCTTTCTCGGCCTGGGTCATGTTCATTAGGGCCACGCAATTGTAAGTGTTATAAAACATTTTGCAAAGGGAACCACGTTCAGGATTTCCCTCCCATTTTCAGTCCATTTAGATCTTTTAGTGCCTAATGAACATGACCCAGGTCTCCCTTGAAAAAACGTATATGACTGCAATGGGACATCCTGGTTTAAATTAACATTAAATAAGTATAAAATAAAGAGTAATCCACCTCTCAGCCAAAACCCATGAATGTGAACAAAGCTATAATTGATATCTGTAGCAAATAGAAGCTAGGTTAGCCCGTCGAAACTGTAACAAGAATATCTATCCATCTGAGTAGATACGGCAATGCAGCACAGATATGTAATAATAATAATAATATATCCCATTTAGCAGACGCTTTTGTCCAAAGCGACTTACAAGTCGGCTGGGGCCACTACTTTTACATATGGGTGGCCCCAGCGGGAATCGAACCCACGACGCTTGGCGTTGCAAGCGCCATGCTCTACCGACTGAGCCACACAGGACCAGGCACACATGCTTACACACACAGTCAGTCATCCATTCAATCAATCACACATACATTCCCACATATACACAAACATTTATAAATGCATGCACATGCCCACAACACCCACATAAATACACAAAGAGACAGATCGACATTATAGCTTTGCATCTCTGCAATCATTATAAATGATGCCCCACTGTAATTGAAAGAGGAAATTATGGGAAATACATAATGGCGTAGTTTACTGTAACAATTCTCTTTTCGCTACTTTTCCCTAATGAGAGGACTTAGCAAAACGCATGAAGATGAAGTAACCCAGTCCACATGCACATGTGCTTGCCTTTTTGCTCGGTGGCCCTTTCCTCTTTAGCTAACAGTACATGAAGGCCTTGCCTGAACAAGGTCTGGTCTACTGCCGTAGAACGTATGAACCAGAAGAGATGACAGACACATGATTGCGTTTGTCATGTCAATTAGCCCTATCTAGATGTTAACTTTCAATGTTTGGTGCTCTGGCTGTGTAGAATGGGCCGGTTATCAACCTGGAAACAAGTCTAAAGGCTGATGAACTGATCTGCACGGTCGTCCCCTCTGCTCTCTGCCAAACAGCTACATTAATGCCCTGAGAACCCACGGCCTAGCGCAACTCTGGTGAGTAAAGGCTACGCTAGCTCTCCTAGCTTTTCTTTTCCTACATGGTGCTCCAAAGAAGCTCTGTACTAATACTACTAATTGGAATTAGAAATTGGCTCGCAAGGGTTTCCCTGGGTTGGCTGAGTTTAAATTGGGTATTGACCCCGTCTCCATTCCATACCATGATGTTAGTTTTCCTCTTTTGTTGTGTCCATCTTGGAAAGCTTTATTCCTGACAGAGACAGAGGTTTTCACTAACGGTAGTGCTGATAGGCGTCGAGATGGGTGATTTAGGATGGGATGATTCATACTTTTTGATTCAGGATTTTGGTTTGCATCTCCTTTCTAAAAGACTAAGTTGTACACAGGATTGAAAATGGTTTATAAACCATTTATCTGATGTTTTGTTTCACTATAACATCGTTTTTGATCAGATAAATTACTGGCAAGTCATATCGAAGAAAAATGGTCCCCAATGTCGCCTGCCCTTACGTGCGGACGAGTGACATTCAAAATGTCAGTCGTCGTTATAATCCCCGTGTTGTATCATCCACAAAGTTGTTGCATTGCATTGCTTCCTTTCCACCAGGGATGTTACTCCCCAGGGAGATGTTGTCCTTTTGTCATCCTAACTAGTTTTGCCACATTGGCAGCTTTTACTCAAGGGTGACCAGTTCAGGCGCTGCTGAGTCATGAGTAAAAATAACTCACGGAGACTCACGCCCAGAGTTATGTCGCTACTTATGTACATGTTAGATCATAAAGAGCAGAGAGAGGGAAAATGGTGAGCGTGAAACACCAAAAGCTGACTGTATCTTTGGCAAAAGCACAACCTGGTCTCTGAGCATTTTGTATTATTCTATATGTATGTCCGAGACACTTCATTTAGTATGATACCTTACGTGTCCTATGGTATGTATTAATTAGTGGATGTCCATCACCCATTTTGTATAATATGTTACGGATTACAATTTGTATTATATGTTTACAAATTTGCAAAACATACTTTAAGTTATTATGAATTGGAAACGTACTATATTTACGAATTTGCAAACATACTATTAGTTACAAATGAGTTAAATGTACAGTATGTTACGAATTTGCAAAACGTACTATATGCAGGGTTGGGAAGTAACAGATTCATTGTATTCCATTACATGTAAGGGTTTAAAGAAAACTGAAACTGTAATCCGTGACATAGCCAGGAAAAATATTGTTATCAGATTTCAGATACTTTTGAAAAATGTGATGATTACTTCAAGGATTACTTTTAAATTTCTTTTAAGTTTCTCAAATGACATTCAAGAACAGGAATAGGCTTTTGTAGGCAAAATATGTCTTTCAATGATGCGACTGCTGTCGGCATCCAAAGATTATCCAACTTGAATAAACGCTTGGAGGTAAGGATGACAGCAGTGGTGTAGTCTACGGCGATACGGATATCACTTATTATTGATATCTACATGTTAATCACACTGCTGCTCTTTCATTTAGCTACTTGCGCCTTATGGATTGTGGTTGTTGTGGATGGCTGTTCACAAATCTAAATGTGTATTTGAACCGAATAATGGTTGAATTCAATAAGTTTAAACTGCCTATCAATCATTGTTTTCAAACCAGTTCACAGACAGTGAAAAATGCGCTCTTGCAACAGCTGCATAGTGCGGATCCCAGCCTATAGAATACAAGTGAGGCTTTTATTGCTCAATTCATGCTGATAAATTTTTTTTCCATAGGCCTAATTGACACATTCTCAAACTCACACACTTTTTGATAGACTTAAAGGGGGAATCTGTAGTTGCTACATCCATTTTTGGACTTATAAAATATAAGCGTGTTTGTCTCCAATGTTTGTAAACATTGTAAATGTAAACAAACACTGTTTAACCTCATAACATGGATGGTCAGTCCTTGCATCCATAGCTCTGTCTATTAATCTGAGAGTGGTTACATTTCTTCAGGCCCATCCCTCAGCTTTTTACCAAAACAGAGGCAGGCGACAAAATAGGCTTATAGCAAATCAAATCAAAATCAAATCTAATAGCAAATGCAGCATATGGCATTCATTTTTCACATGTAAATAGCACTTTTTAGTAGTGCTTAAAGCATGCCATTCCATGAGCGCAGCATTTATTTTTCAACTAGAATCAATGGGTTACAGTTACTAGTTACTATATGTTATGAATTTTTAAAACATATGATATGTTACAATTTCTAGCTAGCTGGCTAACGTTAGCTAGGCTAGGGGTTAAGGCTAAGTTTAGGAGTTAGGTTAAAGGGTTAGGGGAAGGGTTAGCTAGTGTAACGACGTTCTTCATTTGTCGAAAGAGAGTCGGACCGAAATGCAGCGTGTTGGTTACTCATGTTCTTTAATGAAACAAATAACAGAACTATACATGAAATAACTAATAAATACAAAACAACAAAACGGAACGTGAAACCTATTACAGCCTGACTGGTGAACACTAACACAGAGACAGGAACAATCACCCACGAAATACAAAGTGAAAACCAGGCTACCTAAATACGGTTCCCAATCAGAGACAACGAGAATCACCTGACTCTGATTGAGAACCGCCTCAGGCAGCCAAACCTATACAACACCCCTACTCAGCCGCAATCCCAAATACTACAAACCCCAATACGAAAATACAATACATAAACCCATGTCACACCCTGGCCTAACCAAATATATAACGAAAACACAAAATACAATGACCAAGGCGTGACAGCTAGGGTTAAAGGGAGGGTTAGCTAAAATGGTTAAGGTTAGTGGAAGGGTTAGCTAACTTTATAAGTAGTTGGGATTGCTAGTTAGTGTTATAGCCCATCCATCAATCCCGACCAACCACCCTACTTTGGTTTTTACCTTTTAAGTACCCATCTGTCTTATTTTACCATACCAAACTAATTTAAGTGTCACAGGTTAACGTATACAATGTGACATCCAGTCTATGGGACCAGTCTGCAATGCAAGGTAGGTCTATACAAAGGGAGGGTGGTAACAGTTAGATCACTCTTCGAGAGAGCATGGCTTTCATAGTATTAACTAATTCTCAAGGATGTGAGAGAATAGGAGCTATTTTACCATTATCAGTTAGTCAGAAGTGCAAACATTGCATCATATACTGTATGCAAATATATATTGGTTCATATAACTGTGGCAGAGAGTTATAATTGTAGGACTATGTGCAGGCAGGCAGATGTGGTTGTCTGAGTCCGCACTTTGAGCTGAGTGACGCTCGTGTCAGAAGGGCACACTACATGGGGGCCCATCTGCATGAGAGTGACTGATCAAAATGGGCCAAAGATTAGTCTTTTTAATATCTGTCAGTTTTTAACGGCCACCGTCATCATCACTGCTTGAACGAAAGGAGAGAAGGAGGGGGTCGTTTTTTTGTTTTTCTTCGGATATGTTGTAACTTTTATAAATGCAGCATTTATTAATGTATTCATTACTCATAAACTAATCTGTCAGACCAGGACACAGTGAGGCAGTCTAATTTCCTCCGCCATACTCCTTCAATAACTTTGAAATAGTGTGCAGGCACTGGCATTTATGTTGCTCACCTTAGTACAGAGTACGAACAAAAACACATACTCTCTCTCACACAAACACACACTCACACAAGCATGTACGTGCATACACATCACTACCTTATCTCTGAGTCATGCTCTAACACTACATAGAATTTGTCAGATATTAATACAGCCTCTACTAGCAACATTTTTTTATTTTGCCGTTCCGCTTTTACTAGCACAAATCAAATTTATCTCACAATGAGCTTGTATAGGGAACGCTCAATTGACGTAATAATTAAAACACAGGAGAGGAAATGAAGGCATTAAACGTCATGTGCAGTTTAATTCATGGAGAGGGTGTCTGTTAAACTTTCGCAGATGTAAGGACATAGTCATGTCAGAAACTGGCAGATTCATTACTTGCCAACAACAGCTGCAAATTCCAATAAACTACAGTACATCATGTTTTGAAGTTCACTTTCATTGTTTTGTCTAACAACACTATCATGAATCTAGCAGAGTGCAGTATTAATTTAGTTTCATAGCACAAACATGTGTTAACATGTTTCTCACACTGGCTTTAGCCATGGAGGGAGCAGGCCTGCCAAGGCAACTGCATGGGGGGTTGCCTAGCAACACTTGCAACGGCTTCATAGGGCGACAAATTCCCATGATTTGTGAATCTGTTCAGACCAAACACCTAGTGCAATAGCTAAGATGGCTTTGAAAAAAAAAAAGATTTCAGCTAATAGGGAGAAGTACAGCATCTTCCAAAATAACTGCATTATGGCATGACCTGGAACACTACAGAGAAGATTTCTAATGCTTCCCCGGTCTGGACACCCTGGAATGATACAGATAAGATTTCTAGCTGCCCACAACCACAACTGACCACAACTACTAAACCACAACTACTGACCACAACCACAAAAAACTACTGACCACAACCACCCAACTACTGACCACAACTAATAACCATACAACTACTGAACCACACAACTAATGACCACAGCCACACCACAAAACTGCTGACCAAAATTACTGACCACAACTACTAAACCACAACCACAAAAGCGCTGACCACAACTGCTGACCACAACCACATTGACCCACACTCATCTCCTTGGTGTTGCAAGCTAGATCTGGTTCGCACTAGCTCTGGTGTAGCTGTGGTATTCATGATAAATGATCACTACTTAAATATGCATACATTTTCATAAAATACCCAACAACAATAATTGTAACTCTTGTACCATTCAAGCAAGAGACACCAAATCAACTTTCAGTCTATCCTATCAACCAACCAACCAACCAACCAATGTTTTTCATCTACCTATTTTTGTAAACTACAACCAGTCACCACCATTACTACCGCAGACACTATTGTACTATAACTTATTTCAAAACCCTAATCCTTTCAAACAATCACATTTTCTTCTGGAAATGTACTTTTCAATGATCACTGTTAGCCTAAAGAGTTTATTTATTAGCTAGAACTACAGCTAACTATCAGCAGGTCTACACACAAACCTATTCTACATAGTTCTACAACTACCACAAAAATAATTTAAAAGAGCTGTCATCAGTTGATGCACCATCATATTTCCATCCCCAAATAATATATTAAAACGTTCTAATCAATACATAATCATGAAATCAAATTTAATTTACACTTGAGTTTCACAAAAGTATATTGTGCGTCTATGTATCTGTAAGCATACAAATCCATTTTGATTGATTTAATTAATGAGACTTGCGAAGCAAACATCCCATTCTAAATCTTCATCTCACTCACTCACTCATCCACAACGCGTCCACTGGCTCATAGGGCAATAACAAAGGCACTCCTTTTCTGTCTGACTCTGGCCATATTCTCCACCGTGCCCCAGCTCTGCTGATTTTGTTGATTGTTCTCCGCCCCTTGGTCTTTGGCCGCTTTTACACCCGGCCTCTGGAGTCCAATGGACACCTATTCTTCACTGAAAGGGATGGTGCCAAATTTCCTCCAGACATGACACTTGGCATTCAGGCCAAAGAGTTCAATCTTGGTTTCATCAGACCAGAGAATTTTGTTTCTCATGGTCTGAGAGTCCTTTAGGTCCCTTTTGGCAAACTCCAAGAGAGCTGTCATTGTCCTTTTACTGAGGAGTGGCTTCCATCTGGATACTGTACCATAAAGGCCTGATTGGTGGAGTTCTGTAGAGATGGTTGTTCTTTTGGAAGTTTTTCCCATCTCACAGAGACACCCGGGAGCTCTGTTAGAGTGGCCATCGGGTTCTTGGTCACCACCCTGACCAAGACCCTTCTCCCCTGATTGCTCAGTTTGGCCAGGCGGCCAGCTCTAGGAAGAGTCTAGGTGGTTACACACATTTAAGAATAATGCAGGCCACTGTGTTCTTAGGGATCTTCAACGCTGCAGATGTTTTTAGTACCCTTCCCCAGATCTGTGCCTCAACACAATCCTGTCTCAGAGCTCTAGGGACAATTCCTTAGACCTAATGGCTTGGTTTTTGTTCTGACATGCACTGTTAACTGTGGAACCTTATATAGACAGGTGTGCTTTTCCAAATAATTTCCAATCAATTTAATTTACTATAGGTGGACTTCAATCAATTTGTAGAAACATCAAGGATGATCAATGGGAACAGGATACACCTGAGCTCAATAGTCTCATAGCAAAGGGTCTGAATACTTATGTAAATAATTGTTTATTTTTTTACTTCTTTTTTTAAAATTGCAAACATTTCTATAAACCTGTTTTTGCTTTGTCATTATGGGGTATTGTTTGTAGTTTTATGAGAAAAAACATAATTCAATCAACTTTAGAATAAGGCTGTAACGTCACAAAATGTGGAAGAAGTCAAGGGGTCTAAAAACTTTCTGTATACACTGTACGTTGCTCCCAAGGTAAGTAAATCTGTGGGTTAACTTCAGGTTTGGTTCCATGATATTGACTGCTTTTGCTGTGTTGATGTTGATGGGCATGATGTTTGTCTTGCTGCAGAGTATGGAAAGAAGAATAAATGCTGGTGTGCATTCGGACTGAGTAACAGCAAACTTGTCTGCCTGCTGCAAATTCTCAGGACAGGACACAGACAAGTGTTGGCGAAGCTAATCCGAAAATGCAGTTTACCAAGATACCAAGTTAAGCTACACTAAAGCTGCCTTTAAGAAAAATATAGTTTACTTAAATAAAACAGGTCGCAGTTGTAAATGAGAACTTGTTTTCAACTGGCCTACCTGGTCAAATAAAGGTGAAATAAAACATAAAAACATCCAAACTACTTAGTGAAAAATTATCATATCCAAATCTGAAATGTCATAAAATACAAATTCCAAAAAGAGATCACTCTGGAGTCAGATGTTAACAGAATATGTAATGTAGCCTATTAAAACACAAAAACAATGTTGCAAGTGAGAATGAGGCAGTTCTGGTGCAAAATAATTAAATAAAGTATTGCCTACTTCACCCATATTTAATTTTTGCAAAAAAAGTTGTGTGTAATTCCAGTAGTTACCTACAAAGCTACATGGCAAAAAAGTAATTAACTACTGAAAACATGACCAAGATTTCAATTTAGTTCAACTACCACCAAGCTACTGAAAAATGTAGTTACATTACTAGTTGGGGGGAAAAAAGCCTTTTTGTGAATGAACACACACTTGACGTTTCCCCTTTTTACGAGCTCTGACTTTGCTGATAGCTACATATTTAGGATTTTTTAAAGCTTATCATTACGTGGTATATATGGTTGTCCCACCTAGCTACCTTAAGATGAATGCACTAACTGTAACTCACTCTGGATAAGAGCGTCTGCTAAATGACTAAAATGTAAACTAAATATAGTTCACTATTCCCCAACAGACACAGTCACACACACCTCCGTGTGCTGCTCCTTATCTACTTAAGCATAATAAAACTCTTCAATTTTTTCCCCACTACGAGTATCACCTTTCAATTTACGGATATGATTATGAATGAGTGTAGTCAGGTTAACACAGTAGATGAATCTGTCAATATGATTCGAAGGCTAAAAGGGACACCCGACATCGAGGACTCTAGTGGGTACTTGGAGGTTGAGAAGCCAAGCAGTTCTAGTGTTACATTTTAAAAAACATTTGAGTCATCTTATCCAGAGCATGCATACATTTGAACTTTTTTCCGTGAAGAGCTGTCATCACTAGACGGACCATCATATTTCTCTCCCCATATAATAGCCTAAAACGTTCTAATTTCTCATGAGTTCCTTCCATCACAACAGCAAGTATTCCAATTCAGAAAGCAAAAAAAGAAAGTTGCAGAACCATAATTCATTTTCTCTCATTTCAACACATACTGCATTTTTTAAATGACCACAACAACCAGAAACAGCATGTTAGCAAAGCTTGAATGAGGGAAAGGATTTGCAGCAGGGAAATCGACAGGGCATCTGACAACAAGACAAGGTGTCCAATATAATTACATTCGAGTTTCTGAATGAACAGCAGACCTGTGAGTTTCTTACAATACTCTGTACTGCTTGATCATTACATCATCATTCAACAAAAGCAAACTTAAATTTACACTGAATGTTTTTACAACGGTAATTATGCATCTATTTATCTGAAACCCACAGCTTTAATGATTAAGAGTTGATTTGATTTACTAAGTGTTGTCTTCGTGATCCTTCCTTTTATAGTCATCGTCTGACCTAAGGTCTCTATGTATTCCTTCTTTCAGTTTACACACGCAACAACTGTATGTTTAGACATTTTAATTGGAATGACAGTTGTGTAGCCTACCCAGCAAACAGGGAATGTCTGAGGACATTTGGCAATATTCCCATTTGGTTCCTTAATTAAGGCTGAGGTTCTGAGAACATTTTAAGAATGTTGCGTGATGGTTCCAAGGGAGCGTTCTCTGGGGTACCTTTGTGTAGTTCTCTGTAAGTTCCCAGGACATCACTGAGGACCATGTCAAGACCTTTTTTAGGACGTTCTCAGGACTTTCATTTTACTAGTCCTTAGGACGTTGCATGATGGTCCCAAGGGAACGTTCTCTGGGGGACCTTTCTATAGTTCCCGGTTTGACCCAGGAGCGTTTTTAGGACGTTCTTGGGACGTTGTGTCATGGTCCTCTGAATATTCTTGGGACATTGTGTCATGGTCCCCTGGATGTTTTTGTCATTTGATGGTCCCAGGTGTCCCAAACTATTGTAAGTAAAGTAATGAAATGCTATTCAGCTAAAATAGTTTTAAAAATTATAATCAATGACAATATGACATGTTCACTTAGTACTTGAATTTTAGTTTTCAGTTAATTTGACAATTCTCTCATTGGGTTTTTGGTGGGGACTATTATTCCGTTTTAATGTTACTCCTGAATCACTACGATAATTACAAATACAATAGTTTTTCTTCATTGTATTTTTAACAGAGCTGAGATGTACTTTGAAGTGCAAAGTGTAGAAATAGGCTTACAGGTGAAATCAGTCATTGATACAGACATAGTGGCATAGCAGGAAGATCTAAATGTTCAAATTCCAGGTGTTCAAATCCCAGGTGAACAAAAATTACTGTATGAACTGTATGAACACTTTGACATACATGATGACACGGTGTTGTCTAATGACATATTCCCTAGCATTGCGAAAAGACAAAAAGCTGTGCCTGGATTAGTCAGGACCTTGATGGGCTTGGCAACAGTAAAAAGGGATAAGTGTAATGAAACTAGTTACAGTGCCTTCAGAATTGACTTATTCATATCAACCTTTATTTATATAGTACATGTCAGACATGAATGCAACGCAATGTGCTTCAGACATTTTTTTAAAACTTTATTTAACCAGTCAGTTAAGAACAAATTCTTATTTACAATGACGGCCTACCATAGTCAAACCCTAACCCGGAAGACGCTGGACCAATTGTGCACTGACCTTTGGGACTCCCAATCACGCCGGTTGTGATACAGTCTGGAATCAAACCAGGTCCTGTAGTGACGTCTCTAGCGCACACAGATGCAGTGCCTTAGACTCGGGAGCCCCCTGAATGCAACACAATGCGCTTCACAGTAAAAACATAAATATTCACTACACAACAAGCATAAGAGGATGAAGAAAAAAAGAATGCCAAAAACTGAAACCCTAAGGAAAAGCAAAGTTAAAAAGGTGTGTTTTTAAGATCTCTTTTAAATATAGAATGTCCACAGTTTCAGACCCCCTCAGGTTCTCTGGCAGGCAGGGGGCATAGTAACTAAAGGCTGCCTCTCCATTCCTCTTGGTCCTAGGCTTTGGGATAGTTAAAAGGCCAGTACCAGAGGACCTGAGGGACCTACTGGCTAAATAACTCAAAAGCATGTCTCATATTTATTGGGTTGCACAATCGTGGATTGATTTAAAAACAAATAGAAGAATCTTAGAATTAATTCTAAAACTCACAGGCAGTCAGTGTAGAGACCTTAAAACCGGTGTAATGTGTGCTCTCCGTCTGGTCAGTACCTGTGCTGCAGGCATTCTGTATGTTTTGCAGTTGACCAAATGGCCTTCTTGGGTAGACCAGACAGGAGAGCATTACAGTAATCAAGCCTGCTTGTAGTAAAAGTATGGATTAGTCTCTCTGTATCAGCCTGAGATAGAAACGGAAGCTATTTTAGTCACATTCCTAATGTGTGATTTGAAATGGAGTTCAGATTCAAAAATTCTACCTAGGTTTTTACCTGGTGTTTTATCTTTATTGCACATTAATTAAAATGTGCGGCCAAATTCTCTCTCTGTGCTTTGGCTCCAATAATACGTACCTCTGTGTTGTCTTGATTTTGCTGCAGGAAGTTGTGAGCCATCCAAGTATTTAAATCACTAATACCGTCTAATAATGTATTTGTGCAGCTAAAATCCTCCGGTGACACAGAAATGTAAAGTTGTGTATTGTCTGCATAGCAATTTTTTTTCTCTCACCCATCTACACACAATATCCCATAATGACAACGGTAAAACATGTTATTAGAAATGTTTGCAACCATTGGTCACCAATATGTGAAAATATTATATATTTGCTCTTACAACCTTAGACATCAATTATTGCAATTCAAAAGAATTCCTGCCAGAATGTACTGTATGTTTCATCTCTGTTGGAGATTTAAAAAACTAATCAGGAACCCTATTGCATATGCTGTAGTCCTGTGACAAACTGACACTATTTTGGGATGTCTGTGCTATCATATCATTGCGTCTAGGAATTTATATACATCCATACATCCATCTCCATGATTATGTCTGTTGGGAAATGTAAATATTGGTGATCAATATCAAAAACTAATTGCAGCATAAAAATTAATAGCTATCAATTGGAAAGCATCAATAATGAATTCGATTAGATGCTATGTTTGATAAAATTAGGCAATTTTTTTTTTCAAATCTAGAAACCTTACATTGACATTCTTGAGGAGTGTGACATTTCCGAACAGACATAATCACGCTTGATATGTACTGTGTATTGAAAGGGGAGGCTACTGTGTGATTTTGTTCGTTAATGGACAGTTGTGGGCATGTTGTGGTGTGTTTCGGGTGTGGTGGTTGTCTTGTTTTTGTGGTGTTTCTGTTTGTTTATAAAAAAATAAGAAACAAAATAAATAATGCACTCTGACTCAAAATAAAAAGAAACTAGGGGGGGAGGATAACATTTCTTTGCGACCATCAGGTGACTTCCCCAGGACAAACCGGGTACTAGACAAAACCTCCAGGGGACCATGACACAACGTCCCAAGAATGTCCTTAAAATGTCCTCTGGAATGTCCCCAGGACCAACCAGGATCTACACAAAACCTCCAGGGGCCATGACACAACATCTTGATGACTTTAGTTGACCATTTCATGGCGTTCCGGGGACATCCTTACAACTCATTATTGTTTGCATGGATTAGTATTTTCATGAACTTTCTGAAATGGCACAGGACAGTGTTTTCAAAAAGTACCTAGAGCAGATACCCAAATAGAAAAAGTAGCCATCCAGGGTTAGATTTTTTTGTCCAAGGAGCTCTATTTTGGTGGCATCTGGTACATTCTAATGCCTTGATTCCATCTGAATACACAGGAAAATTATTGAATAATTTATCAAGTTTACCTCCCAGATTGGAAAAATGTTGTAGTATTGTGTAGAAAGACATGACTTTACAGTTAAAAAAATTATGAATTCATTGTATTGTTAGTTGTTTTGGATATTGCCTAGGTCTAGGCTTATATGATCAGGACTATTTTCTAAGTAAGAGAACATGAAACCATTTTTTACATTTAACTCTTGAGATTAAAGTCTTATTTACAGTTTTTCTGCAAGTTATGAATTGCCACAATGTGTTTTGTATTTTCCTATAAGTAAATATCCAACATTTAACATTTTTTTTTAAAAAGGGTTATATCAGTCCTAAGTATTATATCTTTATTTTAGCCTAAATTTAATTTAAAAAATATTAGGTAGGGCGCTATGAAATCTGTTTAATTTTTTGCCTGATTCCATTTTGTTCTTTGATAAATTCTCTATTTAGTTTTTCCATGTTTGTTTCAGGTTTTTGCTCTCAAAATCACTTAATATAAAAACAACTACATTTGTCCACAACAATGCTGAAAACCACATCAAGATACCAGTTTTGAGGTCTGGTAAAAATGTGAGAAATTTCAATTTTTGGGTGTAGTTACCCTTTAATTCAAGTGCACACCTAGCAAGAGGCTGTTTATTTTTGTAGTGCATATTCAGAATCAAATAGAAAAATAATCTTTAGTATGACCGTATTAAAACAATTCCAAATAGCTTAGATCACCCCCCCCCCCCCACACACACACACACACACCCTCCAGTTTAGAAAGGGCTTAGACTGTTCCAAAAACAAGGGGTTTAATACATAGATCTTTCTTCTATCTCTCAGATATAGGACAGACACTTCAGAACAAACTTCCTTTAGATTTTTTTTGGAGGGGACTATCTGTTGTTCCATGTAGTGAATATGCTATTCAATGAGTTTGTTTAGGCTAATTATAGAAAGTCCCAAAATAATTTTTCATTAAAACATTTTTTTATATATTTTTTTAATACTTCAAGGAGCCTTAAAATTCTAAATCAAATAGCTAAATGATCCTTGGTATGACCTTTTTAAAACAATTCCATATAGTTTTGTTTCATTCTTAAATATCACCTCGCCAGCATAGGTGAAACACCTTCCGACTAACAAGGTGACACCAATCGGTGCGCCCTATGTGCTAATGTGCTAAAAATGCTAAAAGTCCAATCTCCAAACATAAACTGAAAAACCAAAACCTGTAACTCATTGAAATGTCATATCTACATAAACCAAATCACATATAACTTTAAATGAACTTGCTTCTTACAGAGTAAACAAAACATCCTAAATGCACTAAATATACTAAACAACATATATTCAATGTCTTATTAACAGATAAAAATAAGTCCAATACAACTTGAAATCACCAGCATGTTAATGAAGAAAATACTGAATATTTCCTAAATAAATTGTTTAATTAAATATGTTTATGTAGCTACAACATTTACCTGAGAGAAATGTGAACACTATGGAGATATGTTGACCTTAGGATGTTTAAAACATGTTGGGGATAGGGGGCAGTATTTTCACTTTGGATGAATTGCGTGCCCATAGTGAACTGCATCCTACTCTGTCCTAGATTGCTAATATATGCATATTATTATCACTATTGGATAGGAAACACTCTGAAGTTTCCAAAAATATTTGAATTATGTCTGTGAGTATAACAGAATTCATAGGGCAGGCAATCTTCCAAACAGGACGTGAAATTCTGAATACATGTTTAATTTCAAGTCATCGCCTATCCACTTGCAAATAAGATATTGATCTGGAAGCACTTCCTGCACCTTCCACTAGATGTCCTCATTTAGTAGAACGTGGAATGGAGCTTCTGGTGTGAACTTTGACCGAATGGGAGGAGAAATAGTCACAGTCTTGGCAGAATGCAATTTCCCTGTGGCGCATTTCTCTGTGGGTGTCACCATCGTTCCATTTGGATGCAGATGAAAACATATGATCCATTTGGAACGTTATTGGATATATATGAAAATAACATCCTAAAGATTGATTCTCTACTTAGTTTGACCAATTTATTCGACCTGGACTATATCTTTTTGAAGTTTTCGTTCGAGTTGTCCTGGACCAGCGTCAGCTTTTGGGCACGTGAGCTGAAAGTGCTAGCAAAAAAATCTGACACAATGGTTTCATTAAGAACCAGTGTATCTTTAATTATATGTAGAACATGTATCTTTAGTCAAAGTTAATGATGAGTATTTCTGTTATCTGGCGTAGCTTTCTATAATTCCTCCGGATATTTTGGAGGCATTTCTGAACATGGCGTCAATGTAAACCAAGATTTGTGGATATAAATATGCATATTATCGAACAAAACATAAATGTATTGTGTAACATGTCATATGAGTGTCATCTGATGAAGATTTGCAAAAGGTTATTGATTCATTTTATCTTTAATCCTGCTTTTGTGACGCTATCTTTGGCTGGGAAAAATTGCTGTTTTTTTTGTTGATTTGGTGGTTGTCTAACATAAATATATGTTGTGTTTTCGCTGTAAAACATTTTAAAACTCGGATATGATGGGTAGATGAACAATATGTTTATCTTTCATTTGCTTTATTGGACTTGTTAATGTGTGAAAGTTAAATATCTCTAAATAATATTTTTCAGCTGAATGGGGGGTGGAGTTCCCCTAGGGGAAATTTTTGGATGAAAAACGTTCCCGTTTTAAACAAGATATTTTGTCACAAAAAGATGCCCGACTATGCATATAACTGATAGCTTTGGAAAGAAAACACTCTGAATTTTCCAGAACTGCAAAGATATTGTCTGTGAGTGCCCTAGATCGGGAGCTACAAGCAAAACCAAGATGAAACGGCAACCAGGAAATGAGCAGGATTTTTGAGGCTCTGTTTTCCATTGTCTCCTTATATGGCTGTGAATGCGAGAGGAATGAGCCTGCCCTATCTATCGTTTCCCCAAGGTGTCTGCAGCATTGTGACATATTTGTAGGCATATCATTGGAAGATTGACCATAAGAGACTACATTTTCCAGGTGTCCGCCCGGAGTCCTCCGTCGAAATTGGTGCGTCATTTTCAGCTGCTGGTATTTTTCCATGCGATTCTGAGGGGAAAGCAGGCTTCCACGAACTGCATATCAATGAAGAGATATGTGAAAAAACACCTTGAGGATTGATTCTAAACAACGATTGCCATGTTTCGGTCGATATTATGGAGTTAATTCGGAAAAAGTTTGACGTTTTGGTGACTGAATTTTCGGTTCGTTTCGGTAGCCAAATGTGATGTACAAAATGGAGCGATTTCTTCTACACAAAGATTCTTTCAGGAAAAACTGAACATTTGCTATGTAACTGAGAGTCTCCTCATTGAAAACATCCGAAGCTCTTCAAAGGTAAATGATTTTATTTATTTGGTTATCTGGTTTTTGTGAAAATGTTGCGTGCTAAATGCTACGCAAAATGCTAAGCTAGCTTGCAATACTCTTACACAAATGATTGATTTGCTATGGTTCAAAAGCATATTTTGAGAATCTGAGATGACAGTGTTGTTAAGAAAAGGCTAAGCTTGAGAGCAGACGCATTATTTTCATTTTATTTGCGATTTTCAGAAATCGTTAACGTTGCGTTATGCTAATGAGCCTGAGGCTTTATTCACGATCCCGGATCCGGGATGGGGAGTATCAAGAGGTGTGGCTGGCCCAATGCTCCAGTGTCATTAGAGATGTGGAGGCTCATCACCTTTAGTTGGCTCTCCCTATTTGATTTCTCGAAAGACATTCCTTTGTTTCCCTCAAGGATTGCTTCCTGTCTTTAAGTTTAGGTGTGGGTTTTTCTTTTGTTTGCCTCTTAGGGGCTTTAGCGGGTGCTCCTGGTGGGTGTCTTTTAGGTCCCAGTTGTTGTTACTATCCAACTTACAGTGTACAACCCCATGAGTGTCTTTCAGAAGCATTCCTAAAATCCCATCTGTTTAGTTTTGGCTGTGGTCAGTGACTCTTTTCTTTTTTGTTCCCCATTCTGTTTTCTGACTGGGGAACGTAATAGGTGTTAACACACAAAGTAACCAAACACCTGATCTAATTTTCATATACATAATGAGTTTCCCAGAATTGTTTGCCAGAATTCAGAACATCAGGTTGGCACAAAGCTAATTTGCATGTGAAAATATGAGCTTGCTGGCAATGTGTGGCAAACTGTTTGGTAGAAGCCTGTTTTTTTATAAGGTAATCATTTCCTTTCTTTATCAGTCATGCCTCATTTTCACTTGAAACATAATTTTTATGTTTAATAGGCTACATTACACTACTACTGTATGTTAAGGTATTAACATATGACCCCAAAGGGATCTGTTCTTGGGCAATTCTAGGGTAATGGAATTAAGCCTCGACTTGGATATTTTACTTTAAAATGTATGTCAAATAAACCATTTTGAAGTTTAACCAAACGATATACCTCTATGCACAAGGACTGCCTTGAACAATTTACACAGAACATTTCACAAAAACACATTTACTAGAACTGTACAGATGCATAGTTTGGTAACAGAATTACAGTAAAATCTCCCTCAGTTTTTTGCGACATTTTCCAAAAACGTTAATTATCTGCTCCAAATTAAGAATCAAAAGATGTCCGCAGAAAGAATAGGGTGTCAGCTATTACATGACACCTTGAGTTGGAAATAATATATTTTTGTTTTGACATACTGTAGGTGCGGTGGATTTATATCCGGTAACGGAATTACATCAGGTGTTCCGGAGCTGTACTATACAAAAATTAATAATTATGGATACGAAAATCATCATCTTCATGGTGAGGTACCCTAAATAAGTACACAAATGTAGAAATATACAATATCCTTCTTTTGCATATTTGGGTATTATTCTACACACTGGCTATTATTGGTAATGAGCTCCGCCCCCAAACAAGACTGCATTTGGTTGGTCCAGACTAGACCAAAACAGAAACAGTCATCTATGATTATGTTTAACAAGATTGGACATCACAGTAGAGCATAGTAGAGTACAGCACAGCAGACTTCAGTACAGTAAAGTAGATATGTACAGTACACTACTCTAGTGTGCTGTACTGAACACTACCAAATTTCAACTACTTTTCAATGTCCAAGGACGCCTGGTGTCGGTCAATGCTCAGTGGGTGAGGATGCTTGTTATAGTAAATGCAAAGAGAGCATGAAATTAGAAAATATCTTAGAGATTGTGGGTTTTTGGTAAGCGAATTACAATGCACAAGACTATGTTTCTTAAACTTACAGAAGATAAATACTTTCTTGAAAATGAAATATAAGTGTTTATATTCATTCCCAGGGGTCTTTACTCAACAATATGGTGTTTTGATGTATTTCTAATACCTTTAAGACTTTTTCTAATAGATGTCTAACCCTGCCGGACTATCCAGCTTGGATTTTGAGCTGGTCAAGCTGGTCATTATATATTTTTTTACACAATGGCAAGGAGTCTTGGACACAGTCTTTTTGTAAGCCTTTGGCTCATTCTAGATGAGCAGGCAATCATCATATTGCTTGACATGGTTAAACATCCCTTTCAATTCCAGTTGGGAATGTGACTATATACAGTATGTTTCACTTGAAAAGCTGATCAATAAGCATTTGCTTAATATATCAGTTAGTGGAACAGCCCTAAAGTCCTCAATCTGGGGAGAACACACTATAATATGGGGAGCAGATGCTATTCCAACAGTATGAAACTCAGCAGTTGATAAAATAAAAATGTTGCTGACCACACCCATAGTTTTAATCTTAAGAAGACCTTTTCGGTCTTGTGTTGTCTGCTGAATAAAATGTTCAGTTCCCCTTTCCTAAACCATAACCCTGTCAAGAGCATATGTCTTTTTCAATCAACGGAAGGAAATTCATTGATAGCCAACTGAATTGCCCAAATGGATGATCCAGAGGATTTGAATAAAGGGCTTCCATCTGTGTTGAACACAAATGACAGGTTATACTTGGTATGGCAAATTCTTGGCATTCGACCGCAAGGTGCTACAGAGGGTAGTGTGTATGTTCCAGGACATCACTGGGGCCAAGCGTCCTGCCCCCCAGGATCTATATAATAGGCAGTGTCAGAGGAAAGCCCATTAAATTGTCAGAGACTCCAGTCACCCAGGTCATAGACCGTTTTCTCTGCTACCACACGGCAAGCGGTTACCGGAGTGCCAAGTCTAGGACCAAAAGACTGTTGAACAATTAATCAAATGGCCACCAGACTATTACATTAACCCCCTACATTTGTTTTGTACACTGCTGCTACTCGCTGTTCATAATCTATGCATAGTCACTTCACCAGTACCTACATGTACAAATTACCTCAACTAACCTGTACCCCCGCATACTACATCGGTACAGGTTACTCATGTATACAGCCTCATTATTTTATTGTTACTTTTTATATTTTTTTTAACTTTAGCTATTTTAGTAAATATTTTCTTAACTCTAGTTCTTGAAATGCATTTTTGGTTAAGTGCTCGTAAGTAAGCATTTCACAGTAAGGTTGATACCGGTTTTCCAAACAATTTGATTTGATTTAAAGCTTGCCACCATTGGACTCTGGAGTAGTAGAAACACTTTCTCTGTAGTGGTGAATCACGCTTTACAATCTGGCAGTCCAGTAATGGTCTGGGGCTGTTTTTCCATGGTTTGGGTTAGGCTCCTTAGTTCCAGTGAAGGGAAATCTTAACTTCTTGCGTCGAGCAATCCCGGATCCGGGATCCTATTTATAGCCTCAAGCTCATTAGCATAACGCAATGTTAACTATTCATGAAAATCGCAAATGAAATGAAATAAATATATTTGCTCTCAAGCTTACACTTTTGTTAACAACACTGTCATCTCAGATTTTCAAAATATGCTTTTCAACCATAGCTAAACAAGCATTTGTGTAAGAGTGTAAGAGTAAGCCTAGAATTCAGCCAGCAACATTTTCACAAAAACAAGAAAAGCATTCAAATAAAATCATTTACCTTTGAAGAACTTCAGATGTTTTCAATGAGGAGACTCTGTTAGATAGCAAATGTTCAGTTTTTCAAAAAATGTTATTTGTGTAGGACAAATCGCTCCGTTTTTTTCACGTTTGGCTATGAAAAAAACCTGTATCCAGTTATAGCCTCAAGCTCATTAGCATAACGTAACGTTAACTATTTATGAAAATCGCAAATGAAATGAAATAAATATGCTATCTCTCAAGCTTAGCCTTTTCTTAACAACACTGTCATCTCAGATTTTCAAAATATGCTTTTCAACCATAGCAAAACAAGCATTTGTGTAAGAGTATTGATAGCTAGCGTAGCATTTAGCATAGCATTTAGCGGGCAACATTTTCACAAAAACCAGAAAAGCATTCAAATAAAATAATTTACCTTTGAAGAACTTCGGATGTTTTCAATGAGGAGACTCTGTTAGATAGCAAATGTTCAGTTTTTCCTGAAAGATTCTTTGTGTAGGAGAAAAATGCTCTGTTTTGTTCATCACTTTTGGCTACCAAAACAAACCGAAAATTCAGTCACCAAAACGCCAAACTTTTTTCCAAATTAACTCCATAATATCGACTGAAAAATGGCAAACGTTGTTTAGAATCAATCCTCAGGGTGTTTATCACATATCTCTTCATTGATATATCGTTCGTGGAAGCCTGCTTTCTTCTCTGAATCACATGGAAAAATACTTGCAGCTGAGGTTTGCGCACCAATTTCGGCGCAGGACACCGGGCGGACACCTGGTAAATGTGGTCTCTTATGGTCAATCTTCCAATGATATGCCTACAAATACATCACAATGCTGCAGACACCTTGGGGAAACGGCAGAGATTGTGGGCTCATTCCTGTCGCATTCACAGCCATATAAGGAGACATTGGAAAACAGAGCTTCAAAAATTTTGCTCATTTCCTGTTTGAAGTTTCATCTTGGTTTCGCCTGTAGCATCAGTTCTGGGCACTCACAGTGTTTTCTTTCCAAAGCTGTCAATATATATGCATAGTCGAGCATCTTTTTGTGACAAAATATTGCGCTTAAAACGGGCACATTTTTTTATCCAAGAAAGAAATTGCGCCCCCATAAATTCAAGAGGTTAAGGCTACAGCATAAAATGACATTCTAGACGATTCTGTGCTTCCAACTTTGTGGCAACAGGTGAAGGCCCTTTCCTGTTTCAGCATGACAATGCCCCCGTGCACAAAGCGAGGTCCATACAGAAATGGTTTGTCGAGATTAGTGTTGAAGAACTTGACTGGTGGGTACAGAGCCCTTCATACCCATCAAACACCTTTGTGATGAATTAGAACATGGACTGCAAGCTAGGCCTAATCGCTGAAACATCATTGCCCGACCTCACTAATTTCAGTGGCTGCATGGAATTAAGTCCCTGCAGCAATGTTCCAACATCTAGGGGAAAGCTTTCCCAAAAAAGTAGAGGCTGTTATAGCAGCAAAGAGGGGACCAACTCCATATTAATGCCCATGATTGTAGAATAAGATGTTCGACGAGCAGTTGACCACATACTTATGGCCAAGTTGTGTATTACCCTATAACCCTGCACATCAACTCGGTACTGGTACCCCGTGTATATAGCCAAGTTATCGTTGCTCATTGTGTATTTATTCCTTGTTAATATTTTAGAATTTGTTATATTTTTCTATTTTTTCTCTTTTCTCTCTCTGCATTGTTGAGAAGGGCTTGTAAGTAATAATTTCACTGGTTGTCTACACCTGTTGTTTATGAAGCATGTGTTCTTTGTACATTGTTCTTTGTACATTGCATCATCGTAAATGTCACCAAGTATATTCACTGATGTTGCCACATGTATATCTGTGATTAAGGGAGTCTTTTACTTTGACATTTCCAAGCAGAGCTTGAACTTGAGAATCGATAGGAAGGGTAACAAAGTAGCAACTATTCTTCATGCCTCATGACCCGTTACTGTTTGGGCATACAGTACGAGTCCAAAGTCTGGACACACTTGCTCATTCAAGGGTTTTTCTTTTTTTCCCCATTGTAAAATAATAGTGAAGACATCAAAACAATGAAATAACACGTTAAATCATGTAGTAACCAAAAAAAGTGTTAAACAAATCCAAATATTTTAGACAAAAGTAGCCACCCTTTGCCTTGATGACAGCTTTGCACAATCTTGGCATTCTCTCAACCAGCTTGATGAGGTAATCACCAGGAATGTATTATATTTAACAGGTGTGCCTTGTTAAAAGTTAATTTCTGGAATTTCTTTCCCTCTTAATGTCTTTGAGCAAATCATTTGTGTTGTGACAAGTTAAGAGTGGTATACAGAAGATAGCACTATTTGCTAAAAGACCAAATGCATATTAAAGCAAGAACAGCTCAGATAAGCGAAGAGAAATGACAGTCCATCATTAATATAAGACATGAAGGTTAGTCAATCTGGAAAATTTCAAGAACTTTGAAAGTTCTTTCAAACAGTCGCAAAAACCCTCAAGCTCTATGATAAAACTGGCTCTCATGAGGACCTCCACAGGAAAGGAAGACGCAGAGAATAAGTTCATTAGTTATAGCCTCAGAAATTGCAGCCAAAATAAATTCTTCACGGAGTTCAAGTAACAGACACATCTCAACATCAACTGTTCAGAGGAGACTGCGTGAATCAGGCTTTCAGGGTTGAAATTGCTGCAAAGAAACCACTACTAAAGGACAAAAATAATAATTGACTTGCTTGGTCCAAGAAACACTAGCAATGAACATTAGACCGGTGAAAATCTGCCCTTTGGTCTGATGAGTCCAAATTGGAGATTTTTGGTTCCAACGGCTGTGTCTTTGTGAGATGCAGTGGAGGTGGACGGATGATCTCTGAATGTGTGGTTCCCACCGTGAACTATGGAGGAGGAGTTATGGTGTGGAGGTGCTTTGCTGATGACACTGTGTGTGATTTATTTAGATTACCACAGCATTTTGCAGCGATACGCCATCCCATTTGGTTTGGGTTTGGTGGGACTATCATTTGTTTTTCAACAGGACAATGACCCAAAACACACCTTCAGGCTGTGTAAAGGCTATTTGACCGAGAAGGAGAGTGTTGGAGTGCTGCACCAGATGAGCTGGCCTAAACAATCATCCGACCTCAACCCAATTGAGATGGTCTGGGATGAGTTGGACCGCAGAGTGATGGAAAAGTAGCTAACAAGGGCTCAGCATGTGGCTACTTTGAAGAATCTTAAATCTGAAGCACTTTTTTGGTTACTACATGATTCCATGTGTATTATTTCATAGTTTTGATGGCTTCACTATTATTCTACAATGTAGAAAATAGTAAAAATAACAAAACCCTTGAATGAGTAGGTGTGTCCAAACCTGTGACTGGTACTGTTTAAACAGTGGATTCAGAAAGTGTTCTGTCATTTACAAAATAGCCTCCAACATTCTACTCAGCAAATTGGATGTAGTCTATCACAGTGCCATCCGTTTTGTCACCAAAGCCCCATATATTATCCACCACTGCGACCTGTATGCTCTCGTTGGCTGGCCCTTGCTTCATATTTGTCGCCAAACCCACTGGCTACATGTCATCTATAAGTCTTTGTTAGGTAAAGCCCCGCCTTATCTCAGCTCACTGGTCAACATAGCAGCACCCAACCATAGCACGTGCTCCAGCAGGTATATTTCACTGGTCATCCCCAAAGCCAGCTCCTCCTTTGGCCGCCTTTACTTCCAGTTCTCTGTTGCCAGTGACGGGAACAAATTGCAAAAATCACTGAAGCTGGAGTCTTATATCTCCCTCACTAACTAACTTTAAGCATCAGCTGTGTGCCGTTCATTGCAACAGCACACAGCCCATCTGTAAATAGCCCACCCTATAACCTCATCCCCATTTTGTTATTTATTTTTTGCTACTTTGCACCCCAGTATCTCTACTTGCACATTCATCTTCTGAACATCTATCACTCAAGTGTTTAATTGCTAAATTGTAATTTGTTTGCTACTATGGCCTATTTATTGTCTTACTTCCCTGATCTTACTACATTTGCACACACTGTACATAGATTTTTCTATTGTGTTATTGACTGTACGTTTGTTTATCCCATGTGTAACTCTGTGTTGTCGTTTGTATCGCACTGCTTTGCTTTATCTTGGCCAGGTCGCAGTTGTAAATGAGAACATGTTCTCAACTGGCCTACTTGGTTAAATAAAGGTGGGAAAAAAATCTTCACACAATACACAAAGCAATAAAGCGAAAACAGGTTTTTAGAAATGTTAGCAAAAAAAAATGAAATACCCTATTTACATAAGTATTCAGACCGTTTGCTATGAGACTCGAAGTTGAGCTCAGGTGCACCCTGTTTCCATTGATCATCTGAGATATTTCTACAACTTTATTGGTGTCCACCTGTGGTGAATTCAATTGATTGGACATGATTTGAAAAGGCACACACCTGTTTATATAAGGTCCCACAGTTGACAGTGCATGTCAGAGCAAAAACCAAGCCATGAGGTCTAAGGAAATGTCCGTAGAGCTCCGAGACAGGATTGTGACCAGGCACAGATCTGGGGAAGGGTACCAAAACATTTCTGCAGCATTGAAGGTCCCCAAGAACACAGTGGCCTCCATCATTCTTAAATTAAATGGAAGAAGTTTGGAAGCACCAAGACTGTTCCTAGAGCTGGCCGTCCGGCCGAACTGAGAAATTTGGGGTGAAGGGCCTTGGTCAGGGAGGTGACCAAGAACCCGATGGTCACTCTGACGGAGCTCCAGAGTTCCTCTGTGGAGATGGGAGAACATTCCAGAAGAACAACCATCTCTGCAGCACTCCACCAATCAGGCCTTTATGGTGGAGTGTTTAGACGGATGTTCACATCAGAAACAAAAATATAAGCTTGTTTAATTCCAATGTTTGTAAACAAAGTGAACTATCAATGTGAACTAGCACTGTATAGCTTCAAATTTTGATCTCATATATGGCCAGTCCTTGCATCCATAGTTCGGTCTATGAATTTGAGAATGGTTATATTTCTATTTCCCTTTACTTTCTCTGAAAAGTATTCAACCACACTTGATCAATAGTTGCAGCAGACAGGATAGAAGCAGCAGACTGAACATGCAGGGAACGGATGAAAACGTAATGTTGTAGCAAGAGTGCAACATTGGTCACATTTACCTCTATATTCACAACAAAGCTAAACCTATAGTTCAAGGCTCGCCAACCCTGTTTCTGGAGAGCTACCCTCATGTAGGTTACAATTCCAGTTGTCACCTGATTTCAGGTTATCAACCAGCTAATTATTAGATTAAGGTTAGCGAAAACCTACATATTACTTCCGGCGCCGACAGAGATGGCCGCCTCGCTTCGCGTTCCTAGGAAACTATGCAGTTTTTTGTTTTTTTTATGTGTTATTTCTTACATTAGTACCCCAGGTCATCTTAGGTTTCATTACATACAGTCGAGAAGAAATACTGAATATAAGATCAGCGTCAACTCACCATCAGTACGACCAAGAATATGTTTTTCGCGATGCGGATCCTGTGTTCTGCCTTACAAACAGGACAACGGAATGGATCGCATGCAGCGACCCAAAAAAACGACTCCGAAAAAGAGGGAAACGAGGCGGTCTTCTGGTCAGACTCCGGAGACGGGCACACCGTGCACCACTCCCTAGCATTCTTCTTGCCAATGTCCAGTCTCTTGACAACAAGGTTGATGAAATCCGAGCAAGGGTAGCATTCCAGATGGACATCAGAGACTGTAACGGTCTGTGCTTCACGGAAACATGGCTCACTGGAGAGACGCTATCCGAAGCGGTGCAGCCAACGGATTTCTCCACGCATCGCGCCACCAGAAACAAACACCTTTCGGGGAAGAAGAGGGGTGGGGGCGTATGCCTTATGGCTAACGAGACATGGTGCGATGAAAGAAACATACAGGAACTCAAATCCTTCTGTTCACCTGATTTAGAATTCCTCACAATCAAATGTAGACCGCATTATCTACCATTTGTAAGTCGCTCTGGATAAGAGCGTCTGCTAAATGACTTAAATGTAAATGAAATCTACCAAGAGAATTCTCTTCGATTATAATCACAGCCGTATATATCCCCCCCCCCAAGCAGACACATCGATGGCTCTGAACTAACTTTATTTAACTCTTTGCAAACTGGAAACCATTTATCCGGAGGCTGCATTCATTGTTGCTGGGGATTTTAACAAGGCTAATCTGAAAACAAGACTCCCTAAATTTTATCAGCATATCGATTGCGCAACCAGGGGTGGAAAAACCTTGGATCACTGTTACTCTAACTTCCGCGACGCATATAAGGCCCTGCCCCGCCCCCCTTTCGGAAAAGCTGACCACGACTCCATTTTGCTGATCCCTGCCTACAGACAGAAACTTAAACAAGAAGCTCCCACGCTGAGGTCTGTCCAACGCTGGTCCGACCAAGCTGACTCCACACTCCAAGACTGCTTCCATCACGTGGACTGGGACATGTTTTGTATTGCGTTAGATAACAACATTGACGAATACGCTGATTCGGTGTGCGAGTTCATTAGAACGTGCGTTGAAGATGTTGTTCCCATAGCAACGATTAAAACATTCCCTAACCAGAAACCGTGGATTGATAGCAGCATTCGCGTGAAACTGAAAGCGCGGACCACTGCTTTTAATCAGGGCAAGGTGTCTGGTAACATGACCGAATACAAACAGTGCAGCTATTCCCTCCGCAAGGCTATCAAACAAGCTAAGCATCAGTACAGAGACAAAGTAGAATTTCAATTCAACGGCTCAGACACAAGAGGCATGTGGCAGGGACTACAGTCAATCACGGACTACAGGAAGAAATCCAGCCCAGTCACGGACCAGGATGTCTTGCTCCCAGGCAGACTAAATAACTTTTTTGCCCGCTTTGAGGACAATACAGTGCCACTGACACGGCCTGCAACGGAAACATGCGGTTTCTCCTTCACTGCAGCCGAGGTGAGTAAAACATTTAAACGTGTTAACATTTTATTTGTCACATACACATGGTTAGCAGATGTTAATGCGAGTTTAGATGCACTATTGTAAAGTGGCTGTTCCACTGGATGTCAGAAGGTGAATTCACCAATTTGTAAGTCGCTCTGGATAAGAGCGTCTGCTAAATGACTTAAATGTAAATGTAAATGAGTGTAGCGAAATGCTTGTGCTTCTAGTTCCGACAATGCAGTAATAACCAACAGTAATCTAACTAACAATTCCTAAACTACTGTCTTATACACAGTGTAAGGGGATAAAGAATATGTACATAAGGATATATTAATGAGTGATGGTACAGAGCAGCATAGGCAAGATACAGTAGATGGTATCGAGTACAGTATATACATATGAGATGAGTATGTAAACAAAGTGGCATAGTTAAAGTGGCTAGTGATACATGTATTACATAAGGATGCAGTCGATGATATAGAGTACAGTATATACGTATGCATATGAGATGAATAATGTAGGGTAAGTAACATTATATAAGGTAGCATTGTTTAAAGTGGCTAGTGATATATTTACATCATTTCCCATCAATTCCCATTATTAAAGTGGCTGGAGTTGAGTCAGTGTCAGTGTGTTGGCAGCAGCCACTCAATGTTAGTGGTGGCTGTTTAACAGTCTGATGGCCTTGAGATATAAGCTGTTTTTCAGTCTCTCGGTCCCAGCTTTGATGCACCTGTACGGACCTCGCCTTCTGGATGTGCCTTAATAACAAGTGTGTGTTTACCACATGGCCTCACATGTGAATCCTTAAAGAGATGGGTGGAGCTAAGGCTTAAGATGGTGTGAACGATGCTAAATGGGTGTAGATAAAGAAGAGCTCTCCGGTAGGTGTGCCAAAAATAATCAAGGGACATTTTCTCAAAAGTGGGGTCACAAGTTTATCAACTTTCAAAGCAGAATTACTTCCCCATTTTTCCTCAACTGCAGTGTATGACATACCATTTTCTCGCTCTCAGTCTCTACTTTTATCCAATGTAAAAAACACCATTTCAAATTTTGCTACATAAAATCGAGGTGGTCGGTCACATTAACTTCAATTGTAAAAAAAAAAAAAAAAAAGTTCACAAATAAGATTAAGAAATATTGTAAAAATGTGTTTGTTTAAAGCCAGATTCTCAATCTAGTTTAATTTACCGTTATCTCATTATTAACTGTAATATTGTCTGGGCCAGTACATATGCCTCCTACCTGCACAACTTACTCATACAAAATACATTTGCAAGATTAGCCACCTCCTCCAATTACTTGGCTCCATCTGTACGTTTGTTTAAAGAAACTCCCCCTAATGTTTTATTTAACTAGGCAAGCCAGTTAAGAACAAATTCTAAATTACAATGACGGCCTACCCCGCCCAAACCCTAACCCGGACGACACTGGGCCAATTGTGCGCCGCCCTATGGGACTCTCAATCACGGCCGGTTATAATACAGCCTGGAATCTAACCAGGGTCTGTAGTGACGCCTGTAGCACTGAGATGCAGTGCCTTAGACCCTTGCGCCACTCGGTTGCCTCGGGACAATATCTTGTCTATTATGCATTTTCATCTTCAAATACTCAAACCTCCCAGACAGTTTACCAAAACCCTTCAATAGATTCTTCCTGGTTAATTCTGAGATTCATCTACACTACCGGTCCAAAGTTTTAGAACACCTTCTCATTCAAGGGTTTTTCTTTATTTGTACTATTTTCTACATTGTAGAATAATTGTGAAGACATCAAAACTATGAAATAACCCATATGGAGTCATGTAGTAACTAAACAAGTGTTCAATAAATCAAAATATTTTTACATTGGAGATTCTTCATATTGCCAACCTTTGCCTTGATGAAAGCTTTGCGCACTCTTGGCATTCGCTCAAACAGCTTCACCTGGAATGCTTTTCCAACCCTCTTGAAGGAATTCCCAAATATGCTGAGCCACTTGTTTGCTGCTTTTCCTTCACTCTGTGGTCCAACTCATCCAAACCATCTCAATTGGGTTGAGGTCGGGTGATTGTGGAGGCCAGGTCATCTGATGCAGCACTCCATCACTCTCCTTGGTAAAATAGCCCTTACACAGCCTGGCAGTGTGTTTTAGTCATTGTCCTGTTGAAAAACACATGATAATCCCACTAAGCCCAAACCATGGGATGGCGTATCGCTGCAGAATGCTGTGGTAGCCAGCTGGTTAAGAGTGCCTTTAATTCTAAATAAATCACAGACAGTGTCAAGAGCACCATAGCACCTCCTCGATGCTTTACGGTGGGAAATACACATGCGGAGATCATCCTTTCACCCACACTGCGTCTCACAAAGACACGGCGGTTGGAACCAAAAATCTCCAATTTGGACTTGAGACCAAAGGACAAATTTCCACAGGTCTAATGTTCATTGCTCGTGTTTCTTGGCCCAAGCAGGTCTCTTCTTATTATTGGTGTCCTTTAGTAGTGTTTTATTTGCAGCAATTTCAACCACAGGTCTCCTCTGAACAGTTGATGTTGATGTGTCTGTTACTTGAACTCCGTGAAGCATTTATTTGGGCTGCAATTTCTGAGGCTGGTAACTAATGAACTTATCCTCTACTAATGAACTTATCCTCTAGGTAACTCTGGGTCTTCCATTCCTGTGGCAGTCATGAGAGCCAGTTTCATCATAGCACTTGATAGTTTTTGTGACTGCACCTGAGAAAACAAAGTTCTTGAAATGTTCCATATTGACGGACCATGTCTTAAATTAATGATGAACTGTCATTTCACCTTTGCTTATTTGAGCTGTTCTTGCCATAATATGGACTTGATATTTTACCAAATAGGGCTATTTTCTGGATACCCCCCTACCTTGTCACAGCACAACTGATTGGTTCAAATGCATTTAATAGTTAAACAATTCCACAAATTAACTTTTAAGAAGGCACACCTGTTAACTGAAATGTATTCCAAGTGACTTGACCTCATGAAGCTGGTTGAGGGAATGCCAAGAGTGTGCAAAGCTGTCATCAAGGCAATGGGTGGCAATTAGAAGATTCTCAAATATATAAAATATATTTTTTTATTTGTTTAACACTTTTTTGGTTACTACATGATTTATTATGTCTTATTTCACAGTTTATGACTTCACCATTATACTACAATGTAGAAAATAGTAAAATAAAGAAAAACCCTTGAATGAGTAGGTGTTCTAAAACTTTTGACCGGTAGTGTATATACCACTGCAAAGATACTGCGATAATCTTCATCCTCCCCACTGCCGCACCTCACGTAGTCAATTTTCTATCAGACACAGATGTTCCATACTCTGGAATGCCAATCTTCACATTACCAAAACCTCATCATCCCTCAATAAGCCAAGTCTGGTGGGTCAGCCTGTTGAACCAAACTACACAGTAATCTCCTCCATACAGCCCAACTCTCACATGCACACACACATTTAAACAAAACATACTGTTTTTGTTGGTGATTGCTGATCGGTTCATTTGTACATTTTTGATTAGTGGATTTTGTTATATTTTAAAATATATTGTTTTTGTGTTGTGGTTTTTATATAAGCCATTGGGCTTCCAACCACACCTGCACACCATTTAATATATATTGTTTAAGCTGTATTGTTGTTTAGCACTTATTTTCTGTGGTGCAAATAAATTACATCTTTATTAAAAAAAATGGATATGATTTAGAAAGAAATATCTTTCTAGATATGGTCCCACAATTGACAGTGCATGTCAGAGTAGAAAATATACCATGAAGTCCAAGGAACTGTCCGTAGATATTTGAGATAGTATTGTGATGAGGCATATAGTATATCTGGCAAGGGTATAAAACAAAATCTAGAGTGTTGAAAGATTCCAAGAGCACAGTGGTCTCCATCATTGGGAAATAGAAAAAATATGGAACTACCCAGACTGCTTAGAGCTGGCCGACTGAGCAAACTGAGCAACTGGGCAAAAGGACCTTGGTCAGGGAGGTGACCAAGAACTCAATGACCAGAACTACAGAGATCCTTGGCTGAGATGGGAGAACCTGCCAGAAGGACAACTGTCTCTACAGCACTTCACCAATCTGGGCTTTATGGGACAGTGGCCAGATAGAAGCCACTCCTGAGAAAAAGGCACATGACAGTGCACCTGGAGTTTTCAAAAAGCCACGTGAAAGACAGAGAATAAGGCAAAATATTTTGTGGTCTGGTGAGAAAAAATATAACTATTTGGCCAGATGAAAAAATATATATCTTTAGTTTTCGTTGTTATTATTTTATTTTTCCTTTTTTTCTCCCCAATTCTGTGCCAGCCGCACCAATGTGTCCAATGAAAAACACTGTACAACTGGCGACCAACTAGGGACGTGTCAGCATGCATGTCCTCGGGCTGCCACAGGAGTCACTAGACCGCAATGGGACAAGGACGTCCCGGGCGCCCAAACTCTCCCTAACTCCGGACGACGCTGGGCCAATTGTGCGCCACCTCATGGGTCTACCGGTCACAATCCGGCTGCAAAGCACTATGTTTGAAGAAAATCAGGCACAGCTCATCCCCCCTACTGTGAAGCATGGTGGTGGGAGAATCATGCAATGAATTCCATCTTCATTGCACGTTTGCCATTCAGAGCAGTAGGTTAGATCTCAGCCTGCATTTTGACTCAAAGTGATCTCGTCCCATATATTCTGATTCTTTTATATTTAAAATATACTTCCACAATCACCTCAGATCTGGTTAAAGTTGAAACAAAGTTAACTATAACTCATTAAAGACATATGTTAATGCTAAGCTAGCTAACCAGCTAATAATAGCAATGCTCAACATTGACTTTAAAAGGCGTAATTTTGTCTAATGTTATCTTATGGGGCGTGCACAATCACCTTTAGTTCAGTAAAAAGAATACACAAAACATTATCTAAGTTTTACTAATAAACATGTAGCGTCCTATATCCTCTTAGTTGTGGTTGTGTACAGAAATAAACAGATAAAAGAAGACACAGAAGACAGAGTGGAAGGCAACTTACCTCCATTGATGCCAGGCCGAAAATAAAGAAGCTAGGTATTTTTTGGTCCAAAGTGGTCTGATGTGATGACTCCTCCTTTCGTGGGGGTCATACCCGGGTCGTGGGGGTCACACCTGGGTGTGAACGCAGTCTATTATAAAATAACAAAATTTCTGGCAGAATGTTGGCACTAGCCTCTGCGCTATCAAAGAGAATGTAGTCTCGTAAAACTTCCAGATTGTTGTCGAGGTTATATGCTCACTTTTTGGAATTCAAATTCGAACATTCCTTCTTGCGCTTTGACAGTTGGAGCAGTGCACTTACCACACTGCTTGTTGCCCGCAACTGTCACTTCACTATAGACTAAAGTCCTCAAATAAAAGTAGCTATTTGATTATTTTGCTAGCTAGCCTTGTATGCTGACATCAATTATTATGAAGAAAGGTTCAAGACCACCATAGAAATATGCAATGTTAAATCTTTTAACACTAAATATGTAGAAGACTTCGATCCTTGACAGCTCTACCTGGTGCCATTTGGACATGACAATTACTACAAAGGACAAATCATATTCATGAAAGGTGAGTAATTTTCATGCTAAATAGCTAGCTAGCATTAGCTATCGATCCACACTGAAAATAAACTAGCTAGCTAGTTAACCTAACTTAGCTAGCTACTTATCAACTAAAAACCAGCTAGGACCCAGAAATATTTATGAGTGTGAATGGAGCAAGTGATTATCATTAGCTAGACAGGTAACCTGTGATGTATGTGACCTTGTCTTTCATTTTAGATAGCTAAGTCGATTGTCAGGATTACTTATCAGCTAATGTTAGCTGGCTGTCTAGTATAAATAGTTGCTTGCAAGTTAGCTAAATAACAGACATGTCTTGCAGTTGCAACCTGCAGAATACAAAATGGCACTGTGCTGAAAACTAGCTAGCTAACAAATGTCAGGGTTGGTTTTCTATTAACTAACTCTGCTGCGCTCAAGAGTTCATATCCATGCGAAGGTTAGAATCTCCTCATCAACAATAAAGCTCAAAATGTAGATACGTCTGGGTCCATGCGACTGATCATGATCATCATTATGATGATGGAGCAAGTCATATTTACATTATCATAGACCAGTTATTCAATCATTCATAACTTAGGCTATAGCAAACCACGAATACAGATGTTTTATTGAGCCATATAGTGGTTTGGCTCCCTCACATGGGCAAGTCAGAATACCCTAGAAAGAGTTGTGAGAGTTATGGGACCGATACCAAAAGGAATTTATAAAGACCGTAAAGAGGGGTATAACCATTCTTGGTTATAGGCCACTCAGATGTCTTGTGCTGCAGAAGCCAAGCAGGCAAACTTGATGAGCATACTGGAAGTGTGTCAGGCACTTCATTTAAAAGGAACCACCCAATGAGTATAGGGCAGACAGAGAGCACCACTGCTGGAAGAGATGATGAGGTGGTGTCAAGAATACAACTCAGTGACAGTTAAAAAAAGACACTTACCAAGAAGTTGAATGAGGCCAGAGCATCCCACACAAGCTCAATGGTGAGTATGCAGTCCATGGAAGAACTGGGCCACTTTTATCTTCCAGGAATTGTGTACAGATCAATGGGGCTGTGCATTATCATGCTGAAACGTGCTGAAACGTGCTGGTGGATGCTGGTGGATGAATGGCGCGACAATGGGCCTCAGGATGTCATCAAGGTATCTCTGTGCATTCAAATTGCCATAGATAATGTGCAATTGTGTTCATTTTCCATACAGTAGCTTATGCCTGCCTATACCATAACCTCACCACCACCATTGGGCACTATTCACAACGTTGACATCAGCAAACAGCTCGCCCACACAATGCCATACACTGCCATCTGCCCTGGTGAGGACAACGAGCATGCAGATGAGCTTCTCACAGTTTGTGCAGAAATTCTTAGTTTGTGCAAACCCACAGTTTCATCAGCTACCCGTGTGGCCGGTCTCAGATTATCGCACAGGGTAAAAAGCTGGATGTGGAGTTCCTGGGCTGGTGTGGTTACACTTAGTCTGCAGTTGTGAGGATGGTTAACTACTGCCAAATTCTCTAAAACAATGTTGGAGGCGGCTTATGGTAGAGAAATTAACATTTATCTGACAACAGCTCTGGTGGACATTCTTGGAGACAGCATGCCAATTGCACGCTCTGTGGCATTGTGTTGTGTGACCAAACTGCACATTTTAGAGTGGCATTTTATTGTCCCCAGCACAAGGTGCACCTACCTGTGTAATGATCATGCTGTTTAATCAGCTTCTTGATATGCCCCACCTGTCAGGTGGATGGATTATCTTGGCAAAGGATAAATGCTCACTAAGAGGAATGTAAACACATTTGTACACAACATTTGATAGAAATAAGCTTTTTGTACATAAGGAAAATTGCTGGGATCTTTTAATTCAGCTCAAGAAACATGGCACTAACGCTTTACATTTTGTATTTATATTTCCGTTCAGTAAAAATAACTTCACTGTTACTTCTCTATCAATACTAGCTCTTAGCCCCTTGCCACACCGGAAGAGACCACCTGGCCCCACCCGGTGGAGACAACCTGGATGACAAGGTATTCTATTATTCTATTCTAGGTATGCTATTGTTTACCAAAATATTTCTAAAGTCTGATTATTATGGTTATTAATCTTAGATGTAAAATTAGCACTTGATACTTGAGTTGACTGCTTTTTACACACTTGGCAAAAAGTGTTGGAGAGGATGGCAGGGTTACTTGGCATACAGTACAGGTGAGTCAAGGAGAGGAAGGAAGGGTGAGTAAGAGAGGGGGGGCAGGGCTATTCTGAGTTATCTGAAGCTATGGACAGGGGTACACAAATACATGTCCGGGGCACAATGTTCAGTTAATGTTGGTTTGCCTGTTGAATAATACGGGTCACAGTAGTTTCTTCTCGATTCAATATACTCCTGATGAAGTCCCTGATGAAATTATGTTCACTGAAGTAGTTTAAACCTATATAATTGTTTTACAGGTCCATATTGGAGAGGGGTTTTTCATCCGACTGGACCATTGGGGATACAATTCAGCAAACAGAGAGATTTCATGTTTGTGAAAGAATGAATCCTGTCCATCTGGGGTTCAGCAACCCTCAGCACCAGGAACCTGGAGGGAAAAGCCTGCCCCACATTAAAAACATCTCCACCCCCCGGCATGCTTAGTAATATTATGTTTGGTGTATTTTCAGACTGTTTCCAAACCTGGCTCAAAAGCAAGATTGTAGAGAAGGAGCTAAAAATCAGGGAAAAATAAGGAAGTATTTAACTGAAAAAATTATGGACCGTAACAAAAAAATGGAAAGCAGATTGAGAAGGCTGAGTGGGGATGAATAGATTTGGAGAGGTCTTATAAGGGCGGCTGATAATGTTTATTGAACACCACAGCCACAGCCTTTAGTTTATGGTTGATGCAGCTTGTTTGCCATTACCCAATCTGTGTTCTCAATGAGTTCCAAGCATGTGATTGAGATGGGTGCTGCCAGCTGACCTTTAAAAATAAAATGAATTACATTTCAGGCAGTGTTTGTAGTTACTTCGTATAGAGTGCCTTCAGAAAATATTCACACCCCTTGGCTTTTTCCTAATTTTTGTTTTGTTACAGCCTGAATTTAAAATTGATTAAATTGAGATTTTGTGTCACTGGCCTACACACAATACCTACCCCATAATGTCAAACTGGATTATATTTTTATTAAAAGCTGAAAGAAGTGTAAAAAATATGCTTAACAAGTAATATAAGAAGTTGCAATTGTGATTTTAAAACAGTTAGAGTTTAAATGGTTGTGATAGGAGGAAACTCAGGGTAGATCAACAACATTTCAGTTACTCCACAATACTAACCTAAATGACTGAGTGAAAAGAAGGAAGCCTGTACAGAATACAAATATTCCATAACAAAGCAGAAAATATTTACTTTTACATGTTTTGTTTATTTAGTAACAATAAATTAACAATAACAAGGCTATATACAAGGGGTACCAGTACCGAGTCAAATGTGCGGGGGTACAGGTTAGTCGAGGTAATTTGTACATGTAGCTCGGGGTAAAATGCCAAGATGACAGCTTTGCACACTCAAGGCAAAGGGTGGCTACTTTGAAGAATCTCAAATATAAACTAGATTTAGATTTGTTTAACACTTTTTTAGTAACAACATGATTCCATGTGTTATTATAGTTTGTTTTCACCACTATTGTACAATGTAGAAAATAGTAAAAATAAAGAAAAACCCTTGAATTATTAGATGTGTCCAAACTTTTGATTGGTAATGTACATGTTTCAAGCAGACTATATTCCCTGTGCCCAAGAAAGTGAAGGTAACCTGCCTAAATGACTACTTGCCAGTTGGTCCGTGCGTGCTCTGAGGACACGTCCTGGTAATTCGTCTGGCCTCACGGCCTTGTTAATGTTGACCTGTTTAAAGGTCTTTGCTCACATGGACTACTGAGAGTGTGATCACACAATCGTCTGGAACAGCTGGTGCTCTCATGCACGCTTCAGTGTTGCTTGCCTTGAAGCGAGCATAAAAGGCATTTAGCTCATCTGGTAGACTCACGTCACTGGGCAGCTCTCGGCTGGGTTTCCCTTAGTAGTCCTTAATAGTTTTCAAGCCCTGCCAGAACCGGAGCGTCAGAACCGGAGTAGTAGGATTCAATTTTAGTCCTGTATTGATGCTTTGCCTGTTTGATGGTTCATCTGTGGGCATAGCGGGATTTCTCATCAGTGTCCAGATTTGTGTACCGCTCCTTGAAAGCAGCAGCTCTAGCCTTTAGCTCGACACAGATGTTGCCTGTTATCCATGGCTTCTGGTTGGGATATGTACAGACGGTAACTGTGGGGACGAAGTCATCAATGCACTTATTGATGAACCAGTGAATGAAGGGGTATACTCCTCAATGCCATTGGATGAATCCCGGAACAAATTCCAGTCTGTGATCTCAAAATAGTCCTGTAGCGTAGCATCCGCAACATCTGACCACTTCCGTATAGAGAAAAACTCTATAATAAAAACTGATATAATTTGCCTGCATTAAAGTCCCCTGCCACTAGGAGTGCCGCCTCTGGATGATTATTTTCTTGTTTGCTTATGGTTTGTGGAGGTAAACAGACGGTTACAAAAAATAGATGAAAACTCTCTTGGTCGATAGTGTGGTCTACAGCTTATCAAGAGGTACTCTACCATCAGGTGAGCAATACCTCGAGACTACCTTATTAGACATCGCACACCAGCTGTTATTGACAAATAGACACACACTGTTCTGTCTTGCCGATGCACGGAAAATCCAGCCAACTGTATATTATTCGCGTCATTATTCAGCCACGACTCAGTGAAACATAAGATGTAACAGTTTAATGTCGCGTTGGTAGGATCTCGAACGGATCTCGAACAGAGCTCATCCAGTTTATTCTCCAGTGATTGCACGTTGGTCAATAGAACGGATGGTCGAAGCAGTTTACCCACTCGCCGACAAATTCTCACAAGGCACCCTACGCATCCTCTATCTCCTTCTTATATTTATGCGAAATCCAGGGATTTGGGCAATGTGGAGCAACATTATCCTTTTCATCAGACTCATTAAAGAAAAATCTTTGTCCAGTTCGAGGTGAGTAATTGCTGTTCTGAATCCAGAAGTTCTTTTCGGTCATATGCGATGGTCGCATCAACATTATGTTCAAAATAAGTTAAACACGCCCAAAAAAAACAACACAAAATAGCACAATCGGTTAGGAGCCCGTATAAAGGCAGCCATCCCTTCCCGGCGCCATTCACACCACACCATTTACATGCATCCTGTTTGCAATAACGAACTAAAGTAAAACTGCAAAAAATGGGCAACGAATTAAACTTCATGTCCTGAATACAAAGTGTTATGTTTGGCGAAAATCCAACACAACACATCACTGAGGACCACTATTCATATATTCAAGCATGGTGGTTGTATCATGTTATGGGTATGCCTGTCATCAGCAAGGATTCTTTTTTAGGATAAAAGTAATGGAATAGAGCTAAGCACAGGCAGAATGCTAGAGTAATTCCTGGTTCATGCTGCTCACCTACACATATTCAGACTCCTTTTAGAAGTAAGAGTTATTTTGTACCTCCAGCCAATCAAAATCACTCTATAGAGACATATAGCAGACTCATTGAAAAATATGTTGGTAATCTCCTTAAGAACAAACATGAGTATATATCTTTCCATAATTTACCTAAGGATGAAAAACATGCTTACCCGCCCTGCTGATAAGGGTGGGTCGGATGTACTCATGGATAGGACAATTTATGTAATTGAGTGTCATAGACAACTGCTTGACAACACCTTTTACAAGAAATTCAGAAGTGACCCCACTTCCCAATTTCAGAACACTAGCTTTACTGTCCTAGATGGGTATTTCAGTTCTGGTCAAATCACCAAAAAATAACAACTTTTTGGTTATTCAACATGCTAAAATTGCCACTTTCTATACTTTGCCGAAATTACACAAGAACATTACAAAACCTCCAGGGTGCCCTATTGTAGCAGGCATTGATGCAGTAACGACCACTTTATCGATTTTTGTTGACTCTTTTATTAGACCACTTGCAGAACAGCTCCCCTCCTTTGTAAAGGATACCAGCAGTATGATCTTTATTATTGAATCTCTTGATCCTCTCCCTGAGAATACTTTATTAGTTACTTCTGACATTGGAGTCATTAAACACAAATATTCCACACAACTATTTAATGTTTCTAAATTCTTTATTTATTCAGACAAAGGGTACTGCTATGAGATCCCATATAGCTCCTAACTATGCTAATTTGTATGTGGGTTACATGGGTTACAACAGTCTATTTTCAATCCTCTCAAAAATGTTTTCTTGCCTAACATTATTATTTGGAAATGGTATATTGATCAAATTTTTGTTCTATGGAGGGTTGATGCAAAACAACTCCAGACATTCCATGCTTTTCTTAACTCTTGTTCTGAGCACTTGAGATTTACTATGCCATCTGACACACGTCAAATCAATTTCCTTCATCTTCTGATATTGTGTGAGGATAATGTTCTATACACTGATCTTTACAGGAAACCTACTGATAGTAACATTTTGTTGAGGGCTGATAGTTGTCACCCATTTCCCCTGAAAAACAGTTTGTCCTACAGCCAATTCTGTCGAATCAAAATAATTATCAAAAAACAATCAGAATTCGACAGAAATATGGCTGAGACGCAAAACAAAATTCAAGGAGAGGGGGTACTAAACGGTCAGATTAACACTGCCAGATTAAAACTGCCAGACATTGAGACATAATCTCTTTCAAGGAAAGTTTGGCAAAAATAAACATTCTTGCACTCTTACTATCCATTACTCGAAGTGCTCTGAACAAATTAAAGGAATCATTCACAAACATTGGCACATCCTAAGATCCGATGACAGTATCGGAAATGTGTTTTTGGACCCTCCCTTGGTCGTATTCTCACGAATAGTCAGCAGAACCCAGAAGATGAGGCAGACACAGCAGTACTTAAGACGGTGTATTTAATAAAGTAAAAAAATCCTTCAATACAAAAAATGGCAAATCCAAAGGTGGTAGGTAAAGCACAAAAAGACTCAAGAGATACTCACAAAAAATAAACAAAAACAAAAAACAGAATTCCACAAGAGCGTCCACCGGAATCGACAAGAGCACACAGAACACTAGGGCTGGGTGCTAACATACAAACACAGAGCACAGAACTGAGGGAAACTAAGGGTTTAAATACAATCAGGGGAAACGAGGCACAGGTGCAAATAATAATGGGGATCAAGGGAAAAACATAAGGACAAAAAGCACAATGGGGGCATCTAGTGACCAAAAACCGGAACAACCCTGGCCAAAACCTGACAGAATCCCCCCCCCCCCCTAGGAACGGCTCCTGACGTTCCTACCAGCTCTCTCGGGGTGGAGGGCCCTGAACTGACGAATGAGGTCAGGGTCCAGTATGTCTTTGGCAGGAACCCAGGAGCGCTCCTCAGGACCGTAGCCTTCCCAGTCCACCAGATACTGCCAGGACCGCTGCACCTGGCGGGAATCCAGTATCCGATGGACGGTATAAGCCGGCTGGCCTCCAATGACACGAGGCGGAGGGGGAGGTCTGTCTGCCGGGACAAGGGGAGAAAAAACAACAGGTTTTAACAAGGAAATGTGAAATGTGGGATTAATCTTAAGGGATCTGGGTAAGTGTAGGCGATAAGAAACTGGGTTAACTCTCCTGGCAACATTAAAGGGACCGATGTATTTTTGGGACAGCTTGCGAGACTCCACCCGTAGTGGTAAGTCTCTTGTGGAGAGCCAGACTCTCTGGCCGGGGCGCAGGGTAGGCCCGGGACGGCGACGTCTGTTGGCTTGTTGTTGGTACCTCTGTGAGGAACGCATAAGATTAAGACGGGTCTTCCTCCACATAAGCCGACAGCGTCTGACGAACTTCAAGGCTGAAGGCACTCTGACTTCTGCCTCCTGGTCCGGGAACAATGGAGGAGCATAGCCACTGACACTCGTGCGGGGACATACCAGTGGAGGAGGAGCGCAAGGTGTTGTGCGCGTATTCGGCCCAAACAATAAAGGATGACCATGTGGACGGGTTGTCACGAGTCATACATCGGAGGGTGGTTTCCAGCTCTTGATTCATCCTCTCTGTTTGGCCGTTGGACTCCGGATGGTACCCTGAAGATAGACTGGCAGAAGCCCCCATGAGTTGGCAGAAGGCCTTCCAAAACCTTGAGGCGAACTGGGGACCTCTGTCAGAAACCATATCTTGAGGAATGCCGAAGACTCGGAACACATGATTAATTACCAACTCAGCCGTTTCCTTGGCAGAAGGTAACTTAGTCAGAGGGACAAACCTGGCCGCCTTTGAAAACCTGTCGATTATGACTAGGATAGTAGTATTGCCATGGGATGGAGGAAGTCCAGTAATAAAGTCCAATGAGATATGGGACCAGGGTCTGTGGGGAACAGGTAAAGGGTGAAGGAGTCCTTGAGGGCGGAGGTGAGAAGATTTGCCCTGGCAGCACACGGGGCAGGCATTGACGAAAGTGGCAACGTCTTCTCTTATGGTAGGCCACCAGAACTTACGCTGGATGAATTCCAAGGTGCGACCTACGCCCGGATGACAGGTGAGGCGAGAGGAGTGCCCCCACAGAAGGACCTGAGTCCTCACTGCCTTGGGGACAAACAACCGATTGGCAGGACCTCCTTTCGGGTCCGGTTCGATAGCTTGAGCTCGTCTCACGGTATCCTCAACTTGCCACGAGATCGGAGCCACAATCTTAGCAGCAGGAAGGACAGGCATGTCCGTGTCATCTCGAATGGCAGGAGCGTAGACTCGGGACAGGGCATCCGGTTTGAGATTCTTCGACCCGGGCCGATAGGTGAGGATAAACTGGAATCGATTGAAGAAAAGAGACCATCTAGCTTGTCTAGAGTTCAACCGCTTCGCCTGCTGGATATACTCCAGATTTTTGTGGTCCGTAAGCACTTGAAACGGGTGAGAAGCCCCTCAAGCCAGTGTCTCCATTCCTTCAATGCCATCTTAACCGCTAGGAGTTCACGATCCCCCACATCGTAGTTCCTCTCAGCCGGGGTAAGCCGGTGTGAGAAGAAAGCGCACGGATGAAGCTTCTTGTCTTCACCCCTCTGAGACAGGACAGCTCCAACACCAACCTCTGATGCGTCTACCTCCACCACAAATGGTTCATCCGTAGTCGGTAGTATCAGGATGGGAGCAGAGAGGATGCGCTGCTTGAGTCCTTGGAAGGCCGTCTCAGCTTCTCTTCCCCACAAAAACCTTGCATTGCCACCCTTGGTTAAAGCTGAGAGAGGGGCTGCCACCAAGCTGAAGTTCTTGATGAACTTGCGGTAAATGTTTGTGAAGCCCAGGAAACGCTGAACTTCCTTAACGGATTTGGGGGTGGGCCAATCCGCTACCGCCCCTACCTTCCTGGGGTCCATTTGGACTCGACCGGGTTCCACTACAAATCCCAGGAATTGTACTCGGGATGAATGGAATTCACATTTTTCCGGCTTAACGTACAGATGGCTGTCCAGGAGGCGTTTGAGTACTTGTCTGACATGCTTAGTGTGTTCTTGAAGGGAGCTCGAAAAGATGAGGATGTCATCCAAGTAAACGAACACAAATATGTTAAGCATATCCCTAAGCACATCGTTTATGAGCGCTTGGAACACCGCTGGGGCGTTGGTCAGGCCGAAGGGCATCACCAAGTATTCATAGTGACCAGTAGGCATGTTGAAAGCGGTCTTCCACTCGTCACCAGGTCTGATCCGCACAAGATGGTATGCGTTCCGCAGGTCAAGCTTAGTGAAAACAACTGCTTCCTGGAGCAGCTCGAAGGCTGTGGCCATAAGGGGTAGTGGGTAACGGTTACGGACGGTTATGGCATTGAGTCCCCGGTAGTCGATGCAAGGACGTAATCCACCGTCTTTCTTGGCCACAAAGAAAAACCCTGCTCCCGCCGGGGAGGTGGATTGGCGCATGAGGCCTGCTTCCAGAGCGTCCTTGATGTAGGTATCCATAGCAGCTCGTTCGGGTGGAGATAGGGAAAAGATCCGACCCCTGGGGGGGCAAGTGCCCGGAAACAGGTCGATGGGGGATCGTAAGGTCTATGGGGTGGTAGCATGGTGGCCCTCTGTTTGCTAAACACCAGTTTGAGGTCATGGTAACACTCGGGAACTCGGGTCAGGTCGATGGATTCGAAAGACTCGGGAGTAGAACTCGGGGAATTCTGGAAAATACAAGTAGCTTGGCACGTAGGACCCCACTGCTTGATAGTGCCCACAGACCAGACGATGTGAGGGTTATGGCTGTGAAGCCAGGGGTATCCAAGGACGAGAGGGAACTCGGAACAGGAGATCAAATGAAAGTTCATCAATTCCTGGTGTTGTGAAACTGAAAGTCGCAAGGAGGTAGTGACATGAGTGACAAGTCCAGATCCCAAAGGGCTTCCATCCAATGTAGTAACCCTCATGGGGTCACTTAGAGGTTCAGAGGGAACGCCATTCTCCTTCGCCCAGACACCATCCATGAAGTTACCTGCGGCTCCAGAGTCTACCAAGGCTTGAAGGTGAAGCTTGTGGTTGTCCCAGGAGAGGGTGACTGGAATGAGCAGACGGGAGTTGGACGGATGGGAGGAGGTTATGTTTCCCGTTACAGTTCCCCCCGGTCTGTACGGGACAGAGCGTTTCCCTGGAGCCCGGGACACGTGGAACGGAAATGGCCCGGTTTGCCGCAATATAGACAGCGTCGCTCCCTCACCCGGCGGTCTCTCTCAGCCTGGGAGATGCGTCCAATCTGCATGGGTTCCGGTGGAGCCAGCGAGGATAAAGGTGGGGACTCGGAGCTGGGACTGACAGGGGCTAGTGATGATATATGCGATCTTAGACCGGTCGGTGGGAAACGACGAGGGTTGCAGCTCAAAGGAGAGAGAACATTGAGTGAGAAACCCTTTACAAGCACTTGGATCACCTGAGAACCGTTGGGGAGGTGGAAGACGAGGTTCAGCCAGGGGGTTAACTGCCATGGGTACGTGAATCTGAGGTACTGGGACGGGAACTGTTGCCGGGGTAAGTCGATCAGATATTTGCTTAATGGAAGTCAGCATCTCCGACAGAAGATGAGAATGTCTAGCCATTAAGGCCTCTTGCTGAACCAGGGCGGCTTCGTGGCGTTGGACAGTCCCCTGGTGGTGGGACAGCATGGCAAAAAGGTCCTGGGAACTGGCTGCCTCTGGGTTCATTTTTGGCTCTGTGTTTCTGTCAGGACCCGGTTACGAACCTGGGTCTCCGGAGTGAGAAACAGTCACTTAACCAACTGAGCCACGAATAGTCAACAGAACCCAGAAGATGAGGCAGACACAGCAGTACTTAAGACGGTGTATTTAATAAAGTAAAAAAATCCTTCAATACAAAAAATGGCAAATCCAAAAGGTGGTAGGTAAAGCACAAAAAGACTCAAGAGATACTCACAAAAAAATAAACAAAAACAAAAAACAGAATTCCACAAGAGCGTCCACCGGAATCGACAAGAGCACACAGAACACTAGGGCTGGGTGCTAACATACAAACACAGAGCACAGAACTGAGGGAAACTAAGGGTTTAAATACAATCAGGGGAAACGAGGCACAGGTGCAAATAATAATGGGGATCAAGGGAAAAACATAAGGACAAAAAGCACAATGGGGGCATCTAGTGACCAAAAACCGGAACAACCCTGGCCAAAACCTGACACTACCAAATGGAAACTACAAGAGTAATGGCTGTGCTCAATGCAATGGCACTTACAAATGCATGTCCTTCAAACATCCCCAAACAGGGAAACAGATCCCAATCAAAGGTGTTATCACGTGCTCCACTAAGGCAGTCATTTACCTGATTACTTGTCTTCGTGGTAAAAATTGTGGGTAAAATGAAATTCGAATTAAAAGCACGAAACTCGGAGCATCGTAGCAACATTACAGTAGGTGCAAAAACTCAACGTACCCAGTTGCGTCCCACTTTATGGAAGCGAACCACCCTTTTGTCCCTACGTTATATCGGCATCGAACACGGCACTCTCCCTAGGAGAGGGAGTGACCTCGACAATTTATTGTTAAAACGAGAGGCTGCCTGATCTTTAATTTCAAGACCCTTGCTCCATTTGGTCTCAACGTAGTCTTTGATCTGAAGCCATTCTTGTGATTATTGTGATTTTTGCTATTCATTACAAATGTTTTTAGGCCTATGTGACCAAATTGTATCTATGATTGGATGCTATCCAGTCATGTTTTTTATATGTTCTATTTATATCTGTAAATTAACCAATGATATCAAGTCACACCCAGCCATGATTACAGACACCTGTGTCTGTCATTTGACACAATAAACTAGTGACCCGCAGTGTTTGTCATTTATACCCTGATTAAGACAGCTTGTCTGTCGAAACATTATTTATTAAATTATCGCGTTTCTGGAGTGTGCAGTGCTCCTTTTCTTTTTCAAGTGCTCTACTCCAGCAACTCGCCAGCAACTCGCCTAAACAGGTGTGCATTCTTTTTCCTCCAGATCAGTCTGCTTCCAACAGACACCAGGGGACAAATTCACCTTTCAGCAGGACATTAACTTCTTGAAACTCCCCATCCCGGATCCGGGTTTGTGACTAAAGCCTCAGGCTCGTTAGCATAACGCAACGTTAACGATTTCTGAAAATCGCAAATAAAATGAAAATAATGCGTCTGCTCTCAAGCTTAGCCTTTTCTCAACAACACTGTCATCTCAGATTTTCAAAATATGCTTTTGAACCATAGAAATTGACTAATTTGTGTAAGAGTATGCAAAGCTAGCATAGCATTTTGAGTAGCATGTAGCACGCAACATTTTCACAAAAACCAGATAACCAAATAAATAAAATCATTTACCTTTGAAGAGCTTCTGATGTTTTCAATGAGGAGACTCTCAGTTACATACCAAATGCGCAGTGTTTCCTGAAAGCGTCTGTGTGTAGGAGAAATCGTTCCGTTTTCTACATTGCGTCTGGCTACCGAAACGAACCGAAAATTCAGTCACCTACAACGTAAAACTTTTCCGGATTAACTACATAATATCGACCGAAACATGGCAAACGTTGTTTGGAATCAGTCCTCAAGGTGTTTTTTCACATATCTCTTCATTGACATGCAGTTCGTGGAAGCTTGCTTTCCTCTCTGTATCGCATGGAAAAATACTGGCAGGTGACTTTTGCACACCAATTTCGGCGCAGGACACCGGGCGGACACGTGGTAAATGTGGTCTCTTATGGTCAATCTTCCAATGATCTGCCCACAAATACGTCACAATGCTGCAGACACCTTGGGGAAACGACAGAAAGGGTTGACTCACTCCTCTTGCATTCACAGCCATATAAGGAGACCATGGAAAACAGAGCCTCAAAAATCCTTGTCATTTCCTGGATGCCATCTCATCTTGGTTTTGCCTGAAGCTCACGTTCTAGGGGACGCACAGAGAATATCTTTGTATTTCTGGACACGTCAGAGTGTTTTCTTTCGAACGGTAGCAATTATATGCATAGTCGAGCATCTTTTTGTGACAAAATATCTTGTTTAAAACGGGAACGTTTTTCATCCAAAAATGAAATAGCGCCCCCATAGATGTAAGAGGTTAACCTAAAACAAGGCCAAATCTACACTGGAGTTGCTTACCAAGACAACATTGAATGTTCCTGAGTGGCCTAGTTACAGTTTTGACTTAAATATGCTTGAAAATCTATGGCAAGACTTGAAAATGCCTGTCTCGCAATGATCAGTAACCAACTTAACAGAGCTTGAAGAATTTTGAAAAGAATAATGTGCAAATATTGTACAATTTAGGTGTGTAAAGGTTTAGGTTACCCAGAAAGACACAACTGTAATCATTGCCAAAGGTGATTCTAACCCGCATTGACTAAGGGTTGTGAATACTTATTTCTGTACTTCATTTTCAGTAAATGTGGAAAATGTGGAAAATGTTTGCAGCGACCAATGGTTACACACCATGACAATGACTGCAGCATCATCCAATGAGCAGGTAAAGACATGGAAAGCATCCATTGGTTGTTTGCACTGAAGCTGGTCCTGGGTAGTCAAACCAGCTAAAACTGACACTGATCAGGTAAACCAGCTGGTAGATGGTCTGTCTGATTTTAGCTGGTCAACCACTTCTAGGTGTTTTAGATGTCACCAGTTCAAGCTTTTAGATACTTTAGCTATTTTAACTGGTCATCCAGCTACCAGGGAAAGCTCGTATTTCCAGCAGGGAAAATGGAAAATGGTTGAAAAATGATTATATCCCTTCATTTCTCAAAAATATAGACTTTAAACTTTCGTTTGGAACCAAATTTGACGTGCTCCAATGAACTTCACATGTCGGTGCTATGGGTCATGTTTTGCCCCATTTCCATTGGCACTTTGAAGTCAACCCAGGTTAGGCTGGCCTTGGTTAGCAAGCTTAAATTGCATTTTCACTGCCTCCAGAAATTCAAAATTATGTCATGTTGCTAGGTAGTCAATATGTGACTGCAGCTGGCTTTGCTAATGTTGCTAGCTAGCAAGATGTTGAAGAACTGAATTCACCCTTACCATAATGTAACTAACGTTACCCCATACGCTTGACAGTGTCAGCCACTCAGAGCCATGTATTTAGCTTGCTGACATTCGCTAAACTTTTAGCGTTGTCACTAGCATAACAGACAAGCTAGCTTAATTCCTTCCTTGCCATGGCATTGGCTCTTAGCTAGCTAGCTAATCAAGCAAACCAGATGACAGGTTTGATATGATGTAACTAGCTAGTTAGGTTTCAATACAACCTGGCCAGCTAAAATTCCTGGTAGCTCACGCTAGCTAGCTAGTTTCAACTGTGATTTGCTAGCTAATGTTAGGTAGTTAGTATTTGAGGGCTGACTGTTCTGAATGTTTGTGTTGCAAAAACAAATGAAGGATCCAACTATGTTGTTAATCCATGTCACATCTGACTACTGCAGTACTGCTTGTCCATGTGATAGCTAACAGCAACAAGCTTAAAGGTTGCGTCTTTTGAATCCGGTATCAGGAAGAATAAAAGTCAGAATCTGTCTTTAATTATCTTTAATTAAATTCAAGTATTAAATGGCAAATGCAATTTTCGTATATACGGGTTCACTGTATCACCATGCAGGGCAAGCAGAGAACTAACTAGAAGTAAGTATACAGCTATTCTTATACTGTGATAGACGTAGTTCCAACTCGTCTGTTGGCCTATCACTGAAGAGGCTGGGAGTGGTTTACACTTGCTCAGCCTATCGCAGGCGCTCAAGCTGGTCCCAGCCTCTTGGCGCTCCTTGGAGTCCGACATCTGCTGTTGGGTAGATTAACTCTGTGTTGGTACCACTCTAGTTGTGACAGTTGCTCAGTTCCTGCTATTGTGTTGTTCCGTATTTTTCCTTCTCAGTTAAACCTCGTGATCACCACCCCTCCCTATACCTGATTAACCACAACTTTGTAACATGCAGCTCAATATTGTCACACACGCAAACAGGCAAGGCAAATGTAGCAAGCAGTTGTTTAATCTCATGATGATGCTCAAGTGCACTAATTCAGATACCTCACACAGCCAACATCAGATAATATTTAATCATATATATGGTAATGGCTATAATGTAAAACACAGAATCCCACAAAGCCCAGACGAGCTAGCTAAACATTGTGTCAGCATCCAGCAGTGACCAGCTTGGGGATGGCATAGTAAGGGCGTCACCGGTCTGAATTATAATCGAGCTGTCATCAGTTATGACCCGAGTTTCCCTCGACCCAGCTTGAATTTGAGAATTCCATTCGAGCCAGCTCGAATTTGGGTCTAATTTTAAGTGCCAGTGAAAACGGGGCATTAGATGGAAATGCCCTCTTGCAATTTGTAGTCTATGACATTTCAGATTTACATATGATATTTTTCACAAAGTACAACTGAACAAAAATTTAAACACAACATGTAAAGTGTTAGTCCAATATTTAATGAACTAAAATATAAAAATTCCAGAAATGTTCCATACACACAAAAAGCTTATTTCTCCAAAATGTTGTGCACATATGTCTTTACATCCCTGTTTGTGAGCATTTCTCTTTTGCCAAGATAATCCATCCACCTGACAGGTGTAGCATATTAAAACCTCTAATAATTTTGTTTGATAAAATCATTTTTTATATTCAAATGTAGGAACTGGGTTCTACAGTTTGACACCCTGCCGTCTCTGGCTCCACACCCACCCTGCCTGTCCATCTAGATGTGTGAAAGTTAGGGTATAAGCTAATGATCCATCATGTATGACATTCCTGAGAGTGTATAAACTTAAATGTTTTATTACCATATCAATTTTGTATGTTCTCTATAGTTATGTACTTGAAAATGTATCAATTGACCAATTCGGCACATTTGGGCATACTTGATACAAAATATTGTCCAGTATTGCAATGCTTCACTGGATCAATCTGAAACTTTGCACACACACTGCTGCTCATTAGTGTCCAGAATCTAAATTGCACCTAAACTGGCCTTTCTCTTGCATTTCAAAGATGATTTTAAAAAAACAATAGAAAACGCATGTTTTTTTGTTTGTATTATCTTTTACAAGATCTAATGTGTTATATTTTCCTACAATAATTTCACATTTCCACAAACTTCAAAAGGGTTTCCTTTCAAATAGTATCAAGCATATGCATATCCTTGCTTCAGGTCCTGAGCTACAGGTAGTTAGATTAGGGTATGTCATTTTAGGCGAAAATTGAAAAAAAAAATGGTCAGATCCTTAAGAGGCTATTAGAATCTGATTCAACAGCATGATCATTACACAAGTGCACATTGTGCTGGGGACAATAAAAGGCCACTTAAAATGTGCAGTTTTGCCAAACAACAATGCCACAGATGCCTCAAGTTTTGGGAGAAAGTGCCATTAGCATGCTGACTGCAGGAATGTATACCAGAGCTGTCGCCAGAGAATTGAATGTTCATTTTCTCTACATTTACATTACATTTAAGTCATTTAGCAGACGCTCTTATCCAGAGCGACTTACAACTTGGTGAATTCACCTTCTCTACCATAAGCCGCCTTCAATGTCATTTCAGAGAATTTGGCAGGAGGTCAAACCGGCCTCACAACCTCAGACCACGTGTATGTGGGCGAGCGGTTTGCTGAAGTTAACGTTGTGAACAGGTGCCACATTGTGGCGGTGGGGTTTCTGTATGGGCTGACATAAGCTATGGACAACTAACACAATTACATTAGCTATGCTAATTTGAATGCAGAAAAGTACCGTGACGGGATCCTGAGGCCCATTGTTTTAAGGTATCTGTGACCAACAGATGGATATCTGTATTCACAGTCATGTGAAATCCATAGATTAGGGCCTAAGTCATTTAAGTTTGTCCAGTATCGGCATATCTATTTATTATTACAATCGAAAAGTTAGCTTTTAAAATTAGATCCAATAATAAAATAAAGGGGTTAAGTTGACTATGCAAACATATTAGGAATTTTCAAAACAATGTTTCTATTAAAAATAAGAAGTTAATCAGTCAGTCTCTCCTCAACTCTTAGCCAAGAGAGAATTGGTGTGCATTTACAATGAAGAGCAAGACGTATCACTCTGTTCTGGGCCAGCTGTAGCTTAACTAGGGTTTTCCTTGCAGCACTTGACCACACGACTGGACAAAAATCAAGATAAGACTAAACTAGAGGCTGCAGAACTTGCTTTTTGGAGTGCAGTGTCATAAAAGCAGAGCATCTTTTTATTATGGACAGACTTCACCCCATCTTTACAACCATTTAATCTATACTGAAATCAATGAGCACAGCATAGTCATAGACATTTTTTATCAGCCTAATTTACGTTTACATTTTAGTCATATCCAGAGTGACTTACAGTTAGTGCATTCATCTAAAGATACAGTAGATAGGTGGGTCCCACCTATCATAGTCATAGTAAATAAATTTGTCCTCAAATTTGTCATCAAAGTCAGAGCTATATATTTTAAAAGAGGAATTACTAGGATAGGGCATTTCATAGTAAAGAAACAAAAAACATGATCTTAAATTAACTTAACTATGGACATAAACAGAGCAACCAACACCCATAGCTTTGTTCATATATCAGATCACTACCCTGCTGTATGCCTGCTTCAGCTCAGTGTGTTCACCACAATAACTCTTGATAACTTCTCATTTCACTGTCCATCTGAAATGGAATTGGCCCGAGGGTTTATAATCCTCGCTCACATGATTCCCAGAACAGCCAGATGAAAGAGGCCACACAGCACAATGAGGATTAGACCGTCATTATATCATATCACAGAAGTGATGGAGGGGGGGGGGGGTTACATGTCATGTAAAGATATTAAGGTGCCATAGACAAAAATTACACAATTTGGATGATATGGGTGGATATTTGATTAGGATGGGATGTGTCAGTTGCGGTGAACCAGACTGGGGTCCAGTGGGCATGTGCGGCATCTGGAGACAGCTCTGCTGAAGTGACTTGTCACCCAGTGTGGACCCCAGCCGCGGCTGGTGCCTCTTCTAGTCCCAGGGGGAAGCTCGATCTGGGGCAACCCTTGAACCTTTTTGACCCATCAGAAAGGCAACTGTCTTCCAAAACGGTGGTCATATCGTGTAAACGTCTGACCCGTAGTTGGGAATTCTCGGATTTGGGGGATTCTTTTGTGTGTTTTATGTCACCCACATGATCACATCTCAGGCCCAATCAAGTGTCGGGGTGAGTGAGAAGTCGAGAAATATGTTTATTTTTTCTAATCTTTTGTTTCAACATTGAAAGTGGTGGGAATCTGTTTGAAACTGGACAAAGGTAAAAATCTATTTGAATTAAATGATTGAAATAAATTTACAAATGTATTACTAGAATAGATATGTGAGGGTGTTTGTTACTATGGTCAAATCTTAGTATTTTGATGATGCATACCAAACATTCGATGATCGTTGGTGTCTACTTGATATTTTGAATCATAGTAAATATGGACGTTAGATCTGGAGACTCCACACTCGCTGTGGGACATCCAATTGAGTCTGACCTTGATAAAAATGTCTACCAATATGATGTCCATATAAACTTGAGAGGTGTGCCTATAAAGTATGAAATTGTCCTAATCATTATTATTCCAATTATTTCTCACAAATTCAGAATCTGTCACAAGGTATTAAACATAATATTATCGGGGGGAAACAAGGTGAGTGTTAATTCTAAGAAATGATAGCCCTTTTTCTGATGAGATGAGTTTCACCTCTGTGTAGAGTTTGTGGTCGTATTGGAAACAGAAATTACCCAATAGATATATTAATATAAAATGACTAGTTTCATAAATGTATATTAATAATTTATCAGGAAACAACATTTTTTAAATTCAGTACTGAAATTTGAAATCCGTCTTTAAAGTATTGAAATTCGTCTTTAAAGTGGAAATGAGTTAGATTTTGCAGTTAGACTGCCATGCAGTTAGATTTGGCTCCCTTCTACTAACTGGATGGTTTCAGGCAGAGCTACGTCCAATGTATTCACAGCTGTGAAATCTACTTCTGTAAAAGTAAATACTTAGTGCTTTTTCATAAAATGTATTGAATCATCCATGATATATTGAACATGATCAACATAAGAATACGTTCACATTTGAGCCATGTTATGACAGAGTTATTGGAGCGTGATCAGACAATGTATTGTGGTTTGGAAACACCGAATTGATGAGCAATGTGTTCTTTCTGCATGTCACAACTGCATTGTCCTCCTGAACACCATAGCCATGTCCACATCCAAAATTGCCACGTGTCGTTGCTCGATGCTCATGATTTGACAGTTTTACAGACAGCTATTGGGGTAAGTGGGAGGGGGGGGGGGGGTACTACCTTGTAAAAACATGTGCTGTACCAAAACGGTCCTCAGGAGCAGCACACACGTAAGAGTAAGCACAACCTTCCCTCTTCTACTAGATTTCCGCCAGCCCTCTGTTCTAATGATGCTGGGCTTGGCTCATGCATGCCGTGTGCAAGTAAAGAGTATCAGCTTAAAGAGTCAGTGCCCATTGGACCCAAATAGGGTCTGGATCCAGCAGATCCCTTCTTAGGATACATACACAATGTCCCTCAACTCAAATAAAGCAAATTAATTATGATGAGTTTGACAATAAACCAGAGGAGTCCACTGTCATAAAGATGCCCTTATTATATCATAAGAGTGACAGAACAACATATACTATAAGGAGCCATGAATGCGGACAGCTAACTCGGTCACAACATAGTTCAGGAGAGCTAGAAAGATAGTTAAAAGAAGCTTCTATCCTATTAAAAGCCGTTCTAATAATTTGGACTGCCAGAGTTAATTAGTGAACTCTAGAACACTTTTTGTAAACTTTATACCAATTTCCTTTTTATCGCGATTAATCACATTGTCTGAATACTTTCAAAATACACTGAAACCATTCAAAATAGATCTATACAGTTAAAAACAACAATGTGATGTTTAAAAAAGTTGATATTGAGGTTAAAGAAAGTGTGCTTTATCAGTCTATACTGAACAAAATTATAAACGCAACATGCAACAATTTCAAAGATTTGACTGAGTTACAATTCATATGAGGAAATCAGTCAGTTGAAATAAATAAATTAGGCCCTAATCTATGGATTTCACATGACTAGAAATACAGATATGCATCTGTTGGTCACAGATACCTTAAAAGAAATGGGCCTAACAATGGGCCTCAGTTACTCGTCTCTGTATTTCTGTGCATTCAAATTGCCATCTATAAAATGCAATTGTGTTCGTTATCCGTAGCTTATGTCAGCCCATACCATAACCCCACCGCCACCATGGGGCAGTCTGTTCACAACGTTGACATCAGCAAACACAAAGGCATTCTGCGGTTTTGAGGCCGGTTGGACGTACTGACAAAATCTCTAAAACGACGTTGGAGGCAGCATATGGTAGATAAATTAACATTCAATTATCTGGCAACATCTCTGGTGGACATTCCTGCAGTCAGAATGCCGACTACAAGCTCCCTCAAAAGACTTCCGTGGCATTGTGTTGGTTGACAAAACTGCACATTATAGAGTGGCGTTTCATTGTCCCCAGCACAAGGTGCACCTGTTTAATGATCATGCTCTTCAATCCGCTTCTTGATATGCCACACATTTCAGGTGGATGGATTCTCTTGGCAAGGAGAAATGCTCACTAACAAGGATGTAAATACATTTGTGCACAACATTTTAGAGAAAAATGCTTTTTGTGTGAATGGAAAATGTACAGTGCATTCGGAATGTATTCAGACCCCTTGAATTTTTCCAAATTGTGTTACGTTACAGCATGATTATTTTTTTTACTTTTTTCTTATCAATCTTTATACAATACCCTATAATCACCGCAATTACTTCACATTTCACTATCCATTTGAAATTGAATCAGCCCGAAGGCTTATAATCCTCGCTCATATGATTCCCAGCATGGCCAGATGAGAGGCCACCGAGCCCAATGAAGATTAGACTGTCATTATTTCATATCACAGAAGTGATGGAGAGGGAGGTGGGGGGATTTACATGTCACGTCAAGATATTAAGGTGCTATTTGGATGATATGGGTGGATATTTGATTAGGATGGGATGTGTCAGTTGCAGTGAACCAGACTGGGATCCACTGGGCATGTGCAGCATCTGGAGACAGCTCTGCTGATGTGACATGTCACTGAGTGTGGAGCCCAGCCGCCCATTCCCAAGGTGCGGCTGGTGCCCCTCTTCGAGCCCCAGGGGGAAGCTCGATCTGGGGCAATCCTGGGACCTGTCTTTCAAAACATTGGTCATAGCATCTACATGTCTGACCCGCAGTTGGGGGATTTTCTTGTTCTTGTTTTATGTCACGTGTTGCAATGGCTCGCCCACATTACCACATCTCAGGGCCAATCAGGTGTCGGGGTGAGTGAGGAGTAGAGAAAGATATACATTTTTCTAATCTTTTGTTTCAACATTGAAAGTGGTGGGAATCTGTTTGGACCTGGACAAAAGGTAAAATCTATTTGAATTTAATTATTGAAATAAGTTTACAAATGTATTACTAGAATAGATTTGTGAGGGTTTTTGTTGCTATTGTCAGGGTTTTCCTGTGGTGAAGTAGAGGACCAAAACGCAGTGTGGTTATATTGATTCATGTTTAATAAAAACAGATAAACATGAACACTACAAAACAATAAACGTGGAAAACCAAAAACAGCTCTATCTGGTGCAAAACACAGAGACAGGAACAATCACACAGTGAAACCCAAGCTACCTAAGTATGATTCTCAATCAGAGACAACTAATGACACCTGCCTCTGATTGAGAACCATACTAGGCCGAAACATAGAAATACCCCAAAACATAGAAAAACAAACAGACTGCCCACCCAACTCGCGCCCTGACAATACTAAATAAATACAAAACAAAAGAAAATAAAGGTCAGAACGTGACAGTACCCCCCCCAAAGGTGCGGACTCCGGCCGCAAAACCTTGACCTATAGGGGAGGGTCTGGGTGGGCGTCTGTCCGCGGTGGCGGCTCTGGTGCGGGACGCGGACCCCACTTCACCATTGTCTTAGTCCACCTTATAGTCCGCCTCCGTGGCTTCCTAACCATGGCAACTCCTCTCAATGGACAGAGGGGCAGCTCGGGACAGAGGGGCGGGGGCTCGGGACAGAGGGGCGGGGGCTCGGGACAGAGGGGCGGGGGCTCGGGACAGAGGGGCGGGGGCTCGGGACAGAGGGGCGGGGGCTCTGGGCTGAGGGGCTCTGGCGCCTCTGGGCTGAGGGGCTCCGGCAGCAGCGCCGGGCAGGCGGGAGGCTCCGGCAGCAGCGCCGGGCAGGCGGGAGGCTCCGGCAGCAGCGCCGGACAGAGGGGCGGGGGCTCGGGACAGAGGGGCGGGGGCTCTGGGCTGAGGGGCTCTGGCGCCTCTGGGCTGAGGGGCTCTGGCGCCTCTGGGCTGAGGGGCTCCGGCAGCAGCGCCGGGCAGGTGGGAGGCTCTGGCAGCAGCGCCGGGCAGGCGGGAGGCTCCGGCAGCAGCGCCGGGCAGGCGGGAGGCTCCGGCAGCAGCGCCGGGCAGGCGGGAGGCTCCGGCAGCAGCGCCGGGCAGGCGGGAGGCTCCGGCAGCAGCGCCGTGCAGGCGGGAGGCTCCGGCAGCAGCGCCGGACAGACGGGACCACCTGTAGGGAGGAGACAGAGAGACAGCCTGGTGCGTGGGGCTGCCACAGGAACCACCAGGCTGGGGAGACCTTCAGGAGGCTTGGTGTTAGGAGGAGGCACCTGAAGGACCGGGCTGTGGGGGAGCACTGGAGCTCTGGTGTGCAACCTTGGCACCCCTTTCCCAGGCTGGACAACCACTCTAGCCCGGACCCTCCAGAGTGCAGGCACAGGTTGAACCGGGCTGTGGGTAAGCACGGTGAGTGCTTACTACGCGCACCTCTCCCTTTTGCTCCACTCCCACATTTGCCCGGCACGAGCGGAGCGCAGGCAGAGGACGCACTGCACCCTCCCAGCGCCCCGGAGACACAGCACGCAGAGCCGGCGCAGGACACCCTGGACCAAAACTGCGTACCGGCGACCAGACCTGCTGAGCAGGCACCATACGCCCTGGCTCGATGCCCGCACTCGCATGACACTCTCGGGGGGCTGCCCTATAGCGCACCGGGCTATGGACACGTACTGGCGACACCGTGCGCTTAACCGCATAACACGGTGCCTGACCAGTAACGCGCTGCTTATAATAAGCACGAGGAGTGAGCTCAGGTCTGCTACCTGGCTTAGCTCCACACCTCGTGTGCCCTCTCCCCAAAATGTTTTGGGGCTGCCTCTCATACCTGTTGCACTGCCATGCTGGCTTCGCCAACCTCCTTCTCCTGTAACCTTCCTTGCACTGCTCCATCGAATCCCATGCGGGCTCCGGCACTCTCCCTGGGTCTACCGCCCACCTGTCTACCTCCTCCCAAGTTGTGTAGTCCAGACTCTGCTCCCATGTCCCGAAATCCTGGCCTCGCTGTTGCTGTTCCTGCTGCCTCTGTTCCTTCTCCTGCTGCTGCTGCTCTTGCTGCAGCTGCTGTTTACCACGCCGCTTGGTCCTGTTGTGGTGGGTGATTCTGTCAGGGTTTTCCTGTGGTGAAGTAGAGGAGGACCAAAACGCAGCGTGGTTATATTGATTCATGTTTAATAAAAACAGATAAACATGAACACTACAAAACAATAAACGTGGAAAACAAAAAACAGCCCTATCTGGTGCAAAACACAGAGACAGGAACAATCACCCACAAACACACAGTGAAACCCAAGCTACCTAAGTATGATTCTCAATCAGAGACAACTAATGACACCTGCCTCTGATTGAGAACCATACTAGGCCGAAACATAGAAATACCCCAAAACATAGAAAAACAAACATAGACTGCCCACCCAACTCACGCCCTGACCATACTAAATAAATACAAAACAAAGGAAATAAAGGTCAGAACGTGACAGCTATTGTCAATTCTTAGTATTGAGATGCTGCATACGAAACATTCCTAGCGTTTGATGATCAAATCAAATCAAATTTATTTATATCGCCCTTTGTACATCAGCTGATATCTCAAAGTGCTGTACAGAAACCCAGCCTAAAACCCCAAACAGCAAGCAATGCAGGTGTAGAAGCACGGTGGTTAGGAAAAACTCCCTAGAAAGGCCAAAACCCAGGAAGAAACCTAGAGAGGAACCAGGCTATGTGGGGTGGCCAGTCCTCTTCTGGCTGTGCCGGGTAGAGATCATAACAGAACATGGCCAAGATGTTCAAATGTTCATAAATGACCAGCATGGTCGAATAATAATAAGGCAGAACAGTTGAAACTGGAGCAGCAGCACGGCCAGGTGGACTGGGGACAGCAAGGAGTCATCATGTCAGGTAGTCCTGGGGCATGGTCCTAGGGCTCAGGTCCTCCGAGAGAGAGAAAGAAAGAGAATTAGAGAGAGCATATGTGGGGTGGCCAGTCCTCTTCCGGCTGTGCCGGGTGGAGATTATAACAGAACATGGCCAAGATGTTCAAATGTTCATAAATGACCAGCATGGTCGAATAATAATAAGGCAGAACAGTTGAAACTGGAGCAGCAGCACGGCCAGGTGGACTGGGGACAGTAAGGAGTCATCATGTCAGGTAGTCCTGGGGCATGGTTCTAGGGCTCAGGTCCTCCGAGAGAGAGAAAGAGAGAGAGAAGGAGAGAATTAGAGAAAGCACACTTAGATTCACACAGGACACCAAATTGGACAGGAGAAGTACTCCAGATATAACAAACTGACCCCAGCCCCCCAACACATAAACTACTGCAGCATAAATACTGGAGGCTGAGACAGGAGGGGTCAGGAGACACTGTGGCCCCATCCGAGGACACCCCTGGGCAGGGCCAAACAGGAAGGATATAACCCCACCCACTTTGCCAAAGCACAGCCCCCACACCACTAAACATGGATATTCGATATGGAGACTCCACACTCACTTTGGAATATCCAATTGATTCTAAATTTATATTTTTTCATCACTATTTTTTTCTATACGCAATACCCCATATTGACGAAGCAAAAACAGTTTTATAGAAATTTCTGCAAATGCATAAAAAAATGGAGCAGGTTTTCATCTCTCTGTACTTTGCTCTGTTCATATTTCCCTTGGTCCTGACTAGTCTCCCAGTCTCTGCCTCTGAAAAACATCCCCACAGCATGATGCTGCCACCAACATGCTTCACCATAGGCATGGTGCCAGGTTTCCTCCAGACGTGAAACTTGGCATTCTTGCCAAAGAGTTCAATCTTGGTTTCATCAGACCAGAGAATGTTGTTTCTCATGGTCTGAGAGTCCTTTTGGTGCCTTTTGTCAATCTCCACGCGGGCTGTCACATGCCTTTTACTGAGGAGTGACTTCCGTCTGGCCACTCTACCATAAAGGCCTGATTGGTGGAGTGCTGCAGAGATGATTGTCCTTCTGGAAGGTTCTCCCATCTCCACAGGGGAACTCTGGAGCTCTGTCAGAGTGACCATCGGGTTCTTGGTCACCTCCCTGACCAAGGCCCTTCTCCCCTGATTGTTCAGTTTTGCCGGGTGGCCAGCTCTAGGAAGAGTCTTGGTGGTTCCAGACTTCTTCCATTTAACAATAAGGGAGGCCACTGTGTTCTTGGGGACCTTCAATGCTGCAGAATTTTTGGGGTGTTTTTCCCCAGATCTGATCCTCAACACAAACCTGTTTTGGAGCTCTACGGACAATTCCTTTGACTTCATGGCTTGGTTTTTGCTCGGACATAAACTGCCAACTGTGGGACCGTATATAGACAGGTGTGGGCCTTTTCAAATCATGTCCAATCAATTGAATTTACCACTAGTGGACTCCACAGTTGAGCTCAATTTCGAGAATCTGAATACTTATGGAAAGAAGATATTTCTGTTTTTTAGTTTTTGAAAATTTGCAAAAGTCTCCAAAAACCTGTTTTCGCTTTGTCATTATGGGGTATTGTGTGTAGATTGATGAGGAGCATTTTTTATTTAATCACTTTTAGAATAAGGCTGTAACGTAACAAAATGTAGAAAAAGTGATGGGGTCTGAATACTTTCCGACTGCACTGTATGGGATCTTTCATTTCAGCTCAAGAAACATGACCAACACTTTACATGTTGCTTACATATTTTTGTTCACTGTACCTGACATCTAACATCAAGACGTCAATATTATTGTCATGCTTTTTGTATAAAAATTCTGAATTTGATTAATCATAGCAAATCCTGCAATTAACTCGATATAACTCGATATATTATCCAATATCACGGTTACCTGCGTACATAATGTTATGTCATGCTAATGACATTATTTTCAGCCTGATGACTAGGTGAAGTGTGACTATAAAATAATTACTGTGCTGGAACATGCATAATGGCTTTCACTGCTATTAGAAGAGATTATAACTTAACTGTCACAATTAATCTTGGACTGTAAAGCTAGGTGTTGGTGACATGAAACAATGACACCATACAGTAGGCTTACCTTCCCAGTTGTGATCATTTCTTTCACCTACTGTACAGATATTGATGGTGCAAATCTCACTTGTGAATAAAATAAAGGTAAAAGTAGTGCTTTCTATCTCTGTCAATTTTCTGTATATTGTGACAGCCTTGTAGTATTTCCAAAAGTATGTATCTACCGTCTGTGTAAGTTCAATGAATGACTGACCTCTAGTTTCTGTCAGGACATATTTCTCAGACATTTGAAGATGGACCATTTCCATATTCACTGTAATGCTGTTAAATATTTGCCAGAGGGTGCTGCTGATAAGGCTGTCAACATTTCAGTTATGCTTGTATGGGATAATCACTGAAGCTTCCGGCTAGCCCAGGCTGCACCTTTTATTGTAATTTCTCTGATGCCCCTAGCAGCAATGTCCTCAAAGCATAGACCAAGACTGCATCCCAAATTGCACCCTATTCCCTACATAGTGCACTACTTTTGATCAGAGCCTTATGGGCGTGTTGCTATCTGCTTTGGTTTGAAATGTATTGTTTTCATCCTCAAAAAGTGTGTCTCAATAAAACAGGCAATATAAGGACATAATGCAATATCAATGGTGTCAGCAACAAAAAAAGTTGTTTCTACAGGAGTCAATTGAATGACACTGTATCTGTTGGAACAGCACGTCACTTTGTCTTCAATCGTGTCTGTACCATCATTTTGATTACAGTTCCCACTGTGGTCTACTGAGCTTGATTATTTTGTCAAAAGATAATTGCCTTCTAAAGCTTCAGTCTACTTGAAGACAGGCATCATATTTAGTTCAACACTCCTTACCCAATTAGAATCATGCCTATAGATTCATACGTGTTAGGTCTTGTGTAACAACAGACACATTTTGATTAATATGGAACAGGTACTTTTTAAATATGGAGGAAAATGTGGTATTATTACCTCTCACAGTCAAGAGTGAAGGTGAACGTAAAAATGTATTTGGATATACATCTGATATTCCTGCTCTCACATTTCTGGTATCAGCAAATGAAACACAACCCTTGGTCTTTGAGGTTGTACAAGTTCATGTAGGGTTTTCTATAACAGGTGGAAATAACAGGGAAAATACAGAATACACAGGTTCCTGTCTTCAGGTTCAAGACAGAAATGTAGCTATCACAAATATTAACTGACGAGGGAGTCAGTCTGGTAGTCAGCAGATGCTGTAATGTATTTTGAGACTTAACCCTTGAATGGCAACAATTTTGTGTAATGATAAAGGCATTTGCATTATTCAGTAGCTGTTTCATTCCTCGTGTTTCTCCCCGCTGTCGAGGGATCTGTTCAAGGACACGTTCAGCCTGCTCCTATCTCTCACAGCCACCAAGGGGAGCAGTCAGTAGGAGAAAATAATTGAATACAGTATGCTTGTCTGAGCCCAAACCTGGACCTGCTTCAGTATATTTCTGTGGTGGTAAAAACATTGAGCCTGGTGTATTTGTGGCTAAACTCACTCTAGATTACCCATTTCTCCCCTAAATCCTAGTCCTGAATATACCAGACTACAAACCAGGTGTGTATGCTATTCACATGCACTCCTCTTGCTGTGGAGCGTTGGGGTCCCTATACAGACAAGATTTGGTTCTGGGTGTGGAACTGGAAATGACTATTGTTTTACCCCAGTGGGAGGTGTGGCTGGGTTCAGGGTCTATAGATATGTTAATGCAAACCCAGGGTTCCACACGTCTTCAGTCTCCTCAGTGATCCAGTCTCACTGATAAGGAAAGAGTGATTATGTGAAAAATAGTCTGTCTCACTCTGTCGTCCCTCTCTGTCCATGACCAGAATGCCCTGGCTGTGTATGTCAGGCATTCCACCGAGGAGACAATGATGGTTCTATTGAGACACTGAGTAACCCATGGGAGGGTTCTAATGAGACACTGAGTAGCCCATGGGAGGGTTCTAATGAGACACTGAGTAGCCCATGGGAGGGTTCTAATGAGACACTGAGTAGCCCATGGGAGCGTTCTATTGAGACACTGAGGAACCCGTGGGAGGGTTCTAATGAGACACTGAGTAGCCCATGGGAGGGTTCGATAATGAGACACTTTATTTATCTAGGCAAGTCAGTTAAGAACAAATTATTATATATAATGACAGCCTACCCGGCCAAACCCTAACCCGGACGACACTGGCCAATTTTGGGCCGCTCTATGGACTCCTGATCACGGCTGGTTGTGATACAGTCTGGAATCAAACCAGGGTCTGTAGTGAAGCCTCAAGCACTGAGATGCAGTGCCTTAGACCCCTGCGTCACTCAGGAGCTAAGGGTCCACCAACACCCTTCCCCCTGGGCACTCCTAGACCTGAAATATGGTCTTTCTGATTCCAATTCTGGTGTAGCTTTTCTCCGTATTACTAGGCAGTTCTCATTGTGTTGAGGTTGCAAGAATCCTGTTGAGAAAGAATTGCCATTCGCTCCTGAGTAGCAGGAGCTTAGCGCCACTTGTTCGACTGTTTGTAATATTTCACCCATGATCCTACTCTTTTAGTTTTTGATTAATGTTGTTTCATCCATGGCTTCGGCCTACCGAGGTTTGTGTGTTTTAGTTTAGTTGATTAATTTGACCATTTAAAAAAGAAGCGCACATTAAACTTGAAAAAGCCATACATGCACATACATAAAATCATTGAGGATAACGCACAATAAAGTCTGGGACTTGTTTCCATTGGGGTCCTCTTGTTACAAGATGGCTAGGCAAGATCGAACATTGTTGAACACAGTATGACAGCAAGATAGCAAAACAGAAAAACAAAGAAAAAGAACATCTATCTCATCACTGTGGTTACATTGTAGGGTACATTTATATGGGCACAGAAGACATCAAACAGTTTTTACTTTATTTTTAAAGCTGCCCCGAGAAGATGTAATTTCTATGGGAAAAGGAAACTCATTCTACTCTGAGGTTCCAATATACAAAAAGTATTTCCCAGCATTACTCCTGAACCTGTGTAAGCACACATTAGCAACACCTGATCTGGTGATGTGATTGTGTGCATCCCTAACATGGGGAAAGTAATCAGTTAGGTATCTGGGAACCATAAGTTCTCCTGTAAACCAAACCTAGTCTAATCTGGGACACTAGCCTCAACAGGCAGCCAGTTGAGTTCCTGAAAGCAGCTCCTGCCTATGTGAGTATGTGGACTAACCTTCAATACTATCCTGATAAGCTTATTCTGTGCTATCTGGAGCTTCCCCTTCAGAAGCTTCAATAATGACCCCCAAACCAGGAGTACTAGCGTAGTGAAAATGGCATTGAATGAGGGCAGTGACTAGAACTCTCATGGAGTCCTTACAAAGCAGCTTGGACTTTCTAGTCAAACCCTAGCACTTTAGTGGCCATGCTCACACCTACAAGCTTTCATCAAGGATGCATCCCAGGTAGCTAACAGAGGTTTTAGTAGTCAGCACCTCACACCCTAACTCCTCACTGATTTTAGAGGACCTACACAATTTTGGTCTGGACCACAAAATAATTGCCTCAGTTTTACCTAAGTGAAGAGATCACTTATTATCTCCTAGCCATTTGCTAATGTCAGTAAGCTCTGTGCTAAGTATTCTCTAAAACATAGTTTTACTTTTACGAGACATCAGAAGTGTAGAGTCACGGCAAGAACAAGCATCTTTCAGATCGTTTATAAACAGTAAATAAACAGTAGCGGCCCAAGCACACTCTCCTGCGGAACTCCTGAGACAGAGAACCATTAAACTCTGCTACTTGCTCCCTACCTGACAAATAGGACTTTAACCAGCCTAGAGGTATACTGCTTAACCCCAGTGCCTCCAGTTTGGAGATTAGGAGATGGTGGTTAACTGTATCAAAGGCCTTCTGTAGATCAAGCATTCCACAGAGATTTCCCTCATCAATCTCTTTCCTGATGAAGTCAGTCAAGTAAAGTAGACATGAATCAGTGGAGTATGTTTTTCTAAAACCAGACTGAAAATTATACGTTAGACTTTGTTTATTGACATATTCATACATTTTCTCATGTAAAACTCTCCAGGATTTTTGATGCTATACTGAGGATAGATACAGGCCTATGTCCCAGGGTCAGACGTTGTCCCCTTCTTATACAGAGGTATAACTTTAGCTTGTTTCATGTCCCTGAGAAAGATGCCTTGTTCAAGAGAGAGATTAACGATATGTGTAATACAAGGGGCAATTTGCTCAGGAGAATCTAAGAAACCTTTTTTTATTTTTTTTATTTCACCTTTAACCAGGTAGGCCAGTTGAGAATAAGTTGTCATTTACAACTGCGACCTGGCCAAGATGAAGCAAAGCAGTGCAACAAAAACAACACAGCGTTACACAAGGGATAAACAAACGTACAGTCAATAACACAATAGAAAATCTGTATACAGTGTGTGCAAATTAAGTATGGCAATAAATAGGCCTATTGTGGCAAAGTGATTACAATTTAGAAATGAACACTGGAGTAATAGATGTGCAGATGAGGATGTGCAAGTAGGAATACTGGTGTACAAAAAGCAGAAAAAACAAATATGGGGATAAGGTAGGTAAGTTGGTTGGATGGGCTATAGATAGATATTTACAGATGGGTTATGTACAGCTGCAGCGATCGGTAAGCTGCTCTGACAGACGATCCTTGAAGTTAGTGAGGTAGATATTTCTCCAAATTGATGATTTTTTCAATTCGTACTTGAAGAGCCTGCATTTCATTTTACTAGCATTTAAGAGCAGTTGGAGGCCATGGAAGGAGTGTTGTATGGCATTGAAGCTTGTTTGGAGGTTTGTTAACACAGTAACAAAGGGCCAGATGTATACAGAATGGTGTCGTCTGTGTAGAGGAGGATCAAAGAATCACCCGCTGCAAGAGCGACATCATTGATGTATACAGAGAAAAGAGTCAGCCCAGGCATTGAACCCTGTGGCACCCTCACAGAGACTGCCAGAGGTCCGGACAACAGACCCTCCGATTTGACACACTGAACTCTATCTAAGAAGTAGTTAGTGAACCAGGAGAGGCAGTCATTAGAGAAACCAAGGCTGTTGAGTCTACCGATAAGAATACGGTGATTGTTAGAGTTGAAAGCCTTGGCCAGGTTGATGAAGATGGCTGCACAGTACTGTTTTTTAGAGTGTCTCCCCCTTCAAAGACGGGCATGACCGCGGCCGCTTTCCAATCATTAAGAATCTCAGATGAAACGAAAGATTGCGACAATGGCGACGGATAGTTTTAGGAAGAGAGGGTCCAGATTGTCTAGCCCAGCTGATTTGTAGGGATCCAAATTCTGCAGCTCTTTTAGGACATCAGCTGTCTGGAGTTGGGTGAAGGAGAAGCGGGAGGGGGGCTTGGGCCAATTGCTGTGGGGCGTGCAGAGCTGTTGGCCGGGGTTGGGGTAGCCAGGTGGAAAGCGCAGCCAGCCGTAGAGAAATGCTTATTGAAGTTCTCGATTATCGTGGATTTATCGGTGGTGTCAGTGTTTCCTAGCCTCAGTGCAGTGGGCAGCTGAGAAGAGGTGCTCTTATTCTCCATGGACTTTAGAGTGTCCCAAAACTGTTTGGAATAGTGCTTCAGGATTCAAATTTCTGTTTGAAAAAGCTAGTCTTTGCTTTCCTAACTGAGTGTGTATATTGGTTCCTGACTTTCCTGAAAAGTTGCATATCACGGGGACTATTCGAAGCTAGTGCCACAGGATGTTTTTGTGCTGGTCAAGGGCAGCACAACTTTGAGCATATACCATCTCCTCCCTGATGTTTAGTCCAATACTGTTGAGTTCGTTATTGGTAGTACTACTGTAGCCTAGTTCTTTAAATGATTTCCAAAGTTTAGGGTCATTTTTGTTCTCAATAATTTTATCAGCAAAGTAACCCCTCTTAGCTTTGTCCATTCTGCTGTGCTTAATTTCTGTGACAAATATAGGACAAAATCATGCTGCTCTTGAGAGTTCTTAAATGTATTAAAGGACGTATTCCTTGCTTAGATAGGTTCTAGAATCTCATGATTAAATCATGGGCTAGATCTCTGCTTACTCTGAATTGTATAATGGGAGCCATCACATTCACCACATCAAGGAATCTATATTTGATGCATTATCTTGGCTACAGTCTTCCTGGGGTTCAGTAACATTAAGGCATTTATATACAATTCAAGCTTTACATGACATTACATTTCAGAACATTTTCAGAACACATTAAGTGTGTACCCTTAGGCCACTACTCTACTACCACCAATCTACATTACAAAGCGTGTGGGTAGAAAAGCGTGTGGGTAGAGTGAATGTTAGCAATACTTCTGACCAAAACAAGTGGTGATGAAGTCAATCTCTCTTCTACTTTGAGCCATGACAGATTGGCATGTATATTATTAATGTTAGCTCTCTGTGTACATTTAAAGGCCAGCCTTGCTGCCCTGTTCTGAGCCAATTGTAATGTTCTTAAGTCCCTCTTTGTGGCACCTGACCACACAATTGGACAGTAGTCCAGGTGTGACACAACTAGGGCCTGTAGGACCTGCCTTGTTCATAGTGTTGTTAAGAAGGCAAAGCAGCGCTGTATTATGGGCAGACTTCTCCCCATCTTAGCTAATGTTGCATCAACATGTTTTGACCATGACAGTTCAACTGGCTCAATTTCCACATTATTCATTAGTTTAGTTGAGGTTTAGGGTTTAATGAATGATCTGTCCCATATACAATGCTTTTAGTTTTTGAAATATTTATGACTTACATTTCTCGCTACCCATTCTGAAACTGACAGCAGCTCTTTGTTATCTGCTGCAGTGATTTCACTCTCTTTAGTAGCTGACATGTATAGTGTTGAGTCAACCAGTGGCATGTCATTAGTAAAGATTGAAAACAGTAAGGGGCCTCGACAGCTGCCCTGGGACTTCCTGATTCTACTGGATAACTTCTGGAGAGGCTTCCAATAAAGAACACGCTCTGTGTTCTGTTAGACAGGTAACTCTTTATCCACAGTACAGCAGAGGGTGTAAAGCCATAACACGTACGTTTTCCAGCAACAGAATGATCGATAATGTCAAGCCACACTGAAGTCTAACAAAACAGCTCCCATAATCTTTTTATCATCAATTGTTCTTACACAAATTTCATCAGTCATTTGTGTAAGTGCTGTGCATTTTGAATGCCCTTCCCTATAAGCATACCTGTTGTCAATTTGTTTACTGTAAAATAGCATTGTATCTGGTCAAACACATTTTTTCCAAAAGTTTACTAAGGGTTGGTAACAGGCTGATTGGTTGGCTATTTGAGCCAGTAAAGGGGGCTTTACTGTTGTTGGGTAGCGGAATGACATTTGGTTTCCTCCAAGTCTGAGGGCACAAACTTTCTTGTAGGCTTAGATTTAAGATATGGCAAATAGAAGTGGCAATATTGTCCGCTATTATCCTCATTAATATTCTATCCAAGTTGTCAGACCCAGTTGGCTTTTCATTGTTGATAGATACAAATATATTTTTTACCTTGCACACTTCCTTTACGGAATTTAAAATTACAATGTGTCTGTCTGTCTGTCTGTCTGCCTGTCTGTCTGTCTGCCTGCCTGCCAGTCTGTCTGTATGCCTGTCTGTCTGTCTGTCTGTCTGTCTGTCTGTCTGTCTGTCTGCCTGTCTGTCTGTCTGCCTGTCTGTCTGCCTGTCTGTCTGCCTGTCTTTCATAATTTGGTCAGTTCTACTTGAATGTGTAGGGTTGGTGTTTGTTGCTGGCATGTTATGCCTAAGTTTGTTAATCTTGCCAATTAAAAAAATAATTTAAGTTGTTGGCAATATTATTGGGCTTTGTAAAGAATGAGCCATCTGATTCAATGACTGGTGGAGCTGGGTTTGCCCCAAATGTCATTTATAAGGTGCTGCAAAGCTTTTTACTATCACTAATTACATAATTTATCTTTGTTTCATAGTATAATTTCTTCTTATTTTTATTCAGTTTAGTCACATGATTTGTCAATTTTCCGTGCTTTTGCCAATCGGTTGTGAAGCCAGACTTATTTGCCATTAATCTTGCCTCAGCCCTCTCAACCATACAATTTCTCAATTCCTCATCAATCCACAGGGAGTTATCAGTCTTTACAGTAATTTTCTTCATGGGTGCATACTTATTAGTAACTGGAATAAGCAATTTCCTAAACATGTCAAGGGCAGCGTCTGGTTACTAAGCATTATACGCCACAGACCAGAAAATATTCTTTACATCACCAACATCGGAATCACTACAAAACTTATTGAATGAACACATATACACTATATCTACTACTATTAGGCCTAGGCTTTGAAACTTTGGTTTTCCTAGATATGGCTATTATATAAAATCAAATCAAGTGAAGCTTCGTTTACATAGCACATTTCAGATTATCAATGCAATGTGTTTTACTGGAAAAAAATGAAAAACTATGAAAATAAAAGCTGAAATATTGACCACACAACAAACATGAGAAAAAACAAAAAAATGACAAAAGCTGAACAAAAGAATGACAAAAGCTGAACAACTAAATATCACAATGAGGAAAAGCAAAGCTAAAAATATGTTTCAAGATCTCTGTTAAATATGTCCACCGTTTCAGCACCCCTCATGTTCTTTGACAGGCTATTCTAGAAGCTGGGGGCATAATAACTAAAGGCTGCCGGTCCATGCCTCTTGGTCCTAGGCTTTGGAATAGTTAAAAGGCCAGTGCCAAAGAACCTGAGTGGCATACTGGGTACATGCAATATAAACTTAGCAAAAGGAAACGTCCCATTTTCAGGACCCTGTCTTTTAAAAATAATCCAAATAACTTCAAAGATCTTCATTGTAAAGGGTTTAACCACTGTTTCCCATGCTTGCTCAATGAACCATAAACCATTGATGAACATGTACCGGTGGAACGGTCGTTAAGACACTTACAGCTTACAGACGGTAGGCAATTAAGGTCACAGTTATGAAAGTTCTACTGCCTCTGAAAAACACCAAAAGAAATATGCCCAGGATCCCTGTTCATCTACATGAATGTGCCTTAGGCATGCTGCAAGGAGGGATGAGGACTGCAGATGTGGCAGTGGAAATAAATTGCAATGTCCGTACTGTGAGATGCCTAAGACAGTGCTAAAGGGAGACAGGACGGACAGCTGATCATCCTTGCAGTGGCAGACCACGTGTAACAACACCTGCACAGGAACGGTACATCCGAACATCACACCTACGGGACAGGTACAGGATGGTAACAACACTGCCAGAGTTACACCAGGAACGCACAATTCCTCCGTCGGTGCTCAGACTGTCCACAATATGCTGAGAAAGGCTGGACTGAGTGCTTGTAGGCCTGTTGTAAGGCAGGTCCTCACCATACATCCCCGGCATTTCCTATGGGTACAAACCCACGGTCGCTGAACCAGACAGGACTGGCAAAAGCGTTATACACTGACAAGTCGCGGTTTTGTCTCACCAGGGGTGATGGGCGGAATGAGGAAGGAGAGTTACACCGAAGTCTGTACTCTGGAGCGGGATCGATTTGGAGGTGGAGGGTCCGTTATGGTCTGGGGTGGTGTGTCACAGCATCATCGGACTGAGCTTGTTGTTATTGCAGGCAATCTCAACGCTGCAAGACAGGAATGTCAGTGTTCTGCCAAGGCCAGCGAAGAGCCCAGATCTCAATCCCATTGGGCACGTCTGGGACCTGTTGGATCTGAGGGTGAGGGCTAGGGCCATTCCCCTCAGAAGTGTCTGGGAACATGCAGGTGCCTTGGTGGAAGAGTGGGGTAACACCTCATAGCAAGAATTGGCAAATCTGGTCCAGCCTATGAGGAGGAGATGCACTGCAGTACTTAATGCATCTGGTGGCCATACCAGAAACTGACTGTTACTTTTGATTTTGACCCCCCCTTTGTTCAGTGACATATTACTCCATTTATGTTAGTCACATGTCTGTGGAACTTGTTCAGTCTATGTCTCAGTAGTTGAATGTTGTTATGTTCATACAAATATTTACACATGTTAAGTTTGCAGAAAATAAATGCAGTTGACAGTGAGGGGATGTTTCTTGTTTTGCTGAGTTGATATACAAAAGTATGTGGACACCCCTTCAAATGTTGGGATTTGGCTATTTCAGTCACACCCGTTGCTGACAGGTGTATAAAATCGAGCACACAGCCATGCAATCCCCATAGACAAACATTGGCAGTAGAATGACCTTCCTGAAGAGCTCAGTGACTTTCAACGTTTTTAGCTTTGCCGTCATAGTATGACACCTTTCCAACAAGTCAGTTATTAAAATGTATGTCCTGCTAGAGCTGCCCCTGCCAATCGTCAGCTGGAGTGGTGTAAAACTCACCGCAATTGGACTCTGGAGCAGTGGAAACGTGTTCTCTGGAGTGATTAATCAGCTTCAGCATCTGTCAGTCCGATGGGCGAATTTGGGTTTGGACGATGCCAGGATAATGCTACCTAACCCAATGCATAGTGCCAACTATAAAGTTTGGTGGAGGAGGAATAAAAGTCTGGGGCTGTTTTTCATGGTTCGGGCTAGTCTCATTAGTTCCAGTGAAAGGAAAACTTAACCTTTCTTGGGCAGGGGTTCCCTCGACAACATTCCGCTGAAAAGGCAGAGTGCAAAATTCAAAAATATTTCACACATGAACAAGTCCAATACAGCAAAAGAAAGATAAACATCTTGTTAATCCACCCATGGTGTCCGATTTCAAGAACACTTTACAGCTAAAGCACAACATATGATTATGTTAGGTCAGTGTCAAGTCACAGAAACACACACAGCCATTTTCCAGCCAAAGATAGGACTCACAAAAAGCAGAAATATAGATACAATTAATTGCTAACCTTTGATGATCTTCATCAGATGACACTCATAGGACATCATGTTACACAATACATGTATGTTTTGTTTGATAACGTGTATATTTATATCCAAAAATCTCAGTATACATTGGCGCGTTACTTGCAGTTTTGATTCCAAAACATCCGGGGATTTTGCAGAAATACTCATAATAAACATTGATAAAAGATGCAAGCGTTATTCACAGAATTAAAGATAGAGGTTAAGTCTATTCAACCGCTGTGTCAGATTTCAAAATAACTTTATTGTTTATTTACTTTATTTAACCTGTTGATGCTCTGGGGGCGCTATTTCATTTTTGGATGAAAAACGTTCCCGTTTTAAACAAGATATTTTGTCACAAAAAGATGCTCGACTATGCATATAATTGATAGCTTTCGAAAGAAAACACTCTGACGTGTCCAGAACTACCAAGATATTTTCTGTGCGTGCCCTAGAACGTGAGCTTCAGGCAAAACCAAGATGAGACGGCATCCAGGAAATGAGCAGGATTTTTGAGGCTCTGTTTTCCATTGTCTCCTTATATGGCTGTGAATGCGAGAGGAATGAGCCTGCCCTTTCTGTCGTTTCCCCAAGGTGTCTGCAGCATTGTGACGTATTTGTAGGCAGATCATTGGAAGATTGACCATAAGAGACCACATTTACCAGGTGTCCGCCCGGTGTCCTGCGCCGAAATTGGTGCGCAAAAGTCACCTGCCAGTATTTTTCCATGGGATACAGAGAGGAAAGCAAGCTTCCACGAACTGCATATCAAGGAAGAGATATGTGAAAAAACACCTTGAGGATTGATTCCAAACAACGTTTGCCATGTTTCGGTCGATATTATGTAGTTAATCCGGAAAAAGTTTTACGTTGTAGGTGACTGAATTTTCGGTTTGTTTCGGTAGCCAGACGCAATGTAGAAAACGGAACGATTTCTCCTACACACAGACGCTTTCAGGAAAAACTGCGCATTTGGTATGTAACTGAGAGTCTCCTCATTGAAAACATCAGAAGCTCTTCAAAGGTAAATGATTTTATTTATTTGGTTATCTGGTTTTTGTGAAAATGTTGCGTGCTAAATGCTACTCAAAATGCTATGCTAGCTTTGCATACTCTTACACAAATTAGTCAATTTCTATGGTTCAAAAGCATATTTTGAAAATCTGAGATGACAGTGTTGTTAAGAAAAGGCTAAGTTTGAGAGCAGACGCATTATTTTCATTTTATTTGCGATTTTCAGAAATCGTTAACGTTGCGTTATGCTAATGAGCCTGAGGCTTTAGTCACGATCCCGGATCCGGGATGGGGAGTTCCAAGAGGTTAAGGAAAAAGCATAATTTGAGAACGGCGCTCAGAACCCAAAACAGCCAGAGGAATATCTGCCATTTTGGCATCAACAGAAGCTCGAAAATAACACTATAAATATTCACTTACCTTTGATGATCTTCATCAGAAGGCACTCCCAGGAATACCAGTTCGACAATAAATGACTGATTTGTTCCATAAAGTTCCATAAAGACCATCATTTAGCCACTTGTTTGTTAGCGTGTTCAGCCCAGTAATCCATCTTCATGAGGCGTGACCACTTCCTCCAGACAAAAACTTGAAAAGATTCATTACAGTCCGTAGAAACAAGTCAAAGTATGTATGCAATCAATCTTTAGGATGTTTTTAACATAAATCATCAATAAGGTTCCAACAGGAGAATTTAATACTTTTAAAGAAAAACATTGGAACGAGAGCAAACTCTATTGGGAGCGCGCGTCATGAGACTGAGGCTCTCTGCCAAACCACTCACTCAAAGAGCTATTATGAGCCCCACCTTTATAGCAGAATCATCAAACCAGTTTCTTAAGATGGTGACATCTAGTGGAAGCCTTAGGAAGTGCATCCTCATTCATATCTCACTGGGATTTCAATAGGCACTGTTTTGAAAATCATTTTCTCACTTCCTGTTTGGATTTCTTCTCAGGTTTTTGCCTGCCATATGAGTTCTGTTATACTCACAGACATCATTCAAACAGTTTTAGAAACTGCATATATCAGCATCTGGGACAAAGTAGGGGACAGTTCAGTCTGGACATGCTATTCATCCAAAAGTGAAAATGCTGCACCCAATCCCAAAAAGGTTAAAAGGGGTGTAGGTATTATTTATTTAAAGAGCATATTGATGCAATACAGTACAATATACTGTATAGTACTGTATTTCTTCATCAGCATCTTTATGCTTTCCTTAATAAAATAATGAGAAAAATACTCTTTCAAAGTGCCGATGTTTATTTAGTTATGGATCCTTAACGATTTACTATGGGAATAAATATAGCTGAATTACAGAATTATTGGAACAAAGTTGTCTAATGAAGGTGAATAAATTGTTGCTTACTGGAAAATGCTTGTTCAAACATATGGTGACATTGTACAGTGCCATTATGGCTATTAGCAGGTAGCTGGACAATGAACTTGCCTAGAAGGAGGGTAGGGGGAGAATTCTATTGTCAAATGTGTTTCTTACCGTGATTGGTTGCAATTTCAGTTTAATCCACCAGAAAAGACAAAACAAATAATACAACAAAAATTATTATGTATCACATCGGACCGTGATTGAGACTCCCATACTGTAGGGTGGCGCACAATTAGCCCAGCGTTTCTCTCCATCTAAAAGCATAAATACTTGTTTTGGCTTTTTAAAATATTATTTTGGCCTTTATTCAAATTACAATCGCTCACTTTAGTGTTTTTGAAAACAAAATAACCTCAAAAATATTGTTACATATATTATCAAGTTGATGGCATAGTCATTTAGCCCGGCAGCTACATAAAGCTGAGTGACTCACTCATTCATGGCTTTGGATCACAATAAATAAGTTAAGTTCCAATTTTTTTTATGATAGTCTTTAATAAAGAAATGTTTTGGTTATCCTGACTTGGACACCACGTACAGTATTATAATAGCCCATTACAGGCTATTAGCAGGACAATATACCTTTACCAACACCTCTCTGTATTTTGATACTTTGCGGATGGGGCCTCCCGAGTGGCACAGCTGTCTAAGACACGATTGGCAGGCCTACAGCATATTGAAAAATATAACGTGACTCTCCGACCAATAATTACATATAGAGGATTGGAGGATGCTAAATTAAAACCAAAAACCGCCTCATAGGTTTCCCGGTGGCGGCCGGCACGTGTATTGAACCTGCATTTGTAGCAACCCATTTGCACTTCTATTGTTTCAAAACCTATTGCTTCTAACTTCAATATGCTCTTTAAATAAATTACATTAAATAAAATCTACACCACTTTTAACAGCACATACTCAACACTAGTGAGACTCATGTTGCCTACGGTAGGCCTACAGTGTATCGAAAAATATGACGTGACTCTCCACCAAAAATTACATATAGAGGATTGGAAGATTCTAAATTAAAACCAAAAGCTGCCTCATGGGTCTCCCGGTGGCGGCCGGCCTCCCCGTCAGGGAATTGATCCCCGGTCTCCCGCATGCCTGCACGACACAGGAATTCTTTAGCTAAATAGCCCAGTACTGTTGCCTACACCTGACCGTCACGTTGTACAGCGCCATATTTTCCATTCCACCCTAACGGAAACCCAGAGGGCTTTTTGTTTTTCTTGGAGAAGAGAAACACCATAATATTATTCAAATGAATTAAGCAAGTACCAGTCATACCAGACATACCTACTCATTCCAGGATTTTTCTTTAACCTCTAGCGTCGAGCAATCCCGTATCCGGGAGCGTAATCATAGCCTGAAGCTCATTAGCAACGTTAACTATCCATGAAAATCGCAAATGAAATTAAATAAATATATTGGCTCACAAGCTTAGCCTTTTGTTAACAAAACTGTCATCTCAGATTTTCAAAATATGTTTTTCAACCATAGCTACACAAGCATTTGTGTAAGAGTATTGATAGCTAGCATAGCATTAATTAAGCCTAGCATTCAGCAGGCAACATTTTCACAAAAACAAGAAAAGCATTCAAATAAAATAATTTACCTTTGAAGAACTTCGGATGTTTTCAATGAGGAGACTCTCAGTTAGATAGAAAATGTTCAGTTTTTCCAAAGTTATTATTTGTGTAGGAGAAATCGCTCTGTTTTGTTCATCACGTTTGGCTAAGAAAAAAAATGAAAATTCAGTCATTACAACGCCAAACTTTTTTTCCAAATTAACTCCATAACATCGACAGAAACATGGCAAACGTTGTTTAGAATCAATCCTCAAGGTGTTTTTCACATATCTATTCGATGATAAATCATTCGTGGCAGTTGCCTTTCTCCTCTGAACCAAATGGAAAAGTGGACGCAGCTGGAGATAAATAACAATAATTTTGACGGAGGACACCAAGCGGACACCTGGTAAATGTAGTCTCTTATGGTCAATCTTCCAATGATAATCCTACAAGTACGTCACAATGCTGCAGACACCTTGGGGAAACGACAGAAAGTGTAGGCTCATTCCTGGCACATTCACAGCCATATAAGGAGACATTGGAACACAGAGCATTCAAAATCTGGGGCATTTCCTGTATAAAATTTCATCTTGGTTTCGCCTGTAGCATTAGTTCTGTGGCACTCACAGACAATATCTTTGCAGTTTTGGAAACGTCAGAGTGTTTTCTTTCCAAAGCTGTCAATTATATGCATCGTCGAGTATCTTTTCGTTACAAAATATCTTGTTTAAAACGAGAACGTTTTTTTATCCAAAAATTAAAAGAGTGCCCTCTATATCGAAGAAGTTCATTTGACTATTTTCTACATTGTAGAATAATAGTGAAGACATCACAACTATGAAATAACACACATGGAATCAGTTAAGAACAAATTCCTATTTAAAATGACATCCTACTGTAACGGTTGTTGGTGGAAGAAGGTGAGGACCAAAGCACAGCGTGGTAAGTGTTCATGTTATTTTATTGACACTGAACACTAAATAACAAAGGGAATAACCGAAACAGTTCTGTCTGGTGCAGACACAAAAACAGAACACAACTACCCACAAAAACCCAGTGGGCAAAAGCTACCTAGGTATGGTTCTCAATCAGAGAAAACGATAGACAGCTGCCTCTGATTGAGAACCACACCCGGCCAAACAACAAAGAAATATAAAACATAGGAAATGAACATAGAATGCCCACCCTAGTCACATCCTGGCCTAACCAAAATAGAGAATAAAAGCCTCTCTATGGCCAGGGCGTGACACCTCCCCATCGGAGAATTGAACCCCTGTCACCCACGTGCCCGCACGACACTGGGATTCGTCACGTTGTACAGCACCATATTTTCCATTCCATCCTAACGTAAACCCAGGGTTTTGAAAAAAATTATTGGAATAAAAGCACCATAATTTTAATCAAATAAATTAGCAAAGTTTCTTCAAATCTGTCCCATGTAATATGTTTAAAAAACAAAATGTTTTACATTCTCTAGTACAGCCACTATTGAATGCTATCAAATGCTTCTCAAAGATGCCCTCTGATGGTCAAACTAGCACTAACTAGGATTAACTGTACCAGTGGTTCACACTTAAATAACGTGCCATAGAATTCTGCGGTACCATGCAAGCTGAGCCTCAGTATGCTGCAACTTTTAAAGGACGAACCACTGTACACTGATGTTTTGCCTGTTTGATTTCCGGTTTGTGCTTTCAGTTTTGCGCGAATGTGGCCATCTATTCACGGTTTCTGATTAGGGCAGGCTGTAACAGTCACAGTGGGTACAAGATCCCCTATATACTTCCTGATAGACTCAGTCACCATATCAGTGTATTCGTCAATGTTATCAATACAATCGTGAAGCATGGATTCCGATTGGTCAGACCAGCGTTGAATAACCATTAGCACGGATATTTCCTGTTTGAGTTTCTGCCTATAGGAAGGGAGGAGAAAAATGGAGTTGTGATCAGATATGCCGAAGGGAGGACAGAGGAGGGCCTTGTTGGAGTAGCAGTGGTCTAGTGTTTTAGCAGCGCGAGTACTACAGTCAATGTCTTGATATAACTTTGGTGGCGTTTACTTCAATAAAACTTTGATAAAATCCCCAGCTACAAGAAATGCGGCCTCAGTATATATGGTTTCCAGTTTTCATAAAGTCCAGTGAAGTTCATTTTGGGCCATCGGCTTGAGGGGGAATTTACAAGGTTGTGACTATAAGGTAATACGGTCGTCATTTGATTGTGAGGTATTCTAGTTCAAGTGAACAAAAGGACTTGAGTTACTGTATGTTATCACAATCTCACCACGAGTAGTTAATCATAAAACATACACCCCCACCCTTCTTCTTCCCTGAGAGATATGTATTCATGTCTATGTGATGATCTGACAACCCAACTGTATGTAAGGACTCAGACAGTATATCCCAAGAGAGCCATGTTTCCGTGAAACAGAGTATGTTACAATCCCTGATGACTCTCTGGAAAGAAATCCTAGCCCTGAGCTCATCAACTTTATTATTCAGAGACTGAACATTAGCAAGTAATATACTCGGTAGTGGTGGGAGTCGGACTCCTGAGTCGGACTAGAAGTCCATTCCTAGCACCTCTTCTCTGCCGGAGGTATTTTGGATCAGCCTCTGGAATCAATTCAATTGCCCTGGGGGTACGAACAAAAGATCCGATTCGAGAAAGTCGTATTACTGGTCATAATGCTGGCAATGCTCGTGAATTACCGCCGCTATGATGTCCAAAAGTTCTTCCTGGCCATGCAGTTGAAGTCGGACGTTTACAAACGCTTAGGATGGAGTCAGTAAAACTCATTTTTCAACCACTCCACACATTTCTTGTTAACAAACTATAGTATTGACAAGTCGGTTAGGACATCTACTTTGTGCATGACAAAAGTAATTTTTCCAACAATTGTTTACATATAGATTATTTCACTTATAATTCACTATATCACAATTCCAGATGGTCAGATGTTTACATACACTAAGCTGAAGTTGCCTTTAATAAGGACAACAAAGTCAATGTTTTTGGAGTGGCCATCACAAAGCCCTGACCTCAATCCTATAGAAAATTTGTGGGCAGAACTGAAGAAGTATGTATGAGCAAGGAGTTATTATGAGAACTTAAGTAGCCTACTTTTTGCTCCTACTGAGGAAGGCTCTGTTGAATGTTAGCTTCCACCTTCATCCTTCAAGCTGGCAAAGTACTACTAGCCAGAGCTCTTCAACATTAATGCAATAAAGGTCTCTGCCGGCGGCAAGCCACCTGACTGGCTGACATATAGACAGTAAAAGCGATTATTTGCCAGTTGTGCACTCATTCTCTGAGATTTGTTTTTTGTTTTTTGGGGGGCTAGACAAAGCAGTAGTCGTGGGATTGTTTGAAAATGGCCTTTGTCCGGCATCACACAAACACACCATCAGAAGCGTTTATAATTGCCTATTTGAGCCGACTCCGAGCTGAGGTAGATTGTTTCGTTTCTCAGGACCTAGGCATGTGCTGCAAGAGGGCGGAGTTAGCCATTTGAGAGAGTGGTGTATGTTCTGCTAAAATGGCAAATCTGGTAAACTGCAAAAAGCCACCATTAGTATGATGACAGGGTATTATCTATGTCATGTATTATAATCTGAATTGTAATAAATAAATAAATAAATAAAGTAAAATCGAATTTATTTAGCCACAAGGAACAATGTAGTCATCACGTTTAAATTACATAATTCTATAACAAAGCGGTACTGGTCCTCCTTTTTTATTTAACATTTTTCCTGGCTTGAGACCTTTATAGAAACAATGGTATTCACATGCTGTAAATATGTTATACACAGTCATTCAGAGAGGGATCCAGTGCCTTTAAAGGAGGTTTGTGTTCATTTGAGATAGGGGCCCGTTGCTCACTGAGAAAGCCAAGCTCAAGCAATGAGAGAGATGAAGCCTCTTGAGTCCCATACTAGGGATTAGTAAGGGCTGTCAATAGACTCAATGTAACAAAAAGGAGGTTCTTTCCACATCAAGGTGGTTCCATTAAAGGCACGCTCCTTAATTTGTTTTTCAGTCAACATCAGCAACCCCACATAGTTTGCTATAAAACTGAGGGATGGAGCTGGGGTAATCACCAGTGCTTAATTTGAGCCGGATCAGGATCCAGTACCTCTCAGTTTTGGACTGTTAGGTTCAGAACTAATTTGCCAGGATCTGGTACCTCTCCTGGCATGAACAATTATTTTAACTGTTTGTAATGTAAAAATTATAATAAAAGCAATCATGTAAGTTCTCCTGCCCTTTAAAAAATGTAATGTGAAAACATGTGTCATGCCTTGGTCTTAGTATTTTGTGTTTTAGTTAATTAGTTGGTCAGGCCAGGGTGTGACATGGGTTTATTGTTTGTTGTATTTAGTGGGTTTTTTTAGTTATTGGGATTGTAGCTGATTAGGGGTGTGTGTTTCATAGGTTTGGTTGCCTGAGGTGGTTCTCAATCAGAGTCAGGTGATTCTCGTTGTCTCTGATTGGGAACCGTATTTAGGTAGCCTGGGTTTCGCTTTGTATTTCGTGGGTGATTGTTCCTGTCTCTGTGTTAGTGTTCACCAGTCAGGCTGTAATAGGTTTCACGTTCCGTTTTGTTGTTTTGTATTTATTCGTTATTTCATGTATAGTTTCGTTATTTGTTTTCACTAATAAACATGAGTAACAAACACGCTGCATTTCGGTCCGACTCTCTCTCGACAAACGAAGAACGTCGTTACAACATACCTGATACTCTAAGAATTGATTTGTGTTGGCCCGGGTTCAAGCTTTGCGCAACATTTTAGCCTATAGACCAAGGGGGGGACAAAGTACGCACTTCAATCCAGCCCACGAGACAGACAAAAACAACACGTAGATATATATAATTTTTTCCTAAATTACTATTTTTTGGTCTTATTTCTCCCCAATTTCGTGGTATCCAATTGGTAGTTACAGTCTTGTCACACCACTGCAACTCCCATACGGACTCGGGAGAGGCGAAGGTCGAGAGCCATGCATCCTCCGAAACACGACCCAGCCAAGCCGCATTGCTTCTTGACACAATGCCCACTTAAGCCAGCCGCACCAATGTGTCGGAGGAAACACCGTACACCTGGCGACTGTGTCAGCATGCATGCGCCCGACCCGCCACAGGAGTCACAAGAGTGCGATGGGACAAGGACATCTCGGTCTGCCAAAACCCTCTCCTAACCCGGACGACGCTGGGCCAATTGTATGCCGCCTCATGGGTCTCCCAGTCATGGCCAGCTGTGACACAGGCTTGGATCGAAGCCGGGTCTGTAGTGACGCCTCAAGCACTGCGATGCAGTGCCTTAGACCGCTGTGCCACTCAGGAGGCCCCCGCAAATTGATTTCAACAAACAATTGGTACCCTTCCATTGAATTTCAAAATCCCGATGTGGCCCTCGAGCCAAAATGTTTGCCCACCCCTGCTATAGACCACTGCGTGGCCATTGTTGTGGTGAGAAAGAGAAACGCGCCTGTATCTCTCACAGAACTAGAATGAGATTCACTTTCTATGATCTATCTACCTCTTTCTGCAACTCTCATCTCTCCAGCATTGCGCTTCATCATTAATATCCTTTTAGAATCATAGCCGTGGGAAGGGTGCTGGAAGTGCTGCAGCACTTACATTTGCCAAAGTTATTACTGTTGTCTGTACAGAAAAAAATGAAATAATTCAGAATACTACACCAGGAGTAGGCCTATAATTTAGCCACAGAGGATCAATAGCTTATTTTTTAAAAGTTGCCTAGTTGTGGATTGTGTGTAGCCCAATCACAAGGCATGCCTCCAGTCTGGAATATGCGGCAAATCTGTCAGTGAACGTGAACAGAATGCAGCCAAAATCGGCCTTTCGCAATTTTTCAAATATAATCGCTGGAAAACACAGGTTGGAAAGCAAATGGCTCCTGCTAAAAAGATAAACTAATCTGTCTCTAGGTGTCAAGCATAGGTATATAGGTGGCAGGGAAGTCAGGCGCAGGAGAGTCAAACGAAGTGTAAAATGGAGTCTTTTAATAAAGTCCACCTAACATGCTCCATAAGACTAAAAGGTACATACATAAACAAACAAACATGGGTACGAGGACCCGACATGCAACTATACAACATAAAACTACACTGACAATAAAACAATCTCTGACAAAGACATGAGGGGAAACAGAGGGTAAATGCACAACGGGTAATGAACGGGATTGAAAACAGGTGTGTGGGAAGACAAGACAAAACCAATGGAAAATGAAAAATGGATCAATGATGGCTAGAAGACCGGTGACGTCGAACGCCGAGCACCGCCCGAACAAGGAGAGGCAACGACTTCGGCAGAAGTCGTGACACTAGGCTACCAAATACAGTGCATTCGGAAAGTATTCAGACATCTTGACTTTTTCCACATTTTGTTACGTTACAGCCTTATTCTAAAATTAATTCAATTGTTTTTTCCCCCTTATAAAGCTACACACAATATCCCTTAATGACGAAGCAAAACAGGTTTTTACACATTTTTAAATATTTATAAAAACTGAAATATCATATTTACGTATGTTTTCAGACCCTTTACTCAGTACTTTGTTGACGAACTTTTGGCAGTGATTACAGCCGTGAGTCTTCCTGGGTATGATGCTTCAAGCTTAGCACACCTATATTTGGGTAGTTTTTTCAATCTGCTCTGCAGATCCTCTCAAGCTCTTTTAGTTTGGATGGGGAGCATCGCTGCACATCTATTTTAAAGTCTCTCCAGAGATGTTCGATCGGGTTCAAGTCCAGGCTCTGGCTAGGCCACTCAAGGACATTCAGAAGCTTGTCCCAAAGCCACTCCTGCATTGTCTTTGCTGTGTGCTTAGGGTCGTTGTCCTGTTGGAAGGTGAACCTTTGCCCCAGTCTGAGGTCCTGAGCTCTCTCAAGCAGGTTTTCATCACAGATCTCTCTGTACTTTACTCCGTTAATCTTTGCCAGGTTTCCTCCAGACGTTAAACTTGGCATTCAGGCCGAAGAGTTCAATCTTGGTTTTATCAGACCAGAGAATCTTGTTTATCATGGTCTGAGAGTCCTTTAGGGGCCTTTTGGCAAACTCTATATCATGTGCCTTTTACTCAGGAGTGGCTTCCGTCTGGTCACTCTACCATAAAGGTGGTGAAGTGCTGCAGTAATGGTTGTCCTTCTGGAAGGTTCTCCCATCTCCACAGAGGAACTCTGGACCTCTGTCAGAGTGACCATCAGGTTCTTGGTCACCTCTCTGACCAAGGCCCTTCTCCCCCGATTGATCAGTTTGGCCAACTTTGAGTATCATAGCAAAGTGTCTGAATACTTATGTAAATAAGTTATTTCAGTTTCTTTTATACATTTGTAAAAATATGATACAACCTGTTTCTACTTAGTTGTGATGGGGTATTGTGTGTAGATTGCTGAGGAATTTCTTTCATTTAATCTATTTTAGAACAAGGCTGTAACGTAACAAAATATGGAAAAAGTCAATGGGTCTGAATACTTTCCAAATGCACTGTATTTGAGCACTGGAGCAGTCAGGCTATACACTATCAGTAGATCTGGATGCCATTTTACGGGCTCTTTAACCAATTCTGCTATTTTGTGTGTTTTTTTGCATTATTTGTAACTTGTTTTGTACATAATGCTTCTGCCACCGTCTCTTATGAAAGAAAATAGCTTTTGGATATTAGGACAGTGATTACTCATCTCGTACTGGATGAAACATTTTCTTTAACAAGTCAGAAGTGAAGGCTTTACTTCAGACAACGGACAAGGCCCTCATCCTCGTCATTCACAGGAGAAAGAGACGGAGATATCTGGGACGTAGGTCGGGGTGCCTTGTAAGGATCCAACGGCGAGTGGGTAATCTGCTTCTACCATAGTCCTGTTAGCCAATGTACAATCATTGGATAATAAACTAGATGTGCTACTATCACGAATATCCTACCAACAGGACATTAGAAACTGTAATATCTTACATTTCACTGAGTCGTGGCTGAACGCAATATGGATAAAAGGGGTTACGCTGCATTGCCAAGATAGAACAGCTGCCTTCCATAAGACAAGGGGTACACTATTTACAGAGAGAGTTTTCATCTCTATTTTCCGTAGCTGTCTATTTACCACCACAAACCGCTGCTGGCACCAACCATCTGACCATAATTCTATCCTCCTGATTCCTGCTTACAAGAAAAAACAAAAGCAGGAAGCACCAATAAAGAATTGGTCAGATGATGCAGATGCTAACCTACAGGATTGTTTTGCTAGCACAGACTGTAATATGTTCTGGGATTCTTCTGATGGCATTGAGGAGTACACCACATCAGTCACTGGCTTCTTCAATAAGATGATCGATGAGGTCGTCCCCACAGTGACCGTATGTACATATCCCAACCAGAAGCCATGGTTTACAGGCAGCATCCGCACTGAGCTTTCAAGGAGTTAGAGTCCCGCTTTCAAGGAGCGGGACTCTAACCCGGACGCTTATAAGAAATCCTGCTATGCCCTCAGACGAACCATCAGACAGGCAAAGCGTCAATACAGGACAAAAATTGAATCATACTACACCGGCTCCGACGTTCGTCAGATGTGGCAGGGCTTGCAAACTATTACAGACTACAAAAGGAAGCACAGCTACGAGCTGCCCAGTGACACGAGCCTATCAGACAAGCTAAATTACTTCTGTGCTCGCTTCGAGGCAAACAACACTGACACATGCATGAGAGCATCAGTGGTTCCGGACAACTGTCATCACACTCTCCGTAGCCGACGTGAGTAAGTGTCTTCACTGACATTCCACCTGTCCCTAACTGAGTCTGTAATACCAACATGTTTCAAGCAGACCACCATAGCCCATGTGCCCAAGAACACTAAGGTAACCTGACTAATTTTCTACCAGCCTATAGCACTCAAGTCTGTAGCCATGAACTGCTTTGAAAGGCTGTCATGGCCCATATCAACATCATTATCCCAGAAACCCTAGAACAACTCCAATTTGCATACCGCCCCAACAAATCCACAGATGATGCAATCTATATTGCACTCCACACTGCCCTTTCCCACCTGGACAAATTTAACACATACAGTGGGGAGAACAAGTATTCAATACACTGCAGATTTTGCAGGTTTTCCTACTTACAAAGCATGTAGAGGTCTGTCATTTTTTAAATCATAGGTACACTTTAACTGTGAGAGATGGAATCTAAAACAAAAATCCAGAAAATCACATTGTATGATTTTTACAGTGTTTTCCACCACCATCAACAAAACACCAAATTATGTAATTTCTCGTGGAGGAATGATTTCGCATCACTCCAATAGAGTTCCAGACTCTAATAGAATCTATGCCAAGGTGCATTGAAGCTGTTCTGGCTCGTGGTGGCCCAACGCCTTATTAAGACACTTTATTTTGACAGTTACCTGTAGTTCATTGCTCAAGGAGAGGAAGGTATTTGTCACCTCCAGTGTATAACAAGCTCAGTTTACGTGTTCCTTAATAGAAGTGCTTTGTTTGGTACATGTATGAGTTGTCTTCATGAAAAAAGTAGTTCCGCTCTTTTCATATTCTGTCTGAATGGACTGTCTACACTGAGCATGTGGGGGGAAAGCAATTTGTTTCTGCTAATATCTGTGTCATTCTTTCAGAAAAAACACAATTTGGAGTGGAGAGAAAGCAGGATGGTAGCCCCAAGCACCCTTTTCCCACATTCCTCCTTTCTTCTTTCTGTTACTTTTTCTCATCATCTCCTTTTTTGGTCCTATTTGGTCTCTTCTTTAATGCAGTGCATTGTGGGTTATGGCTGAGGAGGGTTTGTGAGAGGAGGGGAAAAAGCCCTCATGCCCCCAGTCGGTAATTTACCCTGAATTCTCACATGAGCAACAGTGTCGCTAATAAACACTGTCACTTCCTGTTACACTGCAGTCGTTTATCCCCTAACAGGAGTAGTGATGTGGCTAATACGATAAATCATGGTTCTCGATATAGCCAGGTCTCTCTGTCAAGTTCCCTTGAGCTCAGCCTAGAAGAACTTGATCTGCGGACCTAGACTATACTAATTGTCAGCCAGGTTTTAAGATCATGTCCATGATTTTTGGAAATAAAGGAGATCATTTTTACTATTTTATAAAATACTGTGTGGCATTCAATGTTTTTTAAAGGATGCTCAATTGATCTACCTCGAACCCAACAATTACAATATCTCAGCAAAATGGTCAGGAAACAGCCTTCTTATTGGCTTACATCGAATGCTGCAGAGTAGACCACCAATAGAATACACGGTCAAAATCCACCTCTTGAGTTATGCCACAGAGAAAATAAATAATAAAGCATTCAGAGATAATCAAGCCTACTGACGGTCATCTCACTGTTTGGGTTGTGTCCTCTTCAATGTCTCATTACTTTATTTATAAATTATTTTTGAGGAGGGAGCCTGAATTATTTTCATTACATTGCCTACATTGATCCTGAATAGTTTGATAGCGGATAGATTACCTTCTTGCAATAGTAAGCTCATTCAAACACAATATTTTTCCTATCGGGTGAGGATAGAAAAAACATTTCCCAGTTTCAAACTAATTAATAAAAGAGCCTGTGGTCTCAGTTAGATTTCGATTCATAATCTCAATTTGAAAAAGAACATTTTATCGAGACAGTTTAGTGAGAAGGGTCATGTTTGGGTTCTTTGGTATGGAGAAAAGAGATGATAGCCCTAGGTTAATTCTGCATCGCTGGACATTTGTTGTAACACAGTCCTGACTCGCTGTGTCCATGAAAACAGCCAAAAAATGAGAACTAGTTATGAATCAAAGACACTTTGCTGTTTATATGCATTGAGGGTGATTGTAACAAACCCTCACTAGAAAATACGTGACTATTTTACAACAATAGTGATCTTTGCAGATGAAATTGTTACATTACTTGACTCCCAGTCACAGGTGATTTCACGTAATTGGGATTTGGTGTAGATTGGTGTGGTTACAAATATACTGTCAACAGAATTTCATTTTCAACAAACAAATGAGAGAAAAAAGGAAAAAATACAATTTGGGAAGCAGTTAGACCAGCCATGAACCTTTCTAGCGCAGGCGTTCCGCTAGCGGAACCCCTCGACAACGTTCCACTGAAAAGGCAGCACGCGAAATTCAAAAATATTTAGAAATATGTAACTTTCCCACATTAATAAGTCCAACACAGCAAATGAAAGATAAACGTCTTGTCAATCTACCATCATGAAGATTTAAAAAATGCTTTACAGCGAAAGCACAACATATGATCATGTTAGATCACCGCCAAGACAAAAAAATAGCCATTTTTCCAGCCAGAGATAGGAGTCACAAAAAGCAGAAATATAGATAAAATGAATCACTAAACTTTGATGAATTTCATCAGATGACACTCATAGTACATTATGTTACACAATACATGTATACTTTGTTCGATAATGTGCATATTTATATCCAAAAATCTCAGTTTACATTGGCGTGTTACGGTCGTAATATTTTGATTCCAAAACATCCAGTGATTTTGCAGAAATACTCATAATAACCATTGACAAAAGATACAAGTGTCATTCTCCTTAATGCAACCTCTGTGTCAGATTTCAAAAAAACTTTACGGAAAAAGCATAATCTGAGAACGGCGCTCAGAGCCCAATCCAGCCAACGAAATATCCGCCATTTTGGAGTCAACAGAAGTTGAAATAACACTATAAATATTCACTTACCTTTGATGATCTTCATCAGAAGGCACTCCTAGGAATCCAGTTCGACAATAAATGACTGATTTGCTCCATAAAGTCCATCATTTATATCCAAATAGCCACTTGTTGTTAGCGTGTTCAGCCCAGTAATCCATCTTCATGAGGCGCGAGCACTTCGTCCAGACAAAAACTTTAAAAGTTCCATTACAGGTCGTAGAAACAAGTCAAACGATGTATGGAATCAATCTTTAGGATGTTTTTAACATAAAACATCAATAATGTTCCAACCGGAGAATTCTTATGTCTGAAGAAAAGCACTGGAATGAGAGCTAACTCTGTCGGGAGCGTGCGTCACGAGCCTGAGACACTCTGCCAGACCACTGACTCAAATGACTTAAATGTAAATGTAAATGTCTCATGAGCCCCTCCTTTATAGTAGAATCCTCAAACCAGTTTCTCAGGTTTTCGCCTGCCATATGAGTTCTGTTATACTCACAGACATCATTCAACCAGTTTTAGAAACTTCAGAGTGTTTTCTATCCAATACTACTAATAATATGCATATATTAGCATCTGGGACAGAGTAGGAGTCTGTTCACTCTCGGCACGCTATTCATCCAAAAGTGAAAATGCTGCCCCCTATCCCAAAAAGATTTTAAGCATGATTAGATTTAATAGCTAGCAACAAAGAAGGGGCCAGAAGCACTTTAGCGGAAAGCCTGACCCTCTTTCTACATCACACGTCACGAGAGATAATGCTCCTAATAACTACAAGGAAAATACGCAAATTACATTAAATTACACACACCACAAATAAAAATGACTTCTATTGTTATAATGTTATGTATCATATCCTGCAATGGGATGGGATTATCATTCTAAATTGAAGCTTATTCAAATGTATGGTCCGTCCAGCAGAAACGACCCCTTGCCCATACCCCGACCCTGTGACTTGCTTTTTAGGCAGAGGTTGGAGGTTCAAATCTGGCACCAGCTATGAAGCGTGATTGTGTTTGATATTGAAGACTATGCTGGTCAGCGTGTCAAGACAACTAGAGAGAGTGGCTGCCACACAAAAGGTTTCTAAAGGGCAGTGGTGATGTGTGGTAGAGAGTGATATGGGGTTGTATAGAAAAAGGACCAGCACTTACAAATGAAGTGTTACTCTGATATATGAATGTGTGAATTCCACACAATGAACTGCAGTGGTAACGGCCAGGAGGGAGTAGTAGGGGTGACTTCCACTGACCGTAACATACTCCACTGTCTGTGGAACAGGAAGCTGGGAAAAATTATTTAATTTAGGAAAACATTGTGTATTTTTTTCCCTCGATGACTAATTTCAATTACCTTATCCAGCATGTTTCTTGTATGTCCACTGATGGAGAAAACCAACAAATAGTTTATTTCATGTTTGTACAGCATGCCCCATTTTGCATAGGATTGGGAGCACTACTGGTTGGCTGTTATCATAGCACTCATCCATGTACCCTCTTCCTATCTATTAATCTTTTTATCTCTATCTTATGCTCAGAAAAACTCACACTGGCATAGACACGCAGCACACACACACATGCATACATACACTCACGTGCTAACAGACACACTTAAACTCAATCAGACAAAAATGTATGTGAACTTGATTTATTTTTGCATCAATGACTCATGTCCACTCCTGTGTCAAAGCATGACACACTGCCCCTTGATAACTCTGGATGGACTGCAACAGACCCAAGTTATGGCGTATTTCAGTCTCTCAATCCCTTGATCAAAGACCCATATGACCCATTAAAACTGAACACAATTGTGCTCCGCTGCTGTATCAAAGATAGTTGTATGGCCTAGAGTAGAGGTGTATGTGTCACTGTGTCTGGGAGGCAGAAGGGGGCACCATCCACTCATAATGGATGTTCTTCAGGAATAATGAGGAGGAAGTAATGCTGCACCATTACGTTTTCAAAGACGCATTTAAATATCAATCATCCTTTCTTAAATTTTCAGTTACAATGTTTTGGCACACACTTTCTCATTCTATAAATGAACAAAACCAAAAAAAGACCTGACTATGAAATCACAACATTTCCGAAGGGGCCATTTCCTAAGAAACTATAGGTCAAAATTAAGTTGTCAGTTAAGAACCACTTTATTTACACCAATAGTATGTGGACACAACTTCAAATTTGTGGATTTGGCTATTTAAGCCACAATCATTGCTGAGATGTGTATAAAATCGAGCACACAGTCATACAATCTATATAGACTAACATTGGCAGTAGAATGACCCGAACTGGAGAGCTCAGTGACTTTCAATGTGGCACCGTCTTAGGATTCAACAAGACAGCTGCCCCGGTCAACTGTAAATGCTGTATTGGTGAGGTGGAAACGTCTAGGAACAACAACGGCTCAGCCGCGAAGTGGTAGACCACATAAGCTCACAGAAGGGGACTACCGAGTGCTGAAGCACGTAGTGTGTGAAAATTGTCTGTCCTCGATTGCAACACTCACTACCAAGTTCCAAACTGCCTCTTGAAGCAACATCAGCACAAGAACTGTTCGTCATCAGTTTCATGAAATGGGTTTCCATGGCAGAGCAGCCGCACACAACCCTAAGATCACCATGCGCAATGCCAAGCGTTGGCTGGAGTGGTGTAAAGCTAGTCGTCATTGGACTCTGGAGTAGTGAAAACACGTTCTCTGGATTGATGAATCAGCTTCATCATCTGGCAGTCCGACGGACGAATCTGGGTTTGGCGGATGCCAGGAGAATGCTACCTGCCCGAATGCATAGTGTAAACTATAAAGTTTGGTGAAGGAGGAATAGTGGTCTGGGGCTGTTTTTCATGGTTCGGGCTAGGACCCTTAGTTCCAGTGAAGGAAAATCTTAATCCTACAGCATGCAATTACATTCTAGATGATTCTGTGCTTCTAACTTTGTGGCAACAGTTTGGGGAAGGCCCTTTCCTGTTTCAGCATGACAATGCTCCCCGTGTGTACAAGCGAGGTCCATACAGAAACGATTTGTCGAGATTAGTGTGGAAGAACTTTGCTGGCCTGCACAGAGCCCTGACCTCAACCCCATCAAACACCTTTGGGATGAAATAGAACACCGACTGCTATCCAGGCCTAATCGCCCAACATCACTGCCTGACCTCACTAATAATCTTGTGGCTGAATGGAAGCAGGTTCCGCAGCAATGTTCCAGCATCTAGTTGAAGCCTTCCTAGAAGAGTGGAGACTGTTATAGCAGCAAAGGGGGACCAACTACGTATAAATGTCCATAATTTTGGAATTCGATTTTTGACGAGCAGGTATCCACATACTTTTGGTCATGTAGTGTATGTAAACTGCTACATTGTATTGCCTTCAGGTGAGCTTGGACACTTTTTCTGTACCTTGATCCTGGTACTTAAATGAGGAAGTCAAAATTGGAAGCCCCGAAATCAGGGTTGGGTAGGCAACTTTCTAATCGGGGTTGGGTAGGCTACTTTCTCTGTTACTGTAACTGGTTACCCTTCCAACATTTTAAACAGTAAGATAACGTTTGGATTATGCAAACTCAGTACCCTTAACAAACATCCCTTCTGAATGTAAAAGTAGTCCAATAAGTAATCATCTAGTTTTTTTAAAGTATCTGTAATCTGATTACAATATTTTCACTGTTAACATAACTAATGTTACAGCGATTGTTTTCCGTAATCAGATTACATGTTAGTGATTACATGTAATCAGTTACTCTCCAACCCTTCCATAGCCAAGTGTGGAGGTGATGATAGCCATGTGTGGAGGTGATGGATTTGCAATTTGAGGTTCAGCACATTGATGTGAAATATGATTATAGGATCTTAGCAAGGCTGCTGAACTCATTTTTAGACTGTGGCTTTAAATCACTTTCCAGCACTGGTGTACTGAAAACCCCCTCTTCCTGAGAAGTCTGCCATGCCGGATGTCAAAGGTGTTTTAAAAATGGTAAAAGTACAGTAGCAAGTGTACGAATGAGTTGAGATCTACTTGGGATGGTCACTAATTTCATGTGTTTGTTTTAAAACTTTTCTTATTGATTCATTTTATCTTACTTGTAGCAACATCTGAGAAGCCTTTCCTGGTTACAGTTTGAGAGGTGCTCCCTCTTGTGTTATAAACTCTCATGAAGATGATCCGTCATATCTATTCAAGCAGATCAGACCAGCATCAAAGTCAATTCCAGCTATTTCAGTACATGGCTGGAATGAAACCCAATTAGATTTTAAATTAAATGTTATTATAGACAATCTACTTCATGTAAACTGAAATTACATTTATTTACTAAATTGTCTGAAATCCAAATTAAATGGACCCAACATGAAAAGTAATTATTGTTGTGTTTGTATGGAAGAATTTGTACTCATGTCTAAAATCAGTCACTCGACCTAAACTTTGATTAGTTGATTGAATGACCTAACCTTTCTGGGTATATTGGTATCTCCTTGTTGTGTTCCAGGTGACTGGCTGGCTACTGTACCATCACACTCCTCCCATTCCTGAGGAAACCCTCTTCACGACCACACTCCTCCTCTCTTCACCTCCACTCCCAGTATGGAACCCAACAAAGTCCAGCCAGAGGGCGGCCTCAATGTCACCCTCACCATCCGCCTCCTCATGCATGGCAAAGTAAGCAATCTCTAGTCTTACATCTGTGGTTAAGGAAGAGAAACCTAGATAGTAGTTGATATATGTCTGAATTACAGTAGCTCACCCAGAACATGGAATCATGAAATAAAGTGAACGTTTTCCTTTCATCTCGTCAGACCGTTTCTGCAAAACCAAACTTTGACAAAACAAAATAAATTAAACCGCAAACATCATGCGGGCATTGGAGATGGGGGTGTATGCTAGTGGATCTGGGCAGGTGTGATGTAGTGGATGTTTGTATGATCTTTTCATTTGGATGTGTATGTTTTGTATCGTTTTATAAAACAGAAATTCAAATACAAAATAGTAATCTCCTACACTGTAATGTGATCTCACAACCAAACAGAAGCGAGATGGGAATGTGGTTCGAATGATTGTTGTTGTTAATAATTGGCAAGCTTGCTGCCGGTGACTCCTATCCTTCTGGGTGATGCTGAGTGCATTTGACCATGGAGGAGAGGTGAGAGAGTATTAGCCCTCAAAGCCATCACTGCCCGGCTTCCCTAGTTGTACTGCACCAGACCAAGATGATAGAGAGTGATTGCATGCATATTTTAGTTTGGCAACAGTTAGATTGGGTAGTTGTTCGACCTTTGCAATTGCCATTGCAATTGTCACTTGGGCTCTTTGCTCGTGAATATGAAGTGATGCCTCGAAAAGCTGTGGTAACACTATATATTAAGGTTCCTTAATAACCCATTTATAAACAGTTTATAAAGTGTACTTACCATATATTAATCATTGTTCTTACATTTGTAAATGTCAATAAACAATATTTTAAGTTATTTACGCATTTTTCAACGCTATTTTAAATGATGTATTATTGATAAAATAAACCATAAGGTGTTTGATAAATTAAAATTGTATGTTCCAAATGTGTCAATTAATAATAATGTACTGATAAACCAGCTATTTAAAAGGAGTTATTGTCAACTCTTTTGATTATTTATAAGTGGGGCGGCAGGGTAGCCTAGTGGTTAGAGCGCTGGACTAGAAACCGGAAGGTTGTGAGTTCAAACCCCCGAGTTGACAAGGTACAAATCTGTCCTTCTGCCCCTGAACAGGCAGTTAACCCACTGTTCCCAGGCCGTCATTGAAAATAAGAATGTGTTCTTAACTGACTTGCCTGGTTAAATAAAAAAAAAAGGTAAAAATTAACTTGTAAGTCGCTCTGGATAAGAGCGTCTGCTAAATGACTTAAATGTAAATGTAAAATAATGCATTTGTTAATGGTTGATTAATATTTTGACTGAGAATTTATTTACATATTTTTAAATGTATTTATAATATTTCATGAATGGGATATTTATTAATTGATAATGAGTGCATTTGTTAATGTGAGTACTTGCACACCTCATTTGATGATTAACGTAAATCCTTATAAACCATTGACTAATTATTAATCAACTACTTTGCAGCCACTAATCTGCACTGTACACACTGATTATGCCAAACAAACATTAGGAACCCGTAAGGACCGACGCTGGTGTCGAGAAGCAGGTACGGGGAGTTGACATTTAAATAAGAATAGACAGAGAACAAGACAGCGGCAGGGTAGCGTAGTGGTTAGAGCGTTGGACTAGTAACCAAAAGGTTGCAAGTTCGAATCCCCGAGCTGGCAAGGTACAAATCTCTTGTTCATCCCCTGAACAAGCAGTTAACCCACTGTTCCTTGGCCGTCATTGAAAATAAGAATTTGTTCTTAACTGACTTGCCTAGTAAAATAAAGGAAAAATTAAAAACACGGGTATACATTGACAAATGACAATTAATGCAGAGGTGGGGAACTGACAAATATAGGGGAGGTAATAAACAGGTGATTGAGTCCAATAATACACTGATACATGTGACAGGGACAGGAAGGTGTGCGCACTGATGATGGTGGCAGGAGTACGTAATGCTGGGAGCCTGGCGTGGGAGCAGGCGTGGTAGAACCCCACCTCAGAACATCCTGGTGGGCTGTTCTTGATACACACGGGAAACTGTTGAGCGTGAAAGACCCAGGGGTGTTGCAGTTCTTGACACAAACCGGTGCATCTGACACCTACTACCATACCCTGTTCAAAGGCACTTTGATATTTTTTCTTGCACTTTCACACTCTGAATGGCACACATACACAATCCATGTCTCAATCGTCTCAAGGCTTAAACATCCTTGTGTAACCTGTCTCCTCCCCTTCATCTACACTGATTGAAGTCGATTTAACAAGTGACATCATTGAGGGATCATAGCTTTCACCTGGTCAGTCTGTGTCATGGAAAGAGCAGGTGTTCTTAATGTTTTGTATACTCACTATACTCACTTGAAGTTTAGTCCTATGCCAATATGTTTTCGCCGCGGTGACGGACAAGGGATATTGCTTGAAAATGTACCCCAATCCAGGTATGGAAGGTGTCGCTGTACTCCTAACTTCCCCATTATCCAATCTGCAAAATCGAGAAAATTGAAATACCGCAAATGTTTTATTAAACTACCTTTTTTTAAGCATGCTAGGCTAGTGTGGAGCATCAGGTAATGCCTACTAATGTGGCCAGATTTGGGGAGGAGCAAGTCATATATAAATGCTCAGAAAGTATATGTATAGTGCACTCTTTAGATTAAATGGTTTATAAGTGGTTTATAAGGATCTACATTAATCATCAACTGAGGTATTAGTAAGTTTATGTATTCACATTTATAAATGACATAGACAAACAAGAAAAAGCAAATCCACTAGGTGGCACTTCCGGTGGCCACTGATTTTAATGCAGGGCAACTGAAATCAGTTTTACCAAATTTTTATCAGCTCATTTTTACCAGCATGTCATTCCTACTTACAAGCAAATACTCAAACAGGAAGTACCAGTGACAAGCTCAATACGAAAGTGATCTTATGAAGCGGATGATAAACTACAGGACAGTTTCACTTGTATAGACTGGAATATGTTGCAGGATTCATCCAATAACATTGAGTAGTTTACCACCAGCTTCATTAATAAGTGCATCGGTGATGTCGTCCCCACAATGACTGTACATGACTGAAGCTATGGATTACAGACAACATCTGCACTGAGCTAAAGGCTAGAGCTGCAGCTTTCAAGGAGCGGGACACTAATCTGGATGCTTATAAGAAATCCCGCTACGACCTCATTGGATGTGGCAAGGCTGGCAAACTATCACGGATTACAAAGGGGTAACCAGTCGCGAGCTGCCCAGTGAGTCAGATGAGCTACACTAAACAAAAATATGAACTCAACATGCAACAATTTCAAAGACTTTACTGTTCCCTCAAACGTCAGCAAGAGAAAGGAGCTGATCGTGGACTACAGGAAACGGGAGTCTAAAAAACCCATGTATTTTATTTGACTCATTAACAATTAATAAATATCTCATCAATGATATATATAAATACATTTATAAATATTTAAAGAAATGGTGAGTCAAACCATGAGTAAAAATTAGGTGGACTTTTCCACCTAGAGACATGGTGTTGAAAAGATTAATCAGCCATTACCAAATGCCTAAAAATAAACTTATGAGTTGACAATAATTCATTTTTTTATACCACAGCGTTGTTGAATACTCGTTTCTCATTGGCTAGAAGGGCATTATAGAATGGACATTAAAGCTGGATAACGGGACACGCAATCATGACATAATAAGCGCCTACACATGCAGACCATATTTGCTACAAACTTATAGAAAGCTAAACAAATAACTACACAAACTTAAATTCAATGAGTTGTAAACGCAGGTCCGACGAGGAAAAAACATAGCTAGCTAGCTAGCATTGATTTGTTTTTGCAGAGACATATTTTTGGGGTGCATCTAATGACCTAATATCGTCAGTGATGAGCATGAATTTCTCTAGTAACCTTCACGGCTAACCCCAAAGATGTCAAATCCTCCAACATGTGTTTAGTTAGACCAGTTGTTTTCAGCAACGGATATTTTTGAATTTGGTCATCATATTGGCAGCTTTGCAAGAAGAAAAAAATGTATCTCGCTTCTAGCCTAGTATTTGATATGCTATGCGATCTCCTCATAATTAACAGTCAGTGTTGTCGAGTGTCCTGACGAGAAAGCAAACTTTGATAGCTATGCCAGGCAAAATCTGCATTATCAGCTCATTGGTATGGATGTATACAAATTAATGTCAATAGAAAACAACTGCTTAATTGTTATTCTGGCTGCAGAGGTCATGACTGTGTTAGCTATAGCTAGATGGCTAACTAGCAAGCAAGGGATAAGATAATTGCCAGCAAGAATGGCAATGTAACATACAGTAAATAACAAAAGACTGGGTCATGTCCATAAATATCGAAGTTATCGAACAAATGTCTGGGTCAGCAACCAAAAGATGAGAAAGTATGAATTCACATGCAAGTACCAGTCAATAGTTTGGACAAACCTACTAAACCTACATTCCATGGTTTTTCTTTATTTTGACTCTTTTCTACATTGTAGAATAATAGTGAAGACATCAAAACTATGAAATAGCACAAATGGAAAAAGTGTGAAAAATATCAAAATATATTTACATTTTGAGATTCTTCAAAATAGCCACCCTTTGCCTTGATGACAGCTTTGCACACGCTTGGCATTCTCTCAACCAGCTTCGTGAGGTAGTCACATGGAATGCCATCATTACTTTAAGACATGAAGTTCAGTCAGTACTGAAGATCTCAAGAACTTTGAAAGTTTCTACAAGTGCAGTCACAAAAACCATAAAGATGATGATGAAACTGGCTCTCACGAGGACTGCATTTATCAGGCCTTCACAGTCAAATTGCTGCAAAGAAACCACTACAAAAGACCCCAATAAGAACAAGAGACTTGCTTGGGCCAAGGAACACGAGCAATGGACATTAGACAGGTGGAAATCTGTCCTTGGGTCTGATGATTCCAAATGTTCGATTTTCAGTTCCAACCCCTCCGGGTCTTTGTGAGATGCAGAGTAGGTGAATGGAGGATCTTAGCATGTGTGGTTCCCACCGTGAAGCATGGAGGAGGAGGTGTGATGGTTTGGGGGTGCTTTTCTGGTGACACTGTCAGTAATTTATTCAAAATGCAAGGCACACATAACCAGTATAACTATCACAGTATTCTACAGCGATACGCCATCCCATCTGGTTTGTGCTTAGTGGGACTATCATTTGTTTTTTAACAGGACGATGAAGCAAATCACACCACCAGGCTGTGTAAGGGCTACTTGACCAAGGAGAGTGATGGGTTGCTGCTTCTGCTGACCTGTCCTCCACAATCACACAACCTGAACCCAGTTGAGATGGTTTGGGATGAGTTGGATCACAGAGTAAAGGAAAATCAGCCAACAACTGTTCAACACTAAAGTTGAAGTCAGAAGTTTAAATACACTATGTTAGAGTCATTAAAAATTGTTGTTCAACCACTCCACAAATTTCTTGTAACAAACTACAGTTTTGGTAAGTTGGTTAGGACATCTACCTTGTGCATGACACAAGTAAGTTTTCCAACTATAGTTGACAGATTATTTCACTATAATTCACTGTATCACAATTTCAGTGGGTCAGAAGTTTACATACACTAAATTGACTGTGCCTTAAAACAGCTTGGAAATTATTATTATTCCAGAAAATTATGTCATGGCTTTAGAAGCTACTGATAGGCTAATTGATATCATTTGAGTCAATTGGAGGTGTACCTGTGGATGTATTTTAAGGCCTACCTTCAAAGTCAGTGCATCTTTGATTGACATCATGGGAAAATCAAAAGAAATCTTCAAAGAACTAAAAAGAATTGTAGACCTCCACAAGTCTGGTTCATCCTTGGGAGAAATTTCCAAATGCCTGAAAGTACCACGTTCATCTGTACAAACAATAGTACGCAAGTATAAACACAATGGGACCACGCAGCCGTCATACCGCTCAGGAAGGAGACACATTCTGTTTCCTAGATATGAACGTACGAAAAGTGCAAAAATTTGGTGGGAAAAGTGCAAATCAATCCCAGAACAACAGCAAAGGAGTTCCCAAAGGAGTTTGTGCAAAGATGCTGGAGGAAACAGGTACAAAAGTTCTATATCCACAGTAAAACGAGTCTTATATCAACATAACCTGAAAGGCCGCTCAGCACACGCTGAGGATGAATGGGCCAAAATTCATGCAACTTATTGTGGGAAGCTTGTGGAAGGCTGCCCAAAACGTTTGACCCAAGTTAAACAATTTGAAGACAATGCTACCAAATACTAATTGAGTGTATGTAAACTTCTGACCCACTGGGAATGTGATGAAAAAAATAAAGCTGAAATACATCATTCTCTCTACTATTATTCTGACATTTCACATTCTTAAATAAAGTGGTTATCCTAACTGACATATGACAGGTAATTTTTACTGGGATTAAATGTCAGGAATTGTGAAAAACCGAGTTTAAATGTATTTGGCTAAGGTGTATGTAAACTTCCAACTTCAACTGTATGTGTTGGTCTGTTGGAAAAGCATTCCTCATGAAGCTGGTTGAGATAATGCCAAGAGTGTGCAAAGCTGTCATCAAGGCAAAGGGTGGCTACTCCAAATAATCTCAAATATAAAATATATTTTTGAGGTCATTAAATAATTCCACACGTTTATTCATAGTTTTCGTGTTCATTATTTTACAATGTAGAAATAGCAAAAATAAAGAAACCTGTTTGAATGAGTAGGTGTGTCCAAACTTTTGACTGGTACTATATATAAATGAAAAAAATCTACGAGAAAATGTCATTTCTACAGGTAAATGTGTGCTTCAAATTGTTTTCTTTGGCAACTGTGGTATAAGCAGGATAAACAGCTTAAACAAACACAACGGAATAAACCTGTTATTCAGCTGCGGAGGTTGTGACTGTGTAGCCGTAGCTAGTTGGCTAGCTAGCAGCAAGCATGGAATAAGAATGTTGCCACTGAGCATGGCAACGGAACATAAAGAACCAACGGCTGTGTCGCGTCCGTAAATATCGAACTAATCAAACAAACAACTGGGTCGCGTCTCTGGCAACCAGAAGATGAGAAAGTATGAATTATTAAAAAAAAGATAAAAATGTTAACATCAACGGGAAAAAAGTATTTATACCAGTAAATGTGTGCTTTCATATTGTTTTCTTTGCAACTGTAATATAAGTGAGATAAACGCCTCCGATCTGTACATGACCTTGGAATAATTAACTCTGCAAAGGGACTTGACTCCACCTCATCCCACTGCATCGTCCATTACTTTCAAGGTAATCTACAGAATGTCAGCATTTATCCCTTACATACAGTTGGAAGTTTACATACACATTAGCCAAATACATTTAAACTCACAATTCCTGACATTTAATCCCAGTAAAAATTCCCTGTCTAACGCTCGGCGAAATGGGTAGACCAAGGCATAGCTTGATTTGGATTCATCATATTTTATTTAAATGTGAACCAGCAACAAAACAATAAAGAATAACAAACAAACGAACGTACAGCCGTGTAGGGCTCAAAAGCAACAATATATAAACAAGATCCAATAAACAAAAGTAGGGAAAAGTTTACCTAAATATGATCCCTGTCACGGGCGTCGTAAGAAGTGGACCAAAGTGCAGCGTGGTGAGCGTACATATTCCTTTTATATGCCAGCAGCATTCCACCCTGCATACCACTGCTGGCTTGCTTCTGAAGCTAAGCAGTGTTGGTCCTGGTCAGTCCCTGGATGGGAGACAAGATGCTGCTGGAAGTGGTTTTGAGAATGAGAATGTGTTCTCAGTCAACTTACCTGGTAAAATTAAGGATAAATAAAAAATAAAAATAAATAAAAATACATTTATAGAAAATGTAGCCAACAAAACAAGGAAACGACCGTGAAGCTTAACTATAATGCCTCTAATAAAGTCAACTACCCACAAATACAACAGGGAAAAAAAGGCTGCCTAAGTATGATTCCCAATCAGAGACAGACAGCTGTACCTGATTGAGAGCCATACCCGGCCAAAACATAGAAGCACAAAAACCTAGAAAACAAAACCTAGAATGCCCAACCAAATCACACCCTGAACAAATCAAAATAGAGACATAAAAAAGCTTTCTCAGGTCAGGGCGTGACAGTACTACCCCATCCCCCAAAGTGGGACTCCGGCTGCAAAACCTGAACCTTTAGGGGAGGGTCCGGTTGGGCATCTATCCGTGGTGGCGGCTCTGGGGCGGGACGTAGACCCCGATCCAACTCTGACTGACCCCGCTTTGGTGGCACCTCTGGTGTGGGGACCCTCGTTGCGGGCCACGGACTGGGCACCCTCGCTGCGGGCCCCGGACTGGGCATCCTTGTTGCGGGCTCCGGACTGGGCACCCTCGTTGCGGGACCCGGACTGGAGGCCGTCGCGGGAGGCTCCGGACTAGAGGCCATCACTGGAGGCTCCGGACTGGGGACCGTCGCTGGAGGCTCCGGACTGGGGACCGTCACTGGAGGCTCCGAAATGGGGACTGTTTCTGGAGGCTCCAAACTGGGGACCGTCGCTAGAGGCTCCTAACTGGGGACCAACGCTGGTGGGAGAAGACGTATAGGCACCCTGGTGCGTGGGGCTGTCACAGGGCCCATCAGGCTGAGGAGACCTACAGGAGGCCTGGTTCTGGAAGTAGGCACAGGATGAACCGGGCTGTGGGGGAGCACTGGAGATCTGGTGCTTATCCCTGGCACCACTCTTCCATACTGAATGCTCACTTTATCCCGGCACCTCCCGAGCGCAGGCACAGGTCAAACCAGGCTGTGGGGGAGCACTGGAGCTCTGGTGCTTTGCCCTTGCACCACTCCTCTTGGCTGCATACCCACTTTAGCCCGGCACATGCAGGGAGCTGGAACAGGCCGCACAGGGTTCTCCTGGCAACTGGGGATACCGTGCGTAGAGCTGGCGCAGGATAACCTGGTCCGAAGAGACGCACCGGAGACCAGGAGCGCTGATCCGGCACAATCCCTCCTGGCTGAATACCAACTCTAGCACGGCAACTGCGGTGAGCTTGCAGAGAGCGCACCGGGCTATGAGAGTGCACTGGAGACACACGGCGCAAAGCCGCATAAACTGGAACCTGACTAGTCACTCTCTCCCCACGGTCCATAACCTGACTCCGCCAATCTCCCCGTGTGCCCCCCCAAAAAAATGTTTTGGGGGCTGCCTCTTGTGCACGCCTCGTTGAGCCAACTCCTCGTAGCATTGCCGTTCCGCCTTTACTGCCTCCAGCTCCTCCTTGGGACGGCGATATTCCCCAGCCTGCCTCCAGGGTTCTTTACAGTCCACGAGTCCCCCTACCACGCTGCTTGGTCCTTTGGTGGTGGGTAGTTCTGTCACAGGCGTCGTAAGAAGTGGACCAAAGTGCAGCGTGGTGAGCGTACATATTCCTTTTATTTATAGAAAATGTAGCCAAGAAAACAAGGACACGATCGTGACGCTTAACTCCGGCTAAAATTCCTCTAACAAAGTCAACTACCCACAAATACAACAGGGAAAGAAGGCTGCCTAAGTATGATTCCCAAACAGAGACATTGATAGACAGCTATCCCTGATTGAGAACCATACCCGGTCAAAACATAGAAGCACAAAAATCTAGAAGACAAAGCATAGAATGCCCACCTAAATCACACCCTGATCAAACTAAAATAGAGACATAAAAAGGCTCTCTCAGGTCAGGGCGTGACAATTCCCAATCAGAGAAAACAGTAGACAGCTGCCTCTGATTGGAAACCATACCAGGCCAACATAGAAATACAAAAACAAGACTACACATAGAAATAATAAAACTAGAACACCACCCAGTCATGCCCTGACCTACTCCACCATAGAAAATAAAAGCTTTCTATGGTAAGGATGTAACACTGTCTTAGATCAGTTAGGATCGCCACTTTATTTTAGGAATGTGAAATATCAGAATAATAGTAGAGAGAATTATGTATTTTAGCTTTTATTTCTTTCATCAAATTCCCGGTGGGTCAGAAGTTTACCTACACTCAATTAGTAGCATTGCCTTTTAATTGTTTAACTTGGGTCAAACGCTTACATGTAGCCTTCCACAAGCTTCCCACAATAAGTTGCATGAATTTTGGCCCATTCATCCTGACAGAGCTAGTGTAACTGAGTCAGCTTGGTAGCCCTCCTTACTCGCACACGCTTTTTCAGTTCTGCCCACAAATTTTCTACAGGATTGATGTCAGGGCTTTGTGATGGCCACTCCAATACCTTAGCTGTGTTGTCCTTATGCCATTTTGTCACAACTTTGGAAGTATGCTTGGTGTCATTGTCCATTTGGAAGACCCATTTGTGACCATGCTTTAACTTCCCGACTCATGTCTTGAGATGTTGCTTCAATATATCCACATAATTTTACCGCCTCATGATGCCATCTATTTTGTTATGTGCACCAGTCCCTCCTGCAGCAAAGCACCTCCACAACATGATGCTGCCACCCTCGTGCTTCACAGTTGGGATGGTGTTCTTCGGCTTGCAAGCATCCCGCTTTTTCCTCCAAACATAATGATGGTCATTATGGCCAAATAGTTATATTTTTGTTTCCTCAGACCAGAGGATATTTCTCGAAAAAGTACGATCTTTGTCCACATGTGCAGTTGCAAACCGTAGTCTGGCTTTTTTATGGCGGTATTGGAGCAATGGATTCTTCCTTGCTGAGTGGCCTTCAGGTTATATAGGACTTGTTTTACTGTGGATATAGATACTTGTACCTGTTTCCTCCGGCATCTCACAGTCTTTTCCTGTTGTTTGGGATTGATTTGCACTTTTCACACCAAAGTACGTTAATGTCTAGGAGACAGAACGCGTCTCCTTGCTGAGCGGTATGACGGCTGCATGGTCCCATGGTGTTTATACTTGCGTACTATTGTTTGTACAGATGAACGTGGTACCTTCAGGCATTTGGAAATTGCTCCCAAGGATGAACCAGACTTGTGGAGGGCTACAATTTTATTTCTGATGTCTTGGTTGATTTCTTTTGATTTCCCTATAATGTCAAGCAACAAGGCACTGATTTTGAAGGTAGACCTTGAAATACATCCACAGCTACACATCCAATTATGTCAATTTGCCTATCATGAGCTTCTGAAGCCATGACATAATTTTCTGGAATTTTCCAAGCTGTTTAAAGGCACAGTCAACTTTGTGTATGTACATGTATTACCCACTGAAATTGTGATAAACAGAATTATACGTGAAATAATCTGTCTGTAAACAATTGTTGGAAAACTTACTTGTGTCATACACAAAGTAGATGTCCTCACCGACTTGCCAAAACTATAGTTTGTAAACAAGACATTTGTCGAGTATTTGAAAAGCAAGGTGTAATGACTCCAACCTAAATGTATGTAAACTTCCGACTTCAACTGCAGCTGGTTAAGTACATTCGTAGTTCATTATAAATCCTTTACAAATTGTGGACATACTATGATCAAATACCTTATTAGATAAATAATTGACTAATTATAAATAAATGTTAAGTAACACAAAATATTTATAAATTATTTATTAAGGGACCTAAATATGAACTGTTACCAAAGCAGTATCAATAACCTTATTGTTAGCATTGAGATTACCCTAAAATGTTAATTACAACTACTATTTTATGTTTATGTTCCCTTATTTGTTTTAGGAGGTTGGAAGTATTATTGGCAAGGTATGCAAGTCTTTGTTTATCACACACTTGTACATAACACAATCACAATAATAATTACTTGAGATTACTGTAAACATTTAATGTTTTTATACCAGAAAGGGGAAACCGTGAAGAAAATGCGCGAGGAGGTGCGTTGTCCATCCCTCTTTTCTTCCATTATACACTTTTATCATGAGAGTTAGAATTAATCCAAGGGCTGCTCATAATGACGTCTGTTATTATTCACAGAGCGGAGCACGAATCAACATCTCTGAGGGCAACTGCCCCGAGCGGATCGTCACCATCACCGGCCCAACCGATGCCATCTTTAAGGCCTTTGCCATGATTGCCTATAAATTTGAGGAGGTATCATAATTTCTCTTGTCCTAAGTAACTTCTTTACACAGAGGCAGGAGTGCTACCACTGCTTGGGTGAGGACAAATAGAGAATAGCTTCAGATGGTGCTTTCCTTGGGAGGGTTGTTGATTTTGTCATCATATTCATCATATTCAGACGAATTCAAGGCACTCTTCAACAATTTTAATTTTTTATTTATTTCATCTTTATTTCACCTTTATTTAACCAGGTAGGCTAGTTGAGAACAAGTTCTCATTTGCAACTGCGACCTGGCCAAGATAAAGCATAGCAGTGTGAACAGACAACAACACAGAGTTACACATGGAGTAAACAATTAACAAGTCAATAACACAGTAGAAAAAGAGAGTCTATATACATTGTGTGCAAAAGGCATGAGGAGGTAGGTGAATAATTACAATTTTGCAGATTAACACTGGAGTGATAAATGATCAGATGGTCATGTACAGGTATAGATATTGGTGTGCAAAAGAGCAGAAAAGTAAATAAATATAAACAGTATGGGGATGAGGTAGGTACAATTGGGTGGGCTATTTACCGATAGACTATGTACAGCTGCAGCGATCGGTTAGCTGCTCAGATAGCAGATGTTTGAAGTTGGAGAGGGAGATAAAAGTCTCCAACTTCAGCGATTTTTGCAATTCGTTCCAGTCACAGGCAGCAGAGAACTGGAATGAAAGGCGGCCAAATGAGGTGTTGGCTTTAGGGATGATCAGTGAGATACACCTGCTGTGGCGCGTGCTACGGGTGGGTGTTGCCATCGTGACCAGTGAATTGAGATAAGGTGGAGCTTTACCTACCATGGACTTGTAGATGACCTGGAGCCAGTGGGTCTGGCGACGAATATGTAGCGAGGGCCAGCCGACTAGAGCATACAGGTCGCAGTGGTGGGTGGTATAAGGTGCTTTAGTGACAAAACGGATGGCACTGTGATTAACTGCATCCAGTTTGCTGAGTAGAGTGTTGGAAGCCATTTTGTAGATGACATCGCCGAAGTTGAGGATCAGTAGGATACTCAGTTTTACTAGGGTAAGTTTGGCGGCGTGAGTGAAGGAGGCTTTGTTGCAGAATAGAAAGCCGACTCTAGATTTGATTTTAGATTGGAGATGTTTGATATGAGTCTGGAAGGAGAGTTTACAGACACCTAGGTACTTATAGATGTCCAACCTTGTGAAAATATAAAATGTCTTAATTAGTTTGGCATAGTAACAGGGATTAATAAAAACATGAAACAATTTGTTTGTGAAGCCAGTATGTGAAGCCAAAACGTTTGCCAGGTTTTTATATGTTTAATCCCTGTGGGTATGCCAATTTAATAAAAGCATTTCACATTTAGGCAAAAAAATATATATAATTATGAAGAATAACCTCCTTTACTTTCTTTAAACGTGGTCCAACAAAACCGATTTTGCCAACAAAAGGGAGAAACATAAATGGCCATGGAAAGAAGGTGTAGTAAACATCAAAGTAAAATATGTCTTACACAGGCAACTGTTTCTTATGCTTGACCAGATTATATCCCATTCCAGGATATAATCAATTCCATGAGCAACAGTCCAGCCACCAGCAAGCCCCCTGTCACTCTGCGTCTGGTGGTGCCAGCCAGCCAGTGTGGATCTCTCATTGGGAAGGGAGGTTCCAAGATAAAGGAGATGAGAGAGGTACGTTACAGTACAGGTACAGTAGCAGGCTATACCATGAACATCAGACATGAATCATGGAATCAAGATGATGCCAAGATTGTTTGCATTCCGATTCTTTACCCTTCTACCAGAAGGTTGCACTTGCTCACTCCTCAATTTACTATACTTCATTTCTGTCTTATGACTGTTGCCTATACTAAATAAACCCAACAAACGTGTCATACTAGGCAATGACCCTCACCGTATTACTTGAGTTGTCAATGGCTCTGTGTCTTTGTGAGTGTGACCTTATGTTGTTATTTCCAATATCAATGTGATCTATACATGTTGATTGTCTTTACTCAGGACCTCAAGATGCAAGATAAATAAGGCCAATTTACAGTAAGTGAATTGAATTGAAACTATGTCTCACTGTGTCATGTCTATCTCTCCCCAGTCCACAGGGGCACAGGTTCAGGTGGCAGGGGACATGCTGCCTAACTCCACAGAGCGTGCCGTGACAATCTCTGGGACCCCTGAAGCCATAATCCAGTGTGTCAAACAAATCTGTGTGGTCATGCTTGAGGTAAAGTATGTTGGAGGGAGAGGACATTTTCAGTGCAATTCAATGGGAATCTAGCCACCAAAACCCACATAGCCAGAACAAAGATACAGAGAGAGCCATGCTACTGCTGGCACTCTGAATGGTCTCTGTCCCTAGGCCCCTTCCAGGATACTCCTGCTGTGATGGTAAAAAACACCTGACATAATGGACTGAACATAATATAATAATTCCCCATTAACAACATTGTAGGTCCAGAAGATTCAGGGGTAAGACATTTAGAAATATAACCTTAGTTCAAATATCCTATCTCACAACATGGGAAGAGTGTTATTTTGCCTTTAACTCAGAAATGTGGTCAGCTTCTACAGCTTCTGATCGAATCAGTAAACTACACTGCTCAAAAAAATAAAGGGAACACTTAAACAACACAATGTAACTCCAAGTCAATCACACTTCTGTGAAATCAAACTGTCCACTTAGGAAGCAACACTGATTGACAATAAATTCCACATGCTGTTGTGCAAATGGAATTGACAACAGGTGGAAATTATAGGTAATTAGCAAGACACCCCCAACAAAGTAGTGGTTCTGCAGGTGATAACCACAGACCACTTCTCAGTTCCTATGCTTCCTGGCTGATGTTTTGGTCACTTTTAAATGCTGGCGGTGCTTTCACTCTAGTGGAAGCATGAGACGGAGTCTACAACCCACACAAGTGGCTCAGGTAGTGCAGCTAATCCAGGATGGGACATCAATGTGAGCTGTGGCCAGAAGGTTTGCTGTGTCTGTCAGCGTAGTGTCCAGAGCATGGAGGCGCTACCAGGAGACAGGCAGTACATGAGGAGACGTGGAGGAGGCTGTAGGAGGGCAACAACCCAGCAGCAGGACCGCTACCTCCGCCTTTGTGCAAGGAGGAGCAGGAGGAGCACTGCCAGAGCCCTGAAAAATGACCTCCAGCAGGCCACAAATGTGCATGTGTCTGCTCAAACGGTCAGAAACAGACTTCATGAGGGTGGTATGAGGGCCCGATGTCCACAGGTTGCACCACAGACTGTCCAGGAGTTGGCGGATGCTTTTGTCCAGGTCTGGGAGGAGATCCTTCAGGAGACCACCCGCCACCTCATCAGGAGCATGCCCAGGCATTGTAGGGAGGTCATACAGGCACGTGGAGGCCACACACACTACTGAGCCTCATTTTGACTTGTTTTAAGGACATTACATCAAAGTTGGATCAGCCTGTAGTGTGGTTTTCCACTTTAAGTTTGAGTGTGACTCCAAATCCAGACCTCCATGGGTTGATAAATTTGATTTACATTGATCATTTTTGTGTGATTTTCAACTATGTAAAGAAAAAAGTATTTAATAAGAATATTTCATTCATTCAGATCTAGGATGTGTTATTTTAGTGTTCCCTTTATTTTTTTGAGCAATGTAGTCATTATTGCCCCAATTTTCCCCATCGAATTCAACTATTTCTTGTTCCTGGTTGGACTGAAATAGGTTCCGTTACTCATTTTGGGTGCCGATTATATCGTTTATATTTTATATTTAGGTGCAGGAGCATATTCTATGAACAGGAGTTCAAGCAGTAGAAAATTTGAGGTACCAGTATTCAACTCCGGTGAGCTCCTGCCCAAGTCAAGCACTGCTGGTTGATAGTCTATTTACTAATGTACAACTTATTCTTGTCTGTTAACCAGTTAAACTGACATGTAGCTTTTGTTTTGCATAGGCTAGTGATACAATCTGATGGAGTTAATCATCACCCAAAGTGTATGTGTCGTGCCACATTAAGATATCATGTGTCTTACTCAAGCAGCTCTCTAAGGCTGTGTTTATACATCCATTCTAAAAGCCCAATATTTTTTCACATCCAATACTTTTTTCTGACTTTCCACACTCAGTTTTATGTGACCCATATCAGATTTGAACATTCACACTGATGTAGCCAAATATCACACAGATGCGATGCTCATTTCCTGTCAGTGTTCCTTTAATGTTTTGGGGGGTTGTTGTGGTAACGGCAGGTCACGTGCAAAAAAACCATCTGATCTGAGGTCGCTAATGGAACTTTGGAATTGTATCAGGATTAAGTATCACATACGAAAATGTGGAATAAGACAAAACTCAAAAGATCAGATTCAATGTGTTTTTTGCTGTTAACACATTCAGCTGCAGCTGCCCCTATACTTTACATTATTGAAACACCCAGCCGTCTTTCAATCTTTTTTTTCAAGATTTGTCGAATAGTCAGGGTCAGGGTCAGACAAACTCCTCACAAAAACACTGGGCTGGGAAAACACATCTGTCTGAAATGGCACCCTATTCCCACTATAATGCACGATTTAGGTGACATGTAATCTGATGTAATCTTTGTCTCCCTCGTCTCTTTTGTCAAACCCACGGCCACACACTCAGTCCTGGTCTAACACTCTTTCTGTGTCTTCCCTCTTCCTCTTCTCCTAGTCCCCACCGAAAGGTGCCACCATTCCCTACCGCCCAAAGCCCGCCTCCACCCCCGTAATTTTTTCAGGTGGCCAGGTAAGAGCCTTGCTGCTAGTGGCAACCGCAGCCAACATCAGCCTTTTATTCCAGCATCAGCCACTGCCTGTTAGTGCACTCAGGTTCTCACCTTCACACTCACTCACATTCTGCCCCCCTTCTTGTAAAGCCCAATAGAAAAAGTTCAGAGCAGCCACGAAAGTCAGCGTGGCCCTTTATTACATTCTAATAAGCCTTGTTTGATAGGATCTTATCTAGTTGTGGACGTCTATATGACGTATAGACTATCACGGCCTGCGGCTGTGAACTTTGTCGCAACCTAAATGTAAGGCAGGGTACAGCTAGGCCAAGAGGGAGGGAGGGATATAGTGAAGGACCTTGTTGCTGGTTACTACTCTAAAAAAAAGGCCATTATAGTTTGTAATGGTGATGCTTTATAGGACCCCTGTTCACAGAGGTTTTTGTTCCGACTTTCACTTAATTCTTTTCTATTAATTTCAAGTCCATCTCTTGACAGTAGCATTAAAATGATAACCGGGTGTTGGAACAAAAACCTTCAAAATGAGGGGCCCCTTAGGATGTCAAGACCGAAATGAACAGCATGGCTATTGGACAGCATGGCTATTGGACTATTAACACGATGAGGGGTCCTTTAGGATGTCAGGACCGAAATTAACAGCATAGCTATTGGACTTTTAACACCTTTGAGGGTTAACCATCGAAAGAGAAAATTTAAGTTCAGATTGTGTTTCAAAACACTCCTAACTAATTACTTGCATGCAAGCTCTAATTGTACAGTGCACACCTCTTTCAAAAATATATAATATCCTTTTAACGTTCCTGATGACTTGTAAACATCTTTTTAAAGGTAGACTCAGCGATATGACATACACTACATGGCCAAAAGTATGTGGACACCTGCTCGAAGAACATCTCATTCCAAAATTATGGGCATTAAAATGGAGTTGGTCTCCCCTTTGCTGCTATAATAGCCTTGACCAAAGTTGCTTGGACAGAGCTAAAATGAATCATTGACATATTCTGTGCAACTAAGCTGCCAGCTACTAACTATTTGTTTAGTAAGGCCTTCAAGCATTTAAGTAGTAGATCAGAACTACATTTTTTGTGCACTTTTCGTGAATATATATATATATATAATATAGGGAGTCAGAAACAGGGTTATCCAACACAACAATATATATGCACAAACTGTAGCAGGTCATGTGGCATCAATGATTCAAAGAACAGGAGCGACCATGTTACGCTTCCTATAGATTATCAAGTTCAAAATCAAAACAGTGAAATTATTACTTACAAGCCCTTCCCGACAATGCAGAGAGATAAAAAAATGTAATAATAGAAAAATAGAAACAATTCAAAAGTAATAACAAGGAAGAAATACACAATGAGCAACGATAACTTGGCTATATACACGGGGTACCAGTACCAAGTCGATGTAGAGTGGTACTGGGTACCACTACATGGCCAAAAGTATGTGGACATTTTGGGTCTACCAATGTTGACTTCCTCATTCAAGTACCAAGAACAAAGTACAGAAAAAGTGTCCAAGCTGAAGTCAGTACAATGTAGCAACTTGCAAACACTACATGACCAAAGTATGTGGACACCTGCTCGGTGAATATCTCATTCCAAAGTCATGGGCATTAATATGGAGTTGGTCCCCCCTTTGCTGCTATAACAGCCCCCACTCTTCTGGGAAGGCTTTCCACTAGATGTTGGAACATTGCTGCGGGAACTTGCTTCCGTTTAACCACAAGAATATTAGTGAGGTCGGGCACTGATGTTGGGCATACAATAACAATTGTCTAGAATGTCATTCTACAATCGTGGCCAAAAGTTTTAAGAATGACACAAATATTAATTTCCACAACGTTTGCTGCTTCATTGTCTTTACTGAAGTATAATTACAAGCATTTCATAAGTGACAAAGGCTTTTATTGACAATTACATGAAGTTGATGTAAAGAGTCAATATTTGCAGTGTTGAACCTTCTTTTTCAAGACCTCTGCAATCTGCCCTGGCATGCTGTCAATTAACTTCTGGGCCACAAATTTGATGGACTGACTTGTTGGAATGGTGGTATCCTATGACGGTGCCCATTCTTGCATAATCAATGCTTGGAGTTTGTCAGAATTTGTGGGTTTTTGTTTGTCCACCCGCCCCGATCCCACAGCTAAATCAACATTAGGAGACGGTCCTGGTGTTTGCTGAAGCCTACTTCACAACAATTGAACCACTCTCCTTGAAGTTCTTGATGATCCGATAAATGGTTGATTTAGGTACAATCTTACTGGCAGCAATATCCTTGCCTGTGAAGCCCTTTTTGTGCAAAGCAATGATGACGGCACGTGTTTCCTTGCAGGTAACCATGATTGACAGAGGAAGAACAATGATTCCAAGCACCACCCTCCTTTTGAAGCTTCCAGTCTGTTATTCAAACTCAATCAGCATGACAGAGTGATCTCCAGCCTTGTCCTCGTCAACACTTACACCTGTGTTAACGAGAGAATCACTGACATGATGTCAACTGGTCCTTTAGTGGCAGGGCTGAAATGCAGTGGAAATGTTTTTGGGGGATTCAGTTCATTTGCATGGCAAATAGGGACTTTGCAATTAATTCATAACATTCTGGAGTATATGCACATTGCCATCATACAAACTGAGGCAGCAGACTTTGTGAAAATTAATATTGTGTCATTTTCAAACATTTTGGCCATGACAGTATGCTGTAGAGTTAAGATTTACCTTCATTGGAACTAAGGGGCCGAGCCCAAACCATGGAAAATATCCCCAGACCATTACACCAAACTTTACAGTTGGCACTATGCATTGGAACAGGTAGCGTTCTCCTAGCATCCACCAAATTCAGATTTGTCCGTTGGACAGTCAGATGGGTGATTCATCACTCCAGAGAACACGTTTCCACTGCTCCAGAGTCCGATGGCAGCAAGCTTTTACACCACTCCAGCCGACGATTGGCATTGTGCATGGTGTGCTTAGGCTTGTGTGTGGCTGCTTGGGCATGGAATCCCATTTCATGGGTTTTCGTGAAGCTCCCGACTAACAGTTTTTGTGCTGAAGTTGCTCCCCGAAGCAGTTTGGAACTCGGAGGTGAGTGCTGCAATTAAGGACTGACGTTGTTACTCCTAAATGTTTTCACTTCACAATAACAGCACTTATAGTTGACCAGAGCAGCTCGAGCAGGGCAGAAATTTGACGGACTGACTTGTTGGAATGGTGGTATCCTATGACGGTGCCACGTTGAAAGTCACTGAGAATGTTTGTCTATGGAGATTGCATGGCGGCATGATCAATGTTATACACCTGTCAGCAACGGGTGTGGCTGAAATAGCCGAATCCAATAATTCGAAGTCTTGTCCACATACTTTTGTACATATAGTCTCGATGCAGAAAGTAAACAGCATAGTGAGTCATTTTCCACAACAACTAAAAGCGTGAACGCGAGAGGCTCAACTCCTCCTCTGTTTTGGTGCCCTAGCTACCACACGGTGGATAGCATGAAGCTTAACTGTTCCCATGTGCAGATACTGTGTGTGACTGTGTGAAAGCGAAGTCTTATATTTTGCTCTCTATATCTGCGGTGCTGCTCGTAGCAACGTCTTTTCGCTGATTCTACCTTTAACATTTTTGATTACTGCTACTGCTACTAATACAACTACTCAACCACTACCACTACTGTAAATTAGTCAAAGATATTACATGTAATGAATAGTAGATATAGTCAAGGCATCAAAGTACAAACATGTGGTTGACTATCACCTATTAAAGGGATATCATATAATGCAAGTTTTGCGAAAGTCATGTTAGTTTATTCACAGTGGTTTGAAATTGTTCAGTGTTCATATTTTATATAAACTTGGTGGATGACATTTATGCAACATTGTCTAGTATAAAATGCCTTTGAGGGAAACAAAGACTGTTTAGGCAATTGAATGAGACAGTACTTAAGTCTGAGATCATGATTGAACTTCAGAGTAGTCTCTGAGATTACATGTAAAAGCCCTATTCCCTGTGAAGATAGATGATAATATTCAATTTTTGTGTTTCTTCTTCCTCCATTACAGGCCTACACAATTCAGGGACAATATGCCATCCCACACCCAGATGTGAGTTCCAAGTCTCTGCTGTCACATCTTATTAGTGTTAAAAGTCTGCACATTTCTTAGACTACTACGACACCTACGAATATGTCATATTAATACAACATTGTTCTCAGTGTAAGCCTTCCGAAACCTCCAATCTCAGGTCTTGGCCTGTTAAAAGTTTTAAATGAGGCACTTAAGAAACAAGTTTTTGGTTCAGAGTGATTTTTTTCAGATTTTAGAATCGCAAACACCCAACAGTCTCCACACCCAGGAAATTGCTTTTGACGAATGTCGTGCTCTGTTGCAGTACTTGTGACTAAGTAGAACATGATAGAACTGGTTGTCTGGGTGTGGACACCTCCTAAATTCCACAAGGCCATACAAAGTCTAATGTTTTTTTGTGTTTTTTCAAAAAATGAACCCATCCACCACCGCCCATCTTCGGAGGACACATATCTTTTTTTTTTTTTGCAACTTTTATGCTACATTTACATACATTTTACATATACATATTACATACATGGTACTTTTATATACAGCAATCACATGACAATAATATATTACTGAACATAAGCTCTTTAATCCCACCCCTCAGCCACTCTCTGCCCATTCCACCTATCACCATAGACCACCCTTGTTTGGTTTCCATGAGCCATATATTTTTAAATTGTGCTGGGATGTTTTACATACATTTTCAACCTTTCTAATTCCATGGTATACACAGATTGTGAGCTAAATATGAAAACCTTTCTTACAAGTATTATAAAATTATTTATTGACTGACTATGGCTTTCCAAATCGCCCAACACTGTTATTTGTAAGGTTCATGTGAATGTTGTGATTTTTTTTAACCATTCCTGACCAGAAACATACATAAGGGCAATACCAGAATAAATTATCTAGTGATTCTGTCTCTTCGCAGCAAAATCTACAGAGCAGAGATTGCAAGAAAAAGTATGTGAACTTTGGAATTACCTGGATTTACCCATAAATAAGTCACCAAACTTGAGCTGATCTTGATTAAAGTCACAACAATAGACAAACATACTGTGCTTAAACTAATAACACACAAATGATTGTCTATATTGAATACATTGTTTAAAAATTGACAGTGTATGTTGGAAAAAGTATGTGAACCCCAAAAGCTAATTGGAGTCAGGAGTCAGCTAACCTGGAGTTCAATCAATGAGACCAGATTGGAGATGTTGGTTAGAGCTGCGTTGACCTATAAAAAACACTCACAAAATTTGAGTTTGCTATTCACAAGAAGCATTGCTTGATGTGAACCATGTTTCGAACAAAAGAGATCTCAGAAGACCGAAGATTAAAAATTGTTCACTTGCATAAAGCTGGAAAGGGTTACAAAAGTATCTCTAAAAGCCTTAATGTTCATCAGTCCACGGTAAGCCAAACTGTCTATAAATGGAGAAAGTTCAGCACTGTTGCTACTCTCCTTAGGAGTGGCTGTCCTGCAAAGATGACTGCAAGACCCCTGCAAGAGTGTCAGGAACATACTAACATCTCAGTTGGCGAGTCTACGATACGTAAAACACTAAATAAGAATGGTGTTCATGGGAGGACACCACGGAAGAATCCACTACTGTCCCAAAAAACTTTGCTGCACGTCTGAAGTTCGCAAAAGTGCACCTGGATGTTCCACAGCGCGACTGGCAAAATATTCTGTGGACAGATGAAACTACAGTTCAGTTGTTTGGAAGGAACACACAACACTATGCGTGGAGAAAAAAAGGCACAGCACAGCACACCAACATCAAAACCTCATCCCAACCTTATAGTATGGTGGAGTGAGCATCATGGTTTGGGGCTGCTTTGCTGCCTCAGGGCCTGGACAGCTTGCTATCATTGACAGAAAAATGAATTCCCAAGTTTATCAAAACATTTTGCAGGATGAAGTCTGTCCGCCAATTGAAGCTCAACCGAAGTTGGGTGATGCAACAGGACAAGGACCCTAAACACAGAAGTAAACCAACAACAGAATGGCTTCGATAAAATAAAATAGTGGCCCAGTCAGTTCTGACCTCAACCCGATCGAGATGCTGTGGCATGACCTCAAGAAAGCAATTCACACCAGACATCCCAAGAATATTGCTAAACTGAAGAAAATTCCTCCTGACCATTGTGCAGGTCTGATCTGCAACTACAAAAAAACATTTGGTTGAGGTTATTGCTGCCAAAGGAGGGTCAACCAGTTATTAACTCCAAGGGGTCACATACTTTTTCCAGACTGCACTGTGAATGTTTACACGGTGTGCAATAAAGACATGAGAATGTATGGTTTGTGTGTTAGTAGTTTAAGCAGACTGTTTTTGTCTATTGTTGTGACCTAGATGAAGTTCAGATCAAATTTTATGACCAATTTATGAAAATATCCAGTTTTTTCCAAAGGGTTCACATTTACTTGAAACTGTATATACCATTACGTTGGTGGCAAGAATTTTGTATAGTACATTAAATGGACAAACTTGTGTTGAATCAAGTGTTTTTTGTATCAGTTCATAAACCATCGAAAATCTCTTCCCATTTATTTTGCAACCTGTATGGCGCAGCTGTCAAAATGTTTGTCCTCAAATGAAACTGGATTTTCTATTTATGCCAATTATTTTCAGCCAATTTGTATCTTTAATATATGGCAGACAACAAACAAGTTACCTAACTTCTCCCTCTTCTACTTGGCTCCTACGTTTATGTGGTAATGCTGCAATCAGTTGGTTATAAATTGGGATTGAGAAGACATTCACATATATTTTTGAAAGCTGCATATCTGACTTATCTCCAGCAATTCTTTTCTATTTCTAAAGTTATTAAGAAATATAATACCACTTTTATTGAAAATCAATAAAGAATGTTTTTTTTAGTAATCAGTATATTTGCGTTTAACCCTAATATTTATTGTAATATTTGTTCTATCTTTTTTGGAGGATAAATCATATTCTACATAGGGTCCATTAATAATTTAACTTCATCTGTCTCTGTCTCGAGAGCATCTCGAGAGCTATCGCGTGTCAGATCCTTTAATTCGGAGATGGCGGTGATTGAAGGCAGGGGAACCATTGGTTGACATTACAATCACTCAAATAGGGCCTTGACATCCTCCCCACCCTCTTTAAGCTACTCTTTAAAGGGTGAGGGATTCCCAAGAATCCATCTCACTCATTATTGATGGGAATGATGGACAGTGAGGGAAAATTGTCAATTGCAAAGTTTTATATGGGCCAAGTGTTGTTGGACTGACAGCCAGGCCCAATGAAGGTTGTCTTGTTGGTCTTGGCAAGGTTGCCTATCTCTGGTTTACTGTAAGAAATGGTTTGAGTGGTCAATCTTGAGTTATACTGTATGTTATTAGATTATTAATTGTAAAGAATAAATACAGGATTTGTGAATTTCGGACTAATGTGTCATCCACGTTGTAAGATGAGCATATTGTTCCATCAGGGTTCCGCACCATCGATTTTCCCCAAAGTTACCAGAATACAGTTTTGAATCAAGGAGTTGTTCAATGTTTTGAAGTTTTAGATGCAACAACAGTAAATGACAAACTAGGATCTCACATAGATTTAAGTTACTGGCCAATGCATGTCAGACCACGTTGTTCTGTGTTCTATATTTAAGCCCCAAACTGGTCATGGCTAATCTTAAATAAAACATTGAAACATTCTTTCCTTAGCTTGTCTAATTGCATAAACTTAAGTCTAGCTCACAAGGTTTGTGATTGCAATTGCAGTATTTACTGTATGTTAACCCTTAGACTCCAACTCTAGGTACAACAACACTGGAGACTACACCCATATATTAGGGGTATATTTATTTAATCAGACAATTTCGGATGTGAGTCAGATGTTTTGATAAATGTTGCAAAGATTACTGGACCTTTTAACCAGAAAACCAACCAGATTGAAGTGTTCACACATACATTGCATCACAGATAAATGCATTAAATTAGAATGTTAAGAAGTTAGTTGATGTCTTCATTATCAATGGAAAATATTATAATGCAACAAGTTGTCTGTGTTGATCTGTCCTGCGAAAAAGCTGCATCTCTGTTGATTATGCAATCCATCTGCTATTACAAACTGGATACAACAGCAAATATAACACCCCATCTCAACCACATTGGGCTAAGTCCTTCTCAAGTTCTCTCTCTCTCTCTCTCTCTCTCTCTCTCTCTCTGTCTCTCTTTTGCTCTCTCATCTCCCACCACCATGTGTCATGCCTCCTCTCCTCACTGTTTCTCCTCACTGTTCTAGTTTTAAGTTCTTGATTTCTTGTCGGTGTTACCTTACAATAACCTCTTAGTTCTACTGTCGCTCCTACCCCCCTCAGCAGTTGACCAAGCTCCACCAGTTGGCTATGCAGCAAACCCCCTTTACCCCCCTCGGACAGACCACCCCTGCTTTCCCTGGTACGTACCCACAAGCCCTCTCTCAACACTTCCTTCTCTTTGTATCTGTAGATACTGTCATCTCTTTCTTCTTTTTCTCTCTTTCCTCTCTTTCCCTATGTCTCTGGAGGTTGCTTTTCTCCTAAGCTAGGCTTTTTGTTTGGCCCTGCCTTCATTTGGTTGACATTTTGTCGTGCATGAGGACTCTATTTTGAAATACCATCTGGCAACAACTATTTGCTACATCTCAGCTATGGTCTCTTTTGAGATTTAGTTAGTTCCCAGTTAATATGAATTAGGACAGACACATGGACAGAGGACAACTCAAGTCTCCTGCATCTGCATTATATGGCTTGGACTTTAGTACTAAAATTATTGTCCTCATATAATGTAAAACTCAGGTATTTGTAAAAGACACAACCAAGGTCTCATGAATAAAGATGGCGCCGTTTGATTCCTCTTTCCACCAGTGTCATCTACAAGGACTTGACGATTACCATTTTATTCAGGACAGGATTGTTTGATTAAAACAACAACCAGCTTTTCAGGCCTTTCAAAGGGTCTTATTGACCCTACATTTCAGAGTTCCTGATTCCTAAATGCCTTTCAAAACAGATCCTGAGAATCACGAGGAGGAACACCACCAAAAACGTCCAGCTGTCAATGTTCTTCGAATTTGAAAAAAGCAAGTCGGTTGCACTTTATTTGACGGTGAAATCACTATTTTGTACTTTTCTTTCAGAGCAGGCAATGCACCAAACAATAGGCCTACATAACCTCGTACTCTCTTTCACAAACACCTGACAAACTGTACATGACTGTACAGTGGGGTCCAAAATTATTGTGAATATTATTGTAATTGATTGAATTACACCCTTGGTAAAGATGAGCAAAAAAGACTGTAAAAATAAAGAATATTTGTATGCTAAAAAAATTGGGAAATTATGGTATTTTATACTGTTACAATTACTCAGAGAAAGAGGTTATAGTGATATCTGATTTCTTGAAAAAGTGGTCAAAATCATTGCCACCCCAGTTTTCAATACCTTTCAACAGCTCACCTTGCGAGGATAATGGCACTGAGCCTTTTTCTAAAATGTTTTGAGAGATTGGAGAACACATTGGGACCATTCATCCATACAGAATCCTTCCAGATCCCTGATATCCTTCATCTGCGCTTATGGACTGCCCTCTTCATTTCAAACCACAGGTTTTCAATGGTGTTCAAGTTCAGGGGACTGACCATTGGAAAATGTTGAATTTGTTGTCAATTAACAATTTCTTTGTGGATTATGTGTGCTTGGGGTTATTGTCTCCCTGGTAAATCCACTTGCTGCCAAGTTTCAGCCTCCTGGCAGAGGCAACTAGGTTTTTGGCTAAAATGTCCTGGTACTGGGTAAAGTTCAGGATGCTATTCACCTTAACACGGGTCCAAGGACAAGTGAAAGCAAAATAGCCCCATAACATCAAAGGTAGAGCACCATATTTTTTTTATTTTTTATTTTCTGCTTATGCATCCTTATTTCGACGCCAAACCCACCACTTGTGTGCGTGGCCAAAGAGCTCTATTTTCATGTCATCCAACAATTGAAAATACCTGAAGTTTGACAAACGGCATTGGCACTTAGACTGGAATCAGTGCTAGGGTATAATGACATGAAAATACAACTCTTCGGCCACACACATTGTTACAGGCTTTGGTTTTTCTTTCCATTTTAGCTTGTGTACCTAGTTCCTGAACACGTTCAGGGCCGATTTTACCATGTAAATCTTGGTGCGGCAACACAAAATAAGTGGGATGCATGCCAGCAAAGACACTACACAACACAGCACTAAAACATGCATTAATTGCACTACAGCGGTGCCCACAAACTGTTAGGGCCTGTCATCAAAGTGTGACATTCTCTGGGTTTATGGTGCTTTCAAAACAACTGGGACCTCTGGAAAAAAAGCAAGGCAGCTGTCTATCATTGTCTCTGATTGAGAGCCATACTTAGGTAGCCTGTTTTCCCATTTTGAGTTGTGGGTGATTATTTTCTGGTTAGTGTTTGTTGCACCTGTCAGAACTGTTTGTTTATCGTTTTGTTGATTTTGTTCGTGTATTCATCCTTAATTAAAAGCAGTATGGATACGTACCACACTGCACTTTGGTCCTCCTCTCCTTCCACCAACGAAAATCGTTACAATAAATTTGTGTTGACGTAAAACTACTTTCACAAGCAAGGCACTAAGTACCTATCCCTACACAAAGAAATATCGAGAGATGTCACCACTCACTACAAAGCTTCAGTCTTTTTCTCCAGTGCCCAAAGACAGGGGTGGGCAAAAAACTGGTTCCTTGTATCCACCAACTTGTCATTACTGCCATGAGAAAGGCCACACTGTCCTACGTTAAAACGGAAAATGAGATAGAGAAAACGCAGTTTCTTCTTGTGGGAGCCTTCCAGCCCATTAAGTCTCTGGTTGGGACTGGTTTATCTCCTAAACAAGCATTTTGGTCAGACTTGAATGAACCCTTTGTTTCAGACGGGTTTGTGTCTCTGTAGAGTGGTGATACTGTTAAGCAGTCTTTAAAGATACTGCGGAACACTGGGTCAGCCGAGTCCTTCATTGTGGAGGGTGTTTTGCCTTTGAAACTTTTGCAACTGGTTACAATGTGTTAGTTCAAGGCGTGGAGGTGGGCTGCATAGTAGTTCCATGCAGTCCATCCATGTAGTGAACCATTCATGCAGTGAAACTCGAGTCTGATCTTGTTTCTGGTCCTGTGGTCGTTGGAGTGAAGCTAACCTACATGTGAAGGGGGCCTCATTAATTTTGGGCAATGATTTGGCTGGTGGGAAGGTTGTGCCAAATCCTGTCGTTTGTAAGGTGCCCAGAGTAGAGGAACCTGACGGGTTATCAAATAAATACCCTACAGTTTTCCCAGCATGTGCTGTTACATGTGCCGTGACTAAGAAGATTGCTGAAAGGAAGTCTATTGTTGAGGAGGATGTCACCGATCCCACCATGTTTGTCCTGTCTGTGATATTTAGGTGTGGTCCTGACTTCGGTAATCCCTCCAGAGTTTGAAAAGTCCCAAAGGTGAGCGAGTTAGCAGGACATCTAAAAGAAGAGAGGGTCCCTACAGTTGACACTTCGATGTCTAGGAAGCAGCTGATTTCCAAACAGAGAAAGATGCTTCTCTCTCCCCTCTTTCTGGTACAATACGTCCAGAAGAGGAATTTGATTAAGTTTGTGGGGTACTTTGACAGAGATGATGTTCTGATGAGGAAATGGCAGTCTCATGCCACTTCTGGGCAAGACAACTGACGGAGTTCCAGTCCGATAAGAGATACTGAGGGACGCTTAACTTCTTATGGCCTGGTCTGAAAAATTATGTTGTAGCTTACTGTACTCATCCTGTCGCGTTTGCCAGCTGACAGGTTAACTCAATCAAACTGTTCCGGTTGCATCTTTTCAGCCTATACATGCTTTTGACAAACCTTTCCGACAGGGTTCTGGTGGACTGTGTTGGTCCTGCTCATTCATTGAGAGCATGAGGAAAGCCAGATTCGCCCTGTGCCTGTGGTATGGTTGAGTAACTCAGTGATCCTGCAAAACGATAATGGCTTTTTGTGATTCTTTTTGGGGATACCGGGATTTTAGTGATTTGCTATGGTTCAAAAGCATATTTTGAAAATCTGAGATGACAGTGTTGTTAAGAAAAGGCTAAGCTTGAGAGCAGGTGCATTATTTTCATTTTATTTGCGATTTTCAGAAATCGTTAACGTTGCGTTATGCTAATGAGCCTGAGGCTTTATTCACGATCCCGGATCCGGGGAGGGGAGTATCAAGAGGTTAAGAAATGCCACGTTTGAATGTGTCATGCACATCGCACAACAGTGTATCTCGGGAAGGGCCAAGGAAAAGTCAGACCAGTCTTCTTGCCAGGAATTGCACCGAACTTTGCCCAGGTCGTCGCTTCACCTGGTATGGCAACTGCTCGGCATATGACCGTAAGGTGCTTCCAAGGGTAGTACATCACTGAGGCCAAGCTTCCTACCATCCACGACCTACAGTGCCTTGCGAAAGTATTCGGCCCCCTTGAACTTTGCAACCTTTTTCCACATTTCAGGCTTCAAACATAAAGATATAAAACTGTATTTTTTTGTGAAGAATCAACAACAAGTGGGACACAATCATGAAGTGGAACGACATTTATTGGATATTTCAAACTTTTTTAACAAACAAAAACTGAAAAATTGGGCGTGCAAAATTATTCAGCCCCTTTACTTTCAGTGCAGCAAACTCTCTCCAGAAGTTCAGTGAGGATCTCTGAATGATCCAATGTTGACCTAAATGACTAATGATGATAAATACAATCCACCTGCGTGTAATCAAGTCTCCGTACAAATGCACCTGCACTGTGATAGTCTCAGAGGTCCGTTAAAAGCACAGAGAGCATCATGAAGAACAAGGAACACACCAGGCAGGTCCGAGATACTGTTGTGAAGAAGTTTAAAGCCGGATTTGGATACAAAAAGATTTCCCAAGCTTTAAACATCCCAAGGAGCACTGTGCAAGCGATAATATTGAAATGGAAGGAGTATCAGACCACTACAAATCTACCAAGACCTGGCCGTCCCTCTAAACTTTCAGCTCATTCAAGGAGAAGACTGATCAGCGATGCAGCCAAGAGGCCCATGATCACTCTGGATGAACTGCAGAGATCTACAGCTGAGATGGGAGACTCTGTCCATAGGACAACAATCAGTCGTATATTGCACAAATCTGGCCTTTATGTAAGACTGGCAAGAAGAAAGCCATTTCTGAAAGATATCCATAAAAAGTGTTGTTTAAAGTTTGCCACAAGCCACCTGGAAGACACACCAAACATGTGGAAGAAGGTGCCCTGGTCAGATGAAATTGAACTTTTTGGCAACAATGCAAAACGTTATGTTTGGCGTAAAAGCAACACAGCTCATCACCCTGAACACACCATACCCACTGTCAAACATGGTGGTGGCAGCATCATGGTTTGGGCCTGCTTTTCTTCAGCAGGGACAGGGAAGATGGTTAAAATTGATGGGAAGATGGATGGAGCCAAATACAGGACCATTCTGGAAGAAAACCTGATGGAGTCTGCAAAAGACCTGAGACTGGGACGGAGATTTGTCTTCCAATAAGACAATGATCCAAAACATAAAGCAAAATCTACAATGGAATGGTTAAAAAATAAACATATCCAGGTGTTAGAATGGCCAAGTCAAAGTCCAGACCTGAATCCAATCGAGAATCTGTGGAAAGAACTGAAAACTGCTGTTCACAAATGCTCTCCATCCAACCTCACTGAGCTTGAGCTGTTTTGCAGGGAGGAATGGGAAAAATGTCAGTCTCTCGATGTGCAAAACTGATAGAGACATACCACAAGCGACTTACAGCTGTAATTGCAGCAAAAGGTGGCGCTACAAAGTATTACCTTAAGGGGCCTGAATAATTTTGCAAGCCCAATTTTTCAGTTTTTGATTTGTTAAAAAAGTTTAAAATATCCAATAAATGTCGTTCCACTTCATGATTGTGTCCCACTTGTTGATTCTTCACAAAAAAATACAGTTTTATATCTTTATGTTTGAAGCCTGAAATGTGGCAAAAGGTCGCAAAGTTCAAGGGGGCCGAATACTTTCGCAAGGCACTGTATATACTAGGCTGGGTCAGAGGAAGGGCCAAAAAATTGTCAAAGACTCCAATCACCCAAGTCACAGACTGTTGTTTCTGCTACTGCACAGCAAGCAGTACCAGAGCACCAAGTCTAGGACCAAAAGGCTTCTTAACAGCATCTACCTCCAAGCCATAAGATTGCTAAACAACTAATCAAATGGTCACCAGGACTATCCCTTTGTTTTTACTCTGCTGCTACTCTCTGTTTATTATCTATGCATAGTTACTTTACAAATTAGCTTTTAGAAACTGTACCCCCCGCACATTGACTCGGTACCGGTATCCCCTGTATTTAGCCTCGTTATTGTTATGTAAGTCGCTCTGGATAAGAGCGTCTGCTAAATGACTTAAATGTAAATGTAATGTAAATGTAAATATTCACAGCTGTAATTGCTGACAAAGGTGATTATAACATGTATTGGCTCAGGGCTGTGTACACTTCTTGTTTTCAATACATTTTCAAACATTTACAAAAACATGTTTTCACTTTTTCATTATGTGGTATTGTATGTAGATGGTTAAGAAAAAAATGTAATCCTTTTTGAATTCTGTCTGTAACACAACAAAATGTGGAATAAATCAAGGGGTATGAATCGTTCTTGAAGTCACTGTATGTGTCGGCCTCTACCCGTCTAGCTACCCCTCTAGTGGTCTATACCGATCATAACCCCTCTCGTTTTCCTGCAAAGGACTAGTTCCACAAATTACCGGCTCCTTCACTGGAATCTGATATTGCAGAAGTTCCCCTTGAAATTCAACATGTCTGCGGTAAGGACAACTTGATCTTTCGAGGGTGGGCAGTCAATACGATTTTTGTGTTCTGTGTTTAGCCAGCAAATTGAACTTCCGCACATTTTAGATTTCCTGCACGTTTTTGATAGACATTTGTTTTGTTTTGTTTGGGCTCTTAAGTATAACAGAGAAATATTTAAAAATGTCATTTTCCGTCTGTTTTCACAATCTTGCGCTTTACGTAGCTACTTTATTTTCTATATATAAAAAAATAATAGGGATGTAAAAGCTAACTGGTAGTCTAGCTAACAAATAATACAATTGACTTCCCTTTTTTTAGCTAGCTAGTTCCAGACAGTTTTCTTGTCATGAATGAAGTAGGTAATAGTAACAATATTTTCTTGCAATATCGACACAATTTAGATTTATGCATTGACAGTTTGGATTGGACACAGACCAACACTCTACCCTAACGTTGGGTCTGGAATACTAAGAGACTGCCACTGATGACCCAATCAGCACCCATCTCATCGTCCATAATAACAGAAAGGGCAGGCAGGGGTATTGAAGGTGTGCAACTTACATATTTTGTTAAATGAATAACTGTCCGCAAAGATTGGCCTACGTTTGCATATTTCCAGAAACTTATGATTGGAGCTGTGGTTTTGCTATGCTGCATTTCTGAAACAGAAATAGCAGAGACATACAAGGATGAAACATTACATGATATGAAAATCATATATATATATTTTAATGATATCTATTGAAAAGATTCATTCTTTGAGAAATACAGATACATAAATGACCAGGTAATGATACAGATATGATACATTTCTGAAAACGTGGATTCGTCCATGCCTGAGTATAAAGGCTTAGATTTGGCAGCATGTTGACACCCTTTCGGGAGTATGAATATTCAACAAATATGCATGCTCATCAGGTACGTGTGTAACGGCTTTCGTCTGGTGGAAGAGAAGCGGACCAAAATGCAGCGTGGTATTTTTGAGACATGTTTAATGACGATGAAAAACGAACAATACAAAAACAACAAACGGAACGTGAAAACCTATACAGCCTATCTGGTGACAACAAACACAGAGTCAGAAACAATCACCCACGAAATACTCAAAGAATATGGCTGCCTAAATATGGTTCCCAATCAGAGACAACGATAATCACCTGACTCTGATTGAGAACCGCCTCAGGCAGCCATAGACTATGCTATACACCCCCAAGACAAAACACACCACAAAAAACCTATGTCACACCCTGGCCTGACCAAATAAATGCAGACAAACACAATATACTTCGACCAGGGCGTGACAGAATCCCCTCCCCTAAGGTGCGGACTCCCGGACGCACATCAAAACAATATGGAAGGGTCCGGGTGGGCGTCTGTCCATGGTGGCGGCTCTGGCGCGGGACGTGGACCCCACTCTATCAATGTCTTAGGCCCTCCTCCTCGCATCCTAAGATAGTCCACCCTCGCCGCCGACCATGGCCTAGTAGTCCTCACCCAGAACCCCACTGGACTGAGGGGCAGCTCGGGACTGAGGCAGCTCGGGACTGAGGGGTAGCTCAGGACTGAGGGGTAGCTCGGGACTGAGGGGAAGCTCTGGACTGAGAGGAAGCCCAGCACTGAGAGGAAGCTCAGCACTGAGAGGAAGCTCAGGCAGGTAGTTGGATCCGGCAGATCCTGGCTGGCTGGCGGTTCTGGCAGATCCTGGCTGACTGGCGGATCTGGAAGAGTCTGGTTGACTGGCATATCTGGCTGCTCCATGCAGACTGGCAGCTCTGGCTGCTCCATGCAGGCTGGCAGCTCTGGCTGCGCTAAACAGGCAGGAGTCTCCGGCAGCGCTGTAGAGGAGGAAGGCTCTGGCAGCGCTAAACAGGCGGGAGACTCCATCAGCACAGGAGAGGAGGAAGACTCCGGCAGCGCTGAACAGGCGGGAGACTCCGGCAGCGCATGAGAGGAGGAAGGCTCCGGCAGCGCTTGAGAGGCGAGGCGCACTGTAGTCCTGATGCGTGGTGCTGGCACTGGTGGTACTGGGCTGCCTATGGTTCCCAATCAGAGACAACGATAATCACCTGACTCTCATTGAGAACCGCCTCAGGCAGCCATAGACTATGCTATACACCCCCAAGACAAAACACACCACAAAAAACCCATGTCACACCCTGGCCTGATCAAATAAATGCAGACAAACACAATATACTTCGACCAGGGCGTGACAGCGTGTCTTGAACGTATTACAACCCAGATATCTCCCTGGACTCAAATGGCAGCAGGGAGATTTTGGATGTCCAGATTGAATGTATGTATAAACTGTCCCATTACGGAGAATACCCTAGCTCCGTATATGAAATTAAACTCCCTAGATTCGATGTTCGCGCCTCTGTGAAAATCGAATTAGCAAAATTAAAAAATCCCCATAAAAATCATTCTGTTTAAGCCACAGATATGTTTTTTTGCATGTGCTCTGTCTCAATACACCACATCCACATATGTGGTGAAAGGCAGCAGAGTTGCAGCTGTGTCAGACGATGAGACATCCTGAAAAATCGGTCTTCTCATGATAACATCAGTGGTATCTGAACGGTTTGGCCTACAAACTACAGTATTATGACCCCACTATGGAAGGTGAGACTCTCACAAACACATACATGTCGGTTTGCTCTAGGATGCCCGCAAGCCTCACAAGACTCATCTGAAGGTAGCCTGGTACCAGTTTTTTTTAAAGTATCGAAGTATACACTATGGAAGTAGTTTAGTTCCTAAAAAAAGATGTTAAATATGTGTCAAATATTTTTGTTTTATTATTTCCTGATCTTTCTTATATCTCTCAGATATCGGACAGACACTTCAGAACAAGCTTCCTTTTTATTGTATTTTTTGACTATCTGTGGTTCCATGTATGAATGTGTTATTCAATGTGTTTCTATGGGCTACTGGCAGTAAGGCCAAATTCAATGTTTCATCAAATAATGTTTCATATTTTTTATGTATATCTAAAGAGGTCCTAAAATTCTAAATCAAATAGCTAAATGATCTATGACCATCTTGGTATGACCCCCGGCTTAGACTAGGGGTTTTAAGGACATATGTATCTGGAGCACCTAATATCTAATAACATGCCAGATATCCGGAAATATATAAATATATCCCCTAATATTCACAGTTTTTGCCCAGTGCTGTGGTTTGAATTGAAGCGAGCAGTCCATAAGCAGCAGGCAAAGGATAGCAAGGATCTGGAAAGATTATGTATGGAGGAATGGTCAAGATCCCTCCCAATGTGCTCTCTAATCTCATATAGCATTTTAGAAAAAGGCTTATCCTTGCAAGGTGAGGCATACAAAACAGGTGCCAATAATGTTGATCCTTATCTTTTTGAGAGAAAAAATAACATTACTTGTTAAAGGCCCAGTGCAGCCAAAATGTGATTTCCTTGTTCCTGCAACAGGGTGATCAAATTAAGATCCTACGTCGAAATAACACTGATAATGCCCTTTCTGTGTAAGCTGATCTGATTATAATAGACTAATGAACATTCATCGTTCATTTGCATATACTGTATCCTCCTAGTTCTAGTGCTGGTCACGCCCAAAAGCAAGAGAGACAGTGCAAAGATAGCCATACTGCAAACTCTTCCATCCGAACAATCAATTTGTCTTATTTGGCGTTAATTGATTTTTTTATAATCAGAGAAGTTCAGTCTGAACCTCCACATCTGCACAGCACACATCAGACTGCATTCCAAATCTGGATTTTCCAGCAGCTCCATCTTTATGTCACATGGATCTTGAAACCAACAGCAGTAGCAACCATTCCTGAAGTAAGTGTTATATAGTTATTTTTATTTAGTAAGTAAATCATATGCTATTCGTGGGTTGCATGCTTCTTCACAATATTGTGACTTAGAAAACAGATTACATTTTTAAAGGAGGCAAATCATTTGTAGAAAGTTTTTGTCATCACTGTGATGTTGCCAGTTTTACTTGAGATGGAGTATAACTTTAGCTAGCTACCTAGCTAAGATTGAGGAACAGGAGTCAGAACTGATTTTAGCTAGCTAAAGTTAGCCTTGCTAGCTATTTTTAATTAACTTTTCTAGCTATGGCGTCTCTCTAAAGTAACTTTGACGACGTGATAATGATGGCAAAGTTGTTTCCTACTTTACCAATGTCATTGTATTTCCAGGTCACTAAAGTGTCTAGATTGCTAGCTAGTAAAGTCTTTGAGCTAACTAATGCTAGTTAGATAGGCTTTTGACTGTTGTTTCAGCTGCAGTCAGTCAGTCACCCACAACAGACCAAAGTAGCCTACTTGATTTAGCTTCTGTCTTGTATTTTTATGTTAATGTTTTCCTTGACTATACAAAATAAATAGCTAAAATTGACAATTTGAAAAGTATTTGTCATTAGAGCTAAAAACAAACTGGCCTGCAAGACAGAAGAAAGAGAGAGGTTATATTATTATTATTATTATTATTAGCTAGCTAGATATCTCATAAGGTTGATGTTTATTTGTGATGTGATTCCTAAAAAAATAATAAGCCTTCTGGCTGTTGAATGCAAGAATGGATGTATAGATAGATCATATCATTTATGAAAACTCGGGCTGGAGGTCTAGGTGGATTCGCTACAGGCATACATTATCATATTTCAGTTATGGACTATCAGATATTAAATTATGTTACATGTTTTTTTCAATGTTCAAGTGAAAACCTTAGGATTATATAATTTAACTTTGTCACCTTGCAAACAGGTTGATAACTTGTGACACAATTGCCTTCCATTGATAGTCCCCTTTTTATGTGCTAAAGGGTCATCACTGAGGGGGGAAAATGAGGTCATGGACTTCTTGGAAGAAGATGCTTTTGATGAGAAGCTACTTGATGAAGATGATGATGAAGAGTATGACACACACAAAGGACAGACAGATAAACATTGACTGGCAGAGAAGCAGCTGAAGTGGTCCCCCCCAATCCTCCTAGGTTGTTGCTGTTGAGGTGGCTGCTGTACATACCAAGCTGGTGGTGCAGGTCGTAAAAATGCTCTAGCCTGGTCCCAGATCTGTTTCTGCTGTCGTGCTAACTTCTAATGCATGACAGTTAGCATGCCATATTACCACAGCAGTTGGCTATACATATAGCACAAACAGATCGAAGACCAAGCTAACATTTGGCTGAATGTCAGAACAGAAATAGTGAATCTTAAATGTACTTGAGGACTACTCTAGAAATGGTTGTCTTTGTTACAGGAAAGATAGAAAGGAGAATATGAAGTGGATTGCTTTTGTGGTATCCCAATGCGAGGGCAGGTAGTTGTGTATTATTTTATGGTTCTAATAGTGATGCAACTTGCACTTTGTTTCTAGGTTTGAATGAGACAATGTATTCCCCTAACCTTATTCTTTCAACAAAGTAATTGTTTTGTTAATATTATATTACTTGTGTATGTCGTTCCTTATCATATGTAAGACTTTGACTTTGCTTTGGTGCAAATGTGTGTTTAATTTACAATCTGGATAAGAAACAGATTATGGAAAATTCCATACATTTTTTTTAATGTACCATCAGTCACAAACAGGTGTTCCTTATTTTGTATGAATCATAATCTAAATACATTTACTATGAGTGATACTTTGAAGAGCTTCAGTTGTAAAACAATAACTTGAAAATTCTTACATACCATGATTTTGACTTTCATTATAACATGGTTTACGATCTGTTTAGTATGTTATGCAAATAAATAAGAAAAATATATGAAGAATGACAACAACCTTTTATTGCAATCTGGTTTCTTTATTTTCTTTCAACACAAGAACATTCCAAAATGTGTAACTCAAGAGTATTTACTCATTAGAGAAATTTAAATAGTATCATCAGAATGTCTATTTCGAATGATTAATTAGGCTTTGTGATGATATTGAAGATTATAACATGGGCCTCTGTGTCTCAGTTCTAACTATAACTTACTGTGTTTGACCTCTGAGACACAGAGGCCTAGAGTCTGCCCTGTAGATAATCATGGCTTTCTGCAATGAAGAGTAAAAGCCAGGATTGTCCACATAGCAAACAGGCTGTTTTGGTCCTGCATCTTCTAGTGACCTATTGAAAACTGTACAAGAATGTTATAGCAAATTCAGATGTGTGATGTGCATGCCTTTTATTTCAATAATAACTTCCACACCTGTGGAAGTTTGTCACTTTCAGGGTCCAACTCCAGCTCCAAATGACAGGTTGAATACCATGAGCCTTTGTTACTATTTTTTTAAAGGGGTAGCGGTGGGCTCTAGACAATTATATCAGCCAATCAGGGCTGTATATAAATACACTATCTATACAAAAGTGTGTGGACACCCCCTTCAAATGAGTGGATTTGGCTATTTCAGCCACAACCATTGTTGACAGGTGTATACAATCAACCACAAAGCCATCTCCAAAGACAAACATTGGCAGTAGAATGGCCTAACTAAAGAGCTCAGTGACTTTCAACGTGGCACCGTCATAGGGGGCTACCTTTCCAACAAGTCAGTTCTTAAAATGTCTGCCCTCGTAGAGTTGCTGCGGTCAACTGTAAGAGCTATTATTGTGAAGTGGAAACGTCTAGGAGCATAAACGGCTTGGCCGCGAAGTGGTAGGCCAAAAAATATGACTGTCATGAACTCAGATACCTTCTGCACCTCGACCTGTTCTTTTGGCCTGTTGTTTCCAAAGTTTTATTTTGTTCATAAATGTTTGTGTCAAAACCTGCTGGTTTGGACTAGATGTTAACCAACTAGACAGCTAGCTAGGTTGCAATGGAGCCCCCTTCACCTGGAATAGCTTATGAACGTTTCCACCGCTGTAGAAGCTGTGGTTATTATGCTCTTGTCCAGGACAATATTGACAATCCGGAGTACCAATGCGGAGGATTTCAGGATTCAGGAATGAGGTGGATATCCTTAGCAACCAAATTTCAATTCTGCGCGAACTTTTGGGGAAAATGCAAATTTCTCATTCTCAACTCCTGTGGCTGAACACCGCTCTGGTTTGATAGATGTATCCCCGCCTTGCCATCTGTCCCAATTCAAATGGCCTATGCTACCAGGAACTTGCCTGCCAAGGATGTCGTCTCCATATGCTTCTCCTCAATATTGTAGTGGAATAGACTTTGAACAGCAAGAGGATTGTTCCAAACAGCGCTGGTGCCATGTCACAAGTTGTGAAAACCAAAGGCAGCGGCATGTTAAATGGACTAGAGTGTCTACGAGAAGTCCGGAGCAGATCGGCATGAAGAATAGCTTTGCCGCCCTGGTGCCTGATCACCTGCTCCTTCATCGCTGTGACTGCCTGTGTTTGCAACAACTGTGCTGATTCCAACTACACTGACTCCAATAGAGGCTTCGTCGTCGAGTTCGGCTCCTTTCCCTCTCTCTGGATCTGACAGGGCCCTGCATGCTGTGGAAGGTCTGGACCTATTGCCAGGAGCTGCGAGTGTATGCTATTCTGCTTCTCGTGGGCCCGTGAAATGTTCCAAGAGTTGTGTGAGGGATAGGAGTGGGTGGATTTCTCCATCCCCTTTTCCGGTCAATGTATTGGGCAGTTCAATGGTGAGAACTGTCTTAGTCCCAAAAACATTATGCTATCCATGGGCAAGAGTACATCAATAAACACCTCCCAAACATTTTAAACCTGCATCGGGAAATTGAGTCTATCATAGTTCATGTGGGATTCAATGACATTATAAAGGGCAGCTCAGAACAGCTGAAGATGGATTTTAAAGAACTGACTGGGTCTCTGCATGACACCAACAAACACCCCATAATATCTGGCCCTGTGCCTTTCCTAAATCATGGCATTGAATGTTTCAGCAGACTTGTAGCCCTCCATAACTGTCTACTTGACAATTGCAGCTCTGTGGGTGTAACATTTATTGACAATTTTGATATATTCTGGAAAAAAGCTTGTTTTATAAGGAAGATGGGATCCACCAAAATAATTTTAGTTCCTGAATCCTTTCACAGGATTATAAGGCTGCGATGAGACAATGTCTTATCAATGACCCAAGCCCAGCTCAGTTAATCCCTACCATTGTGTCGCTAAATTGTCGTATGCTTCAGCAAATATAAATTATCCCAGGGGCGTTGGTAGACACAATGGTATTTACCTAAATTATGTCCCTCTAACTGCCCTGAATGCCTCTGCTGAGGCACCACTGAGGCGGTGTGCCCTAATAGTAATTCCACTGTGTGCAGCTCACCTACACTTAACACAAATTCACATGTTTACTTCTGCTAAGCTTCCCAGTAAAGCAATGAAATCAATCAAGCATCCCAGAAAAGTGCTAAATATAGCCCGCATTAACTTATTTGGGACAGGGGAGCAGTATTGAGTAGCTTGGATAAAAAGGTGCCCAGGGTAAACTGCCTGCTTGAATATGCATATAATTACTGGATTTGGATAGAAAACACTCTGAAGTTTCTAAAACTGTTTGAATGATGTCTGTGAGTATAACAGAACTGCAGGCAAAAACCTGAGAAAAAATGTAGCTTAATAAACAAGGCTCATGAAATCAATAATTTTCTAGTAACAGATGACATTCATATTCTGACTATCTCTGAAACTCACTTAGATAATACCTCTGATGATACAGTGGTAGCAATACATGGTTATATTCAGAACCACATTCCAGTAAAGCTTAGAGACAATCTAATGTCAAATACTGTTGAAGTAATATGGCTCCAGGTTCATCTGCCTCACCTAAAGCCCATTCTTGTGGGAAGCTGCTATAGACCACCAAGTGCTACGTGTGAAATGCTTGATATTCTATGTGATATTAACAGAGAGGTATTTTTTCTCGGTGATTTAAATATTGACTGGCTTCCATCAAGCCGCCCAATCAATAAAAAGCTTCAAACTGTAACCAATGCCTGCAACTGTCATGTTCTGACCTTTATTTCCTTTGTTTTGTCGTTATTTAGTATGGTCAGGGCGAGAGTTGGGGTGGGCAGTCTATGTTTGTTTTTCTATGATTTTGGGATTTCTATGTTTCGGTCGAGTATGGTTCTCAATCAGAGGCAGGTGTCATTAGTTGTCTCTGATTGAGAATCATACTTAGGTAGCCTGGGTTTCACTGTTTGTTTGTGGGTGATTGTCTATTTTAGTTGCTTGTGTCAGCACAGTTCTTATGATAGCTTCACGGTCGTTATTTGTTTATTGTTTTTGTACAGTTTACTTTGTGTTTTTCGTCATCTATTAAATGATGCATTCACACCACGCTGCGCTTTGGTCCGATTCTTACGACGATCGTGACAGCAACCTGCTTCAGGCTCATTCGACTTATCAGCATAGTTACAAACAGCACAGGAATGAAATCATCAACATGTATTTATTGCATCTTGTCACACCCTGACCATAGAAAGCTTTTATTTTCTTTGGTGTGGTAGGTCAGGGCATGACTAGGGGTTTAGTCTAGTTTATATTTTCTATGTGGGGTTCTCATTGGTTTTTCTATGTTGGTGTTTTGGTATGATTCCCAATTAGAGGCAGCTGGCTATCATACTTAAGTAGCATTGTTTCCACCTGTGTGTTATGGTATATTGTTTTGAGTTAGTGCACGTAGCATCGCTGTTGTCACGGTTCGATGTTAGTTTTGTGTTTATTTGTTTTTGTGTTTGTTCACTTTATCGTAAACTCATGTGGAACTCAACATCCGCTGTGCCTTGGTCCGATATTCATTCCAGCGAACATGACAGAATATCCCATCAAACCAGGACAAAGCAGCGTATTCACCAGGTAAAGGATTTCTGGACATGGGAAGAAGTGATGGGGAGATGCAAAACCCTTCCGTAGCAACAGACGGAAGGAGAAAATGGAGGACAGCGATGACGACAGGGTTCGTAGCTACAGAAAGCCCAAGGACAACCCCAATTTTCTTGGGGGGGGGGGTGGCACATGGAGCTGGCAACTGAGCAGAGGATGGAACCAGAGACTGTCAGGAAGGCAATGGTGAAGTTGGGAGAAAGTGAGATGAGATGTTGTGCAAGTGTGTTCAGCTCAACATCCGACCAGAGGATCCGGTTAGCAGTCTGGTGCAACCTGTGCCGGTTCCACGTTTCTAACCTCAAGTGCACCTCTCCAGTCCGGTACGTCATATGTTTCCTCCTCGCACTCTCCCTGAAGTGCGTGTCTCCAGACCGGTACGTCCTGTGCCTGCTCCTCGCACTCTGCCTGAAGTGTGTGTCCCCAGTCCTGTATGTCCTGTTCCTGCTCCTCGCACTCTCCCTCCAGTGCGCCTTCACAGCCCAGTATGTCCTGTGCCAGCTCCTCGCACGTACCGTGTGAAGTGTGTTAAATTTCCGGCTATACGCACCAGGTCTCCAGTACGCCTCCACAGCCCAGGTCGTCCTGTGCCAGCTCCATGCACCAGGCCTCCTGTGCGCCTCCCAGTCTGGTACATCCTGTGCCTGCTCCCCACACACGCCCTTAGGTGTGTGTCACCAGTCCGGTGCCACCTGTACCGGCCCCATGCATCAGGCCTCCAGTGCGCCTCCCAGTCCGGTACGTACTGTGCCTGGTCCTCGCGCTCGCCCTGAGGTGCGTGTCACCAGCCCGGTACCACCAGTGCTGGCTCCATGCACCAGGCTTCCTGGGACGATCCGCAGTCCAGAGCTTCCGTCGACAGTTCCCAGTCCAGAGCTTCCGGCAACAGTTCCCAGTCCAGAGCTTCCGGCGATGGTCCACAGTCCGGAAACTCCAACGATGGTACACAGCCCGGAACCTCCTGACACGGTCCACGGTCCGGAATCTCCTGAGACGGTCAACGGTCCGGAACCTCCTGCGACGGTCAACGGTCCGGAACCTCCAGCTCCATGACCGGAGCCTTCCACTGCGCCGATGCCCAGTCTGAGCATGACGTCCAGTTTAGCTTTGACAATTTTTAGGGCCTTCCTCTGACACCACCTGGTATAGAGGTCCTGGATGGCAGGACATATACCCCTGAAGGAGTATACCCCTTCAGTCATTGGCTTCATCAAGAAGTGCATCGATGACATCGTCCCCACAGTTCCCGTACGTACATATCCCAACCAGAAGCCATGGATTACAGGCAACATCCGCATTGAGCTAAAGGCTAGAGCTGCCACTTTCAAGGAGCGGGACACTAATCCAGATGCTTATAAGAAATCCCGCTATGCCCTCAGACAGACCATTAAACAAGCAAAGTGTTAATACAGGATTAAGATTGAATCCTACTACACCTGCTCTGACGCTCGTCGGATGTGGCAGGGCTTGAAAATTATTACAGACTACAAAGGGAAAACCAGAAGCAAGCTGCCCAGTGATGCGAACCTACCAGACAAGCTAAATGCCATTTATGCTTGCTTTAAGCAAGCAAAATTGAGGCATGCATGAGAGCATCAGTATTTCTGGATGACTGTGTGATAACGCTCTCGGTAGCCGATATGAGCAAGACCTTTAAACAAGTCACCATTCACAAAGCCATGGGGCCAGACGGATTACCAGGATGTGTTCTCAAAGCATGCGCCGACCAACTGACAACTGTCTTCACTGGCATTTTCAACCTCTCCGAGTCTGTAATACCGACATGTTTCAAGCCGACCACCATAGTCCCTGTTCCCAAGGAAGCGAATATAACCTGCCTAAATGATTACCGTCCCGTAGCACTCATGTCAGTAGCCATGAAGTGCTTTGAAAGGCTGGTCATGGCTTACATAAACAGAATCCTCCCGGATATGGTAGACCCACTCCAATTTGCATAATGCCCCAACAGATCCACAGATGACGCAATCTCAATCGTACACCACACTGCCCTTTCCTACCTGGACAAAAGGAACATCTATGTGATAATGCTGTTCTTTGACTACAGCTCAGCGTTCAACACCATAGTGCCCACAAAGCTCATCAGTAAGCTAAGGACCCTGGGACTGAACACTTCCCAATGCAACTGGGTCCTGGACTTTCTGACGGGCCGCCCCCATGTGGTAAGGGTAGGCAACAAAATGTCTGCAGGATCCAGACATTGATCCTCAACACTGGGGCTCAACATTAAACCTCAACACTCGGGCTGCTCAGGGGTTTGTACTCAGTCCCCTACTGTACTCCATGTTCACCCACGACTGCGTGGCCAAACATGACTCCAACACCATCATTACGTTTGCTGACCACACAACAGTGGTAGGCCTGATCACCGACAACAATGAGACAACCTATAGCGAGGTGGTCAGAGATCTGGCAGTGTGGTGCCAAGACAAATGAGCTGATTGTGGACTATACGAAAAGGCTGGCCGAATAGCCCCCTATTAACATCTCTGGAGCTGTAGTAGAGTGGGTCGAGACTTTTAAGTTCCTTGGTGTCCACATAACCAACAAACTATCATGGTCCAAACACACCACGACAGTTGTGAAGAGGGCACGACAACACCTTTTCCACCTCAGGAGACTGAAAAGATTTGGCATGGGTCCACAGATCCTCAAAAGTTCTACAGCTGCACCATCAAGAGCTTCCTGACTGGTTGCATCACCGCCTGGTATGGCAACTGCTCGGCCTCCGAACGGAAAGCACTACAGAGGGTAGTGCGAATGGCCCAGTACATCACTGGGGCCAAGCTTCCTGCCATCCAGGACCTCTATACCAGGCGGTGTCAGAGGAAGGCCCTAAACATTTTCAGAGACTCCAGTCACCCAATTCATAGACTGTTTTCTCTGCTACCACGCAGCAAGCAGTACCAGAGCGCCAAGTCTAGGACCAAAAGGCTCCTTAACAGCATCTACCCCCAAGCCATAAGACTGCTGAACAATTAATCAATTGACCCCCCCATTTGTTCTGTACACTGCTGCTACTCACTGTTTATCATCACCACTAAGTGTGTGTACAAATTGCCTCGACTAACCTGAACACCCGCACATTGACTTGGTATATAGCCTCGTTATTGTTATTTTACTATGTTACTTTTTATTATTTTTTACTTTGTTTTTTGGGAAATATTTTCTTAACTCTTCTTGAACTGCACTCTTGGTTAAGGGCTTGTAAGTAAGAATTTCACGGTAAGTTCTACACTTGTTGTATTCGGAGCATGTGACAAATAAAGTCTGATTTGATTTGCTGCCTTGGCAGCAGCTAATGTGGATCCTTAATAAATACAAATACAAGCGCACAGAACAGGACTAGCGAGTATTGAAGCGCATAGCACAAAACAATCACCTGTACTCGATTGCAACACTCACTACCGAGTTCCAAACTGCTCTGGAAACAATGGCAGCACAAGAACTGTTTGACGGGAGCTTCATGAAATGGGTTTCCATGACCGAGAAGCAGAACACAGGCCTAAGTTCACAATGTGCAATGCCAAGACTTTGGCTGATGTGGTGTAAAGCTTGCCGCCATTGGGTTCAGGAGCTGTGGAAACTCATTCTCTGGAGTGATGAATCATGCTTCTCCATCTGGTAGTCCAACGGACGAATTTGGTTTTGGTGGATTCCAGGAGAACGCTACCTGCCACAATGCATGGTACCAACTGTAAAGTTTGGTGTAGGAGGAAAAATAGTCGGGAGCTGTTTTTCATGGTTCGGGCTTGGCCCTTTACTTCCATGGAAGGGACATTGTAATGCCACAGCATACAATGACATTCTAAACAATTCTGTGCTTCCAACTTTGTGGCAGCAGCTTTGGGAAGGCCCTTTCCTGTTTCAGCCCCCGTGCACAAAATGAGGTCCGTACAGAAATGATTTGTCAAGATCGGTGTGGAAGAACTTGACTGGCCTCCACAGAGCCCTGATCTGAACACCGAGCCAGGCATCAGTGCCAGACCTCACTACTGCTCTGGTGGCTGAATGGAAGCAAGATTGCAGCAATGTTCCAACATCTAGTCGAAAGCCTTCCCAGAAGTGTTGAGGCTGTTAAAGCAGCAAAGGGGGGACCAACTCCAAATTAATGCCGTGATTTTGGAATGAGATGTTTGACGAGCAGGTGTCCACATACTTTTGGTCATGTAGCATATATTCTAATTTGTATCCCCATGCCCACACAGTCTGACTGAGCATTTCAGTGGCTAAAGGAGGCCCAGGGAAATCAATTATAACAAGTTATAAAAAATAAATAATAATAAGTGAACAAAGTGATGATTTAAACATTTAAATTAAAAAGACAGCATTGGGGCTTTAAACAAAATATTTTTCTCAGAGCAATTGTATTAGTATAAAATAAAAAAACATTCCTGTTATTTGAGCATACAATATAGCTCAGTATTTTTATTATTTGTTTTATACAGTCTTTTTTGCTCATCTCTATCAAGGGTGGCAATACATTTGGATCCCACTCAATGGGATCTCTATTATGTTGGATCTCACCCCAAGGGCACGACTCTCATGTTGACTACTATGGTAACAAACCAAGGTCCTTGGTTCATTGATGCCTTAGGACTGCAATCCTGAGACCAAGGTCCTGACTCACAGCAAGACATCCTCCAATTGATAAAAAATGATATTTATGCCATGCTTTCTCCTTCCCTGTTCCCAACACAGGTTTGGATACCAGCCCCCCGGCCAGTACTCATGAACTCACAATTCCAAATGATGTGAGTAAAGGACAACAGTAGGATAAACAACTAATGAACCGGTATCAGGGTCAACCCATTTTAACTCTTCCCCACAAGATAACTTTTACTGTGAAGACAAATATTAGTTAACACAGACATACAGACTTAAAAATGCCGCCTTGTAACACCATCAACTTTCAAGCTTTTTAAAGCTCAAATCAATGAAAGCCAGCCCAAGGCTTCTGTTCCAGGTTTCCCAGTTAAGAACCGCTGCCATTTCTTCCCAGCTAATAGGCTGCATAATCGGGCGCCAGGGAACCAAAATCAACGAGATCCGCCAGATGTCTGGGGCGCAGATCAAAATCGCTAATGCCATGGAGGGCTCGTCGGAGCGCCAGATCACTATCACAGGAACCCCCGCCAACATCAGCCTTGCCCAGTACCTCATCAACGCAAGGTAACCTCTTACCCACCGCCAACATCAGAGCGCCTACACTAATAATGCCAATGCAAGTAGTATGCATTGTTAGCATGAGGCCGAATCAGTGACCTCCAGTACATTTCCGTGGGAAATGGTTGTCTGTGGAGGTGTCCCTTTGTGCAAAGAAGCCTTCTGTCAAATGCCTCCACGGCTATTTCTGGCATCAATATGAGTCATAACGTGTGATGGCAGTTAGGTGGCAACAGACCTAACCCAATGACATATTTTATTGAGATTAGGTCAGTAATTGATTACATTTTTAAAATGTTGTGTCATTATTGACGAGGTTGATTGATCTTTCATGGCAGGCTGCTTTAGGTTAAGTGTCACTGCTCTGGCTTATGACTGAGCCCAGTAGAAAACACATCCACCTCAACACAGGTAACAAGTAACACATAACCTAGTGGTTAGGGCATTGGGCCAGTAACCGAAAGGTTGCTCCATCGAATCCCTGAGCTGACAAAGTAAAAATATGTAGTTCTGCCCCTGAGCAAGCCAGTTAACCCACTGTTTCCCGGGCGCTGTGGATGTTGATTATGGCAGCCCCTTGCACCTCTCTTATTCAGAGGAGTTTGGGTTAAATGCAGAAGACACGTTTCAGTTGAAGGCATTCAGCTGTACAACTGACTAGGTTTCCTTTTCTGTATCAACCTCTTTATTTATAGATAAATCAAGTAGGCTATTACAGAGGATTCAGCCGGAGTGCATCCCAAATGGCAGTCTACTTCCTATATATTTAGGGAATAGGGTGCCATTTGGGACCGAGACATTGTCCTAGCACAAAGTCCATTAACCTTTTAAATAGAAGGGAATCTGACCCTGGTGGTTGTTCGTAGCATCTACTCCTGTATTTGCCAGAGGCAGTATAGAAAGGAGCTGAGCAGTGTATTATACAATATTGGAGATCAAATTTGTATTTTAAAGTTCCCTTATGCTCTCACCTCTCTCCTTCTTCTCACTGTCCTCTAAAACCAATATTTCATGATCACAAAACAAAATTAAAAGCTTTTTCCCATAAAGTTTCAGAAATGTTCATATAATTTATCTTCAAAGTTGGGTCATGGTCATGAGAGCACGGAGAACAAAGGCCAGGTAGTCTGTCCCTGTTTTAGTCAGTTTTCTTCCCTTGGCACCTAATGAACACAACCCTGAAACGAGACAGTGTCAGGGGTACAGTCCCAATCCATATACTTCAATCCTTACTGATACACACAATTTACAACATGGGGGCTTTGCCTTATGTGACTTCTTTCTTTTAGGGTTTGGTTTGCAGAGAAGCGGTTGGAAAGAGACTAATGGCTATGCTTTCCCACAATTCCACTGACAGGTTCAGGGACGTGGCTGCCATGTGGAATGACCCGTCATCCATGACAACATCCTGAGGCCCAAATCTGGTTCCACTATCAAGAAGCTAACAGCAGCAACTGTCTCCCCAATAACCCCATGTATACTCCCAGAGAACTTAATGGCTACCTGATTCCTTTAGCACTTGACACTTAATTAAGCTTTAGCAGCTTTGAATAGGCTAAAGAGGCTATTTGTAAAGCAAAATGAAAAATTTGACTTGAATTCTGTTCATGTAATGTAAAGAGTTACGTATAGTGTTTCAGCATGCCGAATGCTTAGGATAATTGTCACATTATTTTACTCTAGTTAATTGTCAGGCAAGTAAAAATGGATAAAAAGTGGAAAATAAAAAAATATTGCTATTTAGATTGTTACTGAGCAATGCTATTGGCCATGAGTCTCGAATGATGTGATGCGTTTGTGAAGAGATATTGTTGCGTCAAATTTGGAATGAAAAGGAAGTGCTTTTTATGTAAATAGTAAGGAGGTTCTCCTCTTTGCAGGGAGACTTAAATTATTAAGTCAACAACTTCCATTGTGATAGAGGACTACGTTTGAACTCACACTATTTGTAGTTCAAGAGACTTAGGTGCAGGTTTTTCAATTAGGGAAAATCCAGAATTAGATTGGATTGGTTTTTATCAAATGGCATCATAAAATCCATATGCATGACCAATATACAATAGTAAATGTAACATGGAGACCTAAAAGCCAGAATGCTGCAGAGTTTCACTGTTGTGTGAGTGTCCACTCCCTTTTTTCTGTATTTTTCCTTCACCCTTCCCTTCTCCCCTCTTCCTTAACTATTCTAGGCTGACGTCTGAGGTCACTGGAATGTGAACACTAATTTCTACCCATCATTCTTCACTGCATCACACGACCCATGTGCCAATGGCATTGCACGTTTATTTTTGTTCTCTGTATTTATCTGTCCTGCGCCTTTAAGTGATCCTAACTAATTTATTATATGTAAAGTAAACATGATACCCACACTGTTAACATTATTCTCCTCACCTGCTCTCAACCGACTATTCAAAGGACACTTTATTTTTTGGCATTATCATGTGCTTTGCTGTAAATTCAGTTTATTTAATAATTTTAAAACACAGCTATCGTGTCTATGCTCATGATATATGCAGGGTTCGAGAGAGACTAACCATCCCAGAATTGTCCCGAAGTGCAATTTCAAACTCCCCAAAAAGAAAATAAACTGTCCCAAATTAAAATGTGTTTGTTTTTAATGTTTTGATTTGCTAACATCGGTCTAGGACCAAGGTAATTCACAATGCTTTAATAGTAGGCTAATAAGTGTACTATTGAAATAGGCTAGGTCAGTCAACTGAGCCAGGAATTCACATCAGAGTATTTGCCTCTAAAAATGCATACATTGGAATAATATCTGAATATATTTTGCATAAATAAATACATGGCAAAGTTTTGGGTGATATGTGCACAGTAAATCTTGCTGGGGCTAACTACAATTTTTATTTAGATGCATGTTGGCAAACCCACTACACAACACAACACTAAACAATACATTACTTGCACTATAGGGTGACATACTGTGCTCCTAAACTGTCAGGGCCTACATAAAGCTGTCTCAACAGCAGAGCTTTCTTTTCAGCACCATGGAGTGAATCCTTACCACTGCTACACCTGGTTATCAGCGGAGCCTTGTCTGGCAGCGAAACAGTTCATTCAGCCTCATTTACTTCTTAAAAAAACATATCTGATATGGCTGACTTGCTTAAACAAATGTGGTTTCTACTGACAATTGAGATGTACAAACTATGGCATAACGGAATGACGAGCGGATAAGAGGCAATCCGTAATTTCGATTAAGACATCAATTAACCGAGCTAGGATGGACGAAGTCAATATAAATCTTTGTTCATGTCATGTCTTATTATGTCTGTTCCTGTCCTTTCTCTTCACTCTGTCTCTCTCTGCTGGTCTTATTAGGTTACCTTCTCTTTCTCTCCTTCTCCAGCTGTTCCTCATCTCCCCTAACTACCTCGTTCACCCTTTCCCCACCTGTTCCCTTTTTTCCCTCTGATTAGGTCTCTATTTCTCTCTCTGTTCCTGCTACTTTCGGTGTCAGATTCTCGTTTGTGTTTCTCATGCCAGAAGCAAGCTATCGTCTCGTTTGCTTCCTCCTTGTCCTATCCTGTCGGAGTCTGCCTGGCAGGTGAATCCTGTACACTACTAACTGTCTTTCATTTGCACTGTGTCCAGTTCATCTGATGCTACGTGTGATCAGGTACCACTATTCCTCTATGACCCGCGCCTACCCAGAGCGACCTGCAGCCTGTCGCCGCTACCCAGCTATTCTCCTCTGCTGCTAAGAAGTGGACTCTCTTGCTATTCATCAGAGGGACTTTGTTTCATTTGTCGCCCTCTCTGCGGGTAGTCTATTTTGCCATTATCAACGTCTGAAGAGGATCTATGTCTTTCCTGTGTTCTCATTAAAGAACTCTGTTTTTGTTAAACCGCTTTTGGGTCTTCACTCAAGTGCATAACAGTTCAGCATTTTTTAAATGTATAGCGACAGAATTCAGAACATGGGCTGTTATTTCAGTGATCTCCCTGTACACCAATTCAGAACCGTAGGATAAATAAAGGGGGCATATAAGCAGCCAAGTAAAGCTCCTACAATAATTAATGCCATTTTCACAAAACAGGCTATATGCTACAGGTTCACCACCAAGTCAGAACAGTAGGCTAAGTTATGAGTGGGAATTAGGCTAAGGCACAAGCTTACTACACAACATACACTTAGTATTACTTTCTTAGCTACAGATACATATCTCGTGGGCATATTACATAATTTTTGCAGCATACAATACAGCTTTGGACTCACCTTGTTGTGCTGTGCTAACTTGAACAGGAAGGTGAGCGGCGGTCCTTTTCGTGGACAAATTATGTCATCAAACGTTGTCATCAAAGTCTGGCATTCTCTAGATTTATGATACTTTCAAGACAACAAGGTTGAATCGTGACATCAGTGATCTTCAGGTTGAAGCTATAGAAAGAGGCCTTGGAATTGCAATCTAGAAGACCAGTTGCAGCTAGTTATTTCCCCCAAGTTTCCATTTGTCTTGAACTCACTGAAGACTGAAATGTCCCAGTTCCAAGTTTCCAGCTGTTTTCAATGCGGCAGAAGTCATGCTGGATTGACAGCATGGCCAATGTATTCAACTTTGTCTGGCCCATGGTGTGTTGCGAGTGAAAATTTAACCTTTTAAGCTTGGAAAAGAGACCCTTAAACCCAGACATGGACCACACAACCTCTCTACTGAATAGCAGGCTAGTGATTGCTTTGCAATGCTTGCAGTTGGTCACTGATTCCTTCCAAACCACTCATTGTTGAATTTGCGATTTCCAATTTGCGATTTCCAACTTGTTGTAATGTTTATGTCCAATGGCCAATGAGTATGTTTCATCTATAATTTCTCTTCATATGACAAGAATTGAAAAGCATTTGCCAGTAGATTGTCGACTTGATTAATGAAGATGACCACTTTCTAGCTTGCGAGATAAGATTTTATTAAAGCATAATGTTGACATGATCAGTCCAATCAAAGCTACTGTAGATATAATGTGATTTGACGTCATTTTATCTGTGGCCAATGACCTTGAGCCTTCTTTGTTGGGCAATTCTAATGTAAGTCTATGGCAGCACCCAAGGGGCTTGCTCTCACCGTAGATTTTGCGGTGACGTAGTGTGTCAGGATCACAACATTACCCAATCACGACGCAACTAGAGAACATTACCAAACCCTACAATCCATATTTTCCGCTGGCTGTTCCACCTCCACAGCAGGCACTGTGCTATGCCAAGTTTGTATGCGGCTTTAACCTTTTGTGACTAGGGGGCAGTATTTTCATTTGGAAAAAAAACATTCCTGTAGTAAACGGGATATATATATATTTTTTTACCTTTATTTTACTAGGCAAGTCAGTTAAGAACAAATTCTTATTTTCAATGACAGCCTAGGAACAATGGGGTAACTGCCTGTTCAGGGGCAGAATGACAGAGTTTGTACCTTGTCAGCTCGGGGATTTGAACAATGCAATTAGTCCGGGTAACCTGTTCAGAAGTCTTATGGCTTGGGGGTAAAAGCTGTTGAGAAGACTTTTTGTCCTCGACTTGGCACTTCGGTCCCGCTTGCCATGTGGTAGTAGAGAGAACAGTCTATGACTGGGGTGGATGGGGCCTTTGACAATTTTTAGGGCCTTCTTCTGACACCGCCTGGCGTAGAGGTCCTGGATGGCAAGCAGCTTTGCCCCAGTGATGTATTGGGCCGTACACACTACCCTCTGAAGTGCTTTGCGGTCAGAGGCCGAGCAATTGCCGTACCAGGCAGTGATGCAAACGGTCAAGATGCTCTTGATGTTGCAGCTGTAGAACCTTCTGAGGATCTGAGGACCCATGCCAAATCTTTTTAGTTTCCTGAGGGGGAATAGGATTTGTCGTGCCCTCTTCACGACTGTCTTGGTGTGTTTGGACCATTCTAGTTTGTTGTTGATGTGGACACCAAGGAATTTGAAGCTCTCAACCTGCTCCACGACAGCCCCATCGATGAGAATGGGGACGTGCTCAGTGCTCCTTTTCCTGTAGTCCACAATCATCTCCTTAGTCTTGGTTACGTTGAGGGATAGGTTGTTATTCTGGCACCACCCCGCCAGGTCTCTGACCTCCTCACTATAGGCTGTCTCGTTATTGTCGGTGATCAGGGCTACCACTGTTGTGTCGTCTGCAAACTTAAAGATGGTGTTGGACTCGTGCCTGGCCATGCAGTCGTGGGTGAACAGGGAGTACAGGAGGGGACTTAGCGCGCACCCCTGGGGAGCTCCAAAGTTGAGGATCAGTGTGGCAGATGTGTTGCTACTTACCCTCACCACCTGGGGGCATCCCGTCAGGAAGTCCAGGTCCAGTTGCAGAGGGAGGTGTCAAGACTCAGGTTCCTTAGCTTAGTGATGAGCTTTGAGGGTACTATGGTGTTGAACGCTGAGCTGTAGTCAATGAATAGCATTCTCACATACTGTAGGTGTTGCTTTTGTCCAGGTGGGAAATCGCAGTGTGGAGTGTAATAGAGATTGCATCATATGTGGATCTGTTTGGGCGGTATGCAAATTTGAGTGGGTCTAGGGTTTCTGGGATAATAGTGTTGATGTGAGACATTACCAGCCTTTCTAAGCTCTTCATGGCTACAGATGTGAGTGCTACGGGTCTGTAGTCATTTAGGCAGGTTGCCTTTGTGTTCTTTGTACAGGGACTATGGTGGTCTGCTTGAAGCATGTTGGTATTACAGACTCAATCTGGGACCTGTTGAAAATGTCAGTGAAGACACCTGCCAGTTGGTCAGCACATGCCCGGAGCACACATCCTGGTAATCCATCTGGCACCGCAGCCTTGTTTATGTTGACCTGTTTAAATGTCTTACTCACGTCGGCTAAGGCGATCGTGATCACACAGTTGTCCAGAACAGCTGATGCTCTCATGCATGCCTCAGTGTTGCTTGCCTCGAAGCGAGCATAGAACTGATTCAGCTCATCTGGTAGACTCGTGTCACTGGGCAGCTCGCGGCTGTCCTTCCCTTTGTAGTCTGTAATAGTTTGCAAGCCCTGCCACATACGACGAGCGTCGGAGCCGGTGTAGTATGATTAAATCTTAGCCTTGTATTGACGCTTTGCCTGTTTGATGGTTCGTCGCAGGGCATAGCGGGATTTCTTGTAAGCTTCCGGGTTAGAGTCCCGCACCTTGAAAGCGGCAGCTCTACCCTTTAGCTCAGTGCGAATGTTGCCTGCAATCCATGGCTTCTGGTTGGGGTATATACGTACAGTCACTGTGGGGACGACGCCCTCAATGCACTTATTGATGAAGGCAGTGACTGATGTGGTGTATTCCTCAATGTCATCGGAAGAATCCCGGAACATTTTCCAGTCTGTGATAGCAAAACAGTCCTGTAGTTTCGCATCTGCTTCATCTGACCATTTTTTTATAGACCGAGTCAAAGGTGCTTCCTGCATTAATTTTTGCTCGTAAGCAGGAATCAGGAGGATAGAGTTGTGGTCCGATTTACCAAATGGAGGGCGAGGGAGAGCTTTGTACGGGTCTCTGTGTGTGGAGTACAGAGGATCTAGAATTTGTTTCCCTATGGTTGCACATTTAACATGTTGATAGAGATTTGGTAGGACTGACTTAAGCTTCCCTCCATTAACGTCTTACACTTATGGTGGCGCTATTTAATTTTTGGAAGAAAAACGTTCCCGTTTTAAACAAGATATTTTGTCACAAAAAGATGCTCGACTATGCATATAATTGCTACTGTTCGAAAGAAAACACTCTGACGTGTCCAGAAATACAAATATCTTCTCTGTGCGTGCCCTTTAACGTGAGCTTCAGGCAAAACCAAGATGACTTGGCATCCAGGAAATGACAAGGATTTTTGAGGCTCTGTCTTTCATGATCTCCTTATATGGCTGTGAACGCAAGAGGAATGAGTCTGCCCTTTCTGTCGTTTCCCCAAGGTGTCTGCAGCATTGTGACGTATTTGTAGGCAGATCGTTGGAAGATTGACCATAAGAGACCACATTTACCACGTGTCCGCCCGGTGTCCTGCGCCGAAATTGGTGCGCAAAAGTCACCTGCCAGTATTTTTCCATGGGGCACAGAGAGAGAAGCAAGCTTCCACGAACTGCATGTCAATGAAGAGATATGTGAAAAAACACCTTGAGGATTGATTCCAAACAACGTTTGCCATGTTTCGGTCGATATTATGTAGTTAATCCGGAAAAAGTTTCACGTTGTAGGTGACTGCATTTTCGGTTCGTTTCGGTAGCCAGGCGCAATGTAGAAAACGGAACGATTTCTCCTACACACAGACGCTTTCAGGAAACACTGCGCATCTGGTATGTGGTTGGGAGTCTCCTCATTGAAAACATCAGAAGCTCTTCAAAGGTAAATGATTTTATTTATTTGGTTATCTGGCTTTTGTGAAAATGTTGCGTGCTACATGCTACACAAAATGCTATGCTAGCTTTGCATACTCTTACACAAATTAGTCAATTTCTATGGTTCAAAAGCATATTTTGAAAATCTGAGATGACAGTGTTGTTAAGAAAAGGCTAAGCTTGAGAGCAAACGCATTATTTTAATTTTATTTGCGATTTTCAGAAATCGTTAACGTTGCGTTATGCTAATGAGCCTGAGGCTTAGTCACAATCCCGGATCCGGGATGGGGAGTTTCAAGAGGTTAAAGTCTCCGGCTACTAGGAGCGCCGCCTCTGGGTGAGTGGTTTCCTGTTTGCTTATTTCCTTATCCTCTTGCGACGAGCGTAATTATAGCCTCAAGCTCATTACCATAACGCAACATTAACTATTCATGAAAATCGCAAATGAAATGAAATAAATATATTGGCTCACATGCTTGGCCTTTTGTTAAAACCTGTTAGGGCTATGGGAAATACTGCCCCCTTTTGGATGAATGGTGTGCCCAAAGTAAACTAAAAAAAAACTGTCAAAAATTGCTAATATATGCATATAATAATTATTATTGAATAGGAAACACTCTAAAGCTTCTAAAACCGTTCGAATTATGTCTGTATGTAAAGCAGAACTCACAGGGCAGCCATTCTCCCAAACACTCTCTCCCTCCTTAGAAAATTCCTCCAACTTTGACATCATCGCCCCCACCCTTCCCAACGAGCTATGGCTCTGGGAACAGTTTCTATCTCTTCAGCGCGCTCCCGTCTTACAGTGAGACGTGCAACGGAGAAAATAGCACGAGCTTTGACTGCTTGGTGGGCCAAATACTGGGGTGTCACGAGTTTTCAGGAGCGCGCTCTGGAAAAACGGACGTTTTTTTCCAAGCTGGTTGAAGTGAGTTCGTTACGTTTGATTTAATCGCCAATTGTTTTGTACGTTAAAAACATCCTAAAGCTTGATTCTGCATTTAGTTTGACCAGTTTAGTCGACATATAATATGTAAATTTGAAGTTTTGATGCGCAATTTTCGTGACCAGAAGTCCTTTTTGGGGTAATTCACCTGAAGATGTTAGCTTTTGCTAATACAAAGACACACCAACTGCAACCAAACGTTATATTAGGTAAGTATAACTCCTTCCACGGCATTCTTGTCGAAGACCATCAAAGGTAAGGGAATATTTATGGTATAAAATTGTATTTTTGTCGAATCCAACATAGTAGAGAAATAATGCTAATGGCTGAGCGCCGTCTCAGATTATTGAATAGTGAACGAATTCTGTAACGTTAAAAATAAATGTAACACAGCGTTTGCATTAAGAAGAAGTGTATCTTTCTAAATATATGTAGAACATGTATATTTAGTCAAAGTTTATGATGTTTATTGCTGTTGTTATCTGGCGTTAGCTGCTGGAGATATTTATAATTTCTCCGGTCATTTCTGCTGCATTTTTTGAACATGGCTCAATGTAAATGGAGATTTATGGATATAAATTGCATATTATTGAAAAAAACATAAATGTACTGTGTAACATGTGCTATTACTGTCATCTGATGAAGATTTTCAAAAGGTTAGTGAATTATTTTTCTTTTAATCCTGCGTTTGTGATTGTGCTAATTTGCATGGCCATGTGGCTACATATTGCATGTTTCCCTAGTGGTGGTTTAACATAAATATGTGCTATGTTTTCGCTGTAAAACATTTTCAAATTCTGACATGCTGGGTAGATGAACAAGGTGTTTATCTTTCATTTAAGCTATTGGACTTGTTAATGTGTGGAGGTTAAATATTTTTAAGAATATTTTTGCTTTCCCTGCGCCACCGTTGTGGGCTGAAGGGGGGGGGGTGTTCCTAGTTGGGAACCCGTAGCCCCATCAGGTTTTAACAACACTGTCATCTCAGATTTTCAAAAAATATGCTTTTCAACCATAGCTACACAAGCATTTGTATTGATAGCTAGCATAGCATTAAGCCTAGCATTCAGCAGGCAACATTTTCACAAAAACAAGAAAAGCATTCAAATAAAATAATTTACCTTTGAAGAACTTCGGATGTTTTCAATGAGGAGACTCTCAGTTAGATATCAAATGTTCAGTTTTTCCAAAAAGATAATTTGTGTAGGAGAAATCGCTCCAATTTGTTCATCAAAATTCAGTCATTACAACGCCAAACTTTTTTCCAAATTAACTCCATAATATTGACAGAAACATGGCAAACGTTGTTTAGAATCAATCCTCAAGGGGTTTTTTATTGGTCAAATATTTGGAGAAGCCTGGCTTCCCTTGGAATCCATGAATATACACCACTGTCTGTCTGTCTGTCTATCTGTCTGTCTGTCTGTCTGTCTATCTGTCTGTCTGTCTGTCTGTCTGTCTGCCTGCCTGTCTGTCTGTCTGTCTGTCTGTCTGTCTGTCTGTCTGTCTGTCTGTCTGTCTGTCTGTCTGTCTGTATGTATGTCTGTCTGTCTGTCTGTCTGTCTGTCTGTCTGTCTGTCTGTCTGTCTGTCTGTCTGTCTGTCTAGCATGTACAGTTGAAGTCGGAAGTTTACATACACTTAATTTGGAGTCATTAAAACTTGTTTTTCAACCAGGACATCTACTTTGTGCATGACACAAGTAATTTTCCAACAATTGTTTACAGACAGATTATTTCACTTATAATTCACTGTATCAAAATTCCAGTGGGTCAGACGTTTACAATCACTAAGTTGACTTTGCCTATAGGCAGCTTGGAAAATTCCAGAAAATGATTTCATGGCTTTAGAAGCTTTTGACATAATTTCAGTCAATTGGAGGTGTACATGTGGATGTATTTCAAGGCCTACCTTCCAAACTCACTGCCTCTTTGCTTGAAATCAAAATAAATCAGCCAAGACCCCAGAAAAAAACTATAGATCTCCACAAGTCTGGTTCATCCTTGGGAGCAATTTCCAAATGCCTGAAGGTACCACGTTCATCTGTACAAATAATAGTACGCAAGTATAAACACCATGGGACCACGCAGCCATCATTCCTCTCAGGAAGGAGATGCATTCTGTCTCCAATAAATTAATTTACTTTGGTGCGAAAAGTGCAAATCAATCCCAGACCAACAGCAAAGGACCTTGTGAAGATGCTGGAGGAAACAGGAACCAAAGTATCGATATCCACAGTAAAATGAGTCCAATATCGACATAACCTGAAAGGCCGCTCTGCAAGGAAGGAGTCACTGCTCCAAATTCGCCATAAAAAAAGCCAGTCTACGTTTTGCAGCTGCACATGGGGACAAAGATTGTACTTTTTCGAGAAATGTCTTCTGGTCCGATGAAACAAAAATAGAACTGTTTGGCAACATTGACCATCGTTATGTTTGGAGGAAAAAGGGGGAGGCTTGCAAGCCGAAGAACACTATCCCAACCGTGACGCACGGGGTGGCAGCATCATGTTGTGGGGGTGCTTTGCTGCAGGAGGGACTGGTGCACTTCACAAAATAGATGGCATCATGAGGAGGAAAATTATGTGGATATATTGAAGCATCTCAAGACATCAGGAAGTTAAAAGCTTGGTCGCAAATGGGTATTCCAAATGGACAATGATCCCAAACATACTTCCAAAGTTGTGGAAAAATGGCATAAGGACAACAAAGTCAAGGTATTGGAGTGGCCATCACAAAGCTTTGACCTCAATCCGAGAGAAATTTGTGGGCAGAACTGAAAAAGCATGTGCGAGGAAGGAGGCCTACAAACCTGACTAAGTTACACCAGCTCTGTCAGGAGGAATGGGCCAAAATTCACCCAACTTATTGTGGGAAGCTTGTGGAACGTATGACCCAAGTCAAACAATTTAAAGGCAAAGCTACCAAATACTTATTGAGTGTATGTAAACTTCTGACCCACTGGGAATGTGATGAAAAAAACTAAAAGCTGAAATAAATCATTCTCTTGTCACGCCCTGAGCATAGAGAGCCTTTTTATTCTCTATTTTGGTTAGGTCAGGGTGTGACAAGGGTGGGTAATATAGTTTGTTTTATTTCTATGTTGACCTGGTATGGTTCCCAATTAGAGTTAGCTGTTTATCGTTGTCTCTGATTGGGGATCATATATAGGCAGCCATTTCCCCACTGTGTTTTGTGGGATCTTGTTTATGTGTAGTTGCCTGTGAGCACTCCATAGCTTCACGTGTCGTTTGCTCTTTATTGTTTTTTTGTGTGGTTCACTTCTAATAAAATGTCGAACCGATTTCATGCTGCGCTCCGAATGTTATTACGATCTCTCTACTATTATTCTGACATTTCACATTCTTAAAATAAAGTGGTTGTCACGCCCTGGTCTTAGTATTCTGTGTTCTCTTTATTATTTTGGTTAGGCCAGGGTGTGACATGGGTGATTTATGTGATTTGTTTTGTCTAGGGGTTTTGTAGTTTTGTATGGGATTGTGTTTAGTTAAGTATTCTAGGTAAGTCTATGGTTGCCTGGAGTGGTTCTCAATCAGAGGCAGGTGGTTATCGTTGTCTCAGATTGGGAACCATATTTAGGCAGCAATATTCTTTAGGTCTCTTGTGTGTGATTGTTTCCTGTCTTTGTGTTTGTTGCACCAGATAGGGCTGTTTCATTTTTTTCACGTTTCTTGTTTTTGTATATTGTTCTATTTTTCATCTTTCATTAAATATGTATAAAGATAACCACGCTGCATTTTGGTCATCCTCTCCTTCCCAGGAAGAATCCCGTAACAGAATCACCCACCACAACAGGACCAAGCGGCATGGTGACAGGCAGCGGCCAGCTTCACAGCACTCCTGGACTTGGGAGGAGATCTTAGAAGGGAGAGGACCCTGGGCACAGCCAGGTTAATATCGCCGCCCCAAGGAAGAGCTGGAGGCGGAAAAGGCGGAGAGGTGCTGGTATGAGGAGGCAGCACGGCAACGTGGATGGAAGCCCGAGAGTCAGCCCCAAAAATGTCTTGGGGGGGAGGCACACGGGAAGTCAGGTAGGAGACCTGCGCCAACTTCCTGTGCTTACCGGGGGGCTAGAGAGAACGGGCAGGCACTGTGTTATGATGTGAAGCGCACGGTGTCCCCAGTGCGGGTGCATAGCCCTGTGTGGTACATACTAGCTCCGCGTATCTGCCGGGCTGGAGTGGGCATCTAGCCAGGTGCCATGAAGCCGGCTCTACGCATCTGGTCTCCAGTGCGTCTCCTTGGGCCGTCATACATGGCACCAGCCTTGCACATGGTGTCCCCGGTTCGCCTGCACAGCCCTGTGCGGGCTATTCCACCTCGCCGCACTGGCAGGGCGACCGGGAGCATTCAACCAGGGAAGGTTGGGCAGGCTCGGTGCTCAAGAGCTCAGGTGCGCCTGCACGGTCCGGTCTATCCAGTACCACCTCCACGTATCAGCCCTCCGGTGGCAGCCCTCCGCACCAGGCTTCCTGTGCGTGTCCTCGGCCCAGTACCACCAGTGCCGACACCACGTACCAGGCCTGCAGTGCGCCTCGCCAGTTCAGCGCTGCCAGAGCCTTCCTCCTCTCCAGCGCTGCCGGAGTCTCCTGTCTGTCCAGAGTTGCTAGAGTCGCCAGTCTGCCGGGATCCGCCAGTCTGCAAGGAGCCGCCAGAGCCGCCAGTCTGCAAGGAGCCGCCAGAGCCACCAGTCAGAGCCGCCAGTCATTATGGAGCAGCCAGAGCCGCCAGTCAGCATGGAGCAGCCAGAGCCGCCAGACATTATGGAGCAGCCAAAGCCGCCAGTTATTATGGAGCAGCCAGAGCCGCCAGTCAGCATGGAGCAGCCAGAGCCGCCAGTCAGCATGGAGCAGCCAGAGCCACCAGTCAGCATGGAGCAGCCAGAGCCGCCAGTCAGCATGGAGCAGCCAGAGCCGCCAGTCAGCATGGAGCAGCCAGAGCCACCAGTCAGCATGGAGCAGCCAGAGCCACCAGTCAGAGCCGCCAGTCATTATGGAGCAGCCAGAGCCGCCAGTCAACATGGAGCAGCCAGAGCCGCCAGACATTATGGAGCAGCCAAAGCCGCCAGTTATTATGGAGCAGCCGGAGCCGCCAGTCAGCATGGAGCAGCCAGAGCCGCCAGTCAGCATGGAGCAGCCAGAGCCGCCAGTCAGCATGGAGCAGCCAGAGCCACCAGTCAGCATGGAGCAGCCAGAGCAGCCAGTCATTATGGAGCAGCCAGAGCCGCCAGTCAGCATGGTGCAGCCAGAGCCGCCAGTCAGCATGGAGCAGCCAGAGCCGCCAGTCATAATGGAGCAGCCGGAGCCGCCAGTCAGCATGGAGCAGCCAGAGCCGCCAGTCAGCATGGAGCAGCCAGAGCCACCAGTCAGCATGGAGCAGCCGGAGCCGGCAGTCAGCATGGAGCAGCCAGAGCCACCAGTCAGCATGGAGCAGCCCGAGCCGGCAGTCAGCATGGAGCAGCCAGAGCCGCCAGTCAGCATGGAGTAGCCAGAGCCGCCAGTCAGCCAGGATCTGCCAGAGCCGCCAGTCAGCCAGGATCCGCCAGTCAGCCTAGATCTGCCAGATCCGCCAGTCAGCCAGGATCTGCCAGAGCCGCCAGTCAGCCAGGATCTGCCAGATTCGCCAGTCAGCCAGGATCTGCCAGAGCTCAGGCAGGTTGACGGCTATCTCTTAGTCCTGAGCTTCCTCTCAGTCCTGAGCTACCCCTCAGGCCTGAACTTCCTCAGTAATGAGGCACCCCTCAGTCCAGGTGGGCCCTTTGCTAGGGTTACTAGGCCAAGGTCGGCGGCGAGGATCGCCAATCTAAGGACGCTAAGGAGGTGGACAAAGACTATGGAGTGGGGTCCACGTCCAGCGCCAGAGCCAGGATCTGCCAGAGCAATGGACAGACGCCCACCCAGACCCTCCCCTATGGTTTTAGGTGTGCGGCCGGGAGTCCGCACCTTTGGGGGTGGGGGGGGGTACTGTCACGCCCTGGTCTTAGTATTCTGTGTTCTCTTTATTATTTTGGTTAGGCCAGGGTGTGACATGGGGGAATTATGTGGTTTGTTTTGTCTAGGGGTTTTGAGGTTTATGGGATTGTGTTCAAGGTAAGTCTATGGTTGCCTGGAGTGGTTCTCAATCAGAGGCAGGTGGTTATCGTTGTCTCTGATTGGGAATCATATTTAGGCAGCCATATTCTTTAGGTCTCTTGTGGGGTGATTGTTTCCTGTCTTTGTGTTTGTTGCACCAGATAGGGCTGTTTCGGTTTTTTCATGTTTCTTGTTTTGTATATTGTTCTATTTTTCATCTTTTATTAAAGATGTATAAAGATAACCACGCTGCATTTTGGTCCTCCTCTCCTTCCCAGGAAGCATCCCGTAACAGTGGTGATCCTAACTGACCTAAGACAGGGTATTTTTACTAGGATTAAATGTCAGGAATTGTGAAAAACTGAGTATAAATTTTGCACGACCAATTTTTCAGTTTTTGATTTGTTAAAAAAGTTTGAAATATCCAATAAATGTTGTTCCACTTCATGATTGTGTCCCACTTGTTGTTGATCCTTCACAAAAAAATACGGTTTTATATCTTTATGTTTGAAGCCTGAAATGTGGCAAAAGGTCGCAAAGTTCAAGAGGGCCGAATACTTTCGCAAGGCACTGTATATATGTATATATATATATATATATATATATATATATATACAGTTGAAGTCAGAAGTATATATGTGGGGAGAACAAGTATTTGATACTTTCAAAGCATGTAGAGGTCTGTAATTTTTTATCATAGGTACACTTCAACTGTGAGAGACGGAAGCTATAACAAAAATCCAGAAAATCACATTGTATGATTTTTAAGTTATTAATTTGCATTTTATTGCATGACATAAGCAGAACTTAATATTTGGTACAGAGATCATACCTTTCCTGTAGTTCTTGACCAGGTTTACACACACTGCAGCAGGGATTTTGGCCCACTCCTCCATACAGACATTCTCCAGATCCTTCATGTTTCGGGGCTGTCGTTGGGCAAAACGGACTTTCAGCCCTCTCCAAAGATTTACTATTGGGTTCAGAACTGGAGACTGGCTAGGCCACTCCAGGACATTGAGAGGCTTCTTACGGAGCCACTCCTTAGTTGCCCTGGCTGTGTGTTTCTGGCCATTGTCATGCTGGAAGACCAAGCCACGACCCATCTTCAATGCTCTTACTGAGGGAAGGAGGTTGTTGGCCAAGATCCCGCGATACATGGCCCCATCCAAACACCCCTCAATATGGTGCAGTCATCCTGTCCCCTTTGCAGAAAAGCATTCCCAAAGAATGATGTTTCCACCTCCGTGCTTCACGGTTGGGATGGTGTTCTTGAGGTTGTATTCATCTGTCGTCTTCCTCCGTAGTGTGTTAGTAATGGTTTTCTTTGAGACTGTGGCCCCAGCTCTCTTCAGGTCATTGACCAGGTCCTGCCATGTAGTTCTGGGCTGATCCTTCACCTTCCTCATGATCATTGATGCCCCATGAGGTGAGATCTTGCATGGAGCCCCAGACCAAGGGTTATTGACCGTCATCTTGAACTCCTTCCATTTTCTAATAATTGCGCCAACAGTTGTTGCCTTCTCATCAAGCTGCTTACCTATTGTCCTGTAGCCCATCCCAGCCTTGTGCAGGTCTACAATGTTATCCCTGATGTCCTTACACAGCTCTCTGGTATTGGCCATTGTGGAGAGGTTGGAGTCTGTTTGATTGAGTGTGGGGACAGGGGTCTTTATACAGGTAAGGAGTTCAAACCGGTGCAGTTTATACAGGTAATGAGTGGAAAACAGGAGGGCTTCTTAAAGAAAAACTAACAGGTCTGTGAGAGCCGGAATTCTTACTGGTTGGTAGGTGATCAAATACTTATGTCATGCAATAAGATGCACAGTACCAGCCAACAGTTTGTACACCTACTTATTCAAGGGTTTTTCTTTATTTTTTAAATATTTTCTACATTGTAGAATAATTGTGAAGACATCAAAACCTTTAAATAACACATATATAATCATGTAGTAACCGGAAGTGTTTTAGAAAAATAAAATGTTTATTTGAGAGTCTTCAAAGTAGTCACACCTTGCCTTGATGACAGCTTTACATCTCTTGACATTCTCTCAAACCAGCATGGCTACAACAGCATTCTGCGGCGATACACCATCCCATCTGGTGTGCGCCTATCATTTGTTTTTAACTTGTCAATGACCCAACACACCTCCAGGCTGTGTAAGGGTTATTTGACCAAGAAGGAGAGTAATGGAGTGCTGCAGCAGCTGACCTGGCTTCCACAATCACTTGACCTCAACCTAATTGAGATGGTTTGGACCACAGAGTGAATTAAAAGCAGCCAACAATTGGTCAGCATATGTGGAAACTCCTTCAAGACTGTTGGAAAAGCATTCCAGGTGAAGCTGGTTGAGAGAATTCCAAGAGTGTTACTACATGATTCCATATGTGTTATTTCATAGTTTTGATGTCTTCACTGTTATTCTGCAATGTAGAAAATAGTAAAAAATAAAGAAAAACCCTTGAATGAATAGGTGTGTCCAAACTTTTGATAGGTACTGTATATATAAAGAAACAAATTCCATTACAGGCTGTCATTTTGATCATACATGCTCAATCACTTTTATTGTCTTTGTACTAGAGCAGCAAAAAAATGTATATCTTAAAGCTGATGTAAAATATGCTGTTTGAAAATGTAAGAGGGGTTATATTGTAATGCTTGTCGTCTGGGGGAGGAGGACCAAGGTGCAGCGTGGTAAGTGTTCATATTATTTAATGACATATGCAACACAAGACAAAACAACAAACCCGACAAACAAACAGTCCTGAAAGGTGAAACAAAAACACTAAACAGGAAACAACCACCCACAAAACACAATGGAAAACAGGCTACCTAAATATGGTTCTCAATCAGGGACAACGATTGACAGCTGCCTCTGATTGAGAACCATACCAGGTCAAAAACAGAAATAGAAAATCATAGACAAACTAACATAGACAACCCACCCAACTCACTCCTTGCCAATACTAAAACAAAAGATAAAACAAAGGAACTAAGGTCAGAACGTGACATATATTTATGGTTGATAATTTGCTTCTTGCAGATCAATATTAGATACATTTATCGAGATCAGTTTAAATTACGTTTTTGTCATGTCTTATTATGTCTTGTTCCTGTTCTTTCTCTTCACTCTGTCTCTCTCTGCTGGTCTTATTAGGTTACCTTCTCTTTCTCTCCTTCTCCAGCTGTTCCTCATCTCCTCTAACTACCTCGTTCACCCTTTCCCCACCTGTTCCCTTTTTCCCTCTGATTAGGTCTCTATTTCTCTCTCTGTTCCTGCTTCTTTCAGTGTCAGATTCTCGTTTGAGTTTCTCATGCCAGAAACAAGCTATCGTCTCGTTTGCTTCATCCTTGTCCTATCCTGTCGGAATCTGCCTGGCAGGTGCATCCTGTACTCAGCTAACTGTCTTTCGTCTGCACTGTGTCCAGTTCATCTGATGCTACGTGAGATCAGGTACCACTGTTCCTCTACGACCCACGCCTACCCAGAGCGACCTGCAGCCTGTCGCCGCTAACCCAGCTATTCTCCTCTGCTGCTAAGAAGGGGACTCTCTTGTAAATTATCAGAGGGACTTTGTGTTTCATTTGTCGCCCTCTCTGCGGGCTGTCTATTTTTCCCATGATCTACATCTGAAGAGGATCTATGTCTTTCCTGTGTGCTCATTAAAGAACTCTGTTTTTGGTTAAACCGCTTTTGGGTCCTCACTCAAGTGCATAACAGTTTTTTCATTTGGATCGGTGGTTGTTATTATGTGTGTGTTTTTTAATAATAAAATATAATGTTATTATCATAATGCTCAACATCCAATCATAAACATATTTTTGCTGAGGGTCTTTCTTCAAATATTTATTGTTAGAAAAATGTAAGTAGCATGTTATATGTGTTATAAGTTATTCTAAGCTCTCCATAACCTGTGTTACAGTGACATAAGCACAATTCCAAATTGACTCCTAGCCTACATCCAAAGGCTTACTTGCACCTAAGAACTCCAGTAGCTCTGAGAGGATTGGGTCGCTGTAGCATTATCGTAATAGCTTCATCTTGCCTTCTGACTGGCTGGATGGAAATGTTGTCATATTGCTTTCACCTATCCAATCGTCCCGTAGTCAGAAGTAGTGGCTATGGAGAAGAGACTGAGGAGGTGTTACCCCTCTGACGGCCTAATCTCTATCCCGGATATTTTGACAGAGCCTGCATCTGAGGCTGGACAAGTCAAGCTTACCCCATGAACCATCAGGGGCGCCAGTCCAGCTTTGTGGACATGGGCATAAGACACGTATTTTGGACCAGTGATGCACGTTGCTGTAGAAGGGAAACAATAAGTCATGCCAATGCCATTTAACATGCTGTTATTATATTGAGTGGTCATCCAAGAATAGTTAATTATACCAACAAATAAAACACCATCCAACTTGGACCTGAGTTAGTAATGCTTAGTCTGAAGCTATTTTTTACTTTCAAAAGCCAAGAAGTAAAATACATTACAATTATATATTTGTAAGGACTGAATGCTAAGGCTACTAAACTTGCTAGGACAAAGAGAATCAACTTCAATTAGCACTGACGTGTGAAGCGAGAGGTGTCGAAGCCTTTGAGCCCAACAAATGGCAGGCTACCCCACCCAGATCCGGAGGCCTGGGTTTTATTACCTAAAATGGGTCAATCCAGATATGTTGGTCATTACTGAGACGTGGTTAAGGAAGAGTGTTTTGAATACTGATGTTAACCTTTCTGGTTATAACATTTTTCAGAAAGACAGATCTTCCAAAGGTGGGGGAGTGGCAATCTTTACCAAGGATCACCTTTAGTGCTCGGTTGTCTCCACCAAGTCTGTCCCCAAACAATTTGCTGGTTTTAAATATTAAACTTTCAAATAGCTCTTGACTGTTGCTGGGTGCTATCGTCCTCACCGGTCTGTACCTTATGTACCCCCATAAAGAACATTAGAATTAAAAATAGGTTTAGCCACTGGTTTGACCGTGATCTTGCAGAGTTATTCTACCTCAAGAATTGCATTTGGCGAAAGGCTCGACGCACACATACTCAGGCTGACTGGCTCTCTTTAAGGCAAATGAGAAATAAGTGTACTCAGGCTATACGGAAGGCCAAAGTTAGTTACTTTAATAAGGAGCAGTTCTCTCTCTGTAGGTCTAACCCCAAGAAGTTCTGGGCAACTTTTAAGACCTGGAGAATAAACCCTCCTCCTCACAGCTGCCCATGTCCCTTAAAGTTGATGATGTGGTTGTTACTGACAAGAAGCACATGGCCGAGCTCTTTATTAATCACCACTTCATTAAGTCAGGATTCCTATTTGACTCAGCCGTTCCTCCTTGCCCGTCCAACATTTCCTCATCTCCCTCCCCTTCTAATGAGACTATCCCCGATGCTTCATCCTCTTTTTCCCCTGCCCCACTACAAAGTTTCTCCCTGCAGGCAGTCACTGAGTCTGAGGTGCTAGAGGAGTTCCTGAAACTTGACCTCAAAAAAGCATCTGGGTCAGATGGTTTAGACCCTTTCTTCTTTAAGGTTGCTTCCCTTATTATCACCAAGCCTATCTCCAACATTTTTAAAGGGGGAGATCAAGCTGATCCTAATGGCCTATTTCTATTTTGCCCTGTTTATCAATAATCAACTGACTGGCTTTCTTGATGTCTATAGTATTCTCTCTGATATGGAATCTGGTTTCTGCTCCGGTTATGGATGTGTCACTGCAACCAGGTCCTCAACGATGTCACCATTGCCCTTGATTCTAAGCAATATTGTGCTGCTATTTTTATTGACTTGGCCAAAGCTTTTGATACGGTAGACCATTCCATTCTTGTGGGCTGGCTAATGAGTATTGGTGTCTCTGAGGGGTCTTTGGCCTGGTTTGCTAACTACCTCTCTCAAAGGGTGCAGTTTACAAAGTCAGAAAATCTGATGTCTCACCCAGTGCCTGTCACCAAGGACGTACCCCAAGGCTCAATCCTAGGCCCCATGCTTTACATCAACAACATAGCTCATGCAGTAGGAAGTTCTCTCATCCATTTATATGCAGATGATGGTCTTAAACTGGGATTTTGTGTTAAATGCTCTACAACAAAGCTTTATTAGTGTCCAACTAGCGTTCTCTACCCTTAACCTTGTTCTGAACACCTCCAAAACAAAGGTCATGTGGTTTGGTAAGAAGAATGCACCTCTCCCCACATGTGTGATTACTATCTCTGAGGGTTTAGAGCTTGACGTTGTCGCCTCATACAAGTACTTGGGAGTATGGCTAGATGATACACTGTCCTTCTCTCAGCACGTATCAAAGCTGCAGGCTAAAGTTAAATCTAGACTTGGTTTCCTCTATCGTAATCGCTCCTCTTTCACCCAAACTAATGCTGAACCATGCTAGATT